>NC_091852.1:30055583-30670833 GCF_037783145.1 Equus przewalskii | reverse complement strand
CATAGATGCAAAAATCCTCAACAAAATTTTGGCACTCAAATTCAGCAATCCATCAAAAGGATCATATATCATAATCAATTGGGATTTATACCAGGGACACAGGGATGGTTTAACATCTGCAAATCAATCAATGTGATATAGCACATCAATAAATTGAGGAATAAAAACCACATGATCATCTCAATAGATGCAGAGAAAACACTTGACAAAATCCAACAGCCACGTATGATAAACACTCTTAACAAAGTGGGGATAGAAGGAAATTACCTCAACATAATAAAGGCCATATGTGACAAACCCACAGAAAACATCATACTCAATGGGCAAAAACTGAACGCCATCCTTCTGTGAACAGGAACAAGACAAGGCTGCCCACTGTCAACACTCTTATTCAACATAGTACTAGAGGTTTTGGCCAGAGCAATCAGGCAAGACAAATGAATCCAAATAGGGAGTGAAGAAGTGAAACTCTCATTGTTTGCAGAGAACATGATCTTATATATAGAAAAACCACAAAGAATCCATGGGTAAAATAAGAGAAATAATTGATGACTACAGTAAAGTTGCAGGGTACAAAATCAACTTACAAAAATCAGTTGCTTTTCTATATTGTAATAGTGAACTTACAGAAAGAGAACTCAAGAATACAAAATTGCATTTACAATTGCAACTAAAAGAATAAAGTACTTAGGAATAAATTTAACCAAGGAGGTGAAGGACTTATATAATTAAAACTATAAGACATTACTGAGAGAAATTGATAATGACGTAAAGAGATGGAAAGAGATTCCATGCACATGGATTGGAAGAATAAACATCGTTAAAATGTCCAAACTACCCAAAGAAATCTACAGATTCAATGCAATCCAAATCAGAATCCCAATGACATTCTTCATGGAAATAGAACAAAGAATCCTAAAATTCATATGGGGCAACCAAAGATCCCAAATTGCTAAGGCAATCCTGAGAAAAAAGAACAAAGCTGGAGGTATCACAATCCCTGACTTCAAAATGTACTACCAAGCCAAAGTGATCAAAATGGCATGGTACTGGTACAAAAACAGGCACACAGATCAATGGAACAGAACTGAAAGCACAGAAATAAAACTGTGTATCTATGGACAGCTAATCTTTGACAAAGGTGCCAAGAACATACAATGGAGAAAAGACAGTCTCTTCAATAAATGGTGTTGGGAAAACTGGACAGCCACATGCAAAAGAATGATGCTAGACCATTATCTCATGCCATACAGAAAAATAAACTAAAATCAATCTCCATTTTCACACCTTAGAGAACCAGAAAATTAAACCCAAGAAAGAACAAGAAATAATAAAAATTAGAGTAGAATCAATGAAATTGAAAACAGAAAATCAATAGAGAAAATGAACCAAACTAAACCTGTTCTTAGAAAAGATTGATAAAGTTGATAAGCCTCTGGACAGGTGAACTGGAAAAAGAAGAGAGAGAAAGATCAAAAGTCTTAATACCAATAAATGAAAGAGGAAAATTCACTAAATATTCCCTGGACAAAAAAAATATATATATTAAAGGAATATTATGAACAACTCTGTACTCACATATTTGATAACTGAAACAAAAATGGACCAATTCCTTGGCAGAAACAGTTTTCCAAAATCCACACAAGAGGAAATTGACAATGTGAAGAGGCCTATATCTAGTAAAGAATCTTAATCAATATGTAATAACCTTCCAAAACAGAAAGCACCAGGCCCAGATGGATTTACTGGTGAATTCTACCAAACACCTAAGGAAGAAATTATACTAATTTTCTGCAATCTCTTTCAGAAGATAGAAGCAGAGGGAATATTTCCTAATTCATTCTTTGAGACCAGAATTACCCTAATAACTGAAACCAGGTAAAGACATTATGAGAAAAGGACTGCAGACCATTATTTTTCATAAACATAGAGGCAAAAAATCCTCAACAAGATATTAGCCAATTGAATCCAACAATGCATTAAAAAAATTTTACCCCACAACCAAGTGGGATTTATCCTAGGTATGCAAGGCAGTTTCAACTAATTTAATCTATCACATCAACAGACTAAAAAAGAAAAATGGCATGATTATATCAACAGATACAGGAAAAGCTTTTGACAAAATCCAACACCCATTTATGATAAAACCTCTCAGTAAACCAAGAAGAGAGGGAAACTTCCTCGACTTGATAAAGAATATCTTTACAAAAGCCCACAGCTAACATCATATTTAATGGTGAGAAACTAGAAAGTTTCTAGTTTCTAGTTTCTCCTAAGATCAGGTACAAACAAGGATGTCTCCTCTCAACGCACATTTTCAATATGGTACTGGATGTCCTAGGTAGGTAATGTAATAACACAAGAAAAGAAATAAAAGGTACATTGATTGGGCTGAATGTATAAAACTGTCTCTGTTTGCAGAAGACATGATTGTCTGTGCAGAAATCTATAAAAATTGACAAAATCTCCTGTAACTCAAAAGCGATTATAGTAAAGCTGTAAGATGTATGTTTAAATTAACAAAGTCAATAACTTTCTCATAGACATCAATGAACAGGTAGAATTAAAATTAAAAATACAATGTCATCTACATTAACAGCCTAAAAAATGAAATAGTATAAATATAATAAAATATACATAAGATCTATATGAGGAAAACTATGATGTTCTGATGAAAGAAATAAATGAGGAGATATTCCATGTTTAAGGATAGGATGACTCAATAGTGTCAAGATGTCAATTCTTCCCAACTTGACCTATAGATTCAGTGCAATCTCAACCAAAATCCCAAGTTTCTTTATGGATATTGACAGACTAATTCTAACATTTATATGGAGAGGCAAAGGACCCAGAATAGGCAACACAATATTGAAGCAAAAGAACATAGTCAGAGGACTGACACACTACCTGGCTTCAAGACTTACTAAAAGACTAGAGTAATCGAGATACTATGCTATTGGCAAAAGAATAGAGCAATAGATCAAAGAAATATGATAGAGAGCTCAGAAATAGACTCCATAAATACAGTCAACTGATCTTTGATGAAGAAGCAAAGACAATACAATGGAGCAAAAGGTCTTTTTAACAAATGGAATTGGCACAACTGGGCATCCACATTCAAAGAAATGAATCTAGACTAGAACTAATGGCCATCAGAAAAATTAATTCAAAATGCATCACAGACCTCAGTACAAAACACAAAACTGTAAGACTCCTAGAAGACAACAAAACAGAAAATCTAGATGACTTTGGGTTTGGCAATGACTTTTTAGATCCAACACCGGAGACATGATTATGAAAGAAGTTATTACTACACTGAACTTCATTAAATTAAAAATTTCTGCTCTGCAATAGACAACATCAAGAGAATGAGAAGGCGAGCCACAGACTTGGAGAATGTGTTTTAAAAAGACATATCTGATGAAATAATGTTATCCAAAATATGCAAAGAACACTTAAAACTCAACAATAAGAAAACGAATAACCTGATTTAAAAAATGAGGCAAATACCTTAACAGACACCTCACCAAAGAAGATATAGATGGCAAAAAAAAAAAACCATAAAAATTTCCCCCATATCATTTGCCATAATGGAAACACAAATTAAAACACCTATTAGAAAGTCCAAAACTGAACACTGACACCACCAAATGCCAGCGAGGATGTGAAACAACAGGAACCCTCATTCAGTGCTGGTGGAAATGCAAAATAGTACAGCCACTTTGGAGGACAGTTTGGCAGTCTTTTACAAAAGTAAACATATTCTTACCATATGATTCAGCAATCACACTCCTTAATATTTACCCAAAGGAATTGGAAACTTATGTCCACAAAAAAACCTGGTCATGAATGTTTACTGCAGCTTTATTCATAATTGCCAAAACGTGGAACAAACAAAATAATCTTTATTAGGAATTGGATATATAAATCTTGTTCATCCATACAATGGAACTAAAAAGAAATGAGCTATCAAGCCATGAATAGACATGGAGGAAAAAAATGCATATTACTAAGTGGCAGAAGCAATATGAAAAGACTACACATATTGTATGATTCCAGCTACACGACATTTTTGAAAAAGCAAGACTATGGAGACGGTAAAGAGATTGGTGGTTTCCAGTGGATCAGAGGCATGGACGGATTAATAGGAAGAACAAACAGGACTTTTATGGCAGGGAAACTGCACTGTGTGAAACTATAATGGTGGATACGTGTTAATACATTTGTCCAAACCTCTAGAATGTATACCACCAAGAATGTGCTCTAATGTAAACTATGTACTCCGGGTGATAACAATGTGTCAATGTCGTTTCATCAGTTGTAACAAATGTACCACTCTGATGAGGGAATATTGATAATGGTGGGGGCTACACATGTGTGGCAGCAGGGGGTTTATGTGAAATCTGTGTACCTTCTCAATTGCCCTGTAACCTAAAACTACCCTAAAAAATAAAGTTATTTTAAAAATTGGAATATTCAACCAAAAACTGATGAAATAAATACTAAAATAAACAACATCCTCTATGTTAAAATGCCAAAATAAAATTAAATGCTAATCCACATCAGAAAAAATATAATGACTCTCCTAGAGTAATCCATATGTTTGACACTCTCAGTATTCATCATAAAAAAAGTTAACTTATACTACAGGCAATATTATAATAATATGAAATGTTTATGTCACATTTTATTTACATAGTAATAATTTTGAACTTGCTCAATGTTTAACACTGCTATTAATAAAATAAATTGAGCAGTTATTAAATATGAATTATCTAATGGTTTGCTGTTGTTTTTATGAGATAATAAAGGAAGAATTATTATAAATATATTAAAATAATTATGTATTTGTATAACAAATTTTAGAAGAAACTTTGTTCCTTTTCTGTCTTACTCAATGTGTGCAAGGTATTATATCAAATATATATACTTTTTTTAACAAATCCCAAGATTTGTTAAATTAAACCCAAGATTTAATCTCTGCTCATTTCCTCACAATTTTGTGGTTTCACAGTTTGAAACAGTTTCACAGCTGAAATGGCTCTTTTTTACTCCCCTTGGGGTCAGCAGGGCTCACTCATGGAGTTGGCAAGTTCACTGGTAATGGCTGATCTCCTAATAACTCTTAAATAAGTATGGCAGTTGTGTCGTGCTGTTGGGCTGGGGCACCCAGGTATGCCTCTCCACAAGCAACCGCATATGGCGGCTGGGCTCCCAGAGGGTCAAAGCAGAATCTGCAAAGCCTCTTGAGGCCTTAGCTTGGAAGTGACACAATATCACATCTACCATATTATAATGGTCAAAGAAGTTCATGGGAACAATCTAGATACAAGGAGTAGAAACATTAACTCTACTTACTGATGAAAGAACCAGAAAAGTCACGTTGCAAAACCAAGTGTCTATAAGAAATGTTGGTCATTGTAAGCCAACTCCACGACAATTGACCCTAGTAGAATGAATATTTTAGCTGTTCTCAGGGAAGGTACAGGTTGGAAAGACTTGTAAAGCTCTGCTTTGGGTTTGAAAAACATGAGAAGTTCATAAATGGCAGAAAGGAAATGAAGCCTCTGACCAAGATGCTTATCTATGGATGCCATACCTGTAAATAGATTTAATTTCACATATTGACGAGTTTTGCACACATCTGAGGACAAAATCCTTGGCTCTGATCTCACTGTTTTTAGTCAGCCTACTTCCACTCATTGATACTGAGTGTTCCCACAATTGTATTATTACTTGGGATTAGCAATGATGTCATTCATTTGAAAATGAATATAGTGCTTCCAGTTCTTAAATTCTATAAGATACTCTTCGATCATCAGGCTAAAAAATGAAAGAAAAAGATCAAATGATGAACAATGGAAGAAGACAGAATAAAAAATTCAGAAAGAAAATATGCCTGTGAGAATCATGATATGTACATCAACTTGTTAACATAAATCCCCACTCGTATCCATTAATTTGAAATTCACTTATAACAAATAACTAAGTAATCTCCAAAGACAATAATAATGATTCTAATCACTTTTTTCCCCCCTTGGGCTACCAACAGTGTAAAAATAATGTGCTAAATTTTTATGAGATCGTTGGGGGCAAGAAGCTAACATTTTCTTTAAAAAGTGTTACAGATCAAATGAAGCAGGATTCTAAATCCTCCTAAATCCAACTAGCAGAATGATTCAAATAGAAATATAGTTATTGCAGACTAATGACTCATATATACCAGTTACATATATATACACATACATACTTATATGTATTTTAAAATATATACATATATTGTTTACATATGTATTGTAAAACTTCTTATAAATTAATAGTTAAAAAGAGTTATTGCTAAGACAATCAAATTTTATCATTATCCAAAAACCAGCAAACTTAAATTATATATATATATACACACACACACTCACAAACTCACACACACATATGGCTTCTAGAGTCCAAGGGCTAAAAGCTCCTTCTGATAGTTGAGAATATATATGACTAGACACAAAGTAAAATTCTTTATCTTAGAGCTTAGTTTAGCCATAGATGGATTTATCAGTTACAGAGCTTAACTTTAACTTTTCATGTATTCATTTTCTATTTTCTCTATAGAAATTATTTCTTTCCTCCCAGGGGTTCAAGGTATTTTATAATATCTTTGATACTTTCTCCCATCTTTAAAAAGAAAGACCCATTATCATAGGAATAAACTGGAGACAATATGTTCAATGATCAAGGTATCAGTTATTGTACCTTCCTCGACACTGAATGGCTCCTTCTGACAATGGATCATATCCACAGGAGACTGAAACTGTTCCCTCACTGCCCTATTTATGTCAAGCATCACATAAGTAATGGGAAATACTGTTAATCTATTTATTCTCTTGATGATTGCTATCTCTTATCTTACTGATTCAAACTCTTCATTGTTAACTCAGTTAAGACTGTTACTTAGGTGTGTTTTGTAATATGGGCATGTATATACCTTCAGATCTTTTGGGTTGCTTACATTCTGACCTCTGAAGCAAACGTGTTGAAATGTAGAGAATTACCCGTAATGTTAATGTGATAATAGGACATAAATTAAAGATATTAATAGAAATCAAGCTCAGACATATCCAGGTTGTATTTCTATTAAAAATATGTTTCTTGATGTGACATGGTTTTTCATGCAGTTACTATTTAAAGTGAAAAACTTGCATGTCACTATTAGAACTGTGTAAAGAAATTTCGATGGATAACTTTTCAATATCTATTCTACAGAGAATGACACCATTGGCCTTTGACTTCAGACTGACCCAAACAGGTTTCAGTCCACACAGACGTGTATGTGAATAGTTTAGGGGCCTTAAATAAGCTGGGATATGAGAGAGATTATGGTATTGTTTTTCAGTTTTTCTTTTTATCTCTGCCTTTCTGATATTCAAACTGGACACTTTCTCTTCTGTCCTTTTAATTTTCTCAGTAGTTTAATGGAAAACACATCAATGTGCTTGCATAATTAATCTCAGCTTTCATAAAGCATGCTGCTTATTCCATTCCATCTTTGAAAATTCAAAACTTACTTCTCCCTTATTTCTCTGTTAGGAGTGACATAATTACCTCCCTGGATACCTTGGCGTATACATGATCCAGGGAGCATGAGAAAGTCAAACACTTTTGTCAAGTCTTTTATGAGGATCATGGGCTCCTTGAGAATCTGATTAGAACTATGGTTACCAGACCTAGAAAAATTCAAATGCATAATTTTACATATACCATATACTTTCAAGAAGCTCATAGATCTCATAAATCATATTCACAGACCACCTAGGGTGCATGGGCTAAAAAAACCCTCCGTTCTGATAGTTACATATCTTATATACTTATATATCTATATCTGTCCCTTACATTTGATATGGAATTGTTATTGAATAGTTGATGTACAGATCAGCAATAAGCTTTTGAGAGAACAAAATGACTCTTTATTGGCAGTTGTTTTAAGAAAAATAAAGATCAACCTATTGCCACCTTACATCAAATCTACCTACAATAGGAGAGAGTACAGTATGTACAAAAACCAATAAAACATGCAATAAAAAAACAAACTCACACACTTGTAGCCAAATATATTTTGAGATATTAAATTTCATATTTTACTCTCAGTTCTTTTCATCTCACTGTAAGTACAACTTTTTGATTGTTTGCCCTAAGGATTGAAGTGGGGTTGGGATGATACCTAAAAAGGGAACACGGAAAGCAAAAATCTTCTGACGGGGCAGATTTTTGTAAAAAGCTTGAGCTAAGTGAAGGGGATATGTTAGGTGTCCTGAAAAATAGATTGTCTTTGAGAAGCAGGGAAGTAACTTGGGGAGATTTCCAAGGACTGGGATGGGCCAGAGTTCTGTAGGCCTTGGAAGTGGCTGGGATCCAAGCCTTGCTTCAAGGCATAATGCTGAGGAGGTTTGCTAGACCTCTTAAAGAACCACTGACCATTTGCATTTAAGAAGGCAGACTCTAGGATTCTGCCACTAAGACTGGGTAAAGTTTACCCTACCCAAGCCTGGCACAGAATTGGCAGGACTTCTAAGAACCCTGCGGGGATGAACAAAGATGAGGTAGAAGGTGAGTTATAATTGATGTCATCCTTTGATGGTGCCATTCACTATAATGGGGAGCACAGAAGCAAATAAGCTTTTTGGAATGTGGAGATAATATGGTGACTTTAAAAAAAAATATTTTGGGGCCGGCCCTGTGGCCGAGTGGTTAAGTTTGCGTGCTCTGCTTTGGCGGCCCAGGGTTTCCCTGGTTCAGATGCTGGGCACAGACATCGCACCGCTGATCAGGCCACATTGAGGTGGCATCCCACATGCCACAACTAGAAGGACCCACAACTAAAATATACAACTATGTACTGGGGGGATTCTGGGAGAGAAAGCAGAAAAAAAAAAAAAGAAGATTGGCACCAGTTGTTAGCTCAGGTGCCAATCTTGAAAAAAAAATTTACTTAAAATGATTCAGCCAAAACTCTTATTTAGCCAAGAAGAGATGTCTAAAAGGCAGGTAGACATATGAAACAAAAGATCAAAGACAACTCTGGAGATGTCATTTGGGGAACCGTCTTGTATCATGTCCAAATACTCAGGGAAATTTGATCCATAAAAAAATGCTTGTTATAACACTGTTGTAAAATACTATTTTAAAAATGGCATAATATGGGGTTCTCAGCATGCAAATCTCTACTCTCCATATCACATTTTCTAAGAAACACTGATTATAAACTCTCCATACCTGTATTGATTGTTAATTGGCTTCTTTTTTAAGAAGTTAATTTTTGTGTTATTCGCTAAATATCTTAAGAAAATAATAACTTAATTTCAATAAAATAGCTCAAAATTTTTATTTATAATCATTTCTCCACAGAGGAAAACACATACACATATCTACACACATGCATACACACACATATACAAATGAAAGAACATGGAAGTTATCAAAGTCATTGTCTCAATAATCTGTTTTTTTCTATATCATCAATGAAGCTAAGATAAAAATATACTTGTGGTTACCAGATAGAGTTCAAAAAGTTCAAGGAAAGTTGGTGCTATGCCATAAAAATGTCCAGTAAGTTTCCCAAGAGTAGATTTTCTGAGGAAAAAAAAAAGTGTGTAATATGCCCTGATGTATAAGTAGGTAAGGCTACATGTTTATTTAATCCAGATGCAAAGATTTTTGATCTGGCCTCTTCAATCAAGATATTAAAAGTTCAGGCACACTATACGAAGTACTGCTGTATATAGAAAGTAATGTACACAGAGTAACTGCACAAAAGTGACAGTGCAATGACAGCACAATGTCTTTTTATCTGTAAAATGTCAGTCTTTATAAAAACAACATTCAGCTGCCAATACTTTAGCGTTTATCTTCCATAATGTAAAATCAATATTTCAATGGAAGCTAATTACACTGGGCATTAACTAACAAAAACATCTTGTCATTTCAAGTGACTTGGAAATAAAAGGAAATTCAAGAACAAGTCAGCTATGAGTAAACGTTAATTGGACTGTGGGCTATTTATTAAATTGTTACAGGGAAAAGGTGATTTATTTGATGACACAGTTTTCATATTCTGCTGCTAAATTGGCGGAATCATCTTTGCATTCTTCCACTATAACTGGTGAGTGGAGGATCTAGCTTGGAATATTTGGAGAAATGAGGCTCCACATACTTTCCTAAGAAAGGAGGGGATAGTATTTCCACCTGAGATGATGGAACCCTCTAGACTCAAGTAAAACAGGCCAAAAGCAAAGAAAGACACTTCGTTGTTTTCCCTAGAGTCTTCCTTTATGAAGACCCTCCCACTCACCCCCTGGCAGCCATCCACATATTTGAGCACATTGAAAGATGTGGAAAGATTATAGAATATGAAAAATTGCCAAATGGTAGAATATCCACTAAAATGTGAATGCAGGCTCAAATTTATACATAATTAAAGTGAATATTCAAACAACAATGTGCGATTTTCTCATTCCTAAAAAAAATTTATAATGTCTGTTTCTATCTAAGATGTGGGAAATTACCTCTATTAGTTGCTATAACAAATTGTCACAAATTCAGTGGCTTAGGAATACAAATTGGTTGTCTTGCAGTTCTGGAAGTCAGAAGTCCAAAACAGGTCTCACCAGGCTAAGATGTCAGTAGGGCTGCACTCCTTTCTGAAGACTAGGGGGGGAATCTGTTTCTTGCCTTTTCCAGCTTCTAGAGCCTACCTGTATTCCACGGTTCCTGGCCACC
Source organism: Equus przewalskii (assembly GCF_037783145.1). Lineage (NCBI taxonomy): Eukaryota > Metazoa > Chordata > Mammalia > Perissodactyla > Equidae > Equus > Equus przewalskii. The sequence continues at coordinate 30,660,072 of NC_091852.1, read as the reverse complement.
TTCATCTGTCTTCAAAGTCCATAAATATGATGTCTCTGACTTATCTTCCATATTCACATCTCCCTCTGACCACAGACAGGAAAGAATCTCAGCTTTTAAGATCTAGTGTGTTTAGAGTGAGTCCTCCTGGATAATCCAGTATTACCTCCTATCTTAATTTCCTCAACCTTAATAATAACTACAGAGTCCCTTTTGTCATGTAAGATAACATTCACAGAGTCTGGGGATTAGGGTATGGACTTTCGTGTGTGTCTAGAGAGGTAGTCATTATTCTGACAATCATAATTACATTTCTCCAAGAGAATTTTTGCTACTCATAAATTATGAGTATTCAGGAAACTTCTGCATACTTCACTTACTGTCTCTCACTCTAAAAGTGGATGTATGACAAAGGGGCAGAGGACACCACAAATTGTGACCCTGAGAAACCCACATATCTGACATCACTTCTGATGGGGATAAAAATGGGTCTAATTCCCTTCCAAATCTCAAGGTAATTCTTCCCAAGGACAGAATATAAATCATGTAGAGAACTCTGGATGAATGTGGCTCTGGGAAATGTAGTTTCTAAGCTTCCAACCTTTATAAAAAAGAGAAAGAAGAGAAGGATATAGAGATAAATGCTGATACTAAAAGGAAACATATCCCTTGACGGCAGAATTAAATTTAAATCACTAATGTAGGTATAAGTCATGCCTCAGAGTACAAAAGTTTTTTTCAGTCATGTTTGCAGTTAAAAAAGTTTCAGGTTTTAAGTGATTAATGTGCCTCAAGTTATTAAAATACCAAACTATATGTCTGCGTATGTTTGCCAGTTTGTTTTAAATAACCTCTGTTTGTGAACCTTTACTTTTGAGAACTGCACTTCTATATTTCTCAGAGGAATTATAACATAAACAATGCTATGAGTTTACCAGATAAATTCATTTTCCTAAGCGTAGAGCAAAGTTGTCTCTTTGAACCATCGTGCATCTCAGTGGGCTCATGTCTAATTCTGAAGATTGGAAGGTAGACATAATGTATTACCAGTTGTCTCAATCACACTTAGTAGTTGAAAGTGACTTCATATTTTTTTTTCACATTTCATGATAGATTACTGACCCATGAGTTCAAAATAGGACAGTTTTTCCCTAAAAGGGAGGAGGGCAGGTTAGCATGCATTTAACTTGAAATGAAGGAATGATAAAAGCTTGTATTGTTTATCACAAATATTTTTGGAATTTACTTCATACCAGAATATAGCTTACCCTATCCTGACTACTATAGAAATAGCCTCTGATTTTGTTGAATTATTAAGTACAGGAAAATGTTGATAATAGTAAATATATCTAATACTTATCATTTCACATATTTCCTACATTTTTTCTTTATTTTCTACTCTGTGCATGGCATTATGCTAGGCATAGATGTGCCATATTAGAAACTGGCCTCTAAGTGAAATTATACATTTTGTAAGTACCTAAAAAAATTTTGTCCTGACACTGTGACATAATATATTTCATATATATACACATTATTTTATATTCAAATATTATTTCATATATATTTCATATATGTTATTAGCAGAGATGTTCGTTGTGGGAACCTCAGATAATTTCAAAATAAATAGCTTACTAATTGCTTTGGTACAAATGTGAGAGTGGCATAATCATAATGCCCATTCTATAGATAGTTATACAGAAGCATGAACAGCAGCAGAGCGCTGTCTGATGGAGCACTGGAAGGTGAGAGGATGGCGCAAAAAAGACCAGGTAGGGCTCCCCTCTGCCAACAGAGATGCTAAGAGTTGGAATGGACTTGACTGCACTAACAACAAAAATACGGAAGCACATAAAAACTAAGACTAGCCCCAAAATGATAGCGGAAGAGAATCGAAGTCCCTTTTTCTGACCTCATATGCTTTCTATTTTTCAACTTGTATAAGCTCATTCTCTGCTATACATTTGACATTTGGGAAATGGGAGAAAATAATCTCTCTTGGGAGCAAAATGACATTGATAAACTTGGCAGAGACTTGACTGCCATTTCCCCAATTTGAAACACTTTTCCTTTCTGACACAGAAAATGCAGTAGTTATAAATGAAAAAAAAAAAAAACTTAAAAGAAAATTTCTTCAAAGCAAGAAATAGTTTTATATTAAAAAACCGAAGAATCACAGAAATATAAGGTCATCAAAATTACCCAGAAAAAAACAGAGGATTTTCTTTTTTCTTTCTTTCTTTTTTTATAAACAAATCTGAGTTGTCTCTAAAGGTACAATTAACTGAGATAGAAAAGGGAACACTGCACCAAACTACAAGTAGGTCAGCTCATTTGAGGTTCTCGGCTGCACGGGCTCTGACAGCTGGCTGAATATATATATGAGATATACGGGTTCTAGTGATTTATTGGTCTTTTTTCCCCTAATGCCTGTTATATAAAAACATGGAATAGAAAACCTATAGTTTTTCCTTCTTTCTTAGGAAAAACATACATTGGGGACTTGAGTGTAATTATGAAATGGAGTTAGCTGTACCCAAGAGCATGAAACACATTGCTAATTACACTCAAACACAGAGGAACTATGATTGATGAAAAAGAGCTGTGGTACTTTCTGGCCATATTTAAATATCTTATATATAAAAATTTAGATCTTTTATCTAAAGTTTACTTCATATTCATATATCAATTAAATTTTAATATTTTAAAAATTAAATGTAGCTCCCCTCTTCAATAAACCTCCAACACAGAAATAAACACAGAAATATTGTCATTTCCCCCTCCCCCTTAAAAAATCTTTCTTAAAGTTTGAAAGTAACAACATTCTAGAAAAGTCAAAATGTCCTGTTTTCAGACATGAGCAAATCCCACCATGCTTGATTCATGAGACTCATTTGTCCCACTTCAAGGACATCCAGAACAATTCATCACACGTACCTCCCTAAGTAACCCATTATCTGCAATATTGTGCTGGGAAAGCAAGCTTAACTTTATCCTCTATTTTGGAAGTCAATCCTGTACCCTGAACATAGTTGAACTACTTTATCTCTGAACCTTGGCTTAGAAGTTTTGAGTATTTTGCACTATGCCTATTATCATATTCTTGTCATTCTTCCTCCAAGAAACATTCCAATCCCCTTCTACTCGGAAGCCTATCTCTTCTCCTGTGTCACATCAGTCTTTGAAGACCCAGCTCATGTGAAACTACTACATCTCCTTCCTGCCTTATACCTCTGCAAATGGGCTTCTCCCATCACCCCACCATGCTATAGATAATTTTATTGCTAAGGCCAATGAAAAATATGGCCCAAATATTACCTAAAATTGGCCAGAAGTGAGACTATTATACTCTGTATCTCATTCATTATTCTTTTTCCTTATATGGTTTCCAAGAAATTACATTTTGACCTCTTCCTCTTTGTCTCTTTTCAGAGCTCTTGTTCCCCAGCCAATTTCTCCAGAGAAGCTGCAAATAATCTCTTCTCCACGTTTCTTTACTTTCTCTGAAATATTTACGTAAAAACTATAGGCTGATGACTATGAAATTTATACATTCAAAAAAATAAACACACTCACTCTTATTAGTAGCTCATCATCATTGTCTCACGTGCCTGTCAAAGTCAACACATTTAACATTGAATTAATATTCAAAAAGCTCTTACAACAGACTCTCTTGCCCAACATATTTGTTAAATAAAATTTTGCATAGTGAAGTGTGAATTTTATAGTCAGCCACATCAAACTTGAATACTAGCTTTAATGAGCATATCATAATACTTGCTTCATACTGTTACAGTCCTTATGAATATTAAATAAAATACTTATCATACTGGACAGCATGCACAAAATGCTTAGATATGTTATTATTTTTGTTAATAGCATTTTAAAACTAACTCTATGTTCTATTTAATTTTCCTCCTAGGTGTCCTTGAAATCTATCCCCATTTTATCATTCTCACTAACACTGCTTTAGTTCAAGCCCTTATAATTTCTCACTTGTATTGTTGAAATAACCTAATAAAATCCTCACCTTTCAAGTTCAGTTCTCAAAAATTCCATGAAAATATTTTTCTAAAAAACAAATTAGTCATAGCACTTCTCTATTTAACTTCATTCATGGTTTTGCATATCTTTACTGAACACTTTTAAACTCCTGAGTACAGCTTCAAGATTTTCTTTTACTTCTCCAAATTTACCTCCCATCACAATGCTCTCACACTCTCTGCTACAACCATACTCCATCACTTTTAGTACCCCTGATGGATCCTATTCACTGTCATCTTTGGGCCTTTTGACATGAAGTATTTTCTGTCCTGCCTCAAGTTTATCTTGGTTTGCATAGAACACTATTTTCTTTCAAAATTCAGACAAGGCAACCCCTAATCTTTTTCTGATACTTCAACCTGATTTTCTTAAATCCTTTTCTATGCTTTCATAGTTTTCTGAGTACATCTCTATCATAGTACATAATAGTCTATTTTTATATTTTAATAGTCTGTATTTTAATCATCAGTTCACTTATCAGAAGTGTAGGAAACATGATTATCTTTGTATTCCTCATACCCAGCACAGTGTCTGGCACATCATAAGGCAATAAGAGTTATGACAGAGTATGAGTAAAGTGATATAGAATCCAAGCATAATCAATTTTAATCTAAGATCTTAGAGAGCAAGCAAGAATTATGTATTAGACTTTCTTATATCTTTGCATATGTCAATAATAATTTATTAATATTTGCAACTTTTCATTGCTATCTTTAAATCATTTATTATGTCTTTGTCTTTTCTATGCTAATGAGGTCTAGCAAGTTGCAACAATGATGCAGATCTGTGATGGCATCACAGGCTTAGGAAGTGGATTCAGGGAGAAAGTCAGTCCATTTCTCTCAAGAATGTGGTAATGATGCCATCCAGTGTTTGTCTTACTATCACTGATTCTCCTCACCACAAAGAGTACCACATTTGACAGAACCAAAGAAAAGTTTGGTTCCTTTTGCCAAAAGGAATAGTTGCTGCTTGGGGAACTATGGAAATTGATCAATAAGAATACTCAGAAATTTAAATAACACACAAATTTTATTACGTTCTTCAAAAAGCTTATTCTGATATCCTATCTAATTGATACATGCTACTTTTTAATTCTGGATCTAGCAAGACTTAAAGGTATTAAAGAAAACATCCAAGATATTCTAAAAAGTTTCTGTAAATTTAATAAGTGGGTTTACTCATAGCAAACTACTTGTCAGGAATCTCCTACACCTTGTATCTATAGGCCAGGAAAATAGCATTGAAGGAGAACAAATAAGAAGCAGATAGAACAGGTTTTAGAAGTAGCACCACATATGATCTGTCGAAAAGAGCAAGAAATTACCCAAAAAACTAATTTTAAATTGTCAAGTGGCCTTTGTTCTTTAAAGGAAGCAATTTCCTCATAATTGTCCAAAGATATGGCATTAATATGGCTCAAATATGACCCTTTTCTGCCCTCATGACAGAAAATAAAATTACTTTGAATAACATTTGAAGAAAACATATCCCTATATGAATTTAAACTTCAAAAAAATTTACTATCTGAAGGGGCATGAAAGTTATTCTGTCCACCATAAATACTCTCTAACTTCTGTAACTCAGGTGTCAGCAAACTGTGACCCATAGGCCAAATATGGTCCATTGCTTGTTTTTATAAATAAAGTCTTCCTGGACCACAGCCGTATCCGTTTCTTTGTATTATTTCTCACTATGATGGGAGAGACGAGTAGTTGCAGAGATCATATGACCTTCAAAGCCTGAAATATTTACTAAATGGGACTTAGAAAAAAAGTTTGCTGACCCCTGATCAAACTATTATAATAATTTATATCTGATAAAATTAGAAGAAAGTCTTCTTAAACTACAACATTCAGCTAAGATAGATTTCCAAATATTTTGATATGGATACAGATGTGCACGCACACAAGCATATATATGCAGGTATATATAGCATTTTTTTAATCTGACCATATCCAACAATTTTTACCATGCTATAACAAATCTTTAGTGTCCTTTAATAACACAGAAGAAAGTCACATGAGATATTCAGGGACTGACCCATCTTTGGATAGGTGACAAGGCAGAAATACCTTAGCTTATAAAATTAGGAAGTTCACATTTGGTCAGTTCAAGAAGAGGATGAGATAATTTAGCCTAAGAATATGTTTTCAAAATTGATAAGAATAAGGTCAATTTACAAGGGTAGGAAAAGGGAAAGTGAGATACACGGGAATATCAGACCAAGATGGAGTAACAAAGCCTAAAACCTGAATAGGAAATGTGCCCTTCAGCCTGAAAAGGAGTTGACAAGATATACGCAATAATGGGTCTCAATAATTGAATATCAGATAACAAAGGACTATAATCATTTAGAGGTAAAAAACAAAGGAAGTGAATCCAACAATTTTCATAGCTTGCCTGCAGAGAGCTTTCTGATTGTTGTGCAGGAAGGGACAATGCAGGCAAGCTCAGCAGTCTGCATGAGTTATGGAATGGGGCTGGGTTGTTATGGAGACTAATGCAGGCAGAGTCCCTAGGCAGAGTATTGTCAGGGAAAGAACTGCACAGAGAGAGAACTCTGAAGAGATTTGAGGGCTCCTCTCTTAGTATTCACCTGAATACTTGATCAGCTTACATATATGAGGCAACTACCCAAGGCTGGGGGGAAGACAAAAAACAAAAAAAATAGCAAGATGAGAGGGAAAAACTCCTTGAACTTACAACCTCAGTGACTGAGGGCTGTTCCCATAGCTAGAATAGAAACTCATAATTTGTTAACATTGGATAAATTATTCAAAAGGGTTTCATTTAATAATAACTGCTCTAGTCTGACCTAGAAATGCCTGAAAGCAAGATTCTAAAGGATCAGGGTATTTTCAATTAACTCAGCCATGCCCCAGAACAAAGCTCAATAATTATTTAAACAAATACAACAATATTTACAATCCAACAAAGTAAAATTTCATGATGTCTGACAACTAAAAAATACCCCTAAATAAAAAAAATTATCAGGCACCATAAAAGCAGGACTATAAAGTAACTAGGAGAAATACCAATGATTTGAAAATTGCCTAGAAATAAACATGAGAATTAGTAGACACAAACAGTAAAGTAGTTGTTAAAACTGTTTTCCAAGTTGAGAAGTTAGGGGAAAGATTGCATATGTTAAATAAAGACATGGTAAGTATGAATAAAGATGCAAATCAATGTTTTAGAGATGAAAATTACAATGTGAGAGAGAAAAAAAATACTCCATATGGGAATATCAATGAATTTGAAGGTACTGGAATAAAAACTACCAAAAATGAAACACAAAGGAAAAAAGACTGAAAAATAAGGGAAACAAAATTGGAGGAGATGCAAAAAAGTATTTATATAATGATCAAAATTTTTCCAAATTGTATGAAAAGTGAAAACCTACACACTGAAAGTCTAAATGAATCACAAGCACAAGAAAAATAAAGAAAACTAAACAAAGGCACATCATAATGCAATTACTTAATCAGCGATAACGAGAAAATCTTATCATTTTCAGTGTACAGATCTTTCACCTCCTCGATTAAACGTATTCCTAGGTATTTTATACATTTTGAGACAATTGTAAAAGAGAGTTTTTAAAATTCTCTTTCTCATAGTTTATTATTACTATGTAGGAAAACAATAGATATTTTAAATACTGGTTTTGTATCCTGCAACTTTTTGTATTTGTTGACGGGTTCTAACAGCTTTTTGGTGGAGTCTTTACAGTTTTCTCTATATAATATCATGTTATCTGCAAAGAGTGACAGTTTTACTTCTTATTTTCCAATTTGGATGTCTTTTATTTCTTTTTCTTGACTAATTGTTCTGGCTAGGACTTCCAATACTATGTTTAATAAAAGTGGTGACAGTGGGCATCCTTGTCCTGTACCTGATGTTAAAGGAAAAGCTTTTAGCTTTTCTCCATTGAGTATGATGTTAGCAGTGGTTTTGTCACATATGCCTTTATTGTGTTGAGATACATCCCCTCTATATCCACTTGTTGAGAGTTTGTAATTATAAATGGATGTTGAATTTTGTCAAATGCTTTTTTTGCATCTATTGAGATGATCATATGATTTTTATCCTTCATTTTTTAATGTGGTGTATCACATTGACTGATTTGCGGATACTGAACCCTCCTTGCATCCCTTGAAATAAACCCCACTTGGTCATGATGTATGATCCTTTTAATGTATTATTGAATTCAGTTTCCTAATATTTTATTGAGGATTCTTGCATCTATGTTCATCAGAGATATTGGCTTGTAATTTTGTTTTCTTATGGTGTCATCTGCTGTTGTTGTTAGAGTAATGCTGGTCTCATAAAATGAGTTTGGAAGTGGTCCCTCCTTTTCTATTTTTTGGAAGAGTTTGAGAGGGATTGGTATTAATTCTTTGAATGTTTGGTAGAATTCACCAATGAAGGATCCAGTCTTGTACTTTTGTTTGTTGGAGGTTTTGATTGCTGATTTAATCTCTTTACTACTAATCTGTTCTGTTCAGATTTTCTATTTCTTCATGATTTAGTCTTGGAAGATTGTATTTTTCTAGGAATGTATTCATTTTTTTTAGGTAGTCCAATTTGTTGGCATACAGTTATTCACAGTAGTCTCTTATGATCCTTTGTATTTCTGTGGGATCAGTTGTAATATCTCCCCTTTTATTTTTATTTTATTTATTTGAGCCCTCTCTATTTCTTGGTGAGACTAGCTAAAGTTTTGTAATTTTGTTTATCTTTTCAAAGAACCAGCTCTTGGTTTCATTGATCTTTCTACTATCATTTTAGTCTCTATTTCCTTTTTTTCTCTCTGATCTTTTTTTATTTCCTTCTACTAACTTTGGGCTTCATTTATACTTATTTTTCTAGTTCCTTGTGGTATAGATTTATGTTGTTTATTTTATTTGAGATTTTTCTTGTTTCTTGAGTTAGGTATTTATCACTATGAACATCCCTTTTGAAACTGCTTTTTGCTGCATCCCTTAAGTTTTAGTATGTTGTATTTTAAGACTAAAAGACAGTGATGAAAGAAATTGAAGAAAACGCACAAATAAATGGAAAGATATTTTGTTCTTATGGATTGGAAGAATTAGTATTGTTAAAATGTCCATACCACCCAAAGCAACCTACAGATTGAATGCAATATCCATAAAACTTCCAATGACATTTTTTCACAGAAATAGAACAAATAATCCAAAAATTTGTGTGGAACAAAAAGACCCTGAATAACCAAAGAAATCTGGAGAAAGAACAAAGATGGAAGCAACCGAGTTTCTTATATACTTCCGGTGTGAAGGTAAAATGGTACAGCCACACTGGAAATCAGTTTAGTATTTTCTTATATGGTATATACTTACCATATAATCTGGCAATCATTCTCCTCGGTATTTCTCCCAGAAAAATGAAAGCATAAGATCAAAAGAAAAAAACACTGTATAAGAATGTTCATAGTAGCTTCATTTTAACAGGGAAAAACTGAAAAAATTCAAAGGGGTGAAAAAATAGTAGTACACACATAGAGTAGAATATTATTCAGGTCTAAAAAAGGTACTCTCAACAAGTTGGATGGATCTCAACAACATTATGCTGGGTGAAAAAGTTAATCTCAATAGGTTATATACTGTATTATTCTATTTGTATAACATTCTTATAATGACAAAATGATGGTGATAAACAGATGAGTGTTTGTTAAGAGTTAGGGTTGAGAAGAAAGTTGGACTATAAAGGGATAATATAGGCAAGTTTCTCTGCAGTGACAAAACAATAATGAATCCTGATTGTGGTGGTGGTTACCTGATATAATTTCAAACTACTATACACAGAATGTTTTAAAAAGTTAATACCTTTAGAAACTGGTGAAATCTGAATAATATATGCATAATATTGTACCAACGTCAATTTCCTGGTTATGATAAATGTATTGTGTTTATGTAAGTTGTTTTCATCAGGGACGTTTGGCTAAGGGGCACGTGGGAACTCTCTGTACTGCTTCTCAGCTTCTTGTGAGTCTAAAATTATTTCAAGATATTACTTGTACTGGAGATTTATACTTAGCATTTCTCTCACTGTAGCACTCCATTTATTTATAATATACCAAGAACTACGTTATTTTAAATCAGAAGCTCTATTGTTGACTTTTTAAAAAAATATTTTGGAAGTCACCCTTCCAAACACATAAGATGAAACATACACACACACTCACACATGCATAATTTCTATTCAATCAAAGCCTTATTTTAGTATATTGCATTATTTGTTTTCCTTCCACACAAGTAGTTTTAGATTTCCTTGAGTTGTTACTGCAAACATATTTTCATCATTCATGGTTAAATTTGAACATCCCTGACATTTCTACTCTTTTAAAGTCATATTGATTTAAACTTTGAGACACATAACCATAGGATTATATGGCATCTCTGGAGTTTAAGACTTATCATTCTTTATTTACAATGACTCACTATAGTTCAGTAGATTCCCTTGCTGGAAGTCTGGGTCTAAGATGTCTTTGGCAGTAATTGATTCCAGAATCAAGTGCCAGATTTATATTGATTATTACCATGAACCCACTCATGATCATTGTGACTCCTATAACATGTTGGTTAATTTTTTATGGCATATCATACTAACCCAGAATAATGAGAAATGACAGCCTGTCTGGCTCAAAGTGATTGTTTTATCTTCCAATAAAGTGAAAAATAACAGTTGTCACAGCTGTAGCGAATTAGGTAATACGGCAGAACCAAGGAGTTTGTATTAAACCACAGCAATAGGTCAAAGTTAGAAATGGCTGGGAGAATGGTGTGTCATATGTTATGACATTAAATTAAATTGTAGCTAAAAGTTCATTATCAAATAGCTGTTTACTATTAATTTCAAAGAAATCACCAGACTATTGACATTTTTTTCAATGTTGTTTCATCACTGTATCAAACATTTCGCAGGTGGTTGAAATGGTGGTTATCAAAGTAGGTATTTGCATTTATGCCCAACACAGCAAATGTACTAATATTTAAGTGTAGGATGATTGTCTTTAATGAGGATTGGTAACATTAAGCATAAAATAAACCAATGGCCAATACTTAAACAAATGCATTTTACAGTTTAGACATTGACTGTAGTATAAATTAAAAACTTCAAAGGCCTACAATTCTAACCCTTGAGAGATGCTAGCATAACTGAGCTCAGGCATAGTCTCTTCTGTTTGGGGCTTTCTTATGTCCTCAAACAGAAATAAGACTCTTGACTCTTTGTTCCCATGCCACTCTATTAGCATATGTTAAATTGTTTTAAAACTGCTTAATTATCCATCTCCCACACTTATTTGAGATTCCCTTGAGAAAAAAAGGATTTCGTGTTGCTTTGTTAAATGTTCAGAGCATTTAGCACAATTCCTGAGACAAAACAAGCACTGAAAAAAATTTTCTCTGAAATAAATAAATATACATCAAGAAGCTGCCAATTGGGAGGAAAAGAGTAAAGAATTCTGAAGGGACTGGAAAATGTAATACTAAAATAATCATTCTATGAGCAACAGAGGCCTGCTAGAAGAGGCGTACCGAAGGCATTTTCTAATTAGTACACGTAGCCAGGGCAGTCAAACTGATTACAAGTTGATAAAATATATTATTTTTGGAAATGATTAGGTGCAAAAACAAGGAAAATAAAAACAAACAGAAGTCAACATATGGAATAATTTATTATTTAAATATAAAGTCAGGAATACCTGTACTCTCAGGTGTTAAAAGCTGCAAGAGAATGTTTTCCGGTCTAATAAAAGCTACAGAATCTACAGAATCATAGATTTTGAGTCCAACAGACATCCAAGGTCACAAGATAACCACACTGACTCAATTCTTAAGGTTGATGAGGCCCTCCATGGAGCTGAGGTTCACAATCTAATTCACCTTCGTGAGAGCACAGGAAGATGAGTCCACCATAGAAGAGGGTAAGAAGAAAATAGCTGTTTTTTTTTAATCTTAGGGTAAACTATTATGACACTTTAGAATCATTGGAAGCCCTGAATCCAAAATTAGTCTGCATCCTCTCATCATTTTCTTTCATGGCCTCCAATAAGTGCTCAGGGGAAACAATGGGCGTGAGGCTGGAGACTTGATAGACAGCTGCCCTCCATGGTGCAAGTATGCAGGGCCTGCCAAGATTTGAAGGGAAACAGGAGAATCTGAAGATACCCGGAAGTACTTCAGACCCTACATTAGTATAAGGTACTAGTGAGTACCAGGCAGGAATGTCACCAGTGAACTGACCTGTCTCTGCTACAGAGTAAAACATCACTGCTGTGGCACAGGAGTGAGAAAGCAGCCTGGATCTTAGAACCTTCACTGAGAGCAGGCAGATGTGGGCTGCCACTGTGGGAGGGGCAGGAAATACACCAGTTCTAGACTTGGCAATGAATAGGGGAGGAGAGATTATTTGCCATTGTGGGAAAGATAGGAATTCAGAGAAAGTCCCATCCCTGAGGTACAGGTGCACAGTGCCTGTTTAATCAAGAATCAAGATTCCCCTGCTTCCACAATGAGGCAATGATAAATTGTAATCTATTGCAAGGGGAGAGATGAGAATCCAGGGTGAGTCACCCTGTGATTCGAGCATGCTGAAATCTGAGGAGCAGGAATACTGAGATCAACTGTCTGACACCCCAGTCTTCACAGCAAGCATAAGGCAGTGGCCATTTATCCCTGTAGGAATTTGAAGCCTGTTTTGCACTATCAGTAACTATTTGTTATTAGTACCATAGAGTGGATTCTGACTCCTAGTGACCCTGTGCACAGCAGAGCAGAGCCCTACTTGATATTTTTGCACCATCCTCTCACCTTCTGATGTTATATATGTAACTATAGCAACAAGATACCCAAACTCAACTCAACTATAGTCTAGATTGACTTAAACCTCACAGTAATGGCATGACCAAAAAGACGTATACTTATTTCTGGGCATAAATATTATTTATATTCCACCGTTCTTTTACACACAATGACTGGTATTCAATTTAAAAAAAAAATCTAAGAGACTTCCAGTTTTAGCTCGAACATGTAAAGAGTTTGGAAGTTGTCACTCTTGTCCTTGCAAGAAAAATCAGAACAAATTGAAAATAAAGGACTTTTCTTTCCCCATCAGAAAACTGAGGTCACAGGGCAATCTTTGGACTCAAAATTGGAAGAGACAGATACATGCAGAGTCTCAACCAATAGATGCTTACCTGGGACAAAAGCTGCTGGACCCAGTAACTGACAGTAATACTTTAGTGGTGATTTTGAGGAATTGCTGTAGGCTGAGAGTGGAATAATATGAGAGAAAAAAATTCATGGTGGTTTCAGTCTTGGGGTCTTCTGCACAGTTTCACGGATTTAACTTCCAGGAGCCCCAAGAGATTCTCATGATGAAAATCCAAGAAACATTCCCTGGTGGCTCTGGCACAGGAAGGGGAAGAATAATACTGTGGAAGACCGTCAGTGCCTTCTTCATAACAAAGGCTACTCCCCAGGGGAAAAGACAGAGCCTTATCCAACCTGGGGAAAGGGCGTTTCTTCCATTCTAGCTCACTCTAGCCTTATGGTTGGGAACCTAAGAAACACTTGGGAAGGTCACAGCCGGGAGATTATTTTATCTCTTAAAATAATGAGATTTGATCAAAAGATTATAGAATGCTTCCCTGCCCCCACTCCTTACCACCAAACCAATAGGCCAATATAATAATAGTGGATTACAGATGGAAGAACTATAAAACACAGACCCACTTGGAGGAGAAATATTTAGGGAAGTCCAAAGTTAACAGGGGAGACAAAAACAAATAAACTAGTAAAACAGAGGAATTTGAAGCCCCTGTTTCTTGCAGCCAAAGCAAACATTGCAAACCAGCCCAACTTCTAACCAGATTTATGTAAAACCTCATAGTAAAGGACCAATGACTTCAGTTCCTATCACTCAGTAATTATGTCAGGTTTCAACAAAAAATTATAGCCATCCTAAAAGGCAAGAAGAGGCAAAGCAAACATTTAAAACAGACTCTGATATGATGCAGATGTTAGAATTATCATAAAACTAATTTAAAATATCACTAATATGTTTAAAGCATTAACGGAAAAATATACATGTACAAGAATATATAGTCATCTAAATGGAGAGATGGGGACTCTAAAAAAATCCAAAGCACTGTAATAAAGTACAAATTAATTAATTAAATGAAAAATATTGTAACAGAAATGAAAAATCCCTTTGAAGGGATTATAAGTAAGATGGACATAGCCAAGCAAAGAATCAGTGAGCTTGAAGAGAGGTTAACAGAAACTTCCAAAACTGAAATGCAAAGAGGAAAAATGAAAGAAAAACAATAACAACAGAACAGAACATCCAAAAACTTAGGGGTAATTTCAAAAGCTGTAGCATACACATAACTGGAATTCCAGAAGAGAGAATGGAGCAGAGGAAATATTGGAAGTAATTGTGGGGGCCTGGAATTGGCCACCCCAAGATGTGTCTCTTTGACATGAGGACTATTTGGGTCTGGTTACTTTTCATAAACTGCAGATAGGAAAGCAACTGAAAAGTAGAATTTTCTTACCCTTTGTTAAGAAACATTTACAAAATAAAGGAAATCTCCATCTGTAAAGGTGTCTCCCTCTCTGTACCAGGAAGAAGGAGGATGACCTTATCTCTAGAAACTCTTAATCAACGCCAAAGGCAAGGACTTAAATCTGCATCTTGTTTACTGTACTTGTCTGGTAACCTCCTGTAACTGACTCCCCCTCAACCCCCAACATCCTCCTTTGTCATTAGCTGAAGATGATATTTAAGGTGATGCCTTCAGCCATTTTGGTGAGTTGCTCAGCTTGCCTGAGCCTCTCCCATGTATACATGTTATAAAGCTTTGTTTAATTTTCTCCTGTTATTCTGTCTCATGTGAATTTAATTCATTCTGCGGCCAGAAGAACCCAGAGAGGGTAGAGGAAATGTCTTCCTCCCCTACATAATAATGGTTAAAAGTTTTCCAAAATTAATGACAGCCATCAAACTACAGATCTGCAAAGCTCAAAGAACATCAAACAGAATAAGTACCCCAAAAAACTGCATTAAGCATATCACAAACTTCAGAAAACCAAGGACAAAGGGAAAGTCTTCAAAGAAGCCAGCGAGGTGAAAAACCACTCTACATATAAAGGAAAAACAATAAGAATGACTGTGGAATTTTGTCAAAAACTATGCAAGTGAGAAGAGAGTAGAGTGAAATATTTAGTGTTGAGAGAAAAAAACATCAATTTAAAACTCAATATCCAGAAAAATTATTTTCAAAAATGAAGAATAATAAAGCTTTTCTGAGAAAAATTTCAAAAACTGGATATTCAAGGCTAGCAGGCCTACACAGAAAGAAATGTTCTAAAAAAAATTGCCATGGAGAAGGAAAATGATATAGTTCAGAACTTTGTATTTACATAAAGAGAAAAAGAACACCAGAGAATGAATACTTGAAGATAAATAAAATAATTTATTTCTCTTACTCTTAATTTGTTGAAAGATAACTGTCTAAGGTAGTAATGATAAAAATATATTGGGTGTTTGTAGCATGTGCATAAAATGAAATGAATGAGAACAATGTCACAAGTGACATAAGGATAAATTAGGAATATTCTTATAGAGTACTTGCATTACATGTGTAGTAGTATTGTGTTATATTAAGGTAGACACAGAGTAATTAAAAATGTATATTGCAGAATCTAGGGCAACAGCTAAAGGCAGTAAAATAAATATTTAATTGAAATACATGATTGATGTGAAAGAACAGATAAATGGAGTCATAAAATTGTCAAAATTAAAGAAAGCAGAAAAAGAGTAGAAATAAAGGAAACCAGGAACAAGTCAACAAAGAGAGAGCAGTTATAAACATGGTAGACATTAATCCATCTACAACAATTATCACTTAAAATGTTAATGATCTAGTTACACTGATTAAATGCAGAGATTATCAGAGAGGGTAAAAATTAATACCTGACTATATATGTTGTCTATAAGAAACGGACTTTAATTACAAAGACCAGACGTAGTAAAAGTAAAAGAATGGAGGAAAATATATAATGCTAACACTAATCAAAGAAAAGCTTAAGTAGCTATATTAATTTCAGACAAAGCTGACTTCAAAACGGGGACAATTATGGGAATAAAGAGGAGAATTACATAATAATAAAGGAGTCAATTCTTCAAGAAGCTGTAACCATCCTAAATGCATATGTACTCAACAACAGAACTTCAAAATTCATGAGACAAATCCAATAGGACTACAGGAGAAATAAACAAATCTGCTATTATAGTTGGAAATTTCAGCATTCCAATTTCAATAACTGATTAATCAAGCAGTCAGAAATGTATTTAGGATATAGTTGACTTGAACAGCACTATCAATCAAATTGATCTAATAGATATTTAAAGAATAATCCAAAGGACTACAGAATACACGTTCTTGTAAAGCTCATATGTAACATTCATCAAGAGAGAACATATTTGGGGCCTTATACTACATGTTAATAAATTCAAAAGAATACAAATTATAGCAAAATCTTTTCTCAGGTCACAATTAAATTTATCTAGAATCAATAATAGCTGGAGAATCCTGAAATATTTGGAAATTAAATATGAAATATGGGAAATGAAATATGGGTTAAAGAAGAAATTTTAAGGGAAATAAAAATATTTTGAAGCAAATTTGAATACACAGCTTATAAAAATTTGTGGGATGCAGTGAAAGCAGAGCTTAGAGGGAAATTTATAGCATTGAATATGTATAGTAGAAAACAAAAAGATCTAAAATCAATAATCAAGGTTCTACTTTAGGAAACTAGAGAAAGAACAGAGACTTAAGTCCAAGCAACGAGAAGAAAATAAATAAGACAAATGGAGCAAATATCAATGAAATTAAAAGCAGGAAACAATGGTCAAAATGAGCAAAGTTTGTTTCTTTGAAAAGTAGTTCCTTTTAAAAGACCAATAAAATTTATAAAATCGTCTAGGCTAATTAAGAGAGAAAAAACAGGAGACACAAATTACCATTATCAGAAATAAAAGAGGGATTATCAATAGTGATCTCATGGACATTAAAAGAATAATAAAAATATATTATGAACAACTCTGTGTCCACCAAGTTGATAGCGTAAATCAACTGGATCTACATTCACAAATTATCAACACTCACACTAGGAGAAATAAGTTATCAGAATAGGCCTTTATCTACTAAATAAATTAAATCAATTATTAAGAACCTTCAAAGATGAAGCCATAATTCTTCTGTAGAACACAGAAACAGAGATAACAGTTCCCACATCCAAACTTGTTAATGAGTTAAGCATAACTCAAATGCCAAAACCTGGTAAAGACAATTCAAGAAAGAAGACCAATATCACTTGTAAATATATATATAAAAATCCTCAACAAAGTATTAGCAAATCAAATCTAACTGTATATAAAAAGTTATACATCTCTATCAAGTGAGATTTATTCCAGGTATGTAAGGCTGGGTCAACATTTGGAAATCAATATAATTCACCACATTATGAGACTAAGGAAGAAAAAGCATATGATCATATCAATTCAGGTAGAAAAAGCATTTGACAAAATCCAATACATCCATCAAAAAATCTGTCAGCATGCTAAGCATAAAGAAGAACTTCCTTAACTTGATAAAGAACATCAACAAAAACCTACAGCTAACAGTATATTTAATGATAAGAAAGTGGACACTTTTCTCCTAAGATCAGAAAGAAGGCAGGTATATCATCTCTTATACATCCTAGTTGACATCACACTGGATGTTCAGCTGTGCAGTAAAACAAACAAACAAAAAATATATAACACATACTGACTAGAAAAGAAGAAATAAAGCTGTTTTTATCTGCCCATGACGTGATTGTCTGTATAGAAAATCAAAAAGATGTTGTGGTACTACTGAAACAATAGACACATAGATCAATGGAACAGAATAGAGAGGCCAGAAAAAGACCTGCACAAATATAGTCAATTGATTTTTGACAAAGGAACAAATGCAATTGAAAGGAGAAATGATAGACTTTTCAATAAATGGTGCTGCAACAAGGATGTCTACATGCAAAAAGAAAAAAGGTACAAAAAGAGAAAAATAACCTAGATACTGATCTGACCTTACATCTTTCATAAAAATTAACTCAAAATGGATCACACACCTAAATACACAATATAAAACAAAAAAATTCTAGAGGGAAATGTGAGAGACAACCTATTTGGCCTTTAGTTTAATAATGAGTTGTTAGATACAACATAAAACCATGATCCATAAAAGAAAAAAAATTGGTAATCTGCACTTGATTAAAATTAAAAACTTCTGCCCTGCAAAAGACAGTATTAGGAGACTCAAAAGAGAAGTCACATATGTGGAGAAAACATTTGCATCAAAATATACAAAGAACTCTTAAAACTCAACAAGAAAAACAATCTGATTAAAATATGGACAAAATATCTGAATATAAATTTCAGCAAAGATATGTACAACATATAAAGCATACACAAGTAAGCATAGGAATAGATGCTCAACATCATATATTATTAGGAAGTTTCAAATTAAAAGAACAATGAGATACTACTATGCACCTATCAAAATGGCTAAAATCCAAAACACTGATAACAGCAAAAGTTAGTGTGGATGAGAAACAATAGAAATTCTCATTCATTGCTGTTGAGAATGTAAAATAGTACAGGCACTTTAGAAGATAGTTTGACAGTTTCCTACATAGCTAAATATAGTCTTACCATATGATAATTCAATCGCACTCCTAGGTATTTACCCAACTTAGATGAAAACTTATTTACACACAAAATTCTTCAAACAAATGTTTACAGCAACATTATAATCTCCAAAAAACTGGAAGCAACTAAGATGACTTTCAACAAGTGAATGGATAAACAAATAATGTTATATCTATTCAATGGAATAGTATTTAGCAGTGAAAAGAAATGTGCTATCGAGCCATGCAAAGACATAGATGAATCTTAAATGTATGTTGATGAGCAAAATAAGCCAATCTGTAAAAGCTACCTACTATATGATCCCAATTATACGACATTATGGAAAAGGCACAGCTAAAGAGACAATAAATAGATCATTGGTTTCCAGGTGTTTGGGGAAAGGGAGGGATAGGGTTGAATATGTAAAATATAGGGGAAATTTTAGGTAGTGAAACTGTTTTATATGATACTGCAATGGTGGATACATTATGCTATGAACTTAAAACACACAGAACTTAAAAGACAAACAGTAAACTTTATGTATGCAAACTAAAACAAAACAATCATTTAGGACATTTGGAGATCCCATGAAGGAACGTGGACTATTATAAAACAATTTAACTATATTACAAAATGTATAAAACCACCTCACTGACATAGGTGGGGGAGAAAGTTGCTGACCTAAGTAGCTTTGAACATGAGTGGAGAATGCAACGCTAAAGGTAAAAGAAACAGTCCATAGCACTGAGTTTTGAATTGTGAACTGTACGTAAGCATAACTTTTCTCCACTATGAGGACAAAGGTTAACATTTCTGATACTGGTATACCACTGTTGGAGTGGGGATTAACAGACAAGCAAGGTAAAGAGGTAGAACAGTCCACGTACTAGTGGGTTAGAGTTGGAGGTATCAGTAAAACTCTTTTTTAACTTAGTATAGATATAGATGGTTTGATATAGAAATACCTATATGTATATACATGGGTTAGTACACACACATGTATTTCCTTGCTCCATCAGCTGAGGTGCCCTAGAGACAGTGATACTCTGGAAGTGAGAAGCACGCCTAGCCCCTGGATCTTGGTTGCAAATACCATTCTCCAATAAAAGGAACCGTAGTTCCTGGAGAAATGGATGATTCTAAGACTGAGCAGGAAATGTACCAGGTAATCCTGGAGCATCTTATAGCATCAGAAACAAAGAGAGCACCAAAACAAAACAAAAACACCCACAATGATGGGGGGGAGGGGCGTGGTAAATTAAAAGGGATACAGGAACCATGGAAAGAGCTTCCAGCAGCAAAAAGCGATCAAGGTGTCAAGATCAACAGGGATCAGAGAAATTGCTAGTGTGTACTCTAGAAATCATGTGCTAAAAATGGCACTTTACGTCTGTTGTCTTTCTTGCATAACCCTAGTCTAATCATGAGAAAAATATCTACTTCTAACTGAGGGACTTTCTACAAAATACTTGACCAGTATTCCTCAAGACGTTTGAGGTCACTGAAAACAAGGAACGTCTGGGAGACAGTCATAGCCTGGAGTTGCCTAATAATACGTGAAGATGAAACGCAGTGCACCGTCTTGGATGGGAATCTGGAATACAAAAAGCACATTAAGCGAAAGTTAAGAAAATCCAAATAAGATAGGGACTTTAGTTAGTAGTCAATATTGGTTTTTAATTGTAACAAGCATATGATACTAATGTAAGATTTTAAGTGTAAGGGAAACTGGGTGCAGAGTCTATGGAGACTGCCTGTACTCTCTTCACAATATTTCTGTAAATTTAAATTTGTAGTAAAAGTTACTAAAAATAAAGTTGAAGTATACATTTTTCAGATGCAAGCAGAGATAATTTGTTTCCAGTGGACTTGCACTACAAGAGATTTTAAGGGAATTTGTGAGGATTTATAACAAGCGTATTTGTAAAATATTTGACAACAAGAGAAAAAGAGGATTTATTACTTGGAATGATATTGTTGTAAAATTCTTACATTATAAATGAAGCAGTAAGTATTAATTCAAGCTAGAAAGTGATGAATTAAGGTTTTATATTTTATTGCCATAAGAAATCCTTAAAAATAACAAAACGTAACAGGGCTGAAATGTCAATAGAGGAGATAGAATGGCATGAAAACAAACTGTAACAAAATTTCTTTGATTTTAAAGACAGAAAAGAAGGAAAAGGAAGAAAAAAGAGGGGAAATGGAAAGCGTGTAGCATGATGGCAAACATAAAACCAGTCTTATCAAGAATTATGTTAAATATAAGTGAAATAAAACCTCCAATTAAAAGTATAGATTGTCTAATAGGATGAAAAAAGCAAGATGAAACTGTAAGATGTTTGAAAGACATACATTTTAAGTATAAAGACACTAGCAGGTTGAAAGTAAAAGATGTGGGCAAACCATAATATCTGTCTGTATTTATACTAAGCACAAGACAGCTGGTATGGCTATATTAATTACAGACAAACTAGAATTCAAAATAAGAAGTATTAATAGACATAAAGAGGGTCATTTTATAACGATAAAATGGTTGATCCATCAAGAACACTTAATATCCCTAAATGTAAATGTATCTAATTAAAAGTACTTCAAAATACATGTAATCAATCTCCTCACCCAGAAGAAGTTACTTTCCACCCTCTATATGCCTAGTTATACCTGATATTAAAAATCATATAAGTGGCATCATTCAGTTATCTCAGAAAAGGTTATTTCAATATTAAATAATTATCCAATGTAATTTATCACATTAATATGATTAGATTACTCTTATTGAGGTATAATTTATATAGCATTCCCTAATTTTAAGTATGTAAATTGATGACTTGACAAATGCCTGCAGTCTACATGCTCATCACAATAACTATAAACATAGCACTCACTGTTCTTAAAGTGTGTCACTTCCACTCAATATTTTGCAATTAAACTATACATAATTATAATTACATTAGTTCACAATTTCTTTTACAAATTTAAAGTTTTAGGAGTATATAAGATAAAATATAAGAACACCTCATTCCATCCCTTTTTTGCTCCCCAGAGCTAGCTCTTGAAAACTAGTGGAAAGTCACAAACAGATACTTCACATCTTTTTTAAGGTAAGTGGTGTTGTATTATATATATTTTGATTAGAAACTTGATAAAAACATCTACTATACACACGTATATTTATGTACATAGATAGAGATCTATTTTGCTCTATTAGCATCGAATGTATGAAGTTTCCTAGACAGTGACACTGAACGCCTCATTTATGTCTTGTCTATGCTCCCATAGCCAGGGAACTTATTTGCCCCTGCATTCCTTTATCTAAGACAAAACGCAATTCGGGTTAGTTTTAATTTCTATATTCCAAGGGAACACGCTGTGCTTAATTATATAATAATATTTAATAATGTTTTTGTGTTTTCCTCTTTACTTTCTAAATTAGTCCACTTTCTATATTCCTCCTTTCAAGTAGTATTTTATTATTCTTTACATTCCCAAAACCTAAACTCACTGGCAAAATAAACACTTGCTAAATGAATAACTACCATGTAAGAGCATCTTCTGGCCATTTACTCACTATAAAAAGAGATTGGACCTTATAGTTTAGAACTTATAAAAATATGATAGATTTACCATTCTTTGATATCTGAAATTATCACTGAGATGATATCATACCACCACAAAAATTAATGAAGAATCCTGAATAAATGGAATCATATCACCATTCCACAAATGCATTTATGGAGTACCTCCAAGGTTTTAAAACAGGAAAATATTATAGGAGACAAACTATCCCACAAAAAGGGCTGATTTTGGTATTTAGGAAATATTAGCATATCATGAAATAAAACAATGTCTCCTAGAGAAGCTAAATTAAAATTGAAAAAAGATTACCGAGGGTGTCAAGAAAGACTTGAGAGATGAAAAGAGCTACAGGAAGAAAGGTGGGTAGGATATAAACAGGATGAAAAAGTCACAAGAATATTTCGAAAGCTACACAATGGTAAAGGAGAAAATGTTTATCTGCAAAGGTAACAACAATGGGTGACTTCTGTGTCACTAAGGAGAATAGTCTATAAAAAATAATTTTGCAAATAATGAAAAACATATAGTATTTGAAGTGATTAAATGTTGGTCCCTGGAACTAACACTGAGGAATTTTGATAGGATACCAGAGAACATTTTTTTATGATTTGAGGAGTGATTTCACCACAGAGAAACAAAAAAAATGCTGAGCAGCGGAGAAATTATTAACTCTTGGTCACTATCTTCAAGTACTGTGCATTTGTTTATATTAAAATTACTCTTTGTTTCTGAGAAAGGTCCATTGCCAACAGAGATTCACGAGTTTCAATCCTGTGTAACTGAAGCTTTAGTAAGAGAAAAATTCTATTAAATGGATCTAGGAGTCTCATTATTAGTCAATGTAGTTGCAATTAGGTGGGAAAAATGACCTATTTGCAGTGAGAGAAGCAAAAATTAAACCTGTAAACAATCTAGATTTAAATACCAAATGGACAGGAAACAATAATAAATCTTTTTAACATTATTTCTTTTCTTCAGCTGCTTAAATGTAGAACGAGTTTACAGTAATTACTTCCGGTACACTGACAAAAGCAAAGTATGAGACAATAAGATAAAGTTGATGTAAGAAAATTTGTTGAAAGTACAGATTTCCTTCCACCTTGCAGTTCTACAGTCCATTAAGTTTAAATACTGAACAAACCAGATTTTAATACAAACATTACTTCTGCACAGAGTCTTTTTAAGTTATATCATACATTTAAAATGCTTTCGATTTGGCTGTAATTGGTTTACTTAAACATAGCTGAGCATATAAGGCTGTGAGTATTTTCTAGGTTAGTTGACAGAGCTTCTGTTCCCATTTCTTTGTATTATACAGCTGAGTTGCGATTTTACTTAAATTCTTAAACTTACATGTACAGGACACAATTAAAACACGAATGACAGGAAGTCTGATATAATGAAACCAATCTAACCAGTTGCTTAGATTTTCTTATAATTTAGTATCAGGGATATTTAGAAGTCAAGATCTTCATTTGGGTGGCAAAATATGACTGGTCTATAAATATATTGTACAGTAAACAGTTCTTTTTTATTTTAGATGAGGATTTCTTACACAAGAGGATGTTGAATAGATTCACAGAGATTTGATTTGCAGATTTTATAAAAGAGGGAATTTGAACTGTCTTCCAAATATTCCATTTTCTTAAAAATAAAAATTAGGGGCCAGCCTGATGGCGCAGTGGTTAAGGGCGCACATTCCACTTTGGCGGCCCAGGGTTCGCCGGTTCGGATACCGGGTGGGGGACATGGCACCGCTCATCAAGCCATGCTGTGGCAGGAGTCCCACATATAAAGTAGAGGAAGATGGGCACAAATGTTAGCTCAGGGCCAGTCTCCCTCAGCAAAAAGAGGAGGATTGGCAGATGCTAGCTCAGGGCTGAGCTTCCTCAAATAAATAAACAAATAAGTAAATGAATAAATAAATAAAAATTAGTTCATCATTTAAACTAAAGCTCAGTTAAGAACTTGTTTGCAAAAACGAGAGCAGTTGCTGCCTTTCCAATGCTTACTACTAGCAGCTCTAGTCAAAAAATATTAAAAAGTACTTTGCTGTTCTTAAAACATATATCCCATATTATAAGATGAAACAAATCAAATTGTTGGTGAAATTTGGAAAACATAAGTAATATATTTCAAAATACAACAATAATAAACACTTGAAAATATTTGTTTTATATGAAGATAAATGGAAAGATAAACTTTAATAAAACTTTTTTTCCTACTTACCAACTCTAAACTTTAGAGTTTTAGAGTTTAGAGAAACACTATAATGCATATTCATTGCTTTTTTCCACTTTTCAAATTGTTTTGTTAGTTTGTTAATATTTTAGTGAAAGCCTATCAATTATATTTGCAAAAAAAATGTATTGCAAAAAATAGGGCCCGGCCCAGTGGCCGAGTGGTTAAAAGTTCCACATGCTCTGCTTTGGTGCCCAGGGTTCACAGGTTCTGATCCTGGGCACGGACATACTCCACTCACCAACCATGCTGTGGAGGTGTCCCAGAAGATAGAGGAAGATTAGCAGGTGTTACCTTAGGGCGAATCTTCCTCAGCAAAATAAATAAAATCACCTTTTGCCAGTTAAGAAAATGAACAGAGATTATTTACACTCTTACAGATACTTGGAAAATAAAAGGCTCTCGGAATGGTCTGTGCTTATACTCTTGATTTCCGAGTTTACTTCTTGCATATGCTAAAGTCAATACCAATTATACCGACATAAACTTTATCACTCCCTTCCCACTTCATCTACTTCAACACTCAGAGTGACTGCATTACAGTTTTCTCCATCACAGGAAATTATTCATTAGTGAATCAAACCATTTCTTGATGAGGCTTAAATTTTTTTCTATTTGGTAATTTTACCCTTGGTTGCAAAAGAAAGAGCAATCTTAAAGTATTGCTTTAGAATAATAAGCTGAAGCAATTATTAATTCATTTTATCAAAATTATAATTCTGGAAATGAATATGCTGATATCCCATCTCTATCATCTGGATCACTGATGTCTCAAACTCTTTGCTAAATGAATAACTCCTCCACCTACGTTAATTACCATAATTTTACTCTCCCGAATATCAATTTATTAATTTTCACCAATTCTTGTATGCTTTGTATGCACATTTAAATGTGAATGTGGGACACGTTTGCCAGCCTGTAACAAGTGTCCAGCATTGTATGACAGCTTGAAATTTAATGGTAAAGTTCATATCCAAGGAACCACCGTCATAACCTCTTTGACCTTGCTCCCCTGAGCAGCAGCAGATCAAGACTTTAATATGAAAGTGGAGAGTCTGTCAAAGTGAGGCCCGTTTTGCTTTGCATTTATATTGAGATGTGATACTGAAACATGAAACGAGACATTTTCACACACTTGTGCTCATAATCCATCAGATTCCTAGATTGTGAATCTCAAGGCAGAACAGGCTGAATAATATTGTTTTATATTTCTGTACAATACAGAATATGTGATTGGCTAACTTCTTCCCTAAATTATAATCCAATAACATTTATTCTATTACGAAATAGTCTCAAAATTATAAGGAAGGATCAGAAAGAAAAATACAATATGATTCTCACCATGGAAATTTTGCTTTTATTGAAAATATGTGATCAAAATTTTAAATATAAACTTGTAATGAAAATAACTTGATTTTATAGTGAACTGGCTAAAAAAAATTATGATGCAGTCATACAATATAATCAAGTTTTTTTAAACCATGAGGTAAATATAATAATTTTGATAAGAAAATAATATTGTGACATTACTGATATAAGCATTAAAATAGTTTTAAAGGATGAATACAAGAAATCTAACAAGCTTACTCTTAGAGGAACTTGGAAGTGAGAAAGGAAGAAATCTTTTCTTTCCATTTTAAGCATGGTTATACTGCTTTGAATTTTTTAAGATGTCTATATTTTGTTTATTAAGAAGCTCAATAGATTATAACTGAGATTGGGATGATAGGAACACTTATCTTTAAAATTTTCTCAATTTAAATATCAGTACATGTCATGTATTATACAGTAAATTATAAATTCAAAAACATAATCTCATAACTGTTTCTTTTTATTTTGTTTATCATGGGAAAACTAAAATTTATATTGTAACATTGCCACCAACAATGTTACTTCAGTTTAATGAAGTTGTTTGGTTTTTATTTGGAAAAATAAATTTTTGAAAAATAATTATTTTAATGATGAATCATTTCTTGAAGAAGCTGTGGTAGATATAACAAAACAATAGGACAATACGTTAGTGGACTGTAGATTTTTTCGTTGTACATAGTTTTCTCTATGTACATGAAATGGAAGATTTTTTTATATAATAAATTGTATTGGAAAATGCTTGAAGCTATTACCATATAAAGAGGAGTTTTTTAAATGAAAAGGTTATTTTAAATTAGTGTCTTGATTTCACTAGGGACATCTTATTTTTTAATAGAATATTGAAAACAAAACTTTTCAAAATCTAAAATAAGAATTTTAATGATGGAGTTTTAGGTACGTGACAAATAATATGCTCAAAATCCCTCATATCAAAGCATAGACCTGCGCTCACGTGAGACTGTTCTTGGCCGCTTGTTGCAACTTTCTAGTGAAATTTCCTAAGCACTGTATGTCAATTTCTAATATTTTTTCTATAAATTAGGCTTTGTTGAAAGGATATTTCATTATCCATCCAGAGGGAAGTAAGTCTTTAGAATACATGCAGATATAACTTTCCTTCACTCAGCAATTGTTTGGGGATGGTCATGGCTGTTCCATGGCTGTCTTGATTATGACTGATGACATACTTATTGTAATAAACTATAATCTGTGAAAAATTCACATCAAGATGTGCATACAATGAGTTTTGCTCTCACTTATGTTTCAAGCATGGTTGCTTTATAGATTCGAGAAGGGATATGGGGAACGCTCCATATGCAATTTGCCTTCGCAGGTATTCTAATCGTGCCACATGATATTCTCGATATCACGTTACCATGATAAATGTCTTTGGGAATTTACCTCTAGTGTTTAAGGATTTTCGTAAACATTATGCTTCTGATAATAACGAAAGAAAATAATTGGTAAATTTATTTCTGAATCACAAGAATTTTAAAATAAATAATATTAATAGTTATAGACTAGTAAAAAACCAGAAACAGAGGAATGTTTTATCTCTGTTAACTAACTTCATTTTCTTAGCAAAATAATTCAGTCATATTAAGTATGCTGCTGCTACTAATGAGTAGAATTTAGGAATAAACAACCAATTAAAATTTTTTCATGCTTATAAAAAATCCTTGAAAAAGATCAGTGAAGAACTGGTGCACATCTGATTATAAAATCAATGAGAAGAAAATTGAGCCCAGGAAGCTATGGCACACAGCCTATTAGTTAAAATGACATATTTAGATCTTGCCTTGGTCGTGATCAGACAGCAATCAGAGAAGAAGCACACCATCTCCAGTCTCTTCTGACCCAAGAGAGAACCGCTGGGTATTGAGTATTTAGCATCTAAGGTGGTAGGTGAGATCAAGGGTGAGAGGGGGTAGACACGTTACTGACTTTTTTGCACAGTGCACTTAATGTTTTATTTTTTATTATTTTTTGTCAGAGCTTGATTTAACTTCTCAAATTGATGGGCCATATTGGTGTATTAGATAAGATGTTTATAAACTGCTTTTCTCTGACATTAAATTCTCTGCTAATTCAGGATAAATTAAGGGACTAAGAATAAAATGTATAATTTCCTTTAATTCAATAATAATAATAATAATATCATCTAATACTGAGTACTTCAATATACAAAGATCTGTTCTAAGTGTTAGACGTGAATTAATGAATTTAAACTTCACAAACTCAAGGTGATTCTGGGGGTCAGATTTTTTATTACTCCACTCTTTGGTCTTAGTTTTCTTATCTATTATGATTTGTTTAGCAGATAAAGAAATTAAATCCTAAGTAGTTAACATGCTTTCCAAGGTAACACAACTATGAGTTACAATCATAACTTGAATACAATCAGTATGGTTCCAAAATCCATGTCCTTAACCAAACTCTGCTCTAAAATTACAAGCAATATAAATTGGTGCTTTTTCAAAAATAAAATCTATAAAGAAATCTAACTTAAATGCGGTATTTTTTTCCTCCTAAATTCCATTTTCCTTCTCTATTTCCGTATTATTCAAGTTTTATATATCTTTTATTGTAGGTCCTTTGAAATTATTTTTATATAAAATAGCTCAATATAACCTATATTAAATGAAGCTCACAAATAATTGTTTCTTTCTACAATGATAGCACTACTATTATAATTTCCATTTTATTAGATTGACATTTAAAAAATCACTTTAGCTCTTGTTTCATGAATTTTTGAATGAGACAAGTCAGGGAAGGGAGACCACTAATAAGGCTGCTGTGGTAATTAGAAAGAGGTGATAATGACATGAACTAGGTTAGTGTCAGCGTAACACAAGAGATGTAGCTGTAAAGGATGGCGTGGATGACTGGATTTTGGTGTCATTCATGGAGTCAGAGCATAATGGGGTAGAAACAGATGATAGGGCTACAGGTAGATGATATTATTTTGTGTATTTGAGTGGAGCACCCACAAACAGGTGACCATTCTGGATGTAACACAAGGTTGGGGCCCCAGGAGTGAGATTATTTACAGACAAAGATTCATAAAGAAATGAGTGACAAGTGAAGCTATAGAAGTAGATTCTATTGGCAAGAAGATGGACTCAAGAAGAAGAAAAAGATGGCTTTAGAAAGATACGTGAGGGACAGCAATATTTAAAGGGTAGGTAGAAGGAGAGATCCTAACTGGAGATGCAACACACAGAGAAGATGAAACAAAAACGTTTAACTAAATGTAAGGAAGTTTCTTCTCCAAGGTGAAATGTGTAAACAGCAGCAAATGTTGATGAGAGGCCAGAGTGAGAAAGTAAAACATTATGTATACTTAATGAACATATAGACGATTTCATAAGCAATGGTATATTCTGTTCTAACGTTATAAATACACCAGAGTTGCTGTTTGTCTGTTGTCTATTAAAGCATCATGGACGATGAACTGGAAGGATTCTCACTAAATTGGAAGATTATTTTGAATGGACTCACCTCAAATAAAGGATATATAGTTATAGAAGAGTAATTGACCTAGAGAGGTTTCAATTTGCTAGGAAGTCATATTTCAGAGCAGCCAATATTAAAATATGAGAGACAGGTGACCTCAATGAACAAAAGTAAACAGAATGAGGTCTCAAACATAAATATAAACAGAAGGGCACTAGTCTAGACACACAAAATTGCATATTGAGCTGCTTTTTAAATAGGCAACTCCATGAGATGTGTTCGTGACAAGTAGAATTAAAATATCTCCAAATGATAGTTGAAGGCTGTCCTGACTACATGATTATATGAACTATATGAAGAAAGTCTAATCTTTCTCTAAAAATATTGTGTATTATATTTGCACTAGATAGAAAGATAGATTTGTCTATCTATTTATATAATATATATATTTGATGAGCAGAAAGATATATTGTTAGATCATTTCTCTATGTCGGAATATACAAGTAGAATTTATATACTCAAATTTGAAGCAAAGCTTTAAAATGTTGATTGATGCGGCCATCACGAGAATCCCAATTATAGCATTCATAAATGTAATTTGTCAATTGAGGATTTACTTCAGTGTAAATTTACTGCAAGAATTGTAAATCAGCATCATATTTCAGTAGTCAGTTAGCTATATTTGAGATTAAACAATTTGCAAAATGCCAAAATCTACTCTGAAGAATTGCTTGTGATAAGTTTATTTAGAGAAGCGGTACAGAGCTATATATAATAGATTGGGCAAATGGAAAAAAGTAATTTTCTTTTCAAATAAATACTGTTATAAATTATTAAAACTTTATGTATTAAATAAAAGTTATGTGTTTTAAACTTTTTCACACAAAAATAAATTTAAATATGTGCAGATAATTTGTTTAAATAAGATTTTTTAAAAGCAATTAAAAACAAGACCAGAAGTAATTTGAAAAGCTTAAATTAATATTAACTTTCTTAGATTAATTTTTTCATCTTCAAGTAGTGAATTCTCAGACAAATTACTTATAGAGAAACAAATAAAGGGGTAAAAGATCTTTACATCTTTGCATATCCAAACATACACTATGCTAATTCTCATGTTTAGATTACCTTCGATTTTCATTTGGAATTTATCTCAAACCCCAAAGTTAACTCTCTCATATCCATTTTTCAGCTCCCAGTTACTACAGACACTCATAGTATAACAAATATTTATTTCGCAAAATCAAAATATAGGACAGCCCACTTTTAACCTCACCCTCAAGTTTTTAATTTTCATTTTGAAGAGAATCAAAGAAGTTTCTACCCGTTTTATTTTTTTCTGTAACTCTTATGCTTCTTTTCCCAAAACCTACAATACCAATTTCTGGCTGTTGTGGCCTTATTGTTCCCTGGCGTTCATATATCCACATGGCTGACATGATATTTGAAATATTCTTTTGCTAATTTTTTATCAAGAATCTCTTCCTAAGAGTAGGGATGTAACTGGCAGTCTCAGCCCCATAGGTAAGAGATGCTTAGGTATAGTACACATTGTAAGTGCTCCTATCCCCTTCCATATGTGTCAGACCAAATTTCAAATGAAGCATCTGCATGATTTTTTAGTGTAGTATCTCTCTGGCTGTCAAAATCCACCATGCTTGCCTGTAGGACAAGCTCAGAACTGATGGTCCCTATTCCTCAATGACTAATAGAAACTTAAGAATAAACAAATCAGGAGCCGGCCCAGTGGCTGAGTGGTTAACTTCGCACACTCCGCTTAGGTTGGCCCAGGGTTTCACTGGTTTAGATCCAGAGTGCGGACATGGCACCGCTCATTAGGCCATGCCCAGGCGGCGTCCCACATGCCACAACCAGAAGGACCCACAACTAAAATATACAACTACGTACTGGGAGGATTTGGGGATAAAATAAAGCAGAGAAAAAAGATTGGCAAGAATTGTTAGCTCAGGTGCCAATCTGAAAAAAAAAAAATTAATTGATTAATCAGCTCTCATCCCATTCAGGTGCAATAACTGTGAACCACATTTTTACACATTGCACCTGAATTTCCCCATGGGATTAAGCTCTGGTTGCCCATGAGGAAACTCACTGTATTTTTTTTTTCTTTCTTTGCTTTCTCATGTACCCTCTCCTTTACAGTTGTTTCTTAGAATAATCTCTCTGATAATGAGAGAAGCCCCATCTTGAGGTCTATTTCAGGGGGAAACGAAATAAAGAGTGCAAACCAAGCGCCGTGGTCAGAAACTTAAGGAGAGAATGATAATCTCTAGGCCAAAATGACATTTTCCTCATGGATAGGATAAGAGAGAATAAACTCACCCCAAAGAAAAAATATAATTCGAGGCAATGTACAGACATTCATTTAAATAAAACTGAAAAAATTCCCACCTATGGATACTCTCTGAAAACTATTATAAAAGAAGTATTGAAAACAGAAAGAAAATTCCAGATGGAATATCTAAACTGCAAGATCAAATGATGAGCAACATATTGTAAATATGAAGCACTGGCTGACATGGAGATATACTTTCCTTAATCTTCAACCGTATAATCCCAGTGCAATGTTTGGACAATTCATATACCTTGATAGCTTGTCTCATCAAATATCTCCCTCCTGTCTCACTGATTTGCTGCCCCAGAGTTTTCTCTAAAGCTTCAGAAGGTCCTTCCTTCACACTTGGTCACAACCTGGATGGGCTATGGAGTTAATACTCTTGGGAATTCCATTAATTAGAGCATCAAGTATTAGTGAACATTTCTTCAATCCCCTAATCACTAGTGAGAAAATTATAGAGCGTTCTTCAGTGAATTCCCAGAAGGACTGAGCCCACATTGCCATAGTGTTAGCCAGTATCTTAATCTTTTACTCCCTTCCCTAACTTTAACATTTCCTTACCCATGCTGACTTAGATCATCTCTTAAATAAACTAATTGAGCTCAAATTCTTGGTAAATTTGACTCTTATTGGTGGAGAAAATTTAAGACAATGGAAAAATATTTGAAAACTCATTGACTACATAGAGTGATATCAAAAGTCTATTCTGGGGTAGAAATGGGTGAGAAAAGTACTGAAAATCACTAGCATGTGAGTTGGGAGTGAAGCAATGAAATTTCAAACATTTTAAAGTCTATGTATTATCCAGAAGTAGGATAAATATATAAATTTACCATAATAACTTTATTAGTTGGTTTAGATTGATAACAAGTAATTTAATAGACATAAAGAGCATAATTTCCAAGAATAGGAGCAATATAAACTGAGAGGAAAAAAACCTAAAACTAAAAAGAGGCAAAAAGAAACCATGCAAGCAAGAAGAGAGTAAAGTGAAATATTTAAAATGTTGAGAGAAAAACCCACCAATGTAGAATTCCATACCCTGTGAAATTACCCTTCAAAAGGGAAGAAGAAATAAACACCTTCTAAGACAAACGAAAATTGAGGGAAGGTGTTGCCAGTAGACCTGTCCTGCAAGGGCTGTTCAAAAAATGTTCTTTAGAGAGAAGGAACATACATAGGTCAGAAAGTCAGATCTACATAAAAAAGGAAGAACATCAATGAGGGAATAAGCGAAGGTAAAAAAAAACTTTCATTTTTCTTATTCTTCATTGATCTAGGAGATATTTTGTTCAGAATAATAGAAATGATGCATTTGATTATGTGTGCTTATGTATATATCACATATACATTTATAATGTATGCTTATGCATAACTGAAATGAATGACAGCAATGGTATAAGGAATGGGAGGGAGGAATTAGAAATACCTCGTTATTATAAGGTACTCACACTATGTGTGCAGGGTACATTTGTTATTGGAAAGTGGCCTTGGATTAGTTGTAAATGTATATTCCAAACTGTAGGGCACCCATTATAAAAAGTATATAAAGTATAATTGATGTTCTAAGAAAGGAGAGAAAATCGAATCATATAAAATGCTCAGTCAAAACCACAAAAGGCAGGAAAAATAGTGAAAGATAAAAATGGGAACACAGAACAAGGGCAACAAACAAACAAACAAAACAGTAACAAATACGGTAGATATTTTTCCAACTACATCAATACTCTCTTTGAATGTCAATGGTCTAAGTGCACCAATTAAAAGGCAGAGACTGTCAGAGTGGATCGAAAAACATGACCCAACTATATTTTGTCTACAAGAACCTATTTTAAACAACAGACACCTATAGATCAAATGTAAAGAGTTGGAGAAAATATGCCACAGTAACACTCATCAAAACAAATCAGGAGTAGCTATATTAATTTCAGACAGAGTAGACTTCAGAGTAAGGAAAGTTATCAAGAAAAAAGTGAGGCATTATATAATGATAAAGGGGTCAATTCTCTAAGGAGAAAGGACAATTCTTAATTATATGTGCCTAATAATAGAGCAAAAAACAATGTGAGGCAAAAACTGATAGAACTACAAAGAGAAATAGGTGAATCTGCTCTCATAGTTGGAGACTTTGGTAGCCTTCTTTTAGACAGGGACAGATCCAGTAGGCAGAAAATCAGTAAGGATATAGTTGAACACAACAACACCATCAATCAACTGAAGATAATGGATATCTACAGACTATTTCATCCAATAGCAGCAGAGCACACATTCTTCTCAAGATCAGATGGATCATTTGCCAAGATAGACCACATTCTGGGCTAAAAACACACCTTAACAAATTTAAAAAAAGAGAAATAACACAATGTCTGCTCTCAGACAACCATGGAATTAAACTAGAAATCAATAACATAAAGATAACAGGAAAATTCAAAAATACATGGTGATTAAACAACACACTTCTAAGTAACACATGGGTCAAAGAGGAAGTCTAAAGACAAATTAAAAAATATATTGAACTCAAAGAAATGAAAATACAATTTGTCAAAATTTTTAGAATGGAGACAAAAGCAGTCCTTACAGGGAAATTTATAGCATTGAATTCAAATATTAGAAAATAGGAAAGATTTAAAATCAATCATCTACATTTCCACATTAGAAAACTAGGAAAATAAGAGCAAGTATACTGCAACCCACAGCTAAATACACAACGATGTTCTTGGGGGATTTGGGGAGAAAAAGCAGAAAAAAATATATACTACAAAGCTATAGTAGTCAAAACAGCATGGTAGTGGCAGAAAAACAGACACATACAGATCAATGGAACAAAATTGAGAGCCCGGAAATAAACTCACACATATACAAACAGCTAATTTTCAGCAAAGGATCCAAAACATGCAATAGAGAAAGGAAAGTTTCTTCCATACATGGTGTTGGGAAAACTGGGCAGCCACGTGCAAAAGAATGAAAGCAGACCATTACCTTACACCATAAACAAAAGTTAACTCAGAATGGATTAAAGACTTGAATGTAAGACCTGAAGCCATAAAACTTCTAGAAGAAAACATAGGCAATATGCTCTTTGATATCGGTCTTAGTGGCATATTTTCAAGTACCATGTCTGACCAGGCAAAGGAAATAATCAGAAAAATAAACCAATGGGACTACATCAAACTAAAAAGTTTCTGCACAGCAAAGGAAACCATCAACAAAATAAAAAGCCAACCTAACAATTGGGAGTAAAATATTTGCAAATCATATATCTGATAAGGTGTTGATATCTAAAATATATAAAGAATGCATACATCTCAACAAGAAAAAAACTGACCACTCAATTAAAAAATGGGCAAAAGATCTGAACAGACATTTCTGCAAAGAAGATATACAGATGGCAAACAGGCACATGAAAAGATGTTCAACATCACTAAGCATCAGGGAAATTCAAATCTAGACAACAATGAGATATCCCCTCATGCCCATCAGAATGGCTATAATTAACAAGACAGGAAATAAGTGTTGCAGAGGGTGTGGAGAGAAGGGAACTCTCATACACTGCTGGTGGGAGTGCAAACTGGTGCAACCACTATGGAAAACAGTAAGGGAATTCTTCAAAAAATTAAGACTAGAACTACCATACTATCCAGCTATTCTGCTGCTGAGTATTTATCCAAAGAACACGAAAACATGAATGTGTAAAGATATACGCACGCCTTTGTTCACTGCAGCATTATTCACAATAGCCAAGAATTGGAAGCAACCTAGTGCCCATCAAGGGACAAATGGATAAAGAAGACATGGTATATACACAATAGAATACTATTCAGCCATAAAAAAAGATGAAATGTGGCCATTTTGACAAGGTCCATGGATGGACCTTGAGCGTATTATGCTAAGTGAAATGAGTCAGATGGAGAAAGTAATATACTGTATGACCTCACTCATAAATAGAAGATAAAAAGAACCATAAAGAAACACATAGAGACAGAGATTGGATTGGTGGTTACCAGAGTGGAAGGGGGGAGGGGAGAGGGCAAAAGGAGTGATTACGCACATATGCATGGTGATGGATTGTAATTAGTCTTTGGGTGATGAACAGGATGTAATCTACACAGAAATTGAAATATAATGATGCACACCCCAAATTTATATAATGTTATAAACCAATGTTACAGCAATAAAAATAAATTTAAAAAAAGAGAAGAAATTGGGACATACCTGGTGGCCCAGTGGTTAATTTCAGCACGTTCTGCTTCAGCAGCCCAGGTTCAGTTCCCAGGCACAGACCTACACCACTCATCTGTCAATGCCCATGTTGTGACAGTGGCTCACATATAAAAAGTGGAAGAGTGACAATAGATGTTAGCTCAGGGCAAATCTTCCTCAGAAAAAAAAAAAAGCAGAAATTGTAAAAGAAATTTATCAGAAGTTGACTAAGAACAGTAGGAGAAATAAAAATTAGAATTTTTCTTAGACTCTGAATTCCAGGTTTTTTTTTTTTTTTTTTAGTATTTGTATAGAGAGAAATAGGCATTTAAAAACTATAGAAAGAAAATTTTTTATTTTGTCTATTAGAATGTATGTATTCTTTACCAAAAAGTCCATTAATTTAGACCCAAAAACAAATGAGATTTTTTTGCAGTTTAACTCCCAATATCTCATAACCTTAGACATGGCATTCAATCACTGTGTTGCAATTTTCTTTATTTCTAATATTAAAATATAACTCCATTTACCTCCAAGAGCTCTTGAGTAGATCCAATGAGATAACGATTTTGAAAGCACTTTTTAAAGTAAATAACACATACAGTTGCATGATCCCATGCATACTGTTAGTTAGTTATTTTTATGGTAGCTTCAAGTCCACAGTTTGTTCTTTTCGAAGTTTCTAGTGTTGATGAGGTACCAAGAAAAATTCTCAAGAAAATATTAGCAAAAAAGAGAGAAATATCTCATGCTCTAATGAGTTTTAATCTTGTACCCAGCCATCTTTAACTCATCTTACTGTTTGGGAGAAATCTCTTTCTTAACGATCCCTTCAAGCATCTTATAAAATAGACAAAAATTCACCTCATGTAGGCTTTTCAAGCATAAGCATTATGCAGTCCTAATGAGCAACTTTCTTCTGTTTCCCTCCTGATTTTACTAGAGATTTAACACTCCTCTAAAGTTAAGATCTCTGACAATGTGTACCTGCTCCTTTGTTCAACATAATTTGATTGGTAGCTTTCCTATATTACTTATCTTTGCACGAGCACATTCAAGGTAGTACAGCCATTCCAGTTCAGACAAACGGTTTATAAAAAGGTTGTTTAGGAAATAACCAATATGATTCTACTGATGTTCTATTTTTCCC
Organism: Equus przewalskii; assembly: GCF_037783145.1. Classification (NCBI taxonomy): domain Eukaryota; kingdom Metazoa; phylum Chordata; class Mammalia; order Perissodactyla; family Equidae; genus Equus; species Equus przewalskii. The sequence continues at coordinate 30,622,933 of NC_091852.1, read as the reverse complement.
TTATTGGTTTAGAATTTGGATCTTTTACAAAACACACACACACAGGGTAAAAAATTAGCTTTAGAAGTCTCATGGTTTCGGGTCTTACATTCAAGTCTTTAACCCATTTTGAGTTGATTTTTGCACATGGTGTAAGGGAATGGTCTACTTTCATTCTTTTGCATGTGGTTGTCCAGTTTTCCCAACACCATTTATTGAAGAGACTCTCCTTTCTCCATTGTATGTTCTTTGCTCCCTTGTTGAATATTAGCTGTCCGTAAACGTGTGGGTTTACTTCTGGGCTCTCAATTTTGTTCCATTGATCTGTGTGTCTGTTTCTGTGCCAGTACCATAGTGTTTTGCTTACAATGGCTTTGTAGTATAATTTGAAATCAGGGAGAGTGATACCTCCAGCTTTGTTCTTTTTTCTCAGGAATCCTTTGGCTATTCGGGGTCTTTTCTTGTTCCATATAAATTTTAGGATTCTTTGTTCTATTTCTGTAAAAAATGTTGTTGGAACTTTGATAGGGATTTCGTTGAATCTATAGATTGCATTAAGAAGTATGGACATTTTAAACGATGTTAATTCTTCCAATCCAAGAGCACAGAATATCTTTCCATTTCTTTGTGTCTTCTTCAATTTCTTTCAACAATGTTTTATAGTTTTCAGTGTACAGATCTTTCACCTCTTTTGTTAAGTTTATTCCTAGGTAATTTATTCTTTTTGTTGCAATTGTAAATGGGATTGTATTCTTAATTTCTCTTTCTGCTACTTCGTTGTTAGTGTATAGAAACACAACTGATTTTTGTACATTGATTTTGTATCCCACGACTTGACTGTATTCCTTTATTATTTCTAAAAGTTTTTTAGTGGACTCTTTAGGGTTTTCTAGATATAAAATCATGTCATCTGCAAAGAGTGACAGTTTCACTTCTTCTTTTCCAATGTGGATCCCTTTTATTTCTTTTTCTTGCCTGATTGCTCTGGCTAGGACTTCCAATACTATGTTAAATAAGAGTGGTGACAGTGGGCATTCTTGTCTGGTTCCTGTTCTTAGAGGGATAGCTTTTAGTTTTTCTCCATTGAGAATGATATTTGCTGTGGGTTTGTCATATATGGCCTTTAATATGTTGAGGTATTTTCCTTCTATATCCATTTTATTTAGAGTTTTTATCATAAATGGATGCTGTATCTTGTCAAATGCTTTCTCTGCCTCTATTGAGATGACCATGTGATTTTTATTCTTCATTTGGTTAATGTGGTGTACCACATTGATAGATTTGCAGATGTTGAACCATCCCTGCATCCCCAGAATGAAACCCACTTGATCATAATGTAGAATCTAAAAATCAACTCAAAATGGATTAAAGACTTGAATGTAAAACCCTAAACCATGTGACTTCTAGAAGAAAACATAGGCAGTACGCTCTATGGCATTGGTCTGAGCAGCATATTTTAAGTCCCATGTCTGACTGGGCAAGGGAAACGAAAAAATGAACAAATGGGACTACATCAAACTAAAAAGCTTCTGCACAGCGAAGGAAACCATCAACAAAACGAAAAGACAACCTAACAATTGGGAGAAGATATTTGCAAACCACATATCAGATAAGGGGTTAATATCCAAAATATACAAAGAACTCATACAGCTCAACAACAAGAAAACCAACAATCCAATTAGAAAATGGGCAAAAGATCTGAACAGAGATTTCTCCAAAGAAGATATACAGATGGCCCACAAGCATATGAAAAGATGCTCAACATCATTAGCTATCAGGGAAATGCAAATCAAAACTGCAATGAGGTATCACCTCACTCTGGTCAGAATGGCTATAATTAACAAGACAGGAAACAACAAATGTTGGAGAGGGTGTGGAGAGAAGGGTACCCTTGTTCACTGCTGGTGGCAGTGCAAAATGGTGCAGCCACTACGGAAAGCAGTATGGAGTATCCTCAGAAAATTAAGGATAGATCTACCATATGATCCAGCTATTCTACTGCTGGGTATTTATCCAAAGATCTTGAAAACACAAAGGCATAAAGATACTTCCACCCCTATGTTCATTGTGGCATTATACACAATAGCCAAGACTTGGAAGCAACCTAGGTGCCCATCAAAGGACGAATGGTTAAAGAAGATGTGGTATTTATACACGATGGACTACTACTCAGCCATAAGAAATGACGAAATCCAGCCATTTGTGACAACGTGGTTGGACCTTGAGGGTATTATGCCGAGTGAAATAAGTCAGAGGGAGAAAGTCATATACCATATGATCTCACTTATAAGTAGAAGATAAAAACGACAAAAAAAACCCCCCACATAGCATTGGAGATTGGACTGGTGGTTACCATTGGGGAAGAGGGGAGGGCAAAAGGGGTGATTAGGCTCACATGTGAGGGGATGCACTATAATTAGTGTTCAGGTGGTGAACATGATGTAATGTATACAGAATTCAAAATATGATGTACATCCAAAAAAAGTAAAAATTAAAAAAAATTAGCTTTAATCCACCTACTTAGAATATAAGGAGGTAAATCATAAAATGCATTGACTCATATCTTAAAGCCACTGAATAAAGAGTAAAAGGCAAAAATCTAAATCATAAAAGTAGGGGTTACGTGGCAATAGGAAGAAGAATAGTATGTCTCCTCATAAATTTAGATTTTTAATGCAATGTCCATATGTTCAATTTTAGGTTTTCGTATAATGCCTGGATCTTGTTGTATGATCTATATATGTTGGAGAAATTATAAGGGAACTTTAAATAAGCATGAAATTTAGATCTGGTTTTCCCAATAGGCAGGGAAAAATAGAAATGTGATGAATATGTATGCTACTTTTACATGACGGAAGGCAAAAATATAATCTGATTTTTATTTCACACAAATAGTGTAGCTTGATTGTTAGAGAAGTCGGCATTGTGGGCTAGAGTCTTATTTTTGTGTGTTTGTGGAAATATTAGGCACAGCATCATTGACTGAGGTCTTTTTCACTCTTGTTTTAGCTTCTAGGGCAACTGACTAAATTTCCCTTGTAGCTAAAGTAACTAGATCAAGAAGATAATGGTTTGACTATTTTACCTGAATACAAACAGATTCAATATGTGTCGAAATACACTCAACTAGTATTGAGAAAGAGATTATGAGATTAAGCGACTGGATGATGGAGAGAAATTAGAAATTTATGCCAATTGTCATTTGATTTATGTTTCCCAAAACAAAAATAAAAGTCTCTTAAGGAATGAGATTTGTCCTAAGGCAATTCTGTCTCCTAATTTGAACTTATTTCCTAACATCATATTAAGTGGTCATCGCAACCTCTAAATTACTAGTGCATAACCTGGAAAGACGCATTTCCACTTCATTAATTTCTTACCTGGTGATAAACTAATTTGACTGAACATTATTCACACACTTGATGGACCTAATTACCTTACTGATGCAATCTATAGATATAAACACCTGCAGTGCTATAATTAGAAAAAAATCATCAACTAATTCAATAAAAGTAATTTTCTCCTTCGTTACACAATAACTGTCTTTGTTAACTAATCATGGTGTGGCTTAAACCACTTCTAAAAATATTAGCACTGTTAAATTTTTCCTGCTCCTGTGATCTGTACATGAAACATTAGGGATCTGAATCTTATGTTATTTAGGAGTGTAAACTGTCTACGTTAGTTGGGGAGTAAATGGAAGCAGCGGGTAGCTAACACTCTGCACCCATTAACTTCCATGATTGGTGCAACCATTTAAAAGGAGGACATGCAAAGTGGAGTGATTAGGGAAACATAATTTTATTTTCCTAATGAAAACATAATTTAATGGTATTTTTAGCCAACATTCCTGAAAAATTATTTTCAGAAAACTCGGATAAAGTATTTTTAGCACTGGAGAATGAAAGCATTTTTCTATTGGACTATCTCTGCTCAGTGTTTAGTTTTGATCCAGATGTCCACTCTTCACACGAGACTGTAAATTGGAGTCTGGTTTGCCTTATGAGTAAGAGCTAGCACCTGTTTGTACCAGGGGCTTGTGGGTATGTTCTATGAGGAGTAAAGAACAGGAGATAGAAGCTGTCTCTTTTATCCTGTGCTTATTGGAGTGATATCTTACTATAAAAATATTTTTTCTTTTGACTGCCCTCTCGTAAGCTGTGGAATGTCTCATTCTGGATTCTGGAAAAAATGCTTATTTTGCTTCATTTTGAGCAGAAATAATACTTTACCTGATTGAGAAAATTAGTTGCAACTTCATCATCAACTTACAGTGAAGTTCTGGGAATGTTACCTGCAATTCTAAGTGATTTTATTTTCCCATATGGAAATTGAGAATTGTTCTTGCAAATAGCTTACTCTTACTGAGAAGCTTCAAGGACAAATCATACAATGGGAGTTAAAATATTGACAAAACTTTCTTTTCTTTTTCTATCAGCTATCTACCTACCTAAATCGATGGCTTCCACTCAAACTATTAACTTGCTATTTCTTCAGATTTCATCAATGATTTATGAGGTAAGCACTCAAAAAAATTTAGAAACATTCTGCCATCCTGCCAGCAAGGATGTAAGAAAATGTTTACTCTTTCCTTATTGTATGTCATTTCTTTCTAGCTACAATCTTTCTCATTTAAAACACCAGTATAACAAACTGCCTGGACATGCTACTTGCTGCTAACTCTCTCTACCTTTTGGCTAGAGAATAGCTTAGCTATGTACAGATTAAGTAGCTGTGCTACCTTCCAGCCTGAAAAACTGCAAAGTCAGGAAATGGGCTAGCGTATTATGTCAGAAAAACATAGCTATATGTTACAACTGTTATTCAGAATCAGTAACTTTTATGTCAAAGTGCTTTATTTTAAACATAATGCAATTTGCATGTAATATTTTATTTGATCTTCATAACAATACCTTAAAGAAAGATATGGCTCAGTAGTGTATCAAGTAACTTGCTAGAATTTTATTTGTAGTAAATTCAGGAATTATGACTTTTAAATCTAAGTAATTTAATTCCAAAATCTATGCTTTTTCCCTTGCATCTTGCTGTTTTATATCATACATTTTCAATTTCTTGATAAGACCTTGTGGTATGCATATGTATATCTCCTCTCAAACACGATATGTGTTGACACATAAAATAGGTAAGTAAATAAGCATACATCCATGTACGCCCAAACACGGGCTCACACAGATTACTTCCTAAGTTTCAAACAGACTGAGACAACAAAGTTGTTTTTAATTAATCAGTCTGTCATGAAATATGTTTTCCAAGGCAAGCAAATAAAACAGATTTTTATCCTAGTTGATAAATAGTTATTCATAGCGCTAAAGACCATATTTTTAAGTGGAAAAATACTGCTAAATTTTCCTTTTTATTAGATATTATAGCAGTTGCACACTTCAAAACTACTTTTTAAACCAGTGCAGTGCAGTTTTCCATCAAGTTGTATGATCTACAATTACATGGAATTTTTAAAATAATGCAATTCAATGAGACAAGGGTCTGCCTTTATCCATAAAATTGATGATGCTTGGCTTAAATAGAGGAAAAGAAGAAAAAGAAAGAGAAAAACATACAGATCGCTGGGGTAATTCTTCAAAGCACTTGTGGACATCAATGTAAACAGTCCTCCCTGGGACTTAAGGACTTTATTTCTGCTGACATAGATGGCTAATGCTTCTCAGAGGACTTTTTTTGTGACATCTGAAGAGATACTGCTTTCTATCTAAAGACAGCATAATATTCTGAACACATCAAGCTAACATCTTCCATAATTCTGTCTCCAATTCTTATTTTTTCTTTAGTCTCAGGTTATTAAATAGTCCAGAAAGAACCCAGATATTGGATTCAGACAGATTTGAACCTAAAACCAAAAGCCTACCACATCAATCACAGCCAAAATTTTGAGTAGATAGTACCCACTCTTATCTTTAGTTCCCTCATTTTACAGAAAGGATAGTAATAGTTTACATGACAATGTACATTTTCTCGGTTTGGGAATCCAGGACAGGTGAGTGTAATTTAGTATTATTGAAAGAGTTGTAACTCTAAACAAAGAAAAAAAAGTGCCATGTTCTATTGTTTATAGGTTAGAAAAATGTATTTTATTCTTCTGATCTTAGTGTATGTTGGCATAGATTTGATAATGGATTCAGTTTATCTTATAAGAGTTAATTAAGCATTTACTATGGGCCAGGAAAGTTGAATTTAACATTGTTTCTTTCCTGATTGCATGATAAGTATGCAGCAGGAAAGATAGTTCTAAACTATTGAAACAAAAACGAAAGATTTTGGAGCAAAACAAACTTGACTTGCATTGTAAACTACAACCTATTAGCTATTTGTCATTTGGAAATTACTGAATATATATCAGAATGAATATCTTCAAAGATTAAATTTGGATATTTTAATTATTTTTCCAAATTGTTTATTTCCTTTTGTTATGTTAAGGAGATACAATCACCAACCACTCTGAACCAGACAAAGCCTCACCAGGAGAGCCTTTGCCTTATTTTTAATGCTTAGATCTCTCCAGGAGGAGCTTAGCCCTTATTACCATCACTTGCAGTGTATGTGGAAGTATTTTTTCCAACTCAGCCTGTGTAAGAGAATACCCACCTCTCCCTTTTGAATATTCACACCCATCCAAAATAAATGTCCCTGCCTCCCTTTGTTCAGGGGCGCTATAACTCTGGAAATGATTCCTCATGCTCTCCTATTTTCCGCAAATATACTTTACTTTGTGAGACTACTTCTGGTGGAGAGTCTGATTTAACTTGCCAGGAGGGAACTCGCTTCAGTTTTGGTAACAATAGGACAAATCAATTTCCAAGGTCAAATTTTTTTCAATAAAAAAAAACACCAAAAATATCCTTTGTTATTGGATAGAAAAGGGATGGACATAATGTGAAGAATTTTAATTTCTTTTTCTCCATGGAATGGTGCTTATTATTTAATTGCATCATTTTTCAAACTTAATTCAAAATCATATTTTTGCCTTGTCATGAAAAAATCTTTGTCGTATAAACATGTCCAGTGCCTCTCAAACTTCACAACTGTTTTCGTTTCTACAGCACTTCACATTCCATCATATTTGGAGAGTTTCAATTGTTTTTGCCTGTTAGAATGGGACAGTGATACAACAAATTGTGAGGTTTACTGGGGAATGAATTCCAGTTTCAGTCAAGAGGTAGCTTATGTTTTGATCGAACTTTTCTGCCAAAAACTGAAATAAAAGCTAAAAAATGAAAAAAAAATATTTGAAGTCACTAGAGAGCAGATAAGGCAGGCAGAAACTGAAGAATGTATGATTCCTGAAAGAATGGATGCCTTCTGTTGGAGACGAAGAATGTATGATTCCTGAAAGAATGGATGCCTTCTGTTGGAGACGCAATTCAGTCAGTTCATAGGAACATCAGAGAATAAAGCTCAGACAGAAAACAGACCCTGTGGAATGAGGATAAAGAGAAGAGAGCTGATGTAAGCTGAAGGGGGAGGCACATTGAGGGAGACTCAGAATATGCATAGAAGTCAATTATTGTGTCTGAAAGTCACCAAACTCCTGAAAATGTTCAGAGGGAGACTTAAGGAGGCTCCTGTGGAAGGGAGGTGAAGGGCTAAAATGCAGGGCAGACGTTTAAGCAGCTGTCTGGTCCTAGAGAGACAGAGTTTAGAATTCAAGTATCAGAAACTTAGGGCAATTAAAAACAAGGTTTTTTACATACCCTAAGAATAAGGGGGAAAATTCACAATTAATAACAGATAAAAACCATATCACAAACAGCAAAAAGTGATCTAGTGTTACTTTATTAGCCTGCTATGAAAAAAAAAAATCTCTTAGGAGAAAAATAACATCTTCCAAGGCCTCTAAATCTATTTATTCACGATGTCAGAAGTCAAATTAAAATTACTAATGCATGCATAATATTAGAATCAAACAAACTAAGAGAAAAAAGAGTTAAGAGAAGTAGAATGATAAGTGAGTCAGGTTTTATAAATAGCAGGAAGGAAATTTAAAATATGAATATAGGAAAAAATAAAAAAATTGTTAAAGATGAAGAATTTTAAAAGAAAATTCGAATAAAAGACTAAAATTGGTATTTGAGAATTGCAAAACAATATCTGAAATTATGAACTTATTGAGTCGGTTTAATTAAATCTTAGATATTTCAAACAACAGAATTTAAAACAGGTTAGTATAAAATATTGAAATTTAAACACAAAACAAGTTGGGAATAAAAAACACAGCAAAGAATAAAAGATGTGTGGAATATTGTCAACACATGTAATATGTATGTAATTTGAGTGTTAGAAAGAAAGGGTGTACAGAATAAGGCAAAACAATTGTTTGAAAAAGAATACCAGAGAATTTTACAAAATTTATGAAGGACAGAAAACCACAGATTTTATACATTCAGTGAACTCTGAGCAAATTAGTCACACACACACACACCCATGATCAAGTTGTGGAAAATGGCAGAAGTGTTAAATAAATGAATTAACATATAATGTTAGCATAATATAATGTGAAGTATTATATATTTCAAGTAGTTATTTGTTGAGGGCAATAAAAACATATAAAGAAATACATATTAAAATTTGGTATAATTAAAAAGCATATGTTCCAGTGTTCATAATAGTAACATAATGGCATTGTATTATGATTATATACTAAAAGAGTATTTTAAAAAATTGCATGAGTAACCAGGGAGTTTGGGGGTTAAAGACATATTGGCTTCCCAAGAGCAACAATAAAACTGATGTCTGTGTTTTCAACAAAATATAGAAGCCAAAAAGACCAGAGAGATTTAGGAGGCAATTCTACAGGTCCTAAAATTGTGCTTGAGGTGTAATAAAATAATTTAATGCACAGAATTGAAAAAATAGAAGCCAGGAAAAAAGCAGAATGACATTATAAGTGCTAAAATTTTTAAAAATGGAACCAATTTTACATAAAACAAGAATTTTATTTCAGAAATCAAAGCATTCACCAGTGAAGTCATATGGGGGAAGATTTTTGAGTACAAATTAAATTTATTTTTCTGATAGATATCAATAAATAAAACTACTAAACATCCGCCAAAACTGACAAAGAATAATAAATCACTAGGGGATATTTTAGATATTTCAGACATTATAAGATAAGCTGGGAAAACTTTATGACCATGAATTTGACAACTTAGATTTTAAAAACAACTGAAAGATAAAACTCATCAAAATAGAGAAGAAATATTTGTTTAATTTTGTATCAGCTAAAGAAGCTGTATGTGCAATTTGCAAAATTTTCCCAAGAAAATTCCAGACCCAGACGGCTTTTTAATGGTGAATTCTTCCAATATGTTAAGGAAGAAATCATGACAAGTTTACACAAACTGTTGCAGAAATAGAGAAATACGGATGACCTGCGGAATCATAGGTCTGTTTTATGTTAAAGTTTTTAGGGCAAAAGTTCAGAAATAAAGTTTTGTATACATTTAATCATTTATGTTTCATCATTGTACCAATGGATTATTTTTAGCCCTTATGATATTTTTTGGATCCTAATTACATTATTCAATAAATTTGTTTTCCTTCTCAATTATGTATTTTCTATGTATTTAATGAGATGTGAATTTCTTTGCCTATGTAATGTATTTTATAAACTTGAAAAAGGCAGTACTAATGACAGGATTCTCTGTAGATTCCAACAATACCAAAAAGTTGACCATAATTTATTAGTCAGTATCCTTGGATTTATATTCATCCAACCTATTATCAGATCACACAGCTGTTTTTAATAAACCCTGTTTTTTCTACTTTACTCAAAGCTGTGATGAGAAACTGTGTAAGTCTATTGAATTTATATCACCTTCCATTCTTTGCAAAGCATAGGTGGTTAGTCTAAGGTGACTCCTGTTAAAGAAACTCATGCTAACTTCCAGTGAACACTGTTTCCTGTCTTGATTCTCAAAGCCTTTCTCTTTAGCAATCAATAAATCTGCCTTTCCCATGAGGTCAATGCTTTATCCTTTCTACTAGTTCATCTAAACTGCTCTATTCCTAGATGATAATGAGGATGGTAGTAATTTAAACTGATTCTCCATTTAAACGGAGAAAGTATTATTTTCTTTACCTTTCATCAACCTATTCATTCTCACTTCTAGTTAAGTCTTTGTCAGACTTCATGATGAATCTAAACCTAATGCTGAATTTTAATGAATTAAGCTCTTCACAGGTGGTTAAGTCTGTTATCACCGGGCAATGCAATTTATCATTGACAATTTCTTTTTCCATCTAGTAAATATTCGCTATATTTGTGTTCTTAAATCAGTTTTCTCACATATAGAAGACTTCATTAGGTTTTTGTGGAGAATTGATGAAATCATACTGCTAAACCTATTGCACAAAACCTGCACACATTAAGATTCAATATACATTAGTTTCTTCACTGTCTGTGAGCCAAAAATTCAAAATATATGTTAAAAAAATAACTGTATTCTAAAAAATAAAGAGTATAACCAGCCTACAGTTTATCAACAAATAATATCCAGTAAAATATACCACTCAAGCTGTTTTTACTCTTATTCCTGTTAATTTAATGTAGTGAAACTGGCTTCACGTCAGCACTTGGGAAAAATATGTCTCAGTGAAATTGGAGTTGACATATAAGATCGCAGCTCTGCTGGAGTATGTATGGGTTGTTATTTACTTCCTTGTTAATAGAGGTTTATAAAGTGACAGGTTAAGAAAGAAAACCAGTGTATGAAAAATTCCAAAAGAAAGTTGATAAACCTTTAGTCAGAGCATAATGGTAATCTTCAATCTTTCATAATCTAATAGTAAACTCTTCATCAAAGATGGTAATAATTAGCCAAAAAAAAGAAGAAAGAAAAATTAAGCAAAAAAAAAAAATCCATCTAGTGGGTCCATGAATATAAAGAGTTTGAGAATTTTGTTTGCAAGAGCAGAAGGCGTTGGTTTTGTTTTATGGAATCTTTTATCTAGAGAAACTTATTAAACCTAATCAGCAAAAGTGTTCAAGAAGATTTTTGTGTTAATAGGTATGATTTATCCATTAATACAAAGGGTTTCTTTTCTTTTAATCCATCTACCAGCATTATTTAATAAAGCCTTCTAAATATAAAGAAATGTCACTTTAAAATTCACATAATAGGAGATTTAGTCCATAAATAATACCTTTCATGTAATCTTGTTTCTGAGAATTGTATAATTAAAAGGGACCTGGCCTATCCATCAGGAAACCTGTATTCCAGTACTGAAATAAGACTAGCTGTGTAACAGAGCATGGCCCATAACTTCTCCAGGTCTCAGCTCCCTGACTTTTAAAGTGTGGAGTTTGACTAAATCGCATTTACAGTAATTTATAGGTAAGTATTTTAGTTTACCAAGGTACTCGAACAAGTGTACAAACAGTTTAAACATCTGTATACAGAACACAATGTACCATAATAGAGTTAAATATAGAAGGATCGATTATATACAAAATATACTCATGAATTACAACAACCCACCTCAAGAATCTGTAGTGATCAAAGTATGCACAAATTTTCAGATGCTATGAGGAATTCATGTTTTGTTACATATAGATGAAACATAATGGAGTTAAGCAAAGTATCTATAAGAATGTCATATTTGTTTCCCACTGACTGTTTACATTATAATACATGTATATGAGATATTTATTGGATATATTACACTATCTTCTTAAAATACTGTAAATATCTTTTTAAGAAAAATTATAGTTGTGAAGTACATGAGCTCATGAAGTTAATTTTGGTGGTTTTATATAATACAGGTTAAATGAGAGAATTTGTCTTGTTTATGGAATTAGTTCTGACTCATTACATCATGATGAGTTTCCTCAGGAAACTTAAGTAACAGAGATGCAAGATTATCTAAGGGCACAGATGCATAAAATATTTCTTTCTACATGCATCCCAATTAATTTGAAATTCTGTGCGTCACATCTTAAAACAGACAAAAATCACTGTTTTTTTAATATGCTATATAAAATAATTTCGCTTTTCTAGTTTTAACACTACTCTTATTTTTTCCCAAATTTTGAAGGATTATAAACTCAATGAAGTGGCAATCCTTACCAAACTGATAGATAAAATATTGCCTACAGTAGCTCTCATATAGAATTTTCCTTCCCTTAGGAGCAATCTAGTTTTAAGATAGAAAAAGTTGGCCAGTTTAACTGGTTAAGTTGACGTACCTTGAACTACATAATCCCCTTTCCATCTCTCTCTTTAATTCCTATGTATAATATTTAGCGTCTTTGTTGATGACATTCTGAATTACATCGCTAGTCTCTATGTGGAATTGGAACAAAGGTCCTACCAGACAGATTCAGCCCTGGCTCTAGTTCATATGTATTCTCACAGAACTTTCTCTAAAGGTTATAGAGAGATGTCTACAATGATAACAGTGGCAGCACTTAATTATATGGATAGGAAAAAATAAAATTCCCCAAATGTAGATTTGCAAGAATAGAATGCATTCAACTTTTTGATATAACATTCAATAACAAATTTGACATTCACTGAGCACAACCTATTTTCTGCTATGAAATATAAGTAGTAAATAATGAATCCAAGAAGAAAAATTTTGCAGAAATGTACATTTTCACAGGCTAACTAATGATGCTGACAAATAATCATTAGCATGATAAAAAGTAATGTTTTATTATTAAATTCTATGAGACACTTGTGTAAAAAATCATTAAATTATCCAAATTATGTTTTATCTCTCCATCCCTTCCCAATGAATTTTGGAATTTTTGAAGAGATATGCTTTCAAAAAATAAGTTGGTAACTGAGACAAGTAAATTTTAGTCTTGGAGTATTAAAGTGGATAAATGTCAATCAAGGTTTACATTTTACTAAATTTGTTGAGACTTGTCTTTTGACGTAATATGTGATCTAGCCTGGAGAATGTTTCATGCATGATTGAGAAGAAGGTGTATTGTTCTGTTGTTGTGTGGAAAGTTCTCTATTTATCTGTTAGGTCCACTTGGTCTGTAGTGCTGCTAAAGTCTAGTGTTTCTTTACGGATATTCTATCTGGCTGTTCTACCCACTTTGAAAGTAGGGTATTTAGCCTCCTACTGTTATTGATTCTATTGCTGTCAATTTCTCCTTTCAGATTTGTTATTTGCTTTATATATTTAGGTGATCTGATTTTGGGTGCATATATATTTAACTATGGGTAAAATAAATATTTTTTACTATTTTATATCCTTAGATTTTGCATAACATCAGTATAAGGGATGTATTCTTCACTTAAAGTATCGTTTTCTTCTTTGGTTGCATATGGATAAATTGATTTTTAAGGTCAAAAGCAATAAACTATCATGAAATTTGTATGTTTCAACATAATATAAAAATGAAATGGCTGCACATTGACTTTCCTGGTTCCCTTTGGGGAAAATGGCATACATTCACAATATGACACTAGAAGAAAGTGACATTTTAATTTTTTCACACAGAGTAAAATCCACTGAAAATAAGATCAAACCCATGCCTATTTATCAAAGCAACTTTTATTGTTAACCAATTGATTATTACAAATAGTTGCACTATTCCATCCCTATTACCTTCCACAATGTAAGCTAAAAAATAAGAAGCAAGACAATCAACAAATAAAACTTGCTCTAAAAAAAAACAGAGTAATTAGAAGGCAAGAGAAAAGAAACTCTCAAGACTTAAATAGAAACCAATATTTTTTTCAAGACTGAGACACATGACAATTCATTCTATAGGTTGGTTGAGACTTGCTGCAAAGTTGCAGCAGCAAAGGTTGTAGAGGGATAAACAACATTGTTTCTGGTTCATCAGATCACGATAAGTTTCCTCAGGAAATATAAATAACAGAGATGCAAGATCATCTAAGGGTACCAGTGAATAAAGTATTTGTCCTCACATATATTCCAATTAATTTAAAAATATGTGCTTGAGACATGCAGCATATAGAAAACACTTTTTAAATATACTACATAAACATTATTTTGCTTTTCTAGTTTTAAAACTATTCCATATTTTTCCAAATTTTGAAGAATTTTAAACAGTAATAGTAACATGAAAACCTGTGAAACCTCCAGAGGCTTTGTAATTCACTAGGTTAGGCTGAAATATTGAGTAGTTTCACGAAAAAGTAAATGATTCTGGTAAATTATGAGGTCAGAAATGTCTTTTAATTCATTTTATACACCACTACTGCAACTTGCTTTAGATTCCTGACTGGTCTCCTTTAAGAAATGAACTTTGCTATTTTCACTTTCTGTACAGTATTTAGATATAATGAAAAGAAAATTTAAAAGGGAGTAAAACAAGCTACATCTTACTAACACCTTTAAAAACCTCAGCACCAGCATCTTCCAGTAATATCAATTCAGGCTCTGGTAATGTGACAAGGGAGAGATTTGTGTGTAAGAAATAACAGTTTATTTTTAGATGTAAACAATTCATTACTATGGTAAATGGCATGAAAATGGACAACTTTTTATTTACTTTACTTTACTCCATCACCATATAACGACATTTTCTATTGCACACTGAGGGTAAATAACTATTTTAAATAATTCCAAAAGCTCCAAATGACATATCTTCTCAAATTCCTCCAAGCTTTCCAAAAGTAAATAGAGACTATGCTTACCTTTTGCATTTTAGAGAATTATATAACTAATATAATACCTTGACGTGAACTTGACAAGCAGAGCAAATTCTCAAGCTATTGAATGAAAACATCTTTTATGTTTTCGTTATCATTACATCAGTCCTAGGTGAACATTTCTTCCACTTCTTTTCCCTCCTTCCTTTTGTCCCCCTCAACAAATAGAAGGATAATTCTATACTCTAATAATATTTCCACTAAAGACATATTAAGAAACATAGATGCAGCAAGCCTTCAAAATATGGTCATAATTTTTATATTTTCTTCTCTACCACCCTGATCCAGGGATATTATACTTCATTTATTAAGGACATGTATTTTTTAATAACATAGTTAAACTGCGTAATGGGATGTTCAGTTTCATGCATAAATATAATCTCAGAAAACCTTGTCAATTGGAATGTCAGAAAATGATGTTTCCCTAAGGCTACTGTGAGCATGATTTTAAATGGAGCATGACAACAGCCCAAATGCGTAGTACTGAGAGCTCTCAATAAGAATTCATCATTTAAAGATTAATATGTCAATAGAGGAATAGTGTCATTTAAATAGGGGTTATTTAATTAGAAAGCAAAGGCATAGGTAACAAGCTCAAGGTTTAATTTCCCAGAGGGGTATTTATTTGCATGTTTTGCTTCCAATGCTATCCTATCGCCGTATACAATTGTATAGATTTTAATCTGAACTTTTAGAGATTTTATTGGATGATAAAACAGTGCTGGAAATTTCCAGAAAACTCTACTGAAGATTTCATATTCAGGATAGAAATGAATTTGGTAGCAGACATGAGAGTTTAACCTGAGATTGGAACAATATGTTTATGAATTAAATATGATGTCCAGGGAGATGGGTAAAGTATTTTATGTCTTTCATATGTAATTCACTGGTTTCCAAGGTTGCCAGGTAAACTGCATTGGGTACAGCAAGTTGATACGTGGAAATATTAGATGAATACATTTGATGTTGGGGCAGGGAAGAACAGAGAAGGAGAGGGGGAGAGAGGAAGGGAAGGACGAAGGAAGGGAGGAAAAAAGACAGAGAGAGAAAGGGAGAATGAATAAATGTTGGGAAAGGCATCAAACATACCTTAATGCTCTAATCCTTAGGAACCTAGGCAAAAGATTTGAACATGGAACCAAAGTCACTGCTAATAGAACCCAGGTCATTTAAAAGTGGAGTAAATCCACAACGCTCTATTACTTTTATCATTAATTCAAAATTAACCTAATTTATTTATGGCTTGCAGAGCCCAGATTGAATGGGTATGAATCCACCAGAGGTGTTATTCTCTAAATAATCCCAAAGGAGAAAATTCAAAATATATACACACTAGCATGTTACAATCAGTTTTTATCAGAATAATATATATTTGATAAAAATTTATCACTTCAGAATTGCAACTATTATGACAGGTTTAAACATATATTTTAAATTTCTGACAACTTGATTTCTTTTACTTAACTCTATAGGCCTTGAAAATTTTTGTAAAATCTTTGAGTAATAACTATTCTGTCTTTCTATAAGGATAAGAAATTTTAACCTCATTGAGAGTGTAATATTTATTAATATTAATCATCTTTGTTAAGCAATGGTATAATGAAAACTAAAATTATTATTTACTTTATCTTATTATTATGTAGACCACTAAACCAGAAAAGATTTAGTATTTGTCTATTAAAATAAAATTCAACTCAACAAAAATATTAGCAAATCTAATCCAAAGAAATCAATTAAGGATTATACAATGTGACCAAGTCAGATTTATCAATAAACTGAAAAAGAAAAATTATATCAATAGATGTAGAAAAAAACATTAGACAAAATCCATACCACATTCATGATAAAAATACTTTCAACTTAATAGAAACTGTCTACAAAAATCCTACAATTAACATCATACTTGATGATGAGAAACTCAGCTTTCCCACTAAGATCAGATACAAGGCAAGGATGTCTTCTTTCACCACTCCTATTCAACATCATAATGGAAGTCCTTGCTAATGCAGTAAGGCAGAAAAAAAGGAGAAAAGATATAGACAGGGATGGCAGAAAGAAAACTGCCTTTGTTTGTAGATGACATGATTGTCTATGCAGAAAATCCAAAATAATCAACGAAAAATTCCTGGAACGAATAAGTGATTATAGCAAGATTGCAGAATGCAAGGTGAATATACAAAAAACACAATTGTTTTCCTATATAACAGCAACGAAAAAATTAAATTTCAAATTAAGAACACAATACCATTTGCATTAGCATGCAAAAGCAATGAAATGCTTGGATTTAAATCTAACAAAGTCTATACAAGATCTACATAAAGAAAACTACGAAACTCTGATGAACTAAAGCAAAGAAAAACTAAATAAATGAAGAGATTTTCAATGTTCATGGATAGGAAAACTCAATATTGTCAAATGTCACTTCTTCCTAACTTTATAGATTCAATGCAATCCCAATCAAAATCCCAGAAAATTATTTTATGAACATTAACAAACTGATTCTAAACTTTATGTGGCAAGGCAAAAATCACAGCATAGCCAACACAACATTGAGGAGGAAGAACAAAATTGGAGGACTAATACTACACAACTTCAAGGCTTACTATAAAGCTACTACAGAAATCAAGATGTTGTGGTATTGGTGAAATAATACACAGATAGATCAATGGAACAAAATAGAGAGCCCAGAAATAGATCCACATAAACATAGTCAACTGATTTTTTGACAAAGGAGCAAAGGTAATACAATGGAACAAAAAGTGTCTTTTCAACAAATGGTGCTGGAACAACTGGATATCCACATGCAGAAAAAAAAATATAAATCTATATATAGACCTTACACCCTTCACAAAACCTAACTCAAAATGGTTCATAGACTTACATGTAAAATGCAGAACTAAAATATATACTCCCAGACAATAACATAGGAGAAAACATAGATGACCTTGAGTAAGATTATGTCTTGTTAGATACAACATTGAAGACACAATCCATGAAAGAAATAATGATAATCCAGACTAAATTAACATTAAAGCCTTCTGCTCTGCAAAAAACATCATCAACAGAATGATAAGACAAGCCACAGACTGGGAGAAAATATTTACAAAAGACACAACTGATAAAGGACTGCTATCCAAAATAAACAAAGATCTCTTAAAACTCAGCAATAAGAAAATAAATAACCTAACTAAAAAATGAGTCAAAGACCCTAACAGATTCCTTATTAAAAAAGATATAGAGATGGAAAATAAGCATTTGAAAACATGCTCCACATCATGTATCATCAGGTGAAGCAAATTTAAACAAGAATGAGATACAACTACACAACTATTAGGATGGCTAAAACCCAAAACATTGACAATACCAAATGCTGATGAGCATGTGGTGTAAAAGGAAATTTTACTCATTGCTGGTGGAAATGCAAAATGGTACAGCCACTTTGTAAGACAGCTTATCAGTTTCTTAAAGCTAAATATACTCTTTGCATTTGATCCAGCAATCACACTTCTTGGTATTTGCTCAAAGGAGTTGAAAACTTGTGTCCACACAAAAACCTGCATGTGGATGTTTATAGAAGCTTTATTTATAATTGCCGAAACTGTGAAGCAACCAAGATGTCCTTCAAGAGGTGAATTGATAAATAAAATGTAGCACATCCAGGAAAGGAAATACTATTTAGCACTAAAAATAAATGAGTTATCAAACCATAACAAGACATGAAAATCTTAAAAAGATATTGCTAAGTGAAAGAAACCAATCTGAAAAGACTACATATTGTATGATTTCAACTATGTGACATTTTGTAAAAGGTAAAACTATGGAGGCAATAAAAAAATCAGTGGCAGTCAGGGGTGAAGCTGAGGAGAGATGGATAAGCAGAGCACGAAGTATTTTTAGGGCAGTGAAAATACTCTGTATAATTATGGTTATATTTCATTATACGTTTGTCTAAATCCATAGAATACATTTCATCAAAAGTGAACCCTATGGTAAACTTCTGGACTTTGGGTGATTTTGATGTGTCAATGCAGGTACATCCTTGGTAAAAAATGTGTCATTTGGCTAAGTGATGTTGATAAGGGGTAAAGTTATATGTGTTTGGGTACAGATGGTATAAAGGAAATCTCTGTATCTCCCTCCCTATTTTTTGTAAACCTAAAACTGCTCTACAAAAAAAATAAAGTCTTAAAAATAATAAATCAACAAATAAACAGATAAAAAAATTCAAGCTTACTTTGGTTTCTATAAAAATATTTCTTCTCACTTTGTTTCATGAGTTGAGTTTTTAGTACTTTTATAACAGGAACAAAAGACTCTATTCAGAAGTGATGTAGGGGGTTCCTTCTCATCGTGTCTGTTTTCTTGTCATGGTTCACAAGTTCTCAGACATAGAGCTGTTGCTCTTTTAAGCCACATCCCATATTTTTTTATGTTTTATCTCTATTTTACAACCATACACTTACTCCCTTCATATCCATCTTTCTTCTCTCTCAGTATCCTCAAGCATTCCTTCTTCTCTTGCTTGAAACTTTTACTCACTAACTAAACGTGCACTATCTACCCATTCTTCAGATCCTCGGTTCAATATCACTTCTAATAAAGATCTTGTCTGACTCTAAAAAATAGATTAACACACTCTATTATGACTTCTTATATCTCCATATAAATCACTTTTACTATCTTATATTTGCTCTGTTTTTCCCAGCCATTTGCCCATATGTTTCACCAGGAAAGAGATTTTGTCTTACTACCAAGTATTTCTCCATGCTTGGTACAGTTCCTGGCACCGAATGGATACTCAATATGGGTTAAATAAGCTAATAAATTATCATGTATGTATTCATTTGCAAAATCCTTAGGTAAGCACTTGCAGGCATTACATTTCTAAATGCATATGCTTCTGGCCTGGAAGCACAAGTAGGTATGCTTTGCTATGAACCTTAAAAATATTGTAAAGAAAATCGTAGGCCTTATAACTAATTTTTTTCTTACAAATACTACTTAGTATAAAAAAAGTATCTTTTAAAGATAAAAAAATCACAAAATTTTATTTTAAGACGATGATATCTCAACCATGTATTTGTTTGCAAAAGCTATCAAGATATTAATTTTATAATTATAAAGTCATTCCTCATTACATTTACTGTCCTTTTTTATATTACACATAATCTCATTATTTTTTGGTGATCCATTTTTCTTAATATTTATTCCAAAAATGATGCTTTTTTTAAGTTAAGCCCAGTTTTCAAGGTCAATTTTAATAACCATATTTCTCTACTGTGCTTAAATAAATAAAATTATCCTATAAATTTTTCTAAACAAAAGACTAAGATCTATGGAATATAATTGAAAAGAGTAGCTAGTACAACGTAATGTAAATTAAGCTTTGGAATATTTACTAGTTCTGTTTTTTTAATTTTATGCTATATGTTTAATACATTTTCTACATTCTTAAGTTGAGCATATATTTTTTAAATTGACTTACTTGTTATTGAGGTATAATTAACATATAACATTATATTAGTTTCAGGTGAACAAAATAATGACTCAATGTTTGCATATATTTGGAAATGATCACCACACAAAGTCTAGTAACATCCATCACTACACAGTTAGAAACTTTTTTTCTTGTGATGAGAAACTTTAAGATCTACTCTCTTAGCAACACGATGTATGTATATAACATCACCTCCCCATGACTTGTTTATTTTATACCTGTAAGACTGTACCTTTTGACCCCTTTCACCCAGTTTGCTCACCCCCTGACCCCTATCTCTGGCAACTACCAATCTCTTCTCTGTATCTATGATGATCTTTTTTTTTAGATTCTACATACAAGTGAATCACAATTGACACTTGACCATTACTTTAATCTCCATTTGCCCCCTAAAATTAAAGGTCGTTTGAAATTTATACATATCCAGACTTTGGGCTTTTTATTACCAACAAAAAATACTGCATAGATATCTCCATATGCACAAAAACAAAAACTGTAGTTTAGGTGAAAACCAACAATCTATAAAAAATTATCCAAACATGGAAGGACAACAAAAAAATATAAAATACTTTCTAAATGACTAGATGGGAAAATTTAAAGGACATAGTAAATACGGAGATTTCAAATACCAATTTTCCAAATTTCACTTTTAGTTTAATATAAGATTTTAAAAGATTGTTATCAAATTACATATTTGAAAGGAAAATAAATATAGTTAGTGTCAATAGAAGTTTCAAAGTTTAAAAACAATTCAGTATTTTGACATCCAATTTTGTTCTGTATGTAATTAAGATAACTTTTAAAAATTAACTTTTCTGTATGACATGTTTTGATATAGCTAAACTAACCTGATTGCTTATATATATATGCTTAAATGTATCCCTCTGGAGTGATTTCCAATTCCGTTCATAATAAGAGCATCTGGTAGCAGATCCACTCTCCTTTGGTAAAAAAAAAATTCTAAAACTGGAACAATATATAAAGTAATTCATTTCAGATGTTGGAAAAAGAAGGTAGAGCTATGATCCTTGAGAGAAGAGAGGTACATGAGGTAAACTCCACAATCACCTCCACGTCATGCCTGAGCATGATTTAAAACCTACAGCATGGGCAAATGAATCGTACACAGAGAGTGGTAATATAACTGCACATAGAAAATGGTGATGGGAATTCAAGGGTGCTGCTGGTAGAATGGCTGTAATGTTGAGGGTTTATGGATTCCCTACAGGTATTTGTCTGAATTATAAGTTGTGTGTTTATATGGCATGATTCCAGTAAGTACAAGTCACTGGGGAGAGCAGAGATGAAGTAAAGTTTTGTTAGACCTACAATCCTGGGAAGAGAATGAATCTTAAAGCCAAAATAGAGGAGAGATTGGCATGTTCAGCAGAGAGATGGACGATATAAAATGGTTATATTTTAAATATATAAAACTACTAGAGCTGTGGTTCTCAACTGGGAAGGATTTTGCCCCTCACTTCCCAGTGGTATTTGGCAATGTCTGGAGATATTTTTGGTTGTAACAACTTAGAAAATGCTCTTAGCATCCAATGAATAGAGGGCAGGGATGCTGCCAAATATTCTATAATGTACGGGAATATATCTCACAACAAAGAATTAACTGGCCCCAAACGTCAATAGTGCTGAGGTTAAGAAACCTGGCCTAGAGGAAAACACAACAACAACAACAAAACAAATCTAAAATGCCTGAGAGAAAATTACGTGGGATGGGATTTACAGCAGTTTAGACAATGCAGAAGAAAAGTTCAGTGAATTCAAAGACATAGCAAAACAAAGTATCCAAAATTAAACATGGAGAAAAAATGAACAAAAAAGTAAACAAAGCATCAGTGAGCTATAGGACAACTTCTAATAGCCTATTATTGGTATAAATGGAGTAAGCGAAGGAGAAAGAGGGGGTAGAAAAACATTTGAAAAAGTAGTAGGTGAACATTATCCAAATATGATGAAAAGTATGAATCGTAAATCCAAGAATACCAGAAAACTTAAGCACAAGAACCCTAGAGAAAACTATATCAAAATTATACCATAATTTTCTTAAATTTTTTTTTTCAAAGATTGGCATCTGAGCTAACAACTGTTGCCAATTTTCTTTTTTATTTTTCCTGCTTTTTCCCCCAAACATCCCCAATACATAATTGCATATTTTAGTTGTGGGTCCCTCTAGTTGTGGCATGTGGGATGCCACCTCGGCATGGCCCGATGAGCAGTACCATGTCCGCACCCAGGATCTAAACAGGTGAAACCCTGGACTGCCAAAGCAGAGTGCGTGAACTTAACCACTCAGCCATGGGGCTGGCCCCTAATTTGCTTAAATACTAACAAGAAATATTAAAAGCAGCAAGATAAAAAGGATACATTATGCACAAAGGAAAAAGGTTACAGTTTAACACCAGATTATTCATCGGAAACAAAGCAAACAAAGACAGTAGAGCAATACCATTAAAGATATGGAAAAAAATAGTTAGCCTGGGATTCAGCAAAAGCGCTTTCAAAAATGAAGATGATGGACAAGATGAAATAAACTCTCTCTCTGCTCCTCCCAAGTACAACTATAAGCCCTGGAAACAATGCAAATGCAAGCAATGAAGACTTTGGCAGGTGGAAAGAGGAAAAGTTGCTTAGGGATCCTGGAATAGAGAAACAACTTAATAGCAGAGAGTTTTACAAGCGCCCATCCAATAACAGAAGGCAGCTTAGGTAGGCTTCTCCAGGAAATGCATCCTCTGACCACCCGTTGAACAAAAGAAGGTGGCCCAGGTAGTTTTATTCCTCCCAGGATTGAATAGGAGTGCTGGCAACAACACTTGGTGGGTCCAGCAGTTTTGGCAAGGGGGTCAAGTGGAAGTCCCATTAACTATAAGTGGTCAAAGAAAGAGCTTTGTTCTCCCTCAGGGCCCAATGATCCTTTCCTTTACCTTCAGATACCAGGCATCTGGGGGACACAGGTAAGGAGAGTCACCCCAGAACATGTGTCCAGCCTTGAAAGCCTCTTTTTCTCTATGGGTTTGGGACACTTTTCCTAGACACATCAGGTGTTTCTTTTTGAAAAGATAAATAAAATGACAAATCTTTCTCTACATTTACCAAAAGAAAGAGTGAGAAAGAGAGAGAGAGAGAAAGTTCTCAAATAAATAAAAGTAAAAATGAAAGAGGAAAGATTACAACTGATACCACAAAAATACAAAAGACTTAAGAGACTACTATGAATATAATTAGCAACAAATTAGCCAACCCAGAAGAAATGGATACATTCCTAGAAATAAACAACCTGCCCAGTGCAAAAGAAAATGCTAACAGATCAATAACAAATAAGGAGATTGAAACTGTAATCAAAAAGTCCCAATACAGAAAAGCCCAGGACCAGATGGCTTCACTGGTGAATTCTACCAAACATTTAAGGAAAAATTAACACTAATTCTTCTCAAACTCTTCCAAAAAAATTGAAGAGGAGAGGACATTCCCAAATTCACTTCGTGAGGTCAGCATTGCCCTCATACCAAAGCCATAAAATAATACCAGAAGAAAAGAAAACTATGAGCCAATAACCTTGATGAATATAGACACAAAAATTCTCAATAAAATATTAGCAACTCAAATTCAATAGCACATTAAACATCTCGTACACCTTGACCAAGTGGGATTTATCCCTGGAGTGCAAAGATGGTTCAACAAATATAAACCAATAAATGTGATACGTGACATTAATATAACGAAAGGCAAAAATCATACGATCATTTCAACAGATGCAGAAAAAGCATCTGATAAAATTCACCATCCATTCAAGACAAAAACTCTCATCAAATTGAGTATATCAGGAACTTACCTCAACACAATAAGGGCCATTTATGAGTGACTCACAAATAACATCATACTCACTGATGAAAGTTTGAAATCTTTCCACGATCAGGAACAAGAAAAGGGTGCTCACTTTCACCATTGCTATTCAACATAGTACAGGAAGTCCTAGCCAGAGCAATTAGGCAAAAAAAGAAATAAAGTCATCCAAATTGGAAAGGAAGAAATAAAATTGCCTTTGTTGATGACATGATCTTGTATATAGAAAATCCAAAAGACTCCACCTAAAATCTGTTAGACCTAATAAATGACTTCAGTGAAGTATAGAATACAAAATTCAACATATAAAAATCATTTTTATATACTATCATTGCATTTTTATACACTATCCATTCTCTGAAAAAGAAATCAAGATAATTCCATTTACAGTAGCATCAAAAACAATAAAATGCTTAGGAATAAATTTAACCAAGGAAGTAAAAGTTCTGTATATAAAAACTATAAGATATTGATGAATAATAATGAAGAAGATACAAATAACTGGAAAGATACTCCATGTTCATGATCCAAAGAATGAATATTGTTAATATGTCCATACCAACCAAAGCCATCTATAGGTTCAATGAAATCCCTATCAAAATTTCAGTGGCATTTTTCAGAGAAATGGAAAACAATCCTAAAAATCATATGGAATCACAAAACACTCCATATAGCCAAAGCAATCTTGAGAAAGGACATAACTTGAGACATCCCTGCTTCCTGATTTCCAACTATATTACAAATCTATAGTAATCAAAACGGTAAGATACAGACATAAAAACAGAAACATTGACCAATGGAACAGAATTGAGAGCTCAGAAGTAAACCCATGCATATATGGTAAACTAATATATGATGACATGGGAGCCAAGAAAACTCAATAGTTAAAGGATAGTCTTTTCAATAAATGGTGCTGGGAAAACTGCATATTCACATCGAGAGGAGAGAAATTGGACCCCTATCTTACATCATACACAAAAATCAACCAAAATGTATTGAAGACAAACACAACACTTGAAACCATGAAATTCCTAGCAGAAAAACATAAAAGACTTCCTTAACATTGGTCTTGCCAACGATTTTTTTTGGGTGTAACACCTAAAATACAAGCAACAAAAGCAAAAATCAACAAATGAGACTACATCAAACTAAACAGCTTCTACACAGGAAAAAAAACAATGAACAATATGAAAAGGCAGCCTACGGAATGGGAGAAAATATTTGCAAACCATGTATCTGATAAGGGGTTAACATCCACAATATGTAAAGAACTCATACAACTCAACAGCAAAAAAACCCCAAACAATCTGATCAAAAAATGGGCAGAGGATTTGAATAAATATTTTTCCAAAGGAAACATACAAGTGGTCAACAAGAACATGAAAAGATACTCAACATCACTAATCATCAGGGAAACGCCTTATTCCCATTAAATGAAAACAATAATAAGACATCACCTCAAGCCTGTCAGAATGGCTATCATCAAAAAAACTAGATACATTCTGGTGAGGATCTTACGAAAAGAGAACCCTCTTGCACTATCGGTGGAATGTAAATTGGTACAGCCACTATGGAAAACAGTACGGAAGTTCCTCACAAAGCTAAAAATAGAACTAACATATGATGCAGCAATCCCACTTCTGGATGTATATCCGAAGGAGAAGAAATCACTGTCTCAAAGAGATGGCTGCATTCCCATGTTCATTGCAGCATTATTCACAAGAGCTAGTACATACCAACAGCTTAAGTGTACATCAGTGGATGAATGCGTACAGAAAATGTGGTGTATACATACAATGGGATATTATTCAGACACACAAAAAAAGGAAATTTGTCATTTGCAACAGCGTGGATGGACCTTGAGGACGTTATGCTAATTGAAATAAGTCAGACAGAGAAAGATAAATACTGTATGATATCACTTGTATGTGGAATGTGAAAATGTCAAACTCATAGAACAAAGAGTAGAATGGTGGTTGACAGGGCCTGAGGGATGGGGGAAATGGATAGATGTTTCAAAGGGTACAAACTTTCAGTTATAAGATGAATAAACTCTGGGGATCTAAAGTACAGCATGATGACTATAGTTAAATAGTTTGTACTGTACACTTGAAAGTTGCTATGAGAGCAGAGCATCAAGATTCTCAGCATAAAACAACAACAACAATATGGTAATTGTGAGGTGACAAATGTATTCACTAACCTTACTGTGGTAAATATTTTGCAATATATATGTGTATCAAATCGTCACACTGTATACCTTAAAATTACACAGTTGTATGTCAATTATATCTCAATAAACCTGGAAAATAAATTTTAAAAATAAAACAGCAACTTGAGGGATCCTTATAGTGATGGAACTATTGTTCCTGTGGTGGTAGATACACAACCCCACATATGAAATAAAATTGTATAGTACTAAATACACACACATAAAAGAAGATATGTACAACTAGAAGAAGCTGAGTAAGACTGGTGGAATACAACAATTTCAACTTCCTGGTTATGACGTATTATAGTTCTGCAAGATGTTGTCATCGGGAGAATCTGGATAAAGGATACACCGAATCTCTTTGAATTATTTCTTGTAATTGCATGTGAGTCTACAATTATCTCAAAATAAAAACTTTAGTTAAAAGAAAAGAGCACAAACCACCAAAAAAGGGGGAAAAAGGCAAAATAAAAATGTTTTCAGACATCCAGAAGCTGAAAGAATTGATCACCAGCGGAACTGCAGTGCAAAAAATGTTACAGGAATTCGTTCAGGTATAAGGACGATGACACCAGATGGAATGTAGAGCTACGCGAGGAATGAAGAGCATCAGAAATGGTACATGTGTGTGTCACTCATGCAGCTTATGTTCCAAGAGCATTTTCACATTTTCTCTACCTTTCTTCTTTAACTTACATGAAGTTTAAGATTTCTTAATTTTTATCTTTATGGTACAGGATTGGAATTTGGAATTTGAATAAAGAACCTGAATTAAAATCATGGCTCTATGACTCAGTAGCCTCATGACCTCCAGCAAGTAATATTTTTCAAATATCATTTTTCTATCTAGACTAGGGGTGTCAATACTGTTCTGGCATTATTAGCCGTGGGGATGAGGTAATATATGTCAAAACAGCTAGCACATTGTCAGACCCGTAATAGCTAATCCTTAAATATTGACTCACATTTCTTTCCTGTCCAAGATTTTGTCTTCCTAATATTGCCCCTACATAATCATGTTATTACTGAGTTGAATATTTTACTTAAAAACAACAACTGGGCCAGCCTAGTGGCTCAGTGGTTAAGTCTGCACGTTCTGCTTCAGCAACCCAGGGTTCGCCAGTTCGGATCCCTGGTCTGAACTTATGCACCACTTATCAAACCATGCTGTGGCAGGAGTCCCACCTATGAAATAGTGGAAGATGGGCATGGATGTTAGCTCAAGGCCAATCTTCCCCAGCAAAAAGAGGAGGATTGGCGGCAGATGTTAGCTCAGGGTTAATCTTCCTCAAAAAAAACCCAAACCTTATTTCAATTGTCATCAAGTTTTCTAGCGTTAATTAACATTTAGGTGAGATTCTTCATCTTCTCTCTCATAATTTTCAATAAAATTTATTTCTGAGTTTACAGAATATGTTTACCAATTATAAATATATTATTTTCTTGAAGCATCTCTACAGTGGTTTTTTTGTTGTTGTTGGCTTGTGTTTTCATTTCTTTGCTGTCACCAATTTAGGACAACTCACATTGTTGTGTTGAGAGGCAGGGCATTTTACTAGGGACTAGGGAAAAAGGGTCAACAATTTCTTTAATTTTTCAGCAATTCTTTCATTTCTTTAAAGCCCCATAAATAGAAGGATTATGAGACCAGAAAAGTTTACATTTTGTCCATCTTCACAGATTTAAAAAGGACAATTTGCTGCTGCTGATGGCTGTATCGGCCACCGCCCTGAAGAATTTTTGAGTTAGGTAGAAATTATACTACCAAGATTCTAGATTTATTATCATTTTGGAGGTAATATTTTTTATTCAGGTCAGATTATAGTATACACAAATGTTAACTTTAAAATTCTGTTAAATAATTCCCTGAGCACTTAAAATCCAATTATACAAATATTTATTAAACATCGACGTTATGCCATATACCATGCTTGGTATAGCTATATAATTTATGTAAGATTCTTAAGTTCCCAGCCCTCAGGCAGCCCAAGGTCTCAGGCTGTTTGCATCCATGCTTGCTTCTTCTAAGAAATATATTTCTATTTAAGTGTCCATTTAATTTAAATAATTTTTGTTATGCTGCTAGAGTACTTGGAACTTCCCCTTACCCCCAAAAAAGTAGTAAAAGAGAACCGGCTGGTCTGATTAATAGCGAAAAGGAGAAATGGACTTACCAGTATCATGTGTTCATGCAGGTCTTATAAGAATTACATTGTAATCAAAGATATACTGTTTATTGAAGCAGGTATTTATCCGCCAAGATAAAATATGCTAAATATGAATTCATCAGAATTCAAGTAGTTAAATGCATTTAGTTTGTGCTCATTTTTGCTTTTATCTCCTGGTAGCTTATAACTCCTCAGTTAATCAGCAATAGTAGGAGAAAATGTAAATTAAAAAGAGACTAATATCATAATTTATTTAATAGCATGCCTTTTTCTCAACTTGAAGTTGTTAAAACCAACACCCAGATTTCATTTGAATCAACAGTGGAATTTCTTGCCATCTTTAGATCTACTTTTAGCCTCAGCCCAGCCGTAGCAAAAGCATCTAATCTTTTAGAAAAATCAATAAGACTCAGTCCTTTTGCATGATTTTTTAAAGAGAGTATTTTTATTCCTGTAAGATAATTAAAACTTAGCAAACATTTTATCAACAGTCATCCAAAATAACAATTTAAGAAGGAGTAAATAATGCCTTTCGTCTGATTTATATTTTTGAGTTTTTTAAAATGTTATTTGTAAAGCCCTTTCATAACTCAGTAATGTGTAGATTGCATTTCCTTTTGAGTCATATGGCTTTTCTTCATAAAATTTTGAACAAAAATCTATATTTATATCCTATATAATCTCCTTTGTAAGCACATAATTGCTAACAATGTATAAACAAGTATAACATCAATAATGAAGAAATACACTTACATTCAATATATTTCCTTCTATGAGGTCATAGTTCTCCAAAAGATTTTAGTTCATTGACATATCACATCCTAAATATACAGAAAGGAGATTATGTACGCATGAATGTTAGCCAAAATTCTCTCCAAATATGTATCATCAATCTGACCATTCATCTACGTCTTAAAGAATTTTATGGACTACATTGAGATATCCTAAAATATCCTATTGGATATCTTAAGCAATATGCAAATCATATAGAAGGGAAAATACTTTAAAGTTATACACAATCTCCTTATGCTGATAACCTGATATTGAATGAAAATTATCAGCATGTGAAATCGTTTTGAATTTCCAATGGCAATAATGTTGATCTATGCTTGTCCAAAGGAAAGGTAAAATAGACACCTCCTGAGCGTTTTCCTTTACTTCTCATCTCAAAGATACAATTAATTACTTACTACGTCAAAGTTATACAACACCATTAGAAATATTGACCTTAATGTACTATAAATAAATACTTTCCAAATGTATCAACTAAACAGAATTTTAGATGAAACACAGTTAAGGATTTTAAATTTTTTAACTTTAATACGCTTATTAATTAAGGAGAATTTAGACTGGTACTATTTATCTATCCCCATTCTTTAGTTCATTTAATTTTTAAGTCCTGAAAACTTTCACTAGAAACAAGATTGTTGCTCTCTACTTCTTGCCTTGCTATTTTAGATGGTAGGTAAGATAAACACAAAGGTGTGTTAGGTTTTTATTTATGGTTTAGAAAACAGTAAGATGGTGAAAGATTTTGATATAAATCTTCAGGCTAAGCTCTCAATAATCAAAGCTCCATAGTTTTGTTGACATAATATCTACAAACATAATTTTTGTCTAAGAAACTGTGTTTGTCCAAGGAATCAAGAACAGGAGAAGTACTGATCATATTGAAGAAGGAAAAGGAGAGTACATTGTGAGATACATGTGAAATATTTTATTTTTTTGAAAAATGGTTAATTAGAATCTAAGTAACAAACCTCAACATGTGTCCTACTGTTGCCACATTAGAACATTAATTCATGATGAGATCTGTGTCCTCACATACATCTTTTGTACTCTAAGCGGAAAATTATGCATTGTATTTATACATATAGAGTGGCTTTCCTTGAAATAGAAGAAATAACTTAAAGTTTGTGCATATGTATGTATGTGAATGTGTATATGTATGCATATACACACATATACACATATGCACTCATAAGTGGGTGTGTTTATTTCTGTCCTTCAAAATTTGTAGTGAGAATTGTGTCAGGAAAAAATAAATTTTACATTATTTTCATTTTTCCTACTTAGAAAACTGAAACAAAATAAAAAATCTTCACATGTGAACCATCTAGTATAGATTCACATGTGCTCCTCATCTACACAGTGATATAAGACTTGGAAAGCTAAAATATCAGAGCATCTTTACCTACTGGCAATCAGTAAAATTATAATAAAAGCCAAAATGATACTAAAACATAGGCATTCATTATAAATACATTCTTTCTTTAAAATAATATATATTTTGCATGTGTGTCTCATAAGAAGTTGAAGGGAGTCATCCTGGAATAATATCTCTGCATATCATAAATTGGCATTTTCCCTTTTTCTTAGATATGTCCTCTGTAAATTATCTTTATCATATGATTACATCAAATTCACAAAGATTCTATCTTTTCTTCAAAAAAAGAATATATTTAACTGAGCTTCATCAAAGGTCAAGATAGAAATCTCATTTACACATACTTGTAAAAAATATAATGTTATGTCATAAAACACATTATAAAATTGTATAGAACTAAATGCATGCATGCACACATACACACATGACTGCAGTTGATACTGGTGAAATCTAAATAAGGTGAGTGGGTTGTATCGATGTGAATTTCCTAATTGTGATGTTGGACTTTTGTTATGCAAGATCTTGCAATTGGGAAAAATTGAGTGAAAACTGTAGCATATCTCTCTGTATCATTCCATACACCTGTGTGTGAATCTACAATTATCTCAAAATAGAAATTAAAAGTCATATTTATATATAAAAGATATATATATAAAATTAAAAGTTAAAAATTTCTTTATGTAAGATATATACAAGATATGACATAGATAACAGATATTGCAAAAAGCCCTCTACACTGTCAAACAAACTTTTATCCAATCCATCTGGTAAACATATTCCTTTCCTAATTCTAAAATGAGCTACATTAGGTTATGAAATAAGAAAGCATTTATTTGCTTTAAACTGGAATTCATCATCTGCATTTTTACTGAAATCTGAAGAAGCACCAACAGTGATTCTAGTTCATTCTGAACTCCCTAAGACCTGAAGCCATTTGTTCCAAAGGTACTGGGAGGAGATTCAAAATGAATTTGTCAGGCTTGAAGTCATATATAATTTTGAGAATGATTATGTCGAGCCACAATAGAATCCATTTCATATTAATATTAACGCTCTTTTTCTGTTTTTCACACGTAGTCAGTTAAAGATCTTCTGGACTAATTCTAGTTCCAAGTCACTGAAAGGTACTACACTGATTCTCTAGTTATATGACCATTTCACCTTTTAAGCTTATTCATTTTCTTTCAAATAAAGCTTTATTTTCCCCTGGGTTAAACACAGCATTTCTTTCTTTTATTTTTCTGTTCTTGAAGTTCTGTGAGTCCCAAATTATTAAATGCCCACTCACATCATTCAAAAGAAGAAAGAAGAAGATCCAAAAGAGAAGAAAGAATCACAGCATCAAAGAAATGGAGATCTGATATTAAAGAGCAAAATATCTGAATTTAAGCAGAATATTTTAAACTTCTATTCTCTTGGAATCTCCTTCTCGCTCTCCTTTGGGTATTTGCCCTCCTCAAGCTATTGGAGTCCCTGAGTCCAAGTCTGAGGCCCTTTCTTCCTCAGAGAGGACTCCTTCCCTAGGTAGTTTTAATCTGGTCGTGGCTTCACTGATCACACGTACAGAGATAACTCACTTACATTGATCTCCAGCACAGATCCCCCTCCTGACATTCCAGATGCATATAGCTAGTTGTCTTACCCAACTTGGCTTAGTTGTTATAGGAGGCACACTGATGTCCTGCCAGATATCCATTCAGAAAGGAGAGACTTATTTTTCCAGCTCCTAGGGATCCTACAAGCAAAGAACCCTCAAGGGTAAGTCCTTGAAAGAATTCATTAAACTGAAGAGGATCATCACACTCAAGACCTTTCCCTCCATCCAGGGTAGCTCACGTGAAATTACTCGTTGTACAGCGGCATAAGGGCCCAGCAGTCTCACCCTATGTGGGGATAACTGGAAGTCTATGCTAGCACTAGAGTTCTTTTCTGAGACTACACATTGAGGCGAATTTTCTCTCTGCCAAATCCTGCTTTTTCCTTTACCTTCCATAAGTGGTTCCATATCTCACAGCTTGCTTCCCCTGGAATGTAGTCTGTGGAAATTGGTACCAGGTGTGGTTCAATAAAACAGATACTAAGACCAGATTCTGGAGCTGGATCCCAGCTCACCCAGCTGGCAGTGAAGAAACCTTCACTGGCTTGGGCAAGCTTAGATAGTATCTGGCACAAGATGGCAGGGCAATTGCTAAAACGTTCCTTAGTGATGAATTGGGATGATATTCTGATGGAGGAGAAGCCACTAGCTCCTTGAGGTTTCAAGTGTTTGTGAAATAGGGGAAAAATACCTAAGAAAGAGAAGAATTTGGTGGTTGGTACTAAGTTTGACTGATATCTGAGGCTTTGGAAAAAGATAATTAAAGGGTGAGAGTGATTAATCAGCAGCTTTAATTTTAAGCTAAGTGTGGAGCCAGAAGTCCTCCTTGGTAGTTTATAAAGAAGCTCTGTCTCTCGCAGCTTGAAGGCAAATAAAGCTGCAAACAAGTTTTGGGGCTTAATCATAACCAAAAATCTAGAGAAATTCAAAGAAAGCCAAATGTCCAGCTAATGCTAGGCTGCTATGCCATAATTAGAGCACTAGAACAGAAAAAAAAAAATGACCCTCATATATGGGATGAGAAGGCCTAGGTTGATGCTCCTGAAAATTTTGAATGCCCAGATTCCCCTGAACTCTCTGCCCCTGAGAAAGATGTCCACTCCTTCCTCTTAAAGATGAGCATTATGCCAACTCTTTGCTTGAATATGATGCAGTACATACCAGTACCTAAGGTCATTTGGCATTGTAAACTATCCAGGGGTGTACTGAGCCCAAAAAAGAAGAAAGAAGACTATATACCAATAGAGTTGTAGTACCTAAACATGTACCAGCAATGGCCCAGTGAGTACCCATGGGATTAGATTCTGAAGGTGTGAGATCAAGGGGGAGTGGGACAGAGAGTAGATAAGGAAGGATTTATTAATGTGGAATCACTCCCCAGGATTCAAGATTGAATACAATGGCAAGAACCTTGAGAGCTGGTACAAACACACTACACAGGATGGCCCAGAGAAGCATGGAAAAGTAACTAGTCAACTCTAAGGGAGGTAAAATGACAGTGCCATGGAAAACTGTGGAAATTATATAAAGGCCTTCCCACTTTCCCCCAACAGAGGGAAACTGTGAAGGCCTATTCCAGCTTCAACTTCTCGACGGTGACTTCCGAGGCCTTCATTGAGATTGCACTGCCACAGGCCAAATTTCCCCTCTAGCTAATCCTGCTTCCTTTCTTTCCAAAGGTGATGATACCAAGAGTATTCCCGATACAAATCTGCATATTAATCTCCATCTCACTGTTTGCTCCCTGGAACTAAATTTGAAACTCTGTCTCAGGAGTGTCAAATACGTCTAAATACAAACTCATGATACTTAAAACCAAACGAACTCCAAAATTCACACCCTGGCCTTATCACTCATTCTATTATTCTAGGCAGAAACCTAGGACTCACCCTCAACAGTGCACTTTTGTTCACGCCTTCCATGTTCAATGACCATGTCCTATCAATTTTAACTTCTAGATGTATTTTAAAAACATACAGGCTTCTCCATGTGCATCACTTTAATTCAAACCTCACAAAACTATTTCTCCCCCAAAGATTTAAGAAGCAATAATCTTTGAACTGATCCTATCACATCCACCATGAATTTCTCAAAACTATTTGCCAGAGTAGTGTTTTAAAAACAAAAGTATATTAATGTAACCTTAGAATCCTTAAATCACTTGCCTTTGTTTCTAAGATCAAAATCTTTAGCATGATTTCAAGGCCCTGAACAATCCAGCTTCTTTCTTTTCCTGCAAGTGCACACACACACATCCTCATTCTCAGTGCTTCTCACTCAGAGGGTCAGGTCCCCAATAGTGTCATGCTTCCTCCTTGCATGGGGGCCTTTGACCATGCATATCTTTTTGCCTGGAGACTTCCCTTCTTCCACTATGCTCCTTACCATTGTTAACTACCTTTTATCTTTACTCTGGAAAGTCTTTCTACCTGGTCTAGATTAAATTTCTCTGTTTATGCCCTCGTTTTATTACATTTCTTCCTCTTTTATTGATCATTGCACTTTATGGTTAATTATTTGTTTAATATCTAACATCCCACATGCTGTAAATTCTGGATTAGGTTCTGTGTTATATGGTAGTGCTTTGCACATGCCAGATTCTTGTTGAGTGAATTAGAATGTCTTTTACCAGTTTCCAAAAGAACAGGTGGCACAGTTGATATCTGTTTAACATGAATCTGAAGAAGTATATTGAAAAGGGAACTATGAAGCATCTCAGAGATGTACACAGAAGATAAGATGGGGAAAATGTTGGCAGCCTACTGGTGGCACAATTCTTTGGTGATAGGAGTGTTTGCCAGTAGAAGAGTAGAGTTAATTAAATAAAGGTATACAACAGTTTTTCACAACATCTTCTTTCTAATATTGCTTTTTTGTACTTTTCTGTGGACTCCTGTTAATTTCCAGTTGCTTATTTTCCATATAGCCACCTGAGACCATCCCAAAATGTGCAATCCATGGGATGGCAAGTGTTTAAGAGTCATCTAATACCAAAATTGTTATCAGTGTTTGACTAGCATAGTAGAAAAAGTCAAAGACTTTTGAGCCACATTAGAATTAGTTAGCTTCAATGACTGGCTCTATAATTTACCAGGTGTGTATTGTGTAGTCTTAGTCAAACTCCTTAACTTCTCTGAGACTTACTATGATATTACCTACTGACCTTCCATGCATAATGAATATTCACATGGCAAAAAACTGAAGTGGAGTAAAAGTGTTATATATCTAGATACAACATGTATATATGTGTCTGTATATGCACATACACATGCATACATATACACATACCTATATACATTCATTCACACGCATATCAAGCTGGCATTTGTCCTGTTATTTGTCAAATCACTGTGAGACTTGAGGAGTAAATTAATTTTTTTACCACAATTCACTTTTAACTGCTCATTTTAAACAGAGTGTTAACTAAGGCTGTCACAGTTTACTTATAATCTAACTTTGACTCTGCAAGTGTCTGATGTCTAGGATGTGTGAAATCCTTTTCTTCAGCATTATTCTTACTTGCAGAATTTTGTATATGTTAACAGAGTAGTCATGTAAGAAAGCTACAATTATTTTTATTATACTAATTTATACTAAAGTATTATAGTATTTTATTTAAATGATTATAATTGATATATTTAGAAGGAAATGACATTTGGAGAGCATAAATAACAACACTTTTGCTTGTATTTGTTCCCAATTATTTCAGTGACATCTATTACATGTTTGTGACATATAGTACATGCTTGGGAAGTCTTTTTTGAAGTATATTCAAAGTAATTTTGAATTAATAAAGATTAGGTGATAAGGCTGAGCTAGCATTCTACCTCAGGTTTGTCTGATTCCATATCCTGGACATAATCCAAAATCTTACCTTTTCTCTCAAATATTGGGTATAGCTCTTATATATGGGAGATCATATTAAGAATATCAAATAGCTTCAAACATTCTCATTTTGCCTATTATCCAATTTCTAACAAACATCAATCTAGGATGTGTTCAACTTTGTATTTAGCAGTCTCATTCTACATTAGCAGTATTATCACAGTTAAATAATAAAGGTACTTTCATTCTTTTTCACCATTCACCAAAATAAACTCAAAATGGATCAAAGACCTAAAGGTGAGACCTGAAACCATAAGGCTTCTGGAAGAAAACGTAGGCAGTACACTCTTTGACCATCAGTATTAAAAGGACCTTTTCGGACACCATGCCTTCTCAGAGAAGGGAAACAATAGAAAGAATAAACAGATGGGACTTCATCAGATTAAAGAGCTTCTTCAAGGCAAATGAAAACAGGATTGAAACAAAAAAACAACCCACTAACTGGGAAAAAATATTTGCAAGTCATATATCTGACAAAGGCTTAATATCCACAATATATAAAGAACTCTCGCAACTCAACCACAAAACATCAAACAACCCAATCAAAAAATGGGCTGGAGACATGAACAGACATTTCTCCAAAGAAGATATACTGATGGCCAATAGGCACATGAAAAGATGCTCATCATCGCTGATCATCAGGGAAATGCAAATCAAAACTACACTAAGATATCACCTTACACCTGTTAGAATGACAAAAATATCTAAAACTAATAGCAACAAATGTTGGCGAGGTTGCGGAGAAAAAGGAACCCTCATACACTGCTGGTGGGAATGCAAACTGGTGCAGCCACTATGGAAAACAGTATGGAGATTCCTCAAAAAATTAAAAATAGAACTACCATGCAATCCAGCCATGCCACTACTGGGTATTTATCCAAAGAGCTTGAAGTCAGCAATCCCAAAAGCCCTATGCACCCCGATGTTTATTGCAGCATTATTTACAATAGCCAAGACATGGAAGCAACCTAAGTGTCCAGCAACAGACGAATGGATAAAGAAGATGTGGTACATATATACAATGGAATACTACTCAGCTGCAAAACAGAACAAAATCATTCCATTTGCAATAACATGGATGGACCTTGAGGGAATTATGTTAAGTGAAATAAGCCAGCGAGAGAAGGATAATCTGTGTATGACTCCACTCATATGAGGAATTTAAAATTATGGACTAAGAACAGTTTAGTGGATACCAGGGGAAAGGTGGGGTGGGGGGTGGGCACAAAGGGTGAAGTGGTGCACCTACAACATGACTGACAAACATTAATGTACAACTGAAATTTCACAAGATTGTAACCTATCATTAACTCAATAAAAAAAAATAATAAAGGTACTTTCATTTTATCTTTCATTTTTTTTTCTTTTTGGTGAGGAAGATTGTCCTTGAGCTAACGTCTGTGCCAATGTTCCCCTATTTTGTATGTGGGATGCTTCCACAGCATGGCTTGATGAGCAGTGTGTGGGTCCACACCCAGGATCTGAACCTGCAACCCCTGGGCTGCTGAAGCAGGGCATGGGAACGTAACCACTATGCCACCGGGCAGGCCCCCATTTTATCTTTCTTTTTAAATTAACCTTTGGATTGTATTGGATATTTCACTCTTCTAATATCAGAGGGGCTATTTTCCCTTTGCCGTTCATATAAATCTTTTGTAGTTCTTCTTTTTAAAAGTGAGATTGCACCTAAGCAGGATGACATATATTATTAAATTCTCTTCAAAATATATTTCAAATACTATTAAATATATTATTATCCTTTTAGCTAACTTTTTGCTGATGTGACACATCATGATAATATATATACAAATAATTTCTTTAACAAATTAAAATAAGTTAGACTACAGCCAATAGGAAATTTTAATTATTCCAACATACCTTTTGATAATTCTTATAATGAGATGGAACAACTAGAGTGAAGCACTGTATAACTTCTAACAGACATATATTTAATAGAAAAGTAATATTTTATTAGATTATATTACACAATTATGTGATACATGTCCCAATGTATTAGAGAGTATAGGAATGCAAGCAAGTTTGGAAAATTTGCAAACATCTCACGTTGGAGAAGCTCTTTTAAAAAAAACAGAATATATAAAATTCTGCTTTTATTAGCAATAACATCAAGTAATTTCATCATTGTATTCTCAGATCAAGCTCTGATAATGTGATTGATGCCAAGGTAGTAATTTTCCCACAATGCTTTTCAGACAAGTCAATAGCTAACATCAATAAATTTTGTTGTATCTCTCATTTCTGTGTGTTAGCCATCATAAATGTTTAGTAAGTTATCTTAATAAATCTTGAGTTTTTGAATATTGATTAGGGCTTAGGGCAAATCACAAAGGATTATATTATATATAAAATTCAGAGCCTCTATACAGGAAAAGAAAGCACTTGTTTCTTTTTCAATTTTATTTCAATTCACACTCTAGATATTGTTCCAGTTCTTAGATGGAAAAATCAGAAATTGGAAAGAGAGTGAGGAGTAGTAGGACAAATTTCTCATTCTATGTGATACATGAGATGAAAAGCATATTTTTAATGTTTTAATTTCTTGAGATTTGGGCTTGTGGTTGTCTCCAAGGCAAAAAGGGAAAATAACTATCTTCTTTCATAAGCAGACTGTCATGCTAATTATTTTTAAAAAGTATTTGTTCTTCACTAACATATGAATTTAACCTTATACTATGATAAAATTAAGTTGCTAAGGATCAGAACTAACATGGTAGAATATATTACAACAAAACATTGCAAATAATAGTTCTTATTAGAGATTCTATTAGCGTAAGAGAGAGGCATTTTGTCTTCCAGAATGAGAATTATAATTCAGCCACATTGTTCTCTCAGTCTAGTAGGCCATGTCCAATTTTCTCAGCCCAGCATAAGAAGAGACTTTTTCTCCATACAAATTTTGAGTTTCTTACGTAAAAGGTGTTAGGCAACTAGAGATGGATTATAAAATTAACTTCATATGATTCATGAATGGGGGAAGTCTTTAGAATCAGATGGAAGTAGAAAGTCTCTCCCATTATAATTAATGATTTAAAACTCTGAGTTTGTACTTATAAAATTTGGGGGAAGTTTCAGGTGATAATTAATCTTAAATTACACCTCACCATTTCCAATCCAAATGAAAAATATACGTTGGAATACACAAGGATCAGCCCTATTACATTTAAAGCCAGACTGGAGAAACTCGCTTGAATCCAAAGAAAAACAAGCTTGATAATCTTTCTTCTTAATGGCCCCAGGTGAAGAGGAATTTCCTCCTGAAATTTCCCCAGTGCTTACCACATGGAGAACAAGGGCAGAAAGACACTGCACTGTTTGCAAACAGATTTTCTCAGTTGGAGAACTGAAACATATTTGAGCTATGCAAGCTGAGTGCCTTGTCTCAACTTCAACAGTCTTTCTGTAGAGAAGAGCAAGCTGTCAGCAGAGAGGGCTAGACTGGGAGTCTTCTTCCAATACTATTCTATTCTTCCAATAGTATTCCAGTAGAATACTATACTATTTTTTCAACACCCCCTTTGGAAACAGCGTGCAATTTCCATCTCCTCTACAAAAATGGGAGGAGAGGAATATAAGTTTCCCACATAATTCTTGGATAACAGTTGACCTTTGTTATGTTTTTCTCTGTCCACATAGTTCTCTCTCTACCTAGCATTGACTATTGTGTTTATATTTGTATTCGTCTTACATCGGATGACATTAGCTCTCTTTAGAAGACTGTTATTTTGAATTTGAATGAAGATATATGAGTTCCAAATAGGCACTGCACTAGGAATTCAACTACCCTGGAGTCTAGTGGGAAAGACAAGTGAATAAATTCAACTCCAATGAAGTCATGACCTCTGTAAATAAGTTGCAAAGTGGTTTCCCTTTCAAAGGAGCGTAACATTAATATGAATTCTATACTTACATCCCTTCCTACCTTTGAAGAGACTTCCAAGAAGATGGGGAACGACAATCTCTTCTTTTCTAAGGTCCTCGTGTCTTCAGGGTTTCTTTTCCCTCACGCATAAGGTTCATTATTGCTGTCTCTCCACCACATCCTCCCTACCCTTCCACGTTTGCTGCTTTCATTACACGGTCTGTCATCTATCATCTACTAGTACTTGGGCAACAGGATTATCTTCCTTTCTCTCTGATATTTTTGGGAGAATCTGCGTAATTGGCATTTTTCCTGCCCAACATATTTATGATTTTATTCACAAAAGAGTGGAGAACCATTTTGGTTGGTGAAATTCTATCTCAAAAGGGAGCAAGGGAAAGTAAGTGAAGACATAAACCTAGAATCTTCTGTAGCGGGCAGGAAAAAGAGAGAGC
Source organism: Equus przewalskii (assembly GCF_037783145.1). Classification (NCBI taxonomy): domain Eukaryota; kingdom Metazoa; phylum Chordata; class Mammalia; order Perissodactyla; family Equidae; genus Equus; species Equus przewalskii. The sequence goes on along the minus strand of NC_091852.1, from coordinate 30,582,563 downwards.
TTGGGCACACTCACAATGTGATCATTTTTGTCTCGTTGCACAGACAGTTGTGTGATGTGGTGTGAACATAAATTGTATGGGAACACATAAGAAAGGAATGTAATCCATACATGTTTGCTATAGTAGGTGATTCTGAATTCAGACATGAAGAACAAACAGGAGTTAGTGAGGTGAGGTGGAGAGTCAAGTCATCTCAGACGAAAATAATAGTGCAGGCAATAGGCCAGATTAGAGCATGTGGATTGCAAATTTGTGAATTAATTAGTTTAACTGATTAATTTAATGTGACTAGAGGTTAGTGCGCATAGGAAATGAAGTTAAAGAACTTAGAAGAACTTGACCTTAATGGACTTTATGTATATATATATATAATGTTATCAAGTTTAGACTTTATGTGGAAGATAATGGAATGACCCTAAAGATTTTAAATTTAAACAGATACACATGTGGATTTGCATTTTTAAAATGCTCTTTCTGAGTGTAGGGTGAACAATATTGGCAGACTATTTATCAAACCAATATTCTCTTGTTTTCTGGGAATACAACTAAAGTATATTTCCCAGCTTGTTTGCAGTTAGACGTCAACAGAACATGAGCCTGCACTATTTCCAGGCCTGAGCATAAAAGCATTCTACATGTAATGATTTACAATTCTTTTTCCTTCTCCTGTCTTGGTGCTGAAAAAGAGAGCCTCAAGAAGGAAAGAGTCTTGGCCCCTGAATCAATATTTTGAAGATAGGGCCACTCTTATCAGGAACATACATTTTATGATTTTTGTGAGTGAGAAATAAATTTCTATCATATTTGATCCACACAGTTTTTTGGGGTTTGTTTGTTACAGGAGCTAGCATTATCCTAACAAATACATGTAATTTAAACTTTCCTACTTGATATAACAAGTAACTAAAAATAAACAAATCAAGATAGAGTCCAATTCCATTATGTGCTGGCATCCTGAAAGAAAACAAAGATTTTTCCTTGTACGTGTTGGTGAGTTACACAAGAGGTCTCTGGGTGTCTAAACAACTGGATGTGACTTAGTGTAAAATTATAACTGTGATATAGTAAACTAAATACTTTTATAGAATAGTTATCAGAGATTTTTTTAGAGCCTTTTGGTAAGGTTAAGGAATTCTGCTTGTGTGAACATTTAGAGCTATTTTTTTATGTCTTTCTGAATTTCCTTTTGTTGTTCACAGCTCTAGCATTAGGTTTTTTTCCTAGGAATATTTTTAATATATACTGTTTTGTTTCGGTTTCTTAGTTGTTAGCAAAACAACTGATGGATTAACCGGACCAGGCCCATCACAGAGTAGGAACCATAGGAGAATAAGCAGCAAAAAAAATTGACCAGGACCTCACCATTATTATCTGATGATAATACCATCAGTGAGAATCTAACATCATCACCCCCGTGATTTTTTTCAGAAGTTACTTTGCTTAACAAAATTCCAGTTGGAGATCCTCTTGGCCATGTCTAAGTAATGTTCCCAAGCTCCAAGACCACAGAAAATGTAGAGAGAAGATCGCTGCTTGCCTCCCTTTCTTCACTTTTCAAAAGTAGATATTCATGAGACGGATCATTCCTAAAAACTAAGAAGGAAATTTGGATACAGACAACGAAAAAAATTAACAAATGACCATTGTATTACCAATCTATCAGTATGTTGCACTGGAAACATATCATCTCAGCAGTGTCTATATTCAGGTAATCAAGACACTTGGGAAGACCTCTAAATCTCTGCACATATATCACCATGTACGAAGGCTATAGTTTACCTTTAATATGGCAAAGTTATGCATACACATACAATTTAATTTTTTAATCAAAATTGTGGGCTTTATGAATATATTTGATAGGTTGAGAGAAATGGAGAAACAATAAAACCATTTTTATGGTGTGGTGTATTTTAGAAGTTACAACACCCTACTAAGCATGATGGCTTTATGAAACTAATCTCAGCTCGGTAATATTTCATTTTTGAAAGTAACATATCTAACTATGCAGACAGCTTTGAATGTAACCACATTTTCTTCTCTGTAATTTGACTTTTTGTGTTATGATCTCTTGTTCAATATTCCCTTTATACATGCCTATGAATTTCAATACAGGGATGTGTAGCTTTTAACTTGGGGAAAAAATTTCTAAAACAGTAGTTATATTAGGTGATAGCACTCTGACTTTTAGTTCTAAATATATATATTTATTTGAAACTGTTTATGTAGCTTGAAATATGATATGCACGTTATAATGCATTGTGTTTTCCTTACCTCAAAAGCAAAACATAAAAAAAGAATGATATGAGAAATTTCAAAGTAATTCTAAAGATCATTGATGAGAATCTTCTTTCCTTTTTGTCATTATGTTTGCATAAGAATGAACTTTACAACTACAGGTGTCACTATTTGTAACAACCCTGGCTTTAATCAGAACATTATTGTCACTCCTCTACTCAATATAATACGCTATCCTGTGTTTGAAAGAATGAATGTTCCATTGGGCGATTGCACTAGAAAAATGATCCGGTCATATTTGCTGTTCTTTCTTTTTCATATTGCATGATGCTTAGATCCATGTGTGCTAAATTATGCTGTTATAATGAACAACCTTCAAATCTCACTAGCTTAGAATGAAAATGACTCATTTCTCACTTACGCAATCTGGACATTTTAGCCCACTATTTCCTTAGTGCTCCTGTAATCATTTTTTTGCTAAAAGACACCCTTTTGAGAGTTTTTCCCTTTAAGTCACTGGATTTCTTTATGTAAGAGGAAATTTATTGATTCTTTTTCCAGATTTTTGTGCAGATTCTTAACCATTGTCAAACAGATCTTGGCTTAGGAAATATGATCATTTTTGTAACATCTTCCAGAATGCTTTTTTTAAAATTTTATCTCCGAGAATTTATGTACCAATATATCTCTGTGAAGAAAATAGTTGGTTTTGAATGCATCAGGATTTCCCTTTTCCACAATAAAGGCAAAAACTCTCATGGAAACAACCACTCATGGGGCACATCAACATAAATGTCAGCCAAGATCCTCCAAGATAGAACATTTATTTTCAGATATAAAGCCAAAACTTTAAATACATCTTGGCCTTTACTTATTTCAGCCAGCTCTTTGTAACTAAAACAGTTTTCTTTAATTACGCAAATTTTTTAACACTATAGTATAATATTTCTTGGTGAAATTTGTTGATTAATCAACCTAGAAAAGGGAGCTACCATTTTTCAGTTTAATATACAAAACCTCTTCAGCATATGTGACTTTATTCATGCATTGACTCATTTGATTGTTTGAAAAAGGAAAGCTCTCATTCTCATACTGTACTTTTCCTAGCATTTAACTCCTCATAATTTTACACGCTAGCAAGTAAGTTTTAATTCTTCAATATTATTCTATTTTTTTAAAGATTGGGCCTGAGCTAACATCTGTTGCCAATCTTCTTTCTTCTTCTTCTTCTTCTCCTCAAAGCGCCCCCCAGTACATAATTGTATATTCTAGTTGTAGGTCCTTCTAGTTCTAGTTTTACTATGTGGGATGTCCCCTCAGCATGGGTTAATGAGCAGCGCCATGTCCGCACCCAGGATCAGAACCAACAAAACCCTGGGCCACTGAAGCAGAGCATGCAAATTTAACCACTCAGCCATGGTGCCAGTCCCTAATTCTTCATTATTTACCTATTACTCCCCTCACCAGAATTGTCCAGATCCTAGGATTAAAATTCTCCTCTTCCATCTCACAAGTTTGCTTCAGAAATTTCCACATTGAATTGTTGAATACTTTCATAAAACACAAATTCTACTATCATGTAAAATATCATAGAAGTGAAAAATAAATAGTTGAATGAAAAAATGACAAAAGATATAAAAACCTTACAATGTAATTTCTCAGCTAGCTAATCCGTGCTTCGTCGTCTGGGTAAGAAAGCATTGTTACAAAGGAGGAACTGAGCTGCACCGCATAAATATCCCTTCTTTATAACAACAATTCCGTCCAATTTTCTATTACACTAGCAGAGCTTGCTTTCTGCAGTATGTCACTCACTAGGGTGTAAGAGGCTGTTGGAGGAGTCAATTTAGGAGGGAAAAGCTATGTCATCAGCCTACCATTTTCTCTTTTGAGTAATTCAGCACTCACCAGTTATTGGTGTCCTCCTCTCTTTTGCGTCAAAATTGAAAATAGACTCAAATACAAAAACACGGTCGTACTGTGCACTAACATATGAGGATGAAAGACCTCAAACAAAATTGGAAGCAGGGCTGCTTAGTTGCTATCCATAGCCATGAATGCTAGCATCAAGTAAGACATAAAGTTCAAATATGATTTTTTTTTTCACGTCAGGATCACCTATAATACCTAGGGACATCTCCTAGAATCTTTGTATTCAACAGAACTCTCCTTGAAAAATCCTGTTTTAGAATAAATTAAGAAATAGCAAAGTGGAGTTTGTTTTCATTGCTGTCATTTAAATTTGTAAATTTTTATAGGACCATAAGAGCTATAAGGCTATTTCTGAAAGAAAGCTTTTCATCTTGGTGAAGGTGCATTTGATAATTATTGGTGTAATTGATTATGCACCACCTATAATTTTGGTTGAATGAGAGCCATCCAAATAGCTGATCGACTATTTTTATGTCCATATCATCATTATTATGTTAAGATAGACACTGCAAGTCAAGCTAAAGAGATTCAGTACCTATTTATTCTTCCCTGTAGGTTCTGAATTGTTCTTTAACATCTTTTTCATTATTTAAATCTTTTTTTTTTCCTTTTTCTCCCCAAAGCCCCCGGTACATAGTTGTATATTCTTCCTTGTGGGTCCTTCTAGTTGTGGCATGTGGGATGCTGCCTCAGCGTGGTTTGATGAGCAGTGCCATGTCCGTGCCCAGGATTCAAACTAACGAAACACTGGGCCGCCTGCAGTGGAGTGCATGAACTTAACCACTCGGCCACAGGGCCAGCCCCAATTATTTAAATCTTATCGTGCAACTTGAATTTCTCAGATTCCTTTCTTCAGTTATTTTGTCCAGTTAAAGAAAAATTGCACCAGGCAAGTTAAACAGGCAAAGAAGACTTTATTCAAGTTTATTGCAATGTGGGAGAGAGATTGAACTCAACTCTGTTGAAACAAAAGGCAGGAGAATTTTTAAGCACTGAGTTCAGCTGGTGGAAAAGTACTGGAAGACCTTAGGGGAGGGGTTTGTCAATGCCATTAGGCCATCTGTATTTACTAATTGGTGCTTACTGAAGTTAGGTTCCTATTGTTCCACAGATACTGGGAGATACGCTCCCTATATTTCTTTTTTCCCCTAGCTTTGAGGTGTAATTGGCAAATAAAAATTGTAGACACTTAAGGTGATGATTACATTTCAAAGGGATGGTTTCCAGGTCCTTGAGAAAGACATTCCTGTGTTTTAACACTGGCAAGGTGCTTGGAGACAATACATCTCAAAGAATTTATAATTGCAAGTTTCCTAAGTACGTGCTCTAAAATGAAGAAACTTAGGCACCTAGAGTGAGAAGAAACCTGTCTGAAGTTTAATAAAGCTGAAGAAAACATTAAGGCCATCTTGGTCATGTTTTCCCAAATTTAGTCCTCCTTAATATATGCTGAGATTTCAACAATATAAGTGACACTTACATCCTTGATTTGATGCTTGTCAAAGGTTCTACAAGGTGGAAACTGTTCTGTCTTTCCAACTTGAAATGTCCTATAATATTTCTAGACTTCTTCAATTACCTTTGCATTTCCTAATTTGAGACTTTTCTTCTTCACTGAGCTCTGGAAAACTCACCTAAAGTTTACAATTCCTTTTCAGATTCAGTCAACAGCAATCAATACACAAATACACAACTTTCTGTTTTCCAAACTCTTCTCTTAAAGGTAGAAGTCCATTGACTATGTTAAATGCCTTCCACATTATCACAGAGGGCATTTTGACAATATATTTCTTATAACTGCGTAATATCGATGACTATCCTGTTTTACAACAAAAATATTCTTCATTGCACTGTCAACCTCCCAACCAACGCTGCATATTGTAGTGTGTTTTTGCTATGGCAGGGCCACAATTCTAGTATTAATCAGCTGAGATAGGCTAGGTTATGTTGAGTTAACAAACAATTTCAAAATCTTATTGATTTAAAGCACAGTCTGCTTTCTTGGTTACACTATGTGTCCATTTGGGTTTACTGGGGACTCTGGTATGTATCTCCTTACTCTGGAGCAAGTATAATAGGAAAAAAAAAGAGTTCTAAAGTGTCTCACACTGACAGTTACAGTACCCAGCCTAAAAATAACATGCACCACTGTACTCACAAATCATGGGCCAGAACATCCAAATAACAGGAGCTGTTGAAAGCAACTCGACACTATGACTAGGAGTGGGGGAATAATAAAAATACCTGGCAAACGTATTTATGATTACCAATATAACTTTGTTTTTTATCTCCTGTCACTTTCCCTCCAAAATGATTAAAATATAGTAAATATATTTTTATCAAAATCTAATTGTCATCCACTATTTTTAAAAAATAATAAAAGGCATAACTTCATTAATGCCCAAATCAGTATTACTTGAAATGGAAACTACAGCCATTATACTCTGATCTTTAACAATCTAAATAAAAATATAGCCATTGCAATAGACGGTACGCATTAAAGTACTTGTGTGTTAGTTTCTCATGTACAAAACTATAAATCTGTTTTAAATTACAGAAATGTGGTGCTGGACTAAAATGTACAGTGAGTTGTTTTGAATAAAAGCAATAGAGGAAATTCTAGTATAATGTATTAGTGCTGCTGTTGACCCGGGAATAATAATGAGACTTCTGAATTCTAATGTAGAGGCATTTTCAACTAAGAGTGAGCCTGTTGGGAAGACGGATTTAAGTATTTCTGCTGCTTCCATTCTTACAGCCATATCTGAAAAATGTGATTCTATATATCTGTCATCAGGCTCAAAGTCGAAGGAGGATGGGCTTCTAAAGTCAGATACATGTACTGAAACACGATCCCCATCTTGCTGGCTCAGCATAAATTTTATGAGGGATTTTAGGACTATGACAAGTCATATCCGTTATACTTGACCGACTGGAATTTCCATAATTTTCATTTTTTGCATTTGTTTAAGAGATAATACAATTGCAAATTCATTTTCTTTTTACGAAAACATAAGAGGAATGATCTGAATAACTAAAGCATGATTAAAATAAAATATGTGGGATACTTTTCCATCTCTTTAAGAAAATTTTATATGTATGTAGTTAGGTGATTAGATTTTTGTTTAAGCACTATCAGTATTCATTTCAGTCAGACAACATCTCATGATTGAGAAGATTTTGGGTTAATATGAAAAGTAAAAATAGAAAAATCTTCTGATTTACCAAATTATACTTTTTTATATGTAACTTTGCCTAATATAGTGCTAAGATACATTGATTTTCCAATAGTTGACTCTTTTTGAGTTCAAATTCATAAAATCATGCAAAATAGATGAAATATTTCTTATATTGTCCAACAAGATACATGGTAGGTATGTTACACATATCTAGCATTTTCTAGTGTAAAATGCACTTCATTTCATTTCATCACCATGAAATTTCTGTAAGTTCCGGAAATGATTTTGCTGATATTAAAAAACCAGAAGCTCCAAGAAGTTAAAAGACTTTTCTAAATTTGGAAGTCTTGTGTCACAAATGAATCTCATTTTTCTGACTCTAGATTCAGAATATTTCTAATTACACCATAAGCATATTACACTCATTAGAGCAACCACTGATAAATGATTGGTTTGAGTTATGTGGTCAAACATTAATTCAAGGAATCCAAGTCAGGTATTAAGGACTCAGAAATGCAAGTGTATTCCATTATATTAACTGTTCAAGTAACCATTTTTCACTTGGTCATAATCAGGATGTAAGGATGACTAATACTGCTGGGCAAAGATAGTGAAATAAATTATAATCATAAAATCACTCTCCCCAGATGCATCTACTTCTTGCTATTGAAATTCTCAGTACAAAATAGTTTCTATAGAAACTTTTTTTTTTTCTAAAGTTCAATGTCTGAATAAAAACTCTACTATAATCAACCTGCATGCATTCTAGGAGGGAACTATGTTTTGCTTAAGTCCACAAAAAGAACATGTAGGGTACACTGCAGTTACACCTTGGCTTTTCTCCTAGGAGGCTTCAATTTGCTGTTCATTCCATTTAAATATATTGTGCACTGTTGTTACCACCTTCCCCATCTTTTTCCTGAAGCTTAGCCTTTCATAGATCTCAGAGTGTACTTCTGCTAGGCGCTAAGGAATGTCATCAATCTGTCCCAAATCAAGACAGTATTTTTGGTATCATTAAAATTTCTCATTTTTATAATCATACATGATCATTGATGTGCAAATGGAAATCACAATTTGTGTTTGATAACATACAAGACCATTGTGTACTACATAGTCACTGAGTGTTAAATAATTGAGTTATTGCTGTTTTAAATGTTTTATATTACACTGAAGTAGAGCAATTTTTATCTAAGGCTTTTCTGTCCTGTTAGGCTGCCCCTTTCTTCATCCTTTAACTAGAGAGGGCAAATTTTATTTATGGTGAATGACTGTGCATATAAATGTCAATAACAGACAAAATGAACACTTTGAGATAGAACTCACAAAATTTGTCTCATTTAGGGAGGTATAAAGATTGAAAGGTAGCATGGAGGGAGTTTTGCGGGATATAGAAATATTCTATATCTTGAATTATTACATTTCTATACAGATGCACTCATTTTGTAAAATTTCATTATAATGTACACCTAATATTTGCACATTCTACCATATGTATTTTATATTTATATACAGCTATAATAAAACAATCCCCAAAAATATACTACAAATATTATACCTAATTTTGACTAAATGAGTCTTTTCCCCTAGAGATTTGAAACAAGAGAATGGAACTTGCAATTTCCACTTCTGTTAATCACTACAGCAGAGATTCTAGCCAAAGTAAAATGGTAAGAGGGGAAAAATGAAAGCTAAATAAATGAAGAGAAAGAAATTAAAGGGTAATTATTAGAAGATGATATAGTTGTTTGCAAAAAAATAAAATAAATGTACACTCTCTAAGAATTAGTTCCAAAATATAAAAAACATTTTATATACTATTAATAAAATATTAGAAATATTCTATAATATGATTATTATATATTCTAAAACTATAAAGTATTACTTAACAGAAATTAATAAAAGACATAAATAGAAAATATATACTATGTTCATGCACTTGATATTTCAATACTGATATGTAGATTCTATAAAATCCAAATAAACCCAAGCAGGAGTTTTTTCGGCATTACCATGCTGATTCCTAAGTTTATATTGGAAAACATAAGGTGAAGAATAGCCAAGCCAACCTTAAAAATATGAACAACTTTGAGGACCTATACTACCTACTAAATACCACATGTTCTGCCAAATCCATAAGAAGAACATTCCCAGGCTAGCCCACTGATTCAAAGAATAGAAATGAGAGACGTGTGGAGTAGAGTCACCCTTAGCCGAGGCCAGATAGGTCTGATGACCTCCAGCCTTGCATAGAAGTGAGAATAGGCCAAGCATAGATCAGCTAATTTGTAAACTGAGTCAACAGTAAGCTCATCTTCAAGCACATGATTTAATATTAATATATTGTATATTGCTGAAATTTTGTGATTGTTATGTAACTATATTCTGGCCAATTATATATATACACACATGCACACAGTCATATACACATATATATGATAAAGTACTTTATCCCATAAATCCATTCTTTTATTTAAGGTGAGTGGATCTAAGTTTGACATTATTAAACAAAAAAGTTACAAATTGTTATTTCCAAATATAAAATTGTAGTTTGCAAAACCACAGTTGCAGAATGGTCAGATCACCTGGTTTACTCTATTTCAAGGCTGTTGATCGCCTCCACCTTTCCAGTTGGTTCTAATTATGGCACTGAAATAAGTCTTATCTCTCAACTCTTGCATCCCATGAGATCTAGAACATCTATAGCAGTAGCGTTCTCAGTCTCCGGCACAAATGGAAAGACCTTCCCAGCAATACTTGCGGATGGTCTGGTGGCTAGCTCACATCCTCAAATGTGATTGTTACTTTGTACTTAGACTCCTTTTTCCATGCTCTAGCTTTCAGTCTTTGGGTTTTCCCACTCTTCTCCTTTATACCACGAGCAGGAAGCCTTGAATTCAGAGCTAGAAGGTACAATTAAGTACCTTCTAAGATGAACTTCATTGTGTGGTTGTGGGAACAGATCCAATATAACTTCCCTAAAGGCATTATGTTGGCTAAACATAGAGCTAATGCTAATAAACTAGATGCTCTTAGTCACCTACTGTCAGTCTTGTAGGATTCCCTAATATCTTTGTCTACTATAGACCACCCATGACATTTACCCTGAATTCCTGACCATAAATTTGTAAACTGGTGCTGATATGTTTGATGCCTAGCAATAGACAATAAAGAAAATTTCTAAGATCATTGCTAATTTAGCTAATCCATAAACATATGCTCAAAAGTTGACTGTACCCAGGGTTCAAGTATAAATACAAGTAGATTAAGCCTTACAGAACTTAACCAAATGCTAGACTCTGTAACAGTTTAATTTACTTTACATTCTTTCCTATTAGGCAGTTAGAGTGGCATTTCATTTAAGTTCCAAACACATTGCTTTTTAACATATGACTTAACCAGTGTCACTAGTAATTTATAAAGAGTATTTATGTTTCTAGGATACAGAACTGCACTTACATACTAAATCAAAACTGTAATGTTTAACGACGAGTGTTAAATTTTCTATCTTGTTCTTTAAAAGTGGATTAAGCCACTTTTTTTTTCCAAAGAGTATTCTTATTTTTTCTTTTAATAAAAAAAAGCAGGGGGAAAAAAACTATTGAGTGCAAAGTTAAAATAAGTAAAGGACCAGAAATTGCAGAGCTCCTCTTTTGAAGATGCTTGCTTAAAAGGGAGACCAAAGAAGCATTATGCAGTATTAAAAATGTTGTTTTAAATAATGCTGTGAGGTATATGGAATTTCATCACATTGATATTTTTTAAGCTACAGCAAGAAAATATATTAATACTTAGATCTTGTATTGAATTTTTAAATTGGCAGTGTTTTACAAAAATTAATAAATTTTGATTACATCCCTTTGAGGTGGGTGAGTGATATTAAACACTGCAGGTCAGAAATGCATTAGCTTTCATGATAATAGTTATTGCCATAGTAACACGGACGCCACAGGCCCAATACCAAAATCCTTACTCGTGCAAAATATTCAGTGGTTTTAATGAGCTTTCTCTGTGAATCCAGATCCAAACTGTGCCCCATGTGCTCACTTCTTTGGGAAATGTCTGAACTTAGCATTGCTTTATTTTTGTTAACTGTGTATAGTACAGCACATGTGAGTTACCCACAACAGCAGGGGGTAATTTAGGCTGATACTGCAATTACGTTTAGCCTTCACCATCTGGGTCAAGCAAATGAATTACAAATAAACCTGGTCCCTTATGAGTGGTGGCTTTGTCTAACAAAAACGTCACTCTTGAACTTGTGCTTTTGGGGGCCACTATTCAGTAAGCACTCCACTGGTTTCTTTGCAATATTAGAAAACACTATCCTGTCATAGCTTGATGGATGCTTTAAATTTCAGTTAGACCCACCATTGGGGCATCCTTGGACATCTTCATGGGTGTATATACAAGCCGTGTTCCCAACTAAATTCAAGTACAGAACCACTGAATTTAGAAATCTTGTAATAATCATCATGAGAAATGCAACATTGATAATCTGAGGAACAATATATTATATCATACATCTTAAATTTTACACAATTTTTATTATATATTATATAGTTTATGATTATACCAAACTGTGAAGTAGACAGCAACTATTTTTAGCATCAGTCTTGAATGTACAACTCAAGTCTAATGCTGGGGAAGTAGAACAAACAAACAAAACAAAGACACACACACAGAGGAAAATATTATGTGCTTTGGAATTGAAAGAAACTTGGCCTGGAACCCTAACTTTGCCATCCATAAATTGTGTGCAAGCCTTCGAACCTGTTTCAGCCTCAGCTTCTTTATCTTTAAAATATTGATAATTGCTATTTGTAACATCAGTATATACTGTAGTGAAAGGGAGTTAAAGATATATTAATCAATTTTAATTAAGTTTAAAGGTTAAAACTTTTGAGGGTAACAACTCAGAGAATATTTAACTTTCAAATCACTAACAGGATATGGAATGAAAAAGAAAAACACACTTGAATCAATACAAAAGATAAGATGGATTTTAAAAAGAAATATAGCAGAAACATGGTAGAGATACCACAAAAGAAAATGATAGGAATAATCCAAATATATCAATATCAAATACCTTTAAGTAGACTAATTTGATTAATTTGGATAAATAATCATCCCTATACTACTTATAAGACATACATGTGATGATAAGTTTTATGTGTTGACATGACTGGGCCACAGGGTGCCTAGATATTTGGCCAAACATTATTCTGGGTGTGTCTGTGAGGGTGTTTTTGGATGAGATCAACATTTAAATTGGTAGACTGAGTAAAGCAAATTGCCCTCCTGAATGTGGGTGGCCTTGGTTCAGTTGAAAGCCTCAATAGAACAAAAAGTGTTACCTCCCATGATTAAGAGGAAACGCCTCCTGCCCGAGTGCCTGAGCTGGGATATGGATCTCTCTCTCCCCTCAAAATTCGAACTGAAACTGTCTCTTCTTGGGTCTCCAGGCTGAGGGCTTTAACACTGGAGCTACATCATTAGCTCTCCCGGGTCTCCAGCCACTGACTGCAGATCTTGGGACTTCTCAGCCTTCATAATTGTCAGAGCCAATGTCTTATAGTAAATAAATAAATAGATAAACCTGTTGGTTCTGTTTCTCTGGAGAAGCTGAACTAATACACATATCTATATACAAGGACCCAAACAAAAGAGTTTGACAGTATATACATGGAAAAATACATACGAGGCAAATAAAATCAGTAAAAGCTAATAATCCTAAATTAAATAAATTTTATGGCAAAAATAATTGTTAAGGTTAAAGAGAATCAAATGTCTGATTAAATTCAAACCTGTATAAAGCCTACAATACAACTTCAATATAAATCAATATAAAGCAAAAATCAACAGGATTGCAAGAACTATTGACAAAGCAATAAATGTAACTGAATATTTATCTCCCATCTCCCTTTAAAATAACAGACTTCAAAGACAAAGTATTGCTAAATATGTGTAAAATGTAAATAACAACATTAATAAGCATATTATTAATTGTTAATAATTGATATACATATTATTAATTATTAATTATTAATTAACATATACAGTCTCCTTCTTCAACAGTTAGATAGAAACTGCATATTTACTTTTCTCAAGTACACGTGGACATTAACAAAAATTTACCATATTATAGGCCATAAAGCAAACATTAACCGATTTCTGACAACTGATAACATACAGGATACTCTGATCATCATGTAAACAGCAAAGTTTTTAAAAAAAGTATGTAATGAACACAGCCAGAAAACTAGGAATTAAGAACATATGGGCTAAAGAAGAAGTCATAATAGATATTAGAGAATAATTTGAACTTTAAAATAAGCTAAACATTCCATATCAAAATTTGCGGGACCCATCTAAAGCAATATGTCAAGCAAATATATATCCTAAAGTGCTATATTAGAAATGAAGTAAAAATAAACATTAACGAGCTATTTCCTGATTTTAATGATCATACCGTATTTAGGACACTGTTTTTAGGATAATGTAGAAGCAGATATGTAAAAATATTTACAGTCGGTGAATCACATCATTGAGAGACTAACCTCTCAGTTGGAGAGAGTAATGTTATAGACATTTGTGATCTTAGTACCGGAACTTTGGGACTAGTGTTATGTGTGAAAAAATGACTCAACTAGGGAACTTACACTAATGCTTTGATTTCATCGTTTTGTCAAGCCCTTTCTTGAAAAGACTTTTTGTGTAGGCTTTTCATGGAAGGGGGTTTGTACATCTGCACCATGCAACTTGAACTTGTTTCTCTTGCTCCTGAAGAAGGAAATACCATTCTTCAGTGACACAGCAGCGCTGAGAATGGGGACTGAAACTGATTTCATCCTCTTGAACAGCAGAGAGACTTTTAAAATAAATCATTAAGCCATGGATAGGATAGATGCTGCACTCTTTTCTGAACGCTATCCACATCAAATACTAAAGCATTTAGGGACAAACACAGGACATTCCCAGGAAAAAGCATTTAAGAAAGAATTTGACATACAAAGGAAATTTTTGAAAATGGAACATCTCCTAGATTGGAAAAACATACAGAATTTCAAAGGTCTGTCCTCATTATACTATAGGATATACATATATGTATACACACATATCTATACATACATGCACATATATATGCACACATACACATATACGTATATTTCTGTTTTTATATGTACTCATGCATACATACCCACATCCCACATCTCCCTTTTATTCTTTGAAATTGGTGAGCAAGTTGACAGCCAGCTCTGCAGGGTCGTCAAGGACCCTCATGTTGCTGGTATTCATGGTGGTCTTGCAGGCTACCTTGGAAATGTGTATGCTACCTTTTGGCTTTTATTGTATAGTCAGTACCATATAATTTCTGCTCTGAGTTTGTAGCATTCTGGATAATGTTGTATTTGTACTTTGTTGTATAGAGTGAAAGGACTTTGTTGAGTAAACCTAGGATTGGAATGCATTTCCAGTGTTGGGTTCACAGCCTCCTTCCTATCCTTTGGCCCCAAAGATAACTTCAGTAATTCTACATATGAAATTTACCACCTATACTTTCACGATTTCTGATTCTAGAGAGGCAGTAAGGACTCTGGAATAAGTGTATTCTACATTTTCTAACAACTTGGAAGAAAGAAAATTAAAAGAATTTTCACTTCATTACAAAACTAGGAAAAATATAACAAAATATGTAAAGCAGTGAATAGAGGCACAGACAAAACTGTTGCTGAGATCCAGGAAAGAACTGAACAAGTCCTGGTGGCAGAGCCTCCTCAGACTGCACAGAGAACCTGAGGGCCCTGCAGATTCTTCTTGTTGTCTACATGCATGTGGACGAGGAATAATTCAAGCTGCTGGAAATTACACAAAAAGAGAAAGAGGAACAATCAAGGCTGCTGGAATTTAAGAAATAGGGTAAACAAGTGCTTAATCCTGCTCTGATAGATATGACTCGATAAGTTTAATATGCAAAGTTTTAGAAAACATAAATTATATTTTCACAAAAATCTCCTTAGTTTTTTGGATGGCAGGTTTTCTTTATGATTTTAAGTTATCTCTGTTTTCTATAATAAATATGTATCATACAATATAATGTTTTAAATATCATAGAACATATCATGACTAAGAGAAGACAGATAATGTAGTGGTGAACTAGAAAATTTGGGGATCATTGGCTAGTCTAAAAGATGGAGCTTGATAGCCTCCTACATGGAGGTGACAGTGAGTTTGCTTACTCCTATTCATATCAGCTTTTGGGACCACATCATTAAAATAGCAAACATTTGATATACATTCATCAAATAATGCACAACCAAGGGAATATAGTTAAAATACTATACTGAAATAACTCTTCTATTGCACTGTTTTGTTTTGTTTTTTACTTTTTGAGTTATTTCCAACTTTTTTCAATGCACATGGAAAACATATTATGCTTCATTTGCTATCCATGTGGTATTGCTCCTTTTATAGTTAATATTTATGGTATTAGTCCATTATAACACCTTACATAAAATACTTAAAATATCTCTATGCCTATATTAGTTTTCTATTGCTGCCATAACAAGTTGTCACAAATTTAGAGGCTTAAAACAATGCCCATTTATTATCTCATAGTTTACATGGGTCAAGAGTCTTAGCACAACGGGACTCAGCTTGTTCCTCTGCTCTGGTTCTCAGAAGACCAAAACCAAAGTGGTGACTGGGCTGCGTTGTTTTTTTCAAGATCTAGAGAAGAATGTGCTTCTAAACTCTTTCAGATTGTTAACAGAACTCCTTAAAGTTGAAAGACAGAGATCCCCATTTCCTTTCTGGTGCCAGCCAGGGGCTGACTTTAGCTCCTAGAGGACTCTCCCCAGTCCTTGCATGTGGCCCTCACCATCTCAGAACCAGCGACGACACTTGGAACCCATCTCACACGTGGCATCTCCTTGACTTTCCTGTCTACTGCATCTCATCAGACTCCTCTTCTGCTGCATTTCACTGCTTTCCTCTTTTTCCAGCAGGTGTTAAGGGCTCATGTGATTAGATTGGGCCCACCTATATAATCCAGGCCATTCTTCCCATTGTAAGGTCCACAACCTTAATTACATCTGCAAAATCCTTTTGCCATGTAAAGTATCATATTCACAACTTCCTAGAATCAAGCCAAGGACATCTTTGGCAGTTCATTAGTCCCCTCTTCTTAAGTACCCAAATTCATAAACATCTTTAAGCTACTTATTTGAATCAAGATTTCTGAAAGACTTTGAGGAACCTAGGTTTTTTTTTCTGAGTTAAAAATCCTATAAAATAGTAGATATTACACTACTATATTTGCTGTTAGATAGCAAAACGTTATTGGTAAATCCAAACATGTATAAAAAGGTACTAATTTCTTCGTCATTAATTACATATATTTCATGAGTTGATACTCAGCATTATTTCCCAGAGAAGAAATGAGTGAAAAATGTGTTGTTCTGCTGCTGCCGCTTCTGTTCCACTGTTTTCTGTTCAGTCAAAATTTCCAAACCCATGAAAATTCTGAATCTATACATTACCTTGTCCAAAGTCTTACAGAGTTTGATATTAGGTATACCACTTCAAGGCATTGATTTAAAGTAAGCCATTTAATAATTTGCACATCTTCAAATTCTTAGCACTTGGTTGCTTCATAGGTAATTCTGGGAAGGCTACTTTCTGTAGCACTATTTTTAAGTTATTGTAATTCGTATGGTGTAGAGCTAGTCAAAATTGAAAAATATTTTATAAAAATATTATATATTTTAATATCAATAATAATCCTTAGTG
Source organism: Equus przewalskii (assembly GCF_037783145.1). Taxonomy (NCBI): domain Eukaryota; kingdom Metazoa; phylum Chordata; class Mammalia; order Perissodactyla; family Equidae; genus Equus; species Equus przewalskii. The sequence continues at coordinate 30,565,425 of NC_091852.1, read as the reverse complement.
AAGATAATAATCAGATAATAAATGTTCTTTTGATGATATGTAATAAACAGAAAGAACCATGGGAATTTTGCTTTGATTTGCTTTGTTTTACTTGCTATTTTATTTTTTCTGTTGCTGTTTTTAATGAGTGTCAGAAGATACAGAAGATTCAGTAACATGAGGAAGTAAATTGAGACAGTCCAAAAGAAATACCCCGTATATTACAACTGATGAAAAGATTAAGTTCAAATTAAAGGAAAGCTAGAATGCACAAACATATTGACAAGCAAAAAAGACCGTTAACAAGGGACCATTTCTGAGAGAATGAAGAATTTAGCACAGATTAAAAATATTTGCTTTACTCATCTAAGTTCTCAGACTTTTGAGTAAGTGGTTGAGCCCCAACGAAAATCCTGAAGGTGCTTAAGCTTCAGCATTTATCACCATGAAACTCCTTAGGAGGGTTTGCAGTGTGGAATTTGCAATACTCTTTTCTTAATCAATTTCACACACTGGCCTCGGTAGAGTTTGCCACACTACAGTCTATTTCTGTCACTGGCCAATAAGAAAACTAATATTAAGGCTTAGCTAAGAGGAAAGAAAATAATGATTCCCTGGATGACTTTCTTAAAGAGAGTAATTCCAACTTTTTTTATTAGAATTTTAGAGAGCCAAAAGCACAACACTTAAATTTATCTTATTATATATCAGGATTATTAAATAATAATTATAAGTATTCTATTACTTTTGTATTATATGTTTTTATACTATGAGAAATGCATCTAATTTCCCAACTAAGTATATTATTGCTGCTATATCATTGGAGCCTTGATGCAGGGGAGAGAGAATGAAGGAAGGAATATAGGGAGCAAATGATTCCCTGAATCAGACCAGGTTATTTCATTATATAATTGTCCTCTAAACCCAATTCTTAATCAATTTATTCTGTCATGACCAAGGCTTAGTTGATGATATGTATCTATCCAAGAGAAGCTTTTAAAATAATGGAAATACTCAATATAAAAGTTCATTCTTTTATATAGTTTGAATAGTTTTATCATTGTAATTGAGTGTCTTAAAAAAAGGATGCCCCACTACTGATTAAATTTTATTTTTTTCTCTCTCTTTTTTTTTATTTCTAAGAAGATTAGCCCTGAGCTAACTACTGCCAGTCCTCCTCTTTTTGCTGAGGAAGCCTGGCCCTGAGCTAACATCCGTGCCCATCTCCCTCTACTTTATATGTGGGATGCCTACCACAGCATGGCATGCCAAGCGGTGCCACGTCCACACCCAGGATCCAAACTGGCGAATCCCAGGCCACTGAGATGCGGAATGTGTGAACTTCACTGCTGCGCCACTGGGCCAGCCCCCTAAATTTTATTTTTTTAAAAGTCTTTTTTAGAAAATCAAATTCCTTCCTTTTAAATACTAGTATCACACAGACAGTTTCTGCTTTAAAAAATCGGAGTGAGAATAGGAAATCTTGAAATTGCTCTGAATATCCAATTTATCTTGGAAAGATCCTTTTGGAATGACAGAGGATGACATCCCTTAGGAAAGCAAGAGTGTTGGAATTAAGCCAGGTTGTTCTGGGTGCAGTTCATATCATCAGAACTCTTCTGTGTTGAGGAGGATGAGGCAAACCAAACTAAACTGACAAAAATAAAATAAAACAAAAAATCAACAAAAAAACAAAATAAACAAATAACACCAACAATAAGGATATCTCATGCTAGAATATTATTTAATAGGAAGGAGAGATTGGAATAGTTGTCTGTGAGTGGTTAATTGTCTAAAAAGGCCTTATTGAATATCCTGGGCTTAAATTTAGACTTAACCTCAACAGGTAGCTTGTAGATAAAAAAAGAAAGAGATTTCTAAAGAATAAGAGTGAGACTTAGACTGAACAATATCTGGGGTGGAGAGTTGTCCCCAAAGAACCATGATAAGAAGTTTCTGTTCCAATTTCAGTGGGCAGAGCCTTGATAGAAACTATGCTTCCACCTCCAACCACTTTGGTACCCACATTTCAACATAAGAAACAATCTACTTCCTGTTGTCTGCATCTTCAGCAAAAGCAAATCAAAATTGAGCCATCTACTGAGCATCCTCCTACAGTCTGTTGGAAAGATGCCATAGTCACCTCTTTGATTTGTAAGTTTTATGAACAGCCAATTCTCATTATTCATGGATTCCAAATTTTCAAATTAGCCTACTTGATAAAGTTTGTTTGGAACTCCAAAATTAATATTTATGGGTACTTTTGCAATCAGTCATGGACATAAACAGAGTGGCAAAAAATTTGAGTCACCCCATGTGTGTGTTCCAACTGAGAGTTAACAAAATGATCAAGAGCCTTCTTGTTTCAGCCCTTACAATCTAAGTAAATGTCCTTTCCATGTTTTATTTAGTGCCATGTTTTTCACATTTTTGTGCATTTTCTTGATGATTTACCATTTAAAATGGCCCCCAAGTGTAGTGCTGAAGTACTGTCTAGTGTCCTAACTGCAAGTCAGAATGAATCAATCAACAACATATATTAAATAAATCACCTTTAACAGAAACACACATAAAATGAGGTTGTGTATTGATCAGTTGGCAAAAGTGTTGTGACCAGAATTTGCAGGAACACAGCCTTTCATTTTCCCTGGGATCAATAGTTCAGTATTTGCTAATTCAGTGTTCAGGGTAACTTTATAGAAAGTAACTACTGCAAACAATGAGATTTGACTGTATGTATATGTGTACTGTGTCTTTTATACTGTATTTTTTTAGGCATAATTTCCATAGAGGAAAATGATCTAATCTTAAATATTTAGCTAGGTAAGTTTTGACAATTGTATACTATTTGTCCGCTATAGAAAAACTATACATATTAGTATACTTGCCATAGAAGATCCTCTTGTGTTTCTTTTTGGTTAGATTTTTGCAAGATAATTTTGTAACTGAAGACTATTTTTGCCTTTTCTTGGACTTCAGAAATGAAAACATACATTTTATATTATTTAATATTTGGTTTGTTTCACAAAGCATGATATTTTGCAACTCATCCATATTATTGCATGTATAAATAGTTCAGCCCTTTTTTATGAGCAGTAGTCCATTGTATTAATGTGCCACAATGTCTTTATCCACTGTCCTATTAATGACTATTTGTTTTGTGCCCAATTATTTGCTATTTTAGTTTGCGAGTCTTGTAGACTAATTGTGTTGAACAATTTTCGTTAATCTTGTACTCAACTCATATCTTCATTTGTGAAGTGTCAGTTAAAGTACTTTTGCATATTTTTTTTGCTATTGATTCATCGTTCTTTACATAATAAATATGTCCTCTAAGAGATATATGTCTTGTGAATTTGTGCCCAGATTGTTGCATGCGTCATCTTCTTAACGAAGTCTTTTGATAAGAAGAAATAGCCAAATTTTATTAAGTTTAGTTTAGCTATTTTTTATAGTTAATTCTTTTCATGTTCTGAACAGGAAACACTTCCCTTCCCCAAGCTTTTGAAGGAAATCCATATTTCCTTTTACAATCTTTATGGCTCTGCCTGTTGTGATTAGATCTACAATACATATCCAATTAATTTTTGTGCATGGAGTGAGTTATGAGTAATATTTTTTTCCCACAAGGAGATCCAGTTTTAAGTATCATTTATTAAAAAATACTTTATTGTCTCCATTGAATTGGACTCTCTCTTCAAAAATATTGGTAGATTGTTGGTCTATTTCTAGATTCTCTGTTTTGTTCCATTGATCTTACTGCTTATACTGATGCCAATAATCACTGATCTTGAAATCAGATAGTATACATTTTCCAGCTCTTCTTTTTCAAGGTTGTTTTCAACTATTTTGAATTCTACACATTAACATAAGAGTTTTGGAATCGGCTTTCCAATTTACTCCCAAAAGTTCTATAGAGGACTTTCGTTATTGCATTAATCTATAGATCAATTGGGGAGAAGTGGACAATTTAACAATATTAAATTTTCTCACCTATGAATGAAATATGTCTTATAATTTTTAATATCGTCTATTTTCCGCAGCAAGATTTTGTACATTTCAATGTTCTCTTTTTTTCTAAAGTATGCTTTTTTTGGTGAGGAAGGTTGGCTCTGAACTAATATCTGTTGCCAATGTTCCTCTTTTTTTGTTTTTTCTCCCCAAGTCCCAGTACACAGTTGTATATCCTAGTTGTAGGTCATTCTAGTTCTTCTATTTGGGATGACACCACAACATGGCTTGATGAGCAGTGCATAGGTCCGCACCCAGGATCTGAACCAGTGAACCCTGGGCCACCAGAGCAGAGTGCACGAACTTAACCACTCAGCCATGAGGCCAACCCCCTCAATGTACTTTCATATGTATCTTCTATGATTTTATTCCTAGCAATGTCACATTTTTAAAACAATATTGCAAACATTTATATTTTCTTTTACAATTTTTTTCATTGCAGGTATAAAGAATTAATATTGATTCTTGTGTACTAAATTTGTATTGAGCAGAATTTGCTAAATTCACACATCAGTTCTAGTTGATTCGTTGAAGATTCCCATGGTTTCCAATGTATCTATTATAGTTTCACTCAATTTTTCTTGTTTTCTGATATCTTTCCAACCTCACAACATGCCTTTTCCCTTCTTGCTCACATCTGGGTAAGCTGATAATAAAGTTCTAGTGTTTCTTCCTTAGTGCTGTTGGAATTTGAAGCCATGCAGGCCTCTGCTGGGCATGGAAGTGCTCGCCTTGACCCTATTCCTTAGCTGTAATAAAAACCAAACCCAGTTTCTTCTCCCTGCTCTCTTAAGATATTTATGGACCTGCTTGGGAGTCCTTTCTGTTTTTCTCAGGAAGACTCATTATGTGATTAACAAATATTTTAATTGATATACTAATCTGCATTCATGGCATCATTAGTCTCAACATCCAAATAAAATTTTGGATGGGATATTGATCCTACCTTTTGTGAGGCATCAGTAAGGTAGTGCCTGACATAATCTAACAATGAGAGTTTCACTTCTTCCTTCTCAAACTTACGCTTGTTGTTTCATTTCTTTGTTCTAATGCACTGGCTAGAACTTCAGTACAGTGTTGAATAGAAAGGGTAACAGTGGTCAGCCTTGCCTTGTTTGCAATCTTAAGAGAAAGTGTTCAGTATTTCTCTACTAAATATGGTTTTATCTGAGTTTTTCTCAAAATAGATGCTCTTTATAAAATTGATAAAACATCGTCTATTCCAAATTTGCTGAGATGTTTTATTTTAGATAGACATTAAATTTTGTCAAACGCATTTTTGGCATCAAATGAAATAACTTTTCAAAATTTCTGATTCCATTTTATGAATGACTTTTTACTTTTTGTTTTGTGTTATGTTTAGCAATTGCTCTAGAGATTATACTATGTAGCTATCACTTATAGTTTACACTCAAACGATAGTCTATTACTTCAAAAAGTAAGAACCTTATAACAGTAAATACTATAAACCTCCATTAACTTTGTTCTTTTATTGTTATATATTGTACTTTAACTTATGCTACAAACTGCAATATATTGTCATTATTTATGCTTTAAACAATCAGTAATCGTACATACCTACAGGTATGCATGCATACATGTGTACTAGTATGCTATACATGTTTATACAATATATATGCATATAACATGTATGTACACACATCTCATACATGTACGTATAATGTTATTAGTATAATGTCGTGTGTATGTATATATTGTCAGGCATGTATCACGTAAACATATGCATGCATATATATCACATAATTTTATATATTTATGCTTTATCATGCTCTTCATTCCTTTATGAAGACCTAATTTTCCATCTGGTGCCATACCTTCACCTGAAAAAAGTTTTAAAATACTTTTTGCCATTTAGTCTTGCTGCACATGAATTTCTCAGCTTCTCAAGTTTAATTGCCCAAAATTGTCTTAATTTACTTTCAATTTTGGAGACTTTTTTTGTTGGGTTTAGAATTATACGATGACTCCCCACTCTCCAGCATTTTATTGGTATGGTTCCATTTCTTTGTGTTTATCCTGCTCAGCTTTGCTGTACTTCTTAGATCTCTGGGTTAATCGTTTATGTTAATTTTGGAAGAATCTTGATGATTATCTCTTCAACTATTTCTTCTGTCCCATTCTCTTTCTTCCCTTCTGGTACTCCGTTATACCAATATTAGATCAATTGACGATTTCCCTCAGATAGCGAATATTCTATTACATTTTTTCCACTCAATTTTTCTTTGTGCTTCAGTTTAGGTAATTTCTGTTGAATTGCTTTGAAATTTGTTAATCCTTTTCTCTTTCTGGTCAATTCTGCTATCAAATTCTTCAAGTGAAACTTTTATTTATAGCATTTTGTTGGAGTCTTTTTTTCAATTTTAATCTCTCTACTGAGATTCGCCATCTCTTCACATGTATTGTCCACTGTTTCTTGTACATATTTTAGTAACCTATTTTTATAGTTACAGTTACTTTAAAGGCCTTATTAAGTACTTGTGACATTTGGGTCATCTTTGAGTCCCCTGTATTCAATGTTTCCTTTCTTTTTTTTCCCCCCCTGAGGAAGATTCACCCTGACCTAATATCTCAGGCAATCTTCCTCTATTTTGTATGTAGATAGCCACCACAGCATGGCTGCTGATGAGTGATGTGGGTCTGTGCCCAAGAACCTAGGCTGCTGAAGCAGAGTGCACTGAATTTAAGCACTAGGCTACAGGGCCAGCCCCCAATGTTTCCTTTCTTGAATATTGTTCATCACAATCAGGCATCTACAACAATCTCATATATTTTTAGAATTATACATTGGACACTGTGTTGAAAGGAATAGTAGAAATTAAATTCTACTAATGTTTTCAATTAAAATTAAAAATAGCTATCCTCAGAAAATATCAAGTTGCTTATTCTGTCAGTTTATTAGTATGGGTATCTGAGTCAATCTAATCCATAATTGAGAAAGTCACACTTAGTTTCAACTGAGATTTATATCATCAGAAGCTTCAAATATTTGGGAGACAGAACAGAATTATGCCTCCAGTGTATCTTAAGATCTGAGCAGGAGTGAGATGGCAGAGATAGCCTTTTCTTTATAGTCCAAACACCAGCTTTCTGAACACTGGAAAATCTCCCTTTTGTTTTCTGTCTCTCTGTCTATCTCTCCTTTATGCTCTAGACATCAACATTTTGAGTTGTTGAGGTTTTCTCTTTAACACTGAATTCCTGCACTTTAGGAGATTTATTTTATACTTCAGAGGACAGTTGCAATACAGTGAGTGAAGATCTATTGTTTCTCAAAAGTATATATCTCAGTGCATTGGTTTCCTAGAGTTGCCATATGAAAGTACTGCAAACTAGGTTACATAAACAACAGAAAATTATTGTCTTGTGGTTCCAGAGGCTAGAAATTGGAGATCAAGGTAGCAGCAGAATTGGTTCCTTCTGAGGACTGTGAAGGAGAATATGTTCCATCTCTCTCCCAGTTTCCTATGGATTGCTGGCAATATTTGTCATTCCTTTATTTGTAGACATAACACCCCGGTCTCTTCCTCATGTTTACATGGCATTCTCTGCGTAAGTGTTTATGCCATTTGTGTATGTGTCTGTATCCAATTTCCCCCTTTTTATAAGGATGCTAGTCATATAGGATTAGGGGCTGATTCTACTCCAGTATGACCTCATCATCTTAACTTAACCAATTACATGTGCAATGACTCTATTTCCATATAAGTGTACATTCTGAGGTCCTGGGGGTTAGCACTTCAACATAAGAATATGGTGGAGGGGCGCAATTTATGCCATAACACTTGGCTTTCCTGCCACACATCTATCCTTCAGAGAATTGCTCCAAGGCACTCATTGCAAACCTGTAGGGATTTGGAGGAATTTCTTCCAGCTTTCTTGCTCTGTCCTCATCTTTTGGCTGGTCATTGCCTTTTAATTAGAGGATGCCCTCTATAGCTATTGGGATGATATGTCTGTCATCTCTCTTATCCTCCTCTAGCATTCAATGGGCTGCTGCCTTGCACTCAGAAAAGCTGTCTGTCTTTGGTTTGGGGAATAGTCATGTGATTTGGAGTGATATCTTGCCCTGACCCCCTCCCATAGCCTGCCCACTTTAGAGCATCCTGCCTTCCACTTAATATCTGCCATTGGGGTGTGGAACTATTTCTTATGTGCCTCTAGGATTCAGCATCCCACCCTCACTCACAAAAGGAAAGCCCATGGGAAAACTGACAGATGGTTGCAGACTTGCTCCATGACTGGGGCTCACTGGGATTTGAATCAATCTTTCTTGCCCATGCATGGATGTTGAAAGTTGGTTACGATTTGGCTTGTTTCTCTTTATTCCATATATGGTGAGTTCCTCCTCATTTTGACACTCTACTGGAGATAAAATCAGCCAGGGATCTCTTTTCTTCAAGGAAGGGCATGCCACTTTCTGGAACTTAGCTCATTTAGGTTTTGTTGTATCTTCAACTCTTTGATTTTTGAAAACCTGATTTTTTTCTCACATGTTTTGTTACAGGGCTGGTAGCCACATCCTGTTGTGATTGTATATCCTAACCAGTAATGGAGTCCCACCATTATATCTTTCTTGACAAACCTCACATAGAAAATGCGAGACAGCTGCATTAAACATCTCCAGTGAATGTCATTCCCACCACAGTCTATGTAAATATCATCCCTTGGAGCTGGACAGTTCACAAAATTCATGGCTAGACATGGTGTACTGGCCAGCAAATGCTTCAGTTTTAATAAGTCTCTTTGAAGAAGGCTTGGGTCATTTCCACATAATGCCTATAACCTGGGAGAGAATTGAAGTGATTCGTCTCAATGCTTCAAGGCTTGAGTCTTCTCACTGGGAATTTTTCTTCCCTAAGTGATGAAATAAGAAGTACTTTAATCTGATGGGCTCTGGTGTGTTTTCTTGGGAGAATTTGACATGACATAACACTGAGCAATGGGGAGCCCACCACCCCATGCTTAACTTCTGAAAAGAGCAACAAATTCCTAATTCCCAAGACAATTACAGTAGGCAACAACTTTACTTCAACTTCCATAGACTCAAAAACTAAGATTAGTTTCTGCATAATCACCAGTTTTCCTCAGTCTGACAGAGACAAAGTCAAATAGATGCGAATTCTCTTTTAAGATTCTTTTAAGCAATAAAGTAGTTTACTTGGAGGGTATATCAGATGGTAGACAAAAGACATGAAAAGGAATAATTTGAAATTCCATACTTCTATTATTTTCAATATTTTAAAATCCAAATATTTACCTGGAAGTTTAAAAATGTAAAAATATGAAGTTATATCATTTTCTTTCCATAGCACTCAGGCATCAGATCAATAGCTTGCAATTAATTTCCTAGATCTGTCTGTAGGTCGGCTGAAAAAAGACAAAGGAAAAAGGACCAAGATATATTATTTACAGTCCCCAAATTTATATAGGAATACCCTAGGTGTATAAATAATTTAGAAAATTGAACAAACATAAAAAAACTCACATAATTTTTGTTTTTACTTTGATATCCAGGGAAAGTAATTTTCTGTATTTGTTTTTAAATCCCATTACCAAAAGAAAGAAAAATCTCAATACTCCGTATTGATTTATAATAGAAACATCAATTTCAAGGAGTAAAATTATTATTAAGGCAAACTTGATTCCAGTCTCTGGACATAAATACACTTTGTTTTCCTTTTTATATCTGGTACTTAAAACCAAGTGAAAATATAAATATTTATTTTGATATTTACCTTGAAGAAGTGTATTATTAGAAAATTCAAAGTAATTAAATGATATTATGTAACCTACCTACCATGTTAACTTATCCACAGTGGTACTGCTCTAAAGATTCTGCTAATACTGTACATTATAAATCTCAGAAAAGATGAAAGAGGTATATTAATAAATAAAAGGTATAGATAAATAAATATTATTACCTTAAAATATGATGAGAAAAACACCTGGAAAAGGTAAATATATTCTTTGTATATTCCATGTTACATATCTCTTAAGTGTTTACACATTTTAAAAGCCAAAGATTAAACATATTTCTCCTTTGTCAGCAGATCTACAGGCAGATGTAGGAAATTAAGTTCAAGCTATTGATCTGATGACCCAATACTACGGGGAAGAAAACAATATAACTTCATATTTTTATATTTTTAAACTTCAATCGCTCTCTCTCTCTCTCTCTCACACACACACACATACACACACACACACACTTAAGCACACAAAGACCTAATACCAGAATCTATGGTCAATTAATTGAAACTGAAGGTAAGACAAGGCACATTAGCTAGAGCGATAGCTCACCTAAATTCCATTAATTATTATGAAAATTTTCTCAATACCAGAGTCTTTCTTTTTGACACTTTTGGGCCTCAGCTAAATGAACTTGTTTGTATTCTAAAGATTCAGCTTCTTGAAGCAGATGATTTACTAAGTAAAGTGAAATAGGCAATACATATTGTAAAGAGCAATCAAACTGCTTACAAATTATTTAAAAAACAAAATTTCCCTGTGTTTTTGAATGGGACACAGTTTAGCACATTTTCTTTCTTTGCATGGAGCTAAACTCTATTTTTTGTTGTTTTCGTATCTTAAAGAAAGATTAATTAATATATAGGAAACTATTCTCATATTGGAATTTGACACCGACTGAAAATTATTACAAACGGTTGATAAATCAGTAGATATTACATTATAGAGTATGTCAATTAGTATGTAAAACTCACCATTCCAATTGAATCTACAGAACATAGATATCGTGTAACTATCTTATATTCTATTTTCACTTTTAAATATAAATAAAATATATTACAAGTAATGTAATTCAAATTGTCCAAGTAGTGTAAATTATTATAAAACATGCTATAAATATTACTATGGGACAGTCTGGCTCTGAATTATTTTCCAGAGGAATGTAGAAATTTGCTGTTTATTTTGCATTGGGAATGTATATCTTAATATTGACCTTGAATTTACTTCTAGGAGTGCCCCACGGCTCTAATTTTCTGAAGTGTCATGACTGTGTTACTTCTGTTCATGAGGTTTGTGGCTGTATATATTACAATTTGCATTCTTTTCACTCATCATAGAGAATAATTCCTTGTATTTAAATTTTAAGCAATCCTTTTGTGTACTCTATTCAACTTTAATATACATTTCCTGAACACTTTTGAGTTTTGATTTTGCAAAGAACAAAATACAACAAAGCAAATTTGACTGGAATGCATCCATTTTCAAAATAATATACAGATTTCTCTCCATTTTCAAAAGAAAATTTAATTATACTTTCATTTAACTTCATCTTAGGCTTATTGAGAGCCCCTATTTCACTATACATATTCTAATAGTTTATTCAATGAAAGTTTGCTTAATTGAAATTGGCATAATTATGTCAAAGCTTCTCTCCATCTTTGCTTCCTCCTTTTCTGGAGCCCAAAGGCCAGAATAATTGTAATTAATTTGTGATCATTGTCATCAGCTAAGAGCTAAGAATTAAAGAGTTAAGAGAACCTGAGGGCTGTTGACTGATGAAATTGTGACTAATAGATTCCTTTTCCAAAGAGGTCAAAATACTTCAAAATCTATTCTAGTTGAGGGTAAGTCTCTTATTTTTTTCCAGAAAGTAAGTAAAATCTGTGCATTCCCTTTTCTTATTTTTGTTCTGTTGTCCCTATATTCTCTTGAAAATATTTGTCACTGTTTTCATATTTAATGTCACTTTTCTAATTTTGTAATATCCTTCTTAAATACAGTTCAAAGATTATTCATAACATATCTCACCAACCGAGAATTCATCTCCTTCTACAATTGGTTTTTATTATATGCATAGAAATAGAAAACAATCCTGAATATAACAACGTAATTTGAACACCATAAGAAAAGACTGTGATGAATACCTTTGGTTCTGTACAGGTAGAACTCTGAATCCCAGAAATCCATTCTTCTACGTTAAAGTTGTCTTCTTGCAAAGTATAAATATTTTGTGATTGGCAGTATTTTAAATATCCAACCTGCTAATATTAATACAAATATTTTAAAGGCTTTTAAACACATAGCTGAGATCATTATTTTTAACACTTCGCTGAAATTATCAAAATTAAATAAACAAATTATTCTGCAAATAGAGAATCTCTGAAAAACTCAGAATTGAATAACATGGAGTTAACATGTCTCACTTGGGTCTTTCTTATGATTTTAAAAAATGGTAAATCCATTCTGAAAATCTAATTGCTTAGTTTTCATTCACTAATTTGTTAAGCAGGGCTCAATGAATTCTAACACAGGTGAATCAGACCAAACATCCTGTTTTGAAACTTCAGAGACAAAAATAATAGTTACTGCCTGTGTGCTTACCATTATCATCGTACTCTCATTTAATCCTCATAAAAACCCTGTTAGGAGTGTGTGTGTGTATTATTATCTATTAGTATGCTAGGGCTACTGTAACAAAGTATCACAGACTGGGCAGCTTAAACAACAGAAATTTTTTGTCTCACAATTCTGGAGGCTAGAAATCTGAAATTAAGACATCAGCAGGATTGGTTCCTTCCGAGGGCTGCATTGAAGACTCTGTCCCATGCCTCTCCCCTAGCTTCTGATAGTTTGGTGGGGTAATGAGGAGATCGTAGGCCATCTGTGTTCACTACCCTGCTTTACATAAAGGAAAAGTAAACTCTCTAGTGTCTTCAAGACAGGAGGTAGTTTTACATCTTGGAGAAAAGGTGTTCCCAGAAGTTCGGGTCCCACCTGATCAGAGACTAGGAGGTAGGGGTGCTATTTTCCTTGGTGATTACATTCCAAAGGGATGGCTCCCAAGTCCTTGAGAGAGACAGTCCTGGGTATAAAACTGGCAAAAGGCTTTTAAAAAGATTTATATCTCAAAGAGGCAGACAAAGAAGTTGCAAAGGCAAGTTTTCCAAAGTAAAGTCTTTGAAGAAAAGATCTAGGCCTTAAGATAGGAAGAAGCGAGGAATTCCAAGATGGCGCCGTGAGTAGTCCTCTTTGTCTCTCGCCCTTCGAGTCTACAATTATTTGGACACTTATCGCTTGACAAAGGATATCCAGACAGCATCTCAGGACGTCTGAGACACCCACGCGACTATACATCGGAAGGCGGATGGACTTTCCTCCAGGAGAATGGGGAAATAGGTGAAAACTCTCCGACCCCGACGGGCAGCCTAGTACCCGCAAGCGGCTTTCTTCCAACGGACGCCCCCAGAGGATCCACACACATCTAGGGCAGGAGCGAGAACACAACAGAGGAGCGACGGTGGAAACAGGTGACCAGAACCCTACCTAAACCCCCCGCAATTACTCCTAAACGCAGAGGGAAACTTTGGAGTTGCACACCTGAGCCCGCGGGGAGAGTCTCTCCCCGCCATTGGCGGGGAGACCCAGCCTGGTGCTCGGGGCGCCCGGAGGGTCCCAGAGAGAGACACGGAGGGCACGGAGGTCTCCCAGCTGCCGTTGCCCGCCCCGTGGGACTAGGGATTGCCGGAGATCTCGGAGAGGACCCGGGCGGGGGAACTTTCAAAGGCCGGTCCGGCGACCCGGACGGGAAGTGCCGGAGCTCTGCCCGGGCAGCAGACAAAACTCTCTGTCTGCCGTTAGCAGAGGGGCCACGCTGAGCACTCAGGGCTCCCGGCAGAGGCCCGGAGAGAAGCCCAGAGGGCGGGGCGACCCCCAGCTGCCGTTGCCCGCCCCGTGGGACTAGGGATTGCCAGAGATCTCGGAGAGGACTGGGGCTGGAGAGAGTTCCAGAGACCCAGCTTAGTAGCCTAGGGGGAAACCCTACAGGCTCACAGAAGCCTTAGGGAAAGCCTCTGCACAGCACCAGTAGAAGGCACCCAGCCGCCAGCCACAAGGCTGGAAGACCCCAGGGCAAAAGCAGCATAGCTAGGTGTACTAACCACAGACTGTAGAAGATGCCAATAGCTCACCTGTGACCCATAGAGGACAAGTGAGATTTGGTGGGTGCCGACAGCAACGGAGCGACAAATATAAGTGATCCCACCCCTGGCCGCTGGAAAAGCCCATAACACCATTGCAGACCCCAAGGAGAGAGCGCATCTAGGTGGGCAACAACAGTAGGCACCTGCAGCCTTAAGCCCCCCGTGACGGCCCCCACGGCAGAGGAGGGAATCCAAAGGGCCACTGTGGCTACGAAGAGGGGCCCAGGCCCAGTTAGCAACTACGGACAGGGTTCCTGGTTGGTGAAGTATAAACAGCTGCTCCCCGCACCGCAGCAGCTGAAACAAGTGAAAGGAGCAACTAAACTCTATCTCCATGCGGAGGCACAAATCAACATCATCAAGCAATATGAAAAAATACATTAAATCTCCAGAACAGAAAGAAAGTAACAAATACACAGAAAACAATCCCAAAGAAAATGAGATATATAACCTAAATGATGATGACTTCAAAACAGCCATCATTAAAATACTCACTGAGTTAAGAGAGAATTCTGACCGACAACTCAATGAGTTCAGGAGCTATGTCACAAAAGAGTTTCATACGATAAAGAAGAACCAAACAGAAATATTGGAAATGAAGAACACAATAGAGGAGATTAAGAAAAATCTAGATGCTCTGAACAGCAGGGCCGATAATATGGAGGAAAGAATTAGCAATTTGGAAGATGGCAATATAGAATTGTTGCAGGCAGAGGAGGAGAGAGAAGCAAGACTTAAAAGAAATGAAGAAACTCTCCGAGAATTATCAGACACAATTAGGAGATGCAACGTAAGGATTATAGGTATACCAGAGGGAGAAGAGAAGGAGAAAGGGGCAGAAAACCTATTCAAAGAAATAATGGCTGAGAACTTCAAGATAGGAAGAAGCATGTCTAAAGTTTTATCTACCAGAGAGGAACTTTAATAAGACTGTCTTGCTCGCTTGCTTAGTAGAATTAGTAGTGTAACCTCCCACAAAAAGGAAGTTTCTTGAAGAGAATTTTGCTTATCTTGTACAAGATTTCACCCGGAAGACATAGCACAGTGTTTCGCTCAAAAAAACACAGTTGGACGGACGAATGGAGTGTACATAATAATGCTTTTCTGGAATAAATTTCCAGTTCATATTCACAAAAGAACAAACGAACATTTCTAGGTATTTAGTATAACAGAGCAGTTTCGATTCTTGTTTAGTTTGAACTTCTCTTCTTTCAAGACTATTGAGATCAAGACTACTATATCTCCATGAGGTCTCTTCTACAATGATGCTTTCTTGCAGAAGAAGATTTAACTTCTGCCTCTGTATTTAAATAGAAGGATTTAAGCTCACTTTAAAATAAGTTGATACTCTCTGTTACTTGCTGCAGAATATCTTACGTTAATTTGATGGCTGGTGATGTTTTCTTGTTTCTTTCTTTTATTCTATTTGATAGATACCACAACTAATGTCTACATATTAAGGATTTTGTGGATTTTATAATCATTGTTTTGCTTGTTTTGGATTCTTCTTGGTATTCAGTGTAGGAAAGAGGTTTTTTTTCTATTTCTATTAGGACTAAGCTGAAAATGAATCTTCCTACTTGGAGGAAAATAATGCACAGACAAAACATTCTGTATTTGAATCCAGATGTGCTCCCTGTAGTGTTTTCGCTATGGCCACTTGATGTCCAGATCACAGAGTTGCATGTACTTTCTTGCAAATTAAATGTATGATTACCCCAAATTGGACTAATTGTGCAGCATGTAAGAGAAGTTAGAAATTTTCCCCCTATGAAGTGACTAGTGTTATATACATTATTTTCAAAATACCATGCCATTAAAAAATCTTTCAAATAAATTAAATTGGTTGTTTTTAGCTTTTTCCCCCCAGTAATTGTGCCACGTTATTCAACCTGACTCCTTTTCCTCTTCCACCCATCCCTTTGCCCAGCCAGGGACACACAACATCTAAAGTAATGAGTGGCAGCTATCTGTCTAGGAACTGAATTTGCAAGAAAGGAAATAAGAATTTAATTTTCCTGATTGACAGGAGTGTCTTTGGGCTTCTTTTTTTAAAAATTTATTTTTATATTCTTTTTATCTCTATATTTGGTTAACGTTTGGAACTAAGTCTCACTATTATTTTCTTTGTAACACTGTCAGACATATTGTTGTAGTGTCTAAGTTCAGGGGAGATGTGTGTGAGGACAGGAAAAGCAATAATTCCATTCCGGTAGAACAGCAGTTATAGGCAGCCTATAAAAAGGGAAAACGAAGATAGCCGCTTGCAATTCCAATCTTTGCTGCTCAACCAAGCAGACCGAAGGTAACCGCTGGCTGTGAAAGCAGCCTCTAGCTATCTCACTTCGAGCCACCAAGAGGGAATCATCCTTTTGGAAAAAAATAGGAAATATAAGAAATTGCTTTGAGGGCTTGGAAAGGAGAAACAATAACACAAGCATCAGTTGCTATATAAAAAAGAATTTTACAATAAAATTTACTTTTAAAGAGACTATAGCTCGCCATAATGCTTTTTGAAACTGACTTTATTTTTGTTAAATGAAAATGCAATAGTAAAATAAACATAGGTTAAATATTCCAAAAATATCAAATATCATTTCTCCATGATGATTTTATAGGACTTAAATGAGATATTGTATCAAATATTAAAAGGTCTAATAAATACAGCTGCTTCTCCTTTTTGTTTTCTGTCTCTGCATGAGTTCTAGCAAATCCTTTGCTATGTATTTCTTATTTCTAATATTATTTATTACCTTTTCTATGTTGGCTTTTCTAACCCTAAAAGGCAAATTTCCAATAGACCTTGACAGATTTTCTCTTTCATTTAAGGGGAATAAATGCTCCAGCATGCACATTGATGGAAATTAAATGCTCTTAGGCTGGCTATCTGGAAATGCAAATACTCCTACTGTAAATTTTGTTGTCAAAGGTTTTTCATTAGGAGCGGGAGCTCTGACAAGATTGTGAGAAAGCAGTAAAGTCACAAGGCAAAAAAAGTAATCTGCTTTCTTTATCAAATTACCCATGAGTATCAGATGCATCACTGCATTAACAGGGAAATCTATCCACTTTCCACAAAGCTTTCCTCTGTAGCTTTGCACTAATGTCAAGTGATGGAAAGATGATCACATTTGATGAGTAAGATTAAGCCCCAGAATGAGGTCTATGAATGATGATGAGCGTTGCTCATCCAGCAGGGAATATACAACTGCAAAGTGAAGCCTGAGATATCTTTTTAGTCCCACAGACAAAAGGAAACAAAAGCTACAGATTTTTAATATGTGGACTTTCATGACTGACTCCATAGGAACCCAAATAATACAGTTCAATGTTTAGTCTCTATCATGCTATTTAGCACTTCTTTTTCTTTTTCTATCTATTTTATTGGTGTATAAGTTATCTAAAATAAAATACACCAGTTTCCCCATGCATTGGCAAGTATAGACAGTCATGTAACCACCACCTCAATCATCTTACAGCACGTGTCCGTAAACCCAAAAAGTTCTATCGTGCTACAGCAGAGTGAATCCCACCCCCACCAGCCCAGGCAACCACTAATCTGTATCCTACCACTATTGATTTGTTTGCCCTTTTTCAGCGTTTTATATAAATGGAAGCATGCCATATAAGTTCTTTTGTTTCTGGCTTCTTACACATATTACAATGTTTTGGAGATGCATCAAAATAATTATATGAATGAATAGTACACTTATTTTTATTGCTAACTCATGTTCCATCATACTAATACATCACAAAGTGTTTATCCATTCACCTGTTGATGGATATTTATACTCTTTTCAGTTTGGGGTTAGTATGAGTGAAGCTATTATGAACATTTATATATGGGTCTACAGTGGATGTAGATTTGCATTATCCTTGGGTAGATACTTAGGAATGGAATCAGTGGGTCATATAGCAAACATAAGTTTAACTTTATAAAACACCGTAAAATTATTTTCAAGAGGAATCAGCAATATATGAGAATAACAGTTGCTCCATACCCACTCCAATACTTAGAATTGTCAAACTTTTAAGAAATGTTAGCCATTAGTGGGTGTGTAGTCAGTGTCTAGTGGTAGCTCACTAATTTTGCATTTCCTTGATGACTAATATTACTGAGCATCTTTTCATGTGGTTACTTGACTTTTTAAATACATTTTTGTGAAGTGTCTGTTATAATCTTTAAAAAAATTAATTGAATTTTTTGTCACCTTATTTTAGATTTGTAAGAGTTGTTTATGTACTCTGAATATGAGTCCTCTCACAGATATACATCTTGTAAATGCATTTTCCTAGTCTGTGGCTTGCTTTTTGATTACATTTTTAAATGGAATGAATATTTTTAATTGTTTAAATAGTTTCAAACTTACAGCAAAATTGAAGTAGAATTATAAGAAATTTTCTTTTCCAGAATTAATTCAGAGCAATTTGCTGACCTGATGTGCCACCATCCCTGAACATGTTAGTGTGTATTTCCTAAAAACAAGAGCATCCTCCCACAAAATCAAAATAAGACCATCAAAATAAAGACATTAGCAATTATATAGTACTAATATATACAATCATATGGCCCCATTTAATTATCCCCAAAATTTCTTCATAGTAAAATAATCTACTAAAGAACTATCATTGCATTCAGATGTCCT
Organism: Equus przewalskii; assembly: GCF_037783145.1. NCBI lineage: Eukaryota > Metazoa > Chordata > Mammalia > Perissodactyla > Equidae > Equus > Equus przewalskii. Next base: position 30,546,821 of record NC_091852.1, on the reverse strand, counting down.
ATATCCTTATTCTACTTCCATCTGGACATCTTCCTTAGTCTTTCCTTGACTTTCATAGTTTTTTGAAGATTATATGCTGACGAGTTATAGAATATCGCTTTTTTTTTATCTTTTGATTAAAGTAGAGTCTGCCAGGACTTTCCATTGAAAGGCTACTGTTTTACTCTCTGTAATAATATGTATTTTGGGAAAAGGTATTTGAAAATACATATATATTCCATGCCTCAGCAACTGATTGATATATAAGCATGGCCTAATTATTTCCTATTTTATTCATTGGGTAATAATACAGTACTAACTGTATTTATTTTAATACTGAATTTGTTGCAGATTTGTCCTATAGAGTTCTCTCTTTCAAGATTGCTTCTGTATAATTTTGGCGAACTCCAATCACCTTTTAAACACATCCTTGTGTCTGATACAATATATTCTGAGCTCATCCCACATTTCCTCATGCCAATACTTGAGTGAGCCGATTGTGCAAGGAGCCCTGGCTCCTTTCAGTATGTAATGCCATTTAGAAAACAAACTGTCCGCTGAGATGGTCTAGGAGCAGAGACATTCTAATAGCAATAGGCACTTGCATTAGTGCCTATTACCGAAAAAAACGTGTGCCTTAAACCCACACAAATTTATTATCTCACAGTTTCCATAGGTCAGATGTCTGGTTATGGGTTAGCTGGGTCCTCTGCTCAGGGACTCACCAGGTTGAAATCAAGTTGTCAGCTGGGGCTTCAGTTCTCAGCTGAGGCTTCAATTCTCAGCTGAGGCTCAGGGACCTCTTCCAAGCCCACTGATCGTTAGCAAAATTCATTTCCTAGTAGTCAGATGAATGAGGTCTCTAGATTCAGGCTAGCTTTCAGCCAGAAACTGCTCTAAGCTCCTAGAAACTGCCTGCGGTTGCAGTTTCTTACCATGTGGCCCCACAGGCAGTTCACAACATGGCATTTTGCTTTCTTCCAGGCCAGCAGGAACTCCTCTCTCTCTAACTCATCACCTGCTTTTAAGGCTTCTCTGATTAGTCCAGGCCAACCCAGGATAATCTCTCTTTTGATGAACTCAAACTCAACTGATTCAGTAACTTAATATCAAGAATGATGTTTCATTTTATCTACAGGTCCCACCAGAATCAAGAGGAGGATACGATACCTGGTGTGTACACTATGGGGCAGGAATCTTGAGGGTCAACTTAGAATTCTGCATATCATTGAACTTAATGCCCAGATCTTAGTTTCTCTTACTTTCATTTTTCTCTCCCTATTATCGTCACATTTTCCTTTAATCTTTGTGCATATTTATTATATCGTTATTTTTAACATTTTATTTTGAAAAATTTCAAACATAGAGCACAGTTGAAAGAATTTTACTATAAATACCCTTATATCCACCACTTGCTAGTAACATTTTACTATACTTGATATATAACATACATATCCATTTATCCCTTTATTCACGCAAAAATCTAAATTTTTGATGCATCTCAAAGGAATTTTCAGACAGCGGTATACTCCACCCTAAAATCATTAGCAGGCATAGCACTAACTAAAGTTCAATATTTGTCTGAATTACTTCTTTTGATGTAAAATCAACATATGATATTATTCATAATCTTAAGTTTGAATTCACTAAATTTTGACAAATGCAAGTACCTGTGTAACCCAGAAGGATAGCCTAGGTGTATGGGAATGAAGCAATTATTATTTGTAGGTCATCTTTTTACATAAACAAATTGAATCATCCTAAATTAGCATGTCAAAATCATTCCAACTTCCCAATATCATGTAATGCTATGAAAGAAAAGCCTCTTGGCCAGTAAGACAATTTACTTACCGTGTTACAGGTCCTCAGGGCCTCAAGACAACCATATTGCATGTGTTTAGAAGGTCCTGGGGCTATCTATCCAATCTCACATGTAGGTAGAGGGTTGTAAAGCATCACCCAAAAAGGAGAAACAGGGAGCAGGGTCTACATAGAGGCAGACTGGGGTTTGGATCACCTTCCGCAGATGATACTGCTGTACCCTTGGGCGTAGACACCAGATGGTGTCTAGAGAACTTTTAAAAATGCACTGTAAAGTGTGGGCCTCCTGGGGCATGGAGTTGGAGGCGGGCCTGTTTGCCCAGCATAAAGATGGTACTAGTAACCTAAATCCTTATAAAAATATGAAATATTATCCCCAAGAAATTTCCTTTTAGCCCTTCACAATGGTTCCCTACCCCACCCCAGCAAAGCAATTGCTATTCTGATTTTTTTCCATCAAAATTTAGTTTTGTCTGTTCTCTGCTTAATATAAATGAAATCATATGGTATCTGTTCTTCCATATAAGCCTTCTTACACAAAGCATAATATTTTAGAGATTAATCTAAGTTGTTGCACGTATGAATGTATGAATATGTCACTTTTTTTTGGTGAGGAAGACTGACCCTGAGCTAAGATCTGTTGCCAATCTTCCTCTTTTTCTTTTTTTTCTCCTCAAAGTCCCAGCACATAGTTGTATATCCTAGCTGTAGGTCCTTCTAGTTCTTCTATGTGGGACACCAGCTCAGCGTGGCTTGAGCAGTGTGTAGGTCCATGCCCAGGATCCAAACCAGTGAACCCCAGGCCACTGAAGTGAAGTGCAAGAACCCAACCATCACGTCACCAGGCCAGCTCCGAATATATCAGTTTTAATACACTATTCTTTTAATGGGCACTTAAGATATTTAGTTTCCTGAAATTATAAATAAAGCTGCTATGATCATTCTTGTGTGAGTCTTCTTGTAAATGCTTTCGTTTCTCTTGAGTGAATGCTGAGGAGAGAAATTGCTGGGTAACAGGGTAGCGTATACTTGGTTTGATAAGAAATGCCCTAAACTCTGTCCCAAGTTCTTGAACTAGTTTATAGTCTCACCAAGCGTGTGTGAATTTTAGTTGTTCCACATCCTCACCAGCATCTGGTGATGTCATTTCTTTTGAATTTTAGCCACCCTAAAACTTTTTGGAAAGTTTTATTTAGTTCTTTCTTAAAGAAATTTGTTTGTTCCTTTTAATATTATTTTATAGATTTTATTTCTCTTTTTGTGTCCATGCTTTCTTTAAATCCTTGAGCTTATTTTTGACAGCTGTCTTGAATCCTTATGTGAAATGCTATTACTTCCACCATTTCTGTTGACTAATATTTCTCCTGGTTATAGGACATATCTAGTATTTGTATAACTCATAATTTTTCATTGGATGATGAGTATTAAGGATTGTTTGCATTGCATCTGGGCTTTGTTCCCTTCCTTTAGAGAGTGATGGCATTTTCTGGAGCAGGCAGTTAAAGTACTTGCAGATCATCTTGATCCTTTGAGCATTTGTTTTTCAAGCTTTGTTAAGACAGGAGTAGAGTAGCTATCACTGTAGCACTAATACTAAGATACGACTCTTCTGTGATCCCCGTTGAGTACCTGAGGTGTTCAATAAAGTCCTTCAACATTGGCTCAATGGAACTTGAACCATCCCAGCCCTATGTAAGCACTAAGAATAATTTAGCTTATTCTCAAACCATCGTTCCTTGCTAACCTCATGAAATTTTGCCCTAAGTATATGCAGCTTGGTCTTGAACTACAGACTCGGGGTAATGCATGCAGATTTCTGAAGCCTTTTCCTCTATAACTCCTTCTGTTGCATTACTCTTCCCTGTGAATTCCAGATGCCTCAACTTCCTTTAATTTCTACTTTTGTTCCTCTAACTCAGCAAGACCTGTCTTGTCTGCTTGGGTTCACCTCTCAACATCATAATCCAGAAGTGCCTCCAGAGAGAAACTTGAGGCAATCATAGAACTCACCTTGTTCTCTCAGGGATCAAAATTCTTTGCTGTCTGTTGTTCATCGTCTAAAATCAGTTGTTTTGTATATTTTCACCAGTTTTCTAGTTTTTGACAGGAGGAGGGAAAGTCCAGTACCAGAAGCTCTGCCATGGCTAGAAGTGGAAAAAGAGCAGTACTTTCTTAATAAAGTTCTGAATCATTCACTTTATTTAAATAATTAGGTATAAAAGATAAATGAATGAAATATGCAGTTCTGACTTGATTCAGCTCTTTATTTGCATAAAATAACTTTTTTGTCCTTATTTACATCACTGTTGTATTTTATTTGTCAATATGACCCCAATTATAATTTTGATGAAAAAATGCTTTATTTATTTGTTTTATTTATATGTAATTATTTATTTAGTATGTGAAGTAACATTGTCAGTTAAAACTCTTTTTTCATTACAACTAGTTGATTCCAAGATTTCTGGCTTAAAAGTGAAGGGAATCTTTATAATAAAAAAAGTATGTCTCACAGAACTGAACAGCAATTATTCCGTTGGATCTCAGGTATGAGCTCAACAAAGCCCCAGACATTGCCTGTCTTGTTTTCACCGTAGTTTTACTTTTCTCTCATACTGGCTGTCTATGTATTCCAGGTTCTGGTAGCACACTGAGTCCAGAGATGATCAGTTTCAGATTTCTGGAGGTTTAGCTATGATTGGCTCCTCTCAGGGTAGGAGGCCTCTACTAAATCAAAATATTATGGCCTGATATGTTGGCTCACATTTGTAAACCTGGCTTTTTCCATGATAATCATACGTATATTTGGTGTGTTTGTGTGAGAGAATTTTCTGGAAAACTGTAGTACAAAACAATAGACATCTAGTTTATTGGATGAAATGGAACGCCAAGAAAGCTTCATGGCAATTGTGACATTTGTTACCTGTCACACATTCAGTTTCTGTTTTTGTTTTTTGAGTATTTTTTTTTTAATTTTAGCTAGTAAGTTCTAACGTTTAGAGAATGGTCAGATTGAAGCTAAGGCAATAGGTAATCCCAAAATAGATGGTTTAGCATTAGTTTGTTCTTCAGATATACTAGAGACTATTGTCTGAAAGTCACACGAATCCATGCTCTGGGATCCCTGGGACGCATGAATATAGATGATAGAAATTAAGTTTAGTGCCTTCGCTAGGAAAAAAAAGTAAACAACTTTGAATGATTTTTATCATGATGGTAGATTTAAAAAGTCACCTCTCCATTTTAAGCACTTCCATAATACACATCCTATGTTTATTTCTTCTTAGATGAAAATGCTGACTGAACCTGTGAGTTTCTACTCTTAAAAATACAATCTCCCTACTCTGCCACAACAATCCTACCTGCTGTTACCACTGCCATTCAACTAACACGTGCTTTCTTAAAAATCATATTGCCTGCTAGTAGATTTTTCAAGCTTCTGTTTTGGCAGCTTCCATAATTAAGCAGCTCATGGAGTGTTGAACAAGAGGTTGATTTTTTGCATATGTGAAGAAGATTGGTCCTGAGCTAACATCTGATGCTTGAGGAAGATTGTTGCTGAGCTAACATCTGTGCTGATCTTCCTCAGTTTTATGTGGGATGCTGCCACAGCGTGGCTTGATGAGTGGTGCTAGGTCCACAACCAGGATGCAAACCTGTGAACCCCAGGCCGCTGAAGCAGAGGGTGTGAACTTAACCACTAGGCAACCGAGGTGGACCCTGATTTTTTGAGTTTTAATATTTAATTTTAAGATTTTGAGTTGTTCATGTTAAAAATTATTAATGTTTAGAATTATAAACCATTAAAAGTTGGAATAAGTATCAAATGTTATAATCACCATATTCCAGAGTAAGCCATTTGTTTATTTGCTTTCCTTGGCAGAGACATGACACAGATTAAATAAAAGAATTTATGAGTAAAGAACTGGGGATATGGGTAAAGGAGTGGATAAGCCATGCCTGAATGTGCCCTGATGTTTACATGAAATTAATGATGCAACCACATCTTCATCAAGTTGGAGATGAGAGAAATACTGTAAAGTACCACAAGAGGGGCCCACTCTGTGGTATAGTGGATGAGTTCCCTACGCTGTGCTTTGGCGGCCCCAGTTCATGGGCCCAGATTCTGGGTGTGGACCTACACTACTTGTCAGCTATGCTGACAGGCAGTGACCCACATACAAAGTGGAGGAAGACTGGCACAGATGTTAGCTCAGGGCTAATCTTCCTTAGCAAAAAAAAAAGTACCACAAGATGTTTTATTTTGCGTTAGCTCTAAACAGATAGATGAGACACTCTTATTTTCCCAGAGCCTTTCTATTGTAAATACTATACAGATTATTTGATTCTCTAAATCTCTGAGCAAGAAAGTAAGAACGACCAGTGAAAATACAAACAAAAAATTCTGATGGCCATAAGATGAACAAAAGATATAGCTTTTAATCATAAACGGTAATTTATGTCATAACCAAAATATTCATCCTCCCCACCTCAAAGTCCAATAAAATGAATTATTTGATTTTCAGCTTAGAGAATAGAATTTATTGGTTCCTCGTTTGATAAATGTGGTCTTATCTAATTTATAATGTTTGAACCAACCTAATGAATGTGGTCTTATCTAATTTATAATGTTTGAACCAACCTAGAAATATTCCCAAATTTAATATTTTATGTTTATTTCTGCAAAGTAACATTTTATATTTATAATAAAATTATATATATAAGCTTTGTATAATTTATATTTTACATATGTATTATATATAGCCATGTGTGCTTTCTGAGTGCCCCAAATAGCATATACCCATTGTCACTTTGTTTATATAATGGACTCAAATTACAACTTTTCTTTCTTTTTTGAGAAAAACACAAACAAAACACTTTGAAATATAGCTCAGCCTTCTATGTTTTCATTCATGGCATAAATATAGGTTTTGCATCAGGGAGAGTGTTTAATGTATTTTGGAAAATAATAAAGTTTTTCAAGGTATTTTTTTCTGAAATTTCCAGAAACACACCTCTAAGTCTGTGTGTTACTTTTATTTCAAGTTTAAATACATTTAAAAGTTACATTATCATTCTAGTCCAAAGCCATATAGTGCTTTACTTAGAAAATATTGAGCATTCAACAAATATTTACTGATTTGACATTTATAGCCCTTGGATTGCAAGAATTATTTATTTTAGCATTCTATATCTCTCACATTTATTTCTTGACAAGTTAATACAATCTTTAGTAGGAAACAACTGCCCCCACCTTACCGCACAGTTGTTTGATGGTTGTTTGTTGCAAAAGTAGAAGGTAGTCCATCCTGACTCATTTCTTTAATTACATAAATTTCTCACGATAACAAACCTTTGCAAAAGTTTGTAGAGTTCACCAACTTATATTGATATTTAAATTTTAAATAGAAGAATTAATCTGACTCCAACAGTTTGTTATTTTAGCTAATTTGGAGAAATTCATTTTGTTTCTTTAGTATATTTCTGCAGACTAATACTGCAACATATTAGGATTCTTAAAAATATTTAATTTTCAAATATGTTTGCTTCTCCAAACAATGAAGTAATTGCTCCAAAAGAATGTACATTGTAGCCATATTTACTTAATTCAAATTTAGTATCAGTTGGAATTATTCTTCTGTAGGCCAGAGGAGCTCTAATTCTATGAAGTAATGACATCAGCATCATTTGTAGTGCATTATGTACTGCCACAAAATTTGGATATGGTGTTATATATCTTTAGGGCATGCCATATAGGAAATTGTTTGCCTATGTGACCAGATTTTAAATAAGAAAGTCAAGTTAAAAATACAAAAAATGCTATTTTTATACCTCTATGTGGCTCTTTTGGAACATGGAGAGACAATTAGGCCATTAGATTTTTGTTTTGTTTTCTTTTGTTTGTGTGTGTGTGTGTGTGTGTGTGTGTTGTATACGTAATGTTGACAATATATTTGTGATACGTTTTTCAGATTTTGGCGAGATTATGACTGAGTTGAAAAACAGTTTGACCAGGGGATATATACCATTCGTTATTTTAAGAGAAATGAATTTTATTCTGCTAGATTTTCCAGTGTAAATTTTATAGAACAGGGGTATGCTTATAACATTTTGAAAAAATGTGTCTTTAACGATTGTAAAAATCAGTCATAATTTTTAAGTACAAAGAATTTTTAACATAAAAATTTACACCTTACTCCACCAGAAAAGAAATTATAGGTGCTTTAGAAAGTTATCATCAAAAGAATAACTACCTTGTCACAAAGGTAACAAAATTTCAAGTATTTAAAAATCACTTACTTACCAATTATTCTTTAAGAGAACATTATCCTGACTCTGAAATTTGTTCATCTTTTTTAGTCTTATTTAAATTTATTCAACTACTTGCTTTTTAGCAAAAATAAAATCCCTTGTTTATCATTATATTTGAGATACACTCATACATGCATAAATATACATTTTGATATGGAAATATATTTTTCTTTTATATAGGCTTGTGTGTGCATATACATTTATATATGATTTTCTTGGTTTTGATGACCGTGACAGTTTTGTGGAATATTGGTCAATTATTTTGTAGAATCTCCCTCAATTAGGACTTCGCTAATGTTTTTTTCATGATTGGACTGGGACTATAAGATTTTTGGAGAAGATCACCAAAGTAAGCCGCCATTCTCCAGAATACCAAGTATATATACATCAACCTGTCTTCACTATTGATGTTAAACTTGCTCACCTGGCTGAGTTAGTGTTTGACACATTTCTCCACGAGCCCACAGGTAAGGAGTGAGGAGTTCTGTTTCACCTCCTTGAGGACTGAGCATATACGTAAATTATTTGTAAATGTGTTACATGGAAGATTTTTATGTCCTCTATTTATTTATTTGCTTATACTTATCTTTATTTACATATGTATATATGTAATCCTCTCCTTATATCAGTATTGACTCATAGATATTTATTATACTTTGGGCTATAATCCAATACTACTTTATTTATTTTGTTGGTTATATTGTTCTAGGCTTGGCCACTGGGAGCTTTTTCATTGGCTCCTGCATCCCTTTCACATACCCTATCATTTAGTACATGTATATATTGTATGTGTGTGTCTTTTTTTCTTTTCCGTTTTTCAAAAGCACCTCCTTATATATCTTTATGGGATGCTCCAAGTTTATCTTGTATAGTCACTTCCCAGTCCTAAAATCAGCCAAGAGGCCCTAGTTCTCTTTACTGGTAAATGGTATTAGAAACTAATATGTGGGCATTAGGTATGCTCATTGCTACTGGGTTGTTTGCTCCTAGCTACTCTTAGCTGACAGAGCAAAGAGATATGTGTGACTATGCTAATCTGTGTATACACATGTATCTAAAATATTTCTATATGTAACCATCTGATATCTATATGAAGCTAAAATGAATTCATACTGATGTCTCCAACTCAAATTCATGACCACAGGGGTCATTTTGGCCTCTTCCCCAAGCTTATCTATAACCTCCCCCTCCAACAGTGAGATACCCAGCTCCTAAAATTAACCACCCATTTAATAATTGTTCAATTTCAGTACACATATATTGTAGTTTCAGAATTGTTAACCTGTACATCCTTGAGAAACAACTTTATCAACTATATTACTCTGCGTATGAGCAGTTATTTTTACACTTAGCCTTTCAGACTCCACTCATTTCTGAAGTTATTTAGAACAGCAGCTTTTCTGCTCACTTCCTTCGTTGAATTTGTTTCATATATTTGTAATACAGTTGGATGCCTTTGGCTATGCTGCCTTCCATCCTGGAATCTCTTGACCAATTAAATTGGCAAACATTAAAGTCCATTCTTTGTTCTGTCAAATTCTATGGATTTTGACAAACGTATAGTGTCATACGTACACCATCACAGTATTACACAGAAAAGTTTCTCCACCTCTGAATATTCCGTTATATAACAACTACCCCACAAATCTCTATCAACCACTGATCTGTTTATCATCTTTATAGTTTTGCCTTTCCCAGAGGTCATATAAATAGAATCATATAGTATGTAGCCTTTCACACTGGTTTCTTTCACTTGTCAATATGTATTTAAGATGTATCTATGTCTTTGCATGCCTTGATAGCACATTTCTTTTTATTGTGAAATAGTATTCCATTGGATGGATGTACCACTGTTTATCCATTCACCTATCAAAGAATATCTTATTTGCTTCCAGTTATTAGTGATTAAAAAACTATTATAGGGGCTGCCCAGTGGTGTAGTGGTTAAGTTTGTATGCTCCACTTCGGTGGCCTGGGGTTCCCAGGTTCAGCTTCCAGGCATGGACCTATACACTGCTCATTAAGCCAGGCTGTGGTGGTGTCCCACATACAAAATGGAGGAAGATTGGCACAGATGTTAGCTCAGCGACAACCTTCTTCAAGCAAAAAGAGGATGATTGGCAACAGATGTTAGCTCGGGGCTGATCCTCCTCACCAAAAATAAAAGAAAGCTATTATAAATATTTTCATGATGGTTTTTGTGTGAGCATGTTTCTAAATTAGTTGGATTAAATGTCTAACAATACAATTGGTGAATTATATAGTAAGACTTTATTTACCTTTGTAAAAACCTAGTAACTGTCAGCCAACATTTCTATCATTTTGTGTTTCCACAAGCAATGAATGAGAGCTTCTGTTGTTTTACATACTTGTCAGCAATTGCTATGTCAAGTTTTGGATTTTAACCAAATTAACAGATGTGTAGGGGTATATCATTTTAATTTGCAATTCTAAATGACAAATGATGTTGAACATCTTTTCACATGTTTATACATCAAATAGCATTTGATGAAGTGTCTGTTTAAATTTTTGCCCATTATTTTATTGGGTTGTATATTATAATCATTGAGTTTTATGAGTTCTTTACATATTTTGGATATTAGTCCTTTATTAGATATGTGTTTTGGAAACATTTTTTCCCACTCTGTGATTTGCTTCTCTATTCATCTTCTTCATAATGATTTTTGAAGATCATAAATTTTAAATTTAAATGTACTCCAACATATTAATTTTTTCTTTCATGGATCATGCTTTCAATGTTGTATTTAAAATCTTGTCACCAAACTCCAATTTTCTCTGATGTTTTCTTCTAAAAATTTTATATTTTAGCAATTTACATTTAGACTTATGATCAATATTGAGTTAAATTTTATGAATGGTTTATAATCTGTATCTAGACTTCTTTTCTTAACATATGGGTACCCAATTTTTCTAGGACATTTGTTGAATAAATAAAATTTTACTTTTGTACAAATATCCTCCCATTAATAATCTTTGTCTCCTTTCCACATCACTCATCTTTCTAGAAAAGTAAAACTACCCATCTATTTACCACATCTTAACCCATTGTTATTTGGCCTCTGCTCTGTTCTTCCAACAAATTTACTCTAAGTCAGTGATATTAAAGTAACATATACTTTGGGAAATTCTATAAATATAAAGATGACCAATTATTTTTGAAGTTATTATCATTATTTTCCAACTAAGTTCTTAATAAACCTAACTATACATGCTCTTAGACGATAAATAAATTGATTTCACGTGAGTGGTAATAGAAATACTTATTTCCTTTCCTTTAAGGGACTTCTGAATATTGTTTCATCTTTGATCAGTCTAGATTCATTTTGTTCTTGGCTTGCCTACATCTGGCTGATCCTTTGCTCTATATCCAAATGTTTGCTTATAAATTTGTAGTATGTCTCTTATTTTAGGTAGGAAGCTTCAATAGAAGGACAGTGATTTCCACTTACTTGAGCTCTGTAGACTGGGCAAGCATAGTGCATTGAAAATAATTTAATTGATTTCTGGGGAAAAAAAATAAAATGAGTATTATAGTCACATTATTTGTTAGTCTCTGTACTGTTTATGGTACTTAGTTGCAAGTACTTAGTTTAAAATAAAAAGGGTTTATTAAAATGCTAATTACTTTATAGTACCTCTAGAAGGGTCTTGAATGAAACATGATCAGAAAAAGTAGTGAGGGGCAGGGGCCAGCTTGGTGGCTTAGCAGCTGAGTTTGCGTGCTCCAGTTCAGCTGCCCGGGATTCACTGGTTAGGATCCTAGGTGCGGACCAATGCACTGCTTATGAAGCCATGCTGTGGCAGGTGTCCCACATGTAAAATAGAGGAAGATGGGCACAAATGTGCTTAGCCTAGGGCCAATCTTCCTGAGCAAAAAGAGGAGAAGGCTGATCTTAGCTCAAGGTTAATCTTCCTCAAAAAATAAAAAAGCAGTCAGGGGTCACATCCAGCCAGATGACATGCCTAATCAAGCATGCCAAAGTCACTGCTGCCAGCTTGTTGCTGGAATCTCTGTTGTAGCACTTCCAGAAGAAGTGAATGCCTGTTCTATAAATATTTTATGTATGCTTGTAGTATGTATTCACATGCAATTTTTTTAAAGAAGTAGTAGCATGTTATACATACATGTTGACTGTTATTTTATGTCAGTATATACACATATGTTTTACTCTTTTTTTATATGGATGCATAACATTACATTTTATTTGCTCTTATTTACAACCTAGAAATGCAAAATCATTCTTAGATCCCCTTGTGAAAATTTTGGTGTATACCTAGCAGCGTTATTGCCAGGTAATGATAAAGAAATTTTTGTCTTAATTCACACTTAATTTTTCTTTTCTTTTACTTTTAATTTTAAAATTTAAAATTTTATTTTTTAATTTACCTTTAAATGATTGTAAATAACTCATAATTTTCTTAGAGATTTTTGTGATTCTTCTTCAGTAAATTGTCTGTTCATTGTGTTTGTGCACTTTTAATCTGGTTATTTGTTTATCTTTATTGATTTCTTAGATTTTTGTTAATATCCTGGATAACAACACTTTACTGTATCATTGTCTATATGCTCATATTTTTTATTGTTTGAATTTTACAGTGTTAAGAAATATTTCAAATTTGATAAAGTCAAAAGTACAAATATACATCCTTTAGTATTTGTATTTTGTATGTATCATAAGGATATCCTTTTCCTATTGGAAAAATCCCTCCTTTATATTCTTCAACTCGGTCCCAGCTCTCATTTACACTCCCAGGCATTTAATCTATCTGAGTCTATGCAGAACCTAGAATTCATTCTTGACACACCTAATGATCCATGACCCATGAATAATGATCCATGATTAAACCTGAAGCCTTATTGGAGGGTGGTGTTCACAGGCTGCCTGTAAGTTCTGCTCTTGGAATGACTGGCTTAGAAATGAAGGATGTCTTGAGCCTGTAGATAGAGCACAGATATCTTCAAGAGCCTGCAGGTAATAAAAAATAGGGAACTAGCTATGGTCTTATTTTCACCTTCAATCTCTGACCTAAATCCATCAATGTTTAATATGGCCCAAATTATTTGCTTGGTTCAACCAGAATAAATCTTTTAAATTTTACAGAATCTTTTATAAAAGGGGGAAAAGATTTGAGACAAGTTAATTCAAAATAAATAAATTTTATATTTCCATTTAAAGTTGTCTACGTCCATTACAGAGGTTAAATAAAAGGAAGGAAAAATGCCGTTATTTTTATACTGACTGTTACGCTATGGAAGTCTTTTTCAATGTCTCTTTTTTAAGATTAATTGTTCCTTTTTTAAAATTACTATACATTCAAATTTGCATTCTACTATTTTCTGCTTAGCATTATGGGATAAGTATTTAATATTATGTTACTTTGTCTTTATAAATGTAATTTTTGATATCATAATCATGCTGTGTCAAAATAGGATTGTGATGTGGTTGACAGACTCTAGACACAGACTTAACGATTCTTTAATGACAAAAGATACAGAACTTGAGTAAGTGGCTATATAACACAGGTGCCAAAACAGCGTATTCACAGAGTACAACAGCTTCCAAGTTCACCCAAGGCATGTCATGGAAATCTTAAACTGCGTATGATGCTAGCCAGAGTGAAGATTCTGCCAGGCATGAGATGCTCCCTTTGACATTCCTATGGGGGTTGTCTCTTGGCTTTCATTTCTTCCTGGCTGATGTGGAGGCTGTGCAATGCTGGCTGTTCACATGTGGCAAATATCTCATGCCAAAAATCCCTGGCACCCCCAGGAAGGTTTAGCATGAGACAAGGTGGCACTGAGGATCATATCTAAGGAACTTCCTCCTACAGGCTCAAGTCTGAGGCCACCCCTGCAATGACACTACAATGAGTGGATATAACGTTGTATGCTTAATGATTCCTCTATTATTTGCTATTCAGGTTCTTTCCAATTTTTCTCTACTATAGGTAGCAGTGCAAGAAACAAACTGTGTTAAAGCTTTCATCTCCATTATGAAAACATCTTTAGTTTAAAATAAGAAGCAGGGAAGCTGGCCCCATGGCCTAGTGGTTAAGTTTGGCACACTCTGCATTGGTGGCCTGGTTCAGTTTCTAGGTGTGGACCTACCACTTGTTGGTGGCCTTGCTGTGGTAGCAACTCACATACAAAATAAAGGAAGATTGGCACAGATGTTAATCTTCCTCAAACAAAAAAATACTAAAAATAAAATAAAACAAGATTTAGTTTCTTAACTCTTAATTGATCATGGATAAGTAATACTAGCAAAAAGGGTGATTTTAATTAATCACAGTTTTGGGGCTACAAAATCCTGAGACTGAGAGTTGGCATGATCTTATTTAGTGTGCCCAGATCAGGTTCCCCAATTTTTAATCTATTGTAGTGAGGTACACTGACTGCAGAGCAGAAGGAGAGGAGTCTCAAGCTGTGGTCCAAAGAATTCCTTATTTGGAATAATTTTTCTAAGATAAATTCCTTCTCCTTGGTAATTTTTGATTATGACTCTATATAATTCCCAGTGATCTACAAAGAATGGCGCTCAATTTAAAATTTATGAATTATTTATTTTGGGAATTTTCCATTTAATATTTTCAGATTGCAGCTGACCATGGGTAACTGAAACCATGGAAAGCAAAACTGCAGATAAATTGGAACTACTGTTATGTAATGTCATTTGAATCATATCTAAATGGTATCTAAGTAAGTGATGCTATCACTCTGACTTCTGTATACAAATAAAAGTTAAAGAGATTAAGTAATCCTTAATTTGGATTACAGATGATCTTTTCCTTTTGACTTTGTGTTAGTGACAACAGTTCCACATATGCTTGATAATTTTGGGTGTCAAGAAAGTCAAAATTCGTATCTTTTCCACTTACTCAAATATTTCTGCATATAAATTTACTCCCTGTTCTTAAGGCTCACAGACAAGCTAAAGTGTTTATAATGGAGTTTGAATACATATCCTAGTAATAAAAGATTGGCCAGGGTAAACTTTAACAGGAAATGTATATAAATTTAATGATCATTTTTGTGCTAATTACTATTGTACTTTCAGAATCTGAATTCATCTCAAGGGTAATATTTTCTTCTTATTACAATATTTTATTCCTCAACTATCAGCCCTTTTAATATTGACATATCTAATTTTTATTGTGTCCTCTAAGGAAATACACTTCATATCACTTTTCTGTCTTAAGGACAACAGATGTTATTATTAAAACACAACTGCTTTCACCCATTCCTCCTCATTGCTTCATAAAGGTTTGTATTATCACACACTGTTGACCAGCCTCATTCTGTGATTTGAAGTAGGAGACCAATGTGGATGTAATAATAAGTGAAGGGGAGAAATTCACTGTTAGCTGACACGGAGGATTTTCCACCCTCAGCATTAGCTATGTAATACAGTGGCTTAGAGGGCAAGGGATGTAAAGAGAAGTGAGAGCAATCAGCTGGCTTTCATTCAGTGAGATGGAAGAGCCTGTCAAAGACACCAACAACTAATCAGAGGCAGACTCTGATTGATGCTTTTTCCTGCATTCAAATCTATCATAGTGACCAAGTAATGTCTACCGTTTACCCAGTGGATGGATAAAGTGGAGCTAATATATGACTTCTAAGCAAATAGATCATTAATTCTACTTAATATGTGGGAGCTAAAGTTTAAATCTTCTTCCAAATAGCAACCTTTCCCTTGAGAAAGAGAGAGGGGAAAAAAGCAAGTTATGGTTGGCTGGGCAATAATGATATTTTCTACAAGTAACAAATTTGCTGTGTTAGATTTTATTTCAGCTTGCACTTTGCAATTGTCACTTGATATTAAATCTATCAGGGAATTTATTAACATGTTAATTAAAATGGCTGAGGAAGATAATGGTTGATAGACTAATGGAGGCAGACGATTGCTTTTTTTACATTCCTTCCTGGAGTGAAAATTATTTCTCCCTCTGACTTTATACTTTTTTTCTTTTTCATGAGATGATTTTTTTTAAGCTTTTAAGTCATTGAGTTAATTGCGCTGTATTATCACTTGGCTTCTCATTAATTGTAGAGCACGCCATAGAATGGCTTCTTAATGGTTTATAAATCCAACATTTTTCACCAATCACCATCAAAGAAAGAGGATTTGAAACACGTATTGCCAGTTGGTAATCTGAGGTATAAAAGACATCCCAAGATCTTTATTAGAGTAAATCAGATATGACTGACCAGCAGAGGGAGAAGGAGGTGTACTTTCAAAAGTGTCATGGGACAACTCAGAGTGTTTTGTTACTCATCAACTTTTGGGGAATTGGGGTTAATAAAGTAATTTACTCCAAAAAATTTATTTAGAAATCTCTACAGAAAGAACATGTTTAAGTGATAAAAGGAAAACTCAAGTGAATTTACATTAGGTCACTAATAAGAAATACAGTTTCTGAACTTATTTTTGGTCATTCATCTGTAATTAAAAAAGGTATTACATATTTTATAACATACAAAATTAATGTGGTATATTTTTATAAATAATTTATATAAAGCAGCTCTAATATATCTTTTACTATGCTTAGCATAGATAAGCTAAACTTTGTGAAATACTTAAAGAAGAAAATCTAAGAAACTTACATGAAATAGTAAAAAGTTCTATATCTTTAATAAACATATAGAAATAAAACTCAAAATTTCTTTAGGCAATGCTCTTTTTAGAGGAATAAATTCCTATACTTTGCTACATTCTTTACATTTTATCCAAGCTATAAAAAATGGGTAAACTATACCTATTGGAGTGTTCATGACACTACATCATCCTATCTAAATAATTATTACACAAAATCAAAAAAATCATTAATTCTGAGAAAAGGCATGTGGAGGAGAAAACTAATTTTAAGAAAAACAATCATCCATATTACTCAATGGCAAATATCTGAGCTTTATTAAAAGCCAATCATAAAGGGAATTCTGACCATTACTTCTATCTGTATTTTTTATTTTTGGTGCAGAAAATTGTCCCTAAGCTAACATCTGTGCCCATCCTCCTCTATTTTGTATGTGAGACACCTGCCAAAGCATGGCTTGATGAGTGGTGTATAGGTCCAGGCCTAGGATCCAAACCTGTGAACCCCAGGCTACCAAAGCAGAGCGCGCGAACTTAACTGCTATGCCACTGGGCTGGCTCCATCTTCATATTTTTAATACACCGTACTAAAGAACTTTAGAATTACTGATCACTATAATAATGTATATGGGAATTTGGATATTAATAAACACCAGGCTTTTCCTTTAAAAGATAAAAGAGGGAAACATATAGTTAAAAACTACATGTGAGGGGGAGTAGAAACTTACCTGACCAGTAATCAAAATAAAGTAAATTAATTCAAACTTAAGGCAGTATATTTATGACTTGTAAAGCACAGTGTAAAATATAACAGCAACTTGGTAATAGTGATAAAAGATTCTATTATAATTAAATATGTGAATGTAAATCATTTCATCATTAAAAAACCTGTTAGGCAATATGTGAGGGGAGTCATAAAAAAGGTGGCATTTCTTCATCTTGTCCATCTAGTTTTAGAATCTATCCTCAGAAAAGAATGTGAAAGATACACACACACACACACACACACACAATTTATTGTGGCATAATTACTAATAGATTAATTTTGGCAGAAAGCCTACACTAAATGATCAAGAATAGGGAAATGATTAAACAAACTGTAAAAATTCCCTACTATGGAATATGCTACAGTGGTTCAATTGGACATATAATTATCTTACATTGTTAAGTTTAAAACATAAGAAAACAAGATATGTTTTATAGTAACATTATGTATGTAGAGTCATACATTGCATACTCACTTCTTATTGCTTTATTTATTTACATGCATATACTTGAATATTTTTAAAATATGTATAGAAAGTATACTCTTTGAATTCCCAGTAACAAAACTCAGCAACCAAATAGATTCAGACAACATTTTATATGAATCTCTTGCTATCTCACACAATACTTTTTAAACATCTCAATATTTGGATAATGCAGCATACATCAGTGTGTGAACTTCCATCCAAATGTGCATTACTTGAACTCAAGATACAAGAGACTTCGACAGTAGGGAATACTTACATATATATAGGTATGAAGAATTGTCTTTGGATGGTGGGAATATGGGCTACTTTTTCTTTCTTTCAATAATCTTGTTCATCAAAATTTGTAATGAGTATTTATTTTGATTGTTGATGAAGAAAATAATGTATTTGAGAGAAAGAGAGAGAGAGAATTTAGTAATAGACTAGATCTCTTGGCAACATAGTTGAAAAGCTTTCAGTCCCTTCGCACCTTCTGACATCTGTTCTCCCATCTCTGGATTATATCCAAATCTGTCACAGTTGCACTTTACCTGTGTCTACACAAGGTTTAAACTCTCTGTGATTTTGTATAACAATCAAGATATTGAGCCGTAATCTGCAGTTGGGCTATGCAAAAGAGTTTAGAGACCATTATGCTAAAAGGCACAAAATCTGTTAGAAGTTCTGAAATTCATTATAAATTCTGCCAGGATTTGATAGGCCCTTTCACCTGAAGGTCTTGTACAGTCTCTAGGTTACTGCTTCTGACAGGGAGCTAGAAGTAGCATGAATGACCTAATGCTAGGATCCTCCATTTAGAAAGCATATAACTGAGACACATGTCACCTGTTGATAAAAATGAAAGTCAAGTCAGTACCTTTTCTCTTTTCTGTCCTTTCTGAGAAGTGGTAGCCAAAAGCAAAACAAAAAAACACATTATTTTAAATGAAAAATATTTTCTACTTAAAATTAGCAAGCCAGCATTAGGGAAAGAATTGATGAACAATATCTATACAACTATGAGCTACTCCATCTTTGAAACATAGAGAAAAATTAATATTTTAAACTGAACAATGAAAAACAACCACGAAAATAAATTATGTGCTTAATTTAGTAAGTACATAAATTAATAAATACATATGGGCAAAGGACAAATAGAATGTAAATTTAATTTGAAACCAGAGGTAAAATTAGTAACCAGGGAAGCTTTCCATTATATTGGGTACAATTTCTAGTGAAGCCAGCAGCAACATTTGCTCTGAGCTCCCTTGTAGTCAAAACAAGGGAGAAAAGAAAAGATCCATCATATACCTGAAAAAATAAACCAGGAACTCAAGAGAGGCACACCTTCCTGGTTACCCATCTACCTGAGAATTCTCCCTGGATTGAGGTACTAATGATGGAGTGATAATGAGAATCTTTGCCTCTGAGAACACAGAGTTCCACCAAGAGCTGTTGACACGTAGGCCAGTATTTGTTCCAGAAACAGTTCTGTAATTTTATCCTACTCTTGATGCTTCGTAACTGAACTTTTTTCTGTAAAGGAGATGAAAGCCATATAAAAACTTAGATTTTTCTGTATTACTCTTCATGGTAATTGCAATTATACTACATTATACTTTCTTTTTTTAGCCTATGTCAATACATTTTATATTCACCTAGCATAATGATTAGGAACATGGGATTTAGAGTTACATCACCTGGTTTTGAATTACAGCTTTGACAATTAATATCTGCGTGACAACGAGATGTAACATTATTTTTATGAAATTTAGTTTGTTCATTAGTGAGGATATTAATAACTTCTTCCTCATAGGTATTTTTGTTAGGATATATTAAGATAATACAAGTAAAACGCTTGAGACAATATCTGAAACATTATAAGTCTTCAATAAGTGACATTTTAACATAAGAATGATGATAA
Organism: Equus przewalskii; assembly: GCF_037783145.1. Lineage (NCBI taxonomy): Eukaryota > Metazoa > Chordata > Mammalia > Perissodactyla > Equidae > Equus > Equus przewalskii. The sequence goes on along the minus strand of NC_091852.1, from coordinate 30,526,938 downwards.
TTTTTAAACGTTATTGTAATCTGTGAATCCTCATAATATCTCTATAAAACATTGTGGGCGGGTGTCATTCTTTTCATGGTCCCAAATAAGGAAACAAGAGCTCATATAGTCTTGTATTCCTAAAAGTGACACTCAGGTTAGTATCAGGAATAGATGAGAGTCAATGGCAGTTCACGGCAGACTCGCTCCTAGCATCCTGCAGCTGTGGCTTTGCTAAATCACCTGGAGCCTTTCTGACACAATGCAGTGCTGGTTACCAGTAAGAATCCACAGAAGTGGATTTACATATCTTCCCAAGAGACAATGGTGAAGCAATCCACTGTGTTATGGCTACTGTAGATTGCTGTGTGTGACACTGCTCACACAGAAATCTCCCCCTGCCACTTTCATGCCTTAATCTTTACTACGGTAGTTCTTTTCCAGTCCATTTTCTCCTCCCTCTGCACAATCTCTGGGACCTAGTCCTACATATTTTCTTGATTGAAAGACTCCAGTCCCAAGCAGGGAACTTCTTCACAGCAATGGCTGAGAAAGAGCTGTTCATCAGAACACATCTCCAGAGTCTAGCCCAGTGTAAAGCACTCGCTATTTCCATTTTCCCATGTAAAAAGCAAAATCTGGGGGCCAGCCTGGTGGTGCAGTGGTTAAGTTTGCACATACCACTTCTTGGTGGCCCGGGGTTTGACATTTTGGATCCCAGGTGCGGACAAGGCGCTGCTTGGCAAAAGCCATGCTGTGGTAGGCATTCCATGTATTAAGTAGAGGAAGATGGGCATGGATGTTAGCTCAGGGCCAGTCTTCCTCAGCAAAAAGAGGAGGATTGGCAGTAGTTAGCTCGGGGATAATCTTCCTCAAAATCAAAAAAAACAAAATCTGTAAATGAGTACTTCTCTACTCAGTCTAGCCATTCAATCCAGATTCAGCTTTTCTTTTCCTTTTTTTCTTGCTTGTATAACCACTAGTATAAGATCTTCTGCATCTCATATTCACCACCCTTTTCTGGCGTAGGGCTCAGAATATGCCATACGTTTAACATATTCTGCATGAATATATACATATTTGAACCAGCATGATGAAATGTGTAACTAAAACCTGCTGGTCTCAATTTCTGTTTAGCACAGAATGGAACAGACTGAAAGAGGAAGGAATGTGGCACTTGAATCGTTCTGGCTCTAAAGAGCCTTAACAAAGGCTGTTAACCTTTATTCCTGCCTATTAAAATTATCTTTGCCAAATGATTATTTTAGAAGCCTAGTGGCAGGTGCATTGCTTCTAGCCTCCGGATCCTGCAGGGAAACTGACTGTCCCACAGCTGGCTTTGCGACTTCTACCATAGATTAAATTGCTTGGTTAAAGGGGAAATCAATTGCTATTTTTACAAAAACTTCACAAAATGCTTGCAATCTACAATCTAATCAAAATCTAAAAGCCCCTTGTAGATTAGTTTTATTGGCTTGCTTTATACTGCAGAACTGATGACATTTCTCACAGAACCTGTACTGCCTCATTTCTTCTAACTACAGCACCGGTTTTTCTGATAGTTACCGGGGAAAATGGATCCTTGAGCAGTTGCTCATCTTTGGAGCACTATTTTTATCCTTTTTGCTTATTTTTTTAATTCAGCCAAATTGTTTTTTCCTATATACAATATTTTACTTCTGTTTCCTGGGTCGTCTACTCCAATTTATTCATGTCAGTGGATAGGAACAGTAAGTCACCTTTCAGCAAGGATAATGGCCCTACCATTCTTGAATCACTTAAAAGAGCACCAAACATTCATTCAACAAACGTTTCTTGAATACCTATTTTGTGTTAGACAAATGGATTCTGGGAGTTGAAGAGAATGGTTAAAATTTACTGCTAGACTGTCAAAAATAGAGAGATTCAATCCACTAGCTTTGTTTCCTCAAATATATATTTGCATACATATTATAAAATATAATACACACATCTACTATATATTATAATATTAAACGTATACACACACATTATATGTAATGCATTGACTTGTGAATGAATTATTTAATACTTAATTCTGGTTCTAAAGTAGGGACTGCTTTCTCTTCCTCCCACACACTCATGTGAGTGCACATACTATGCTGCCAAATTATTTACTCTCCTTTTCTCTATATCCCTCAACGACTTTTTATTTCTTTTTGCTCAATGACTTTATTAATAAAAAGTGGGTTATATTCCTACTACATGAAATTTTAGAAGTGAGATCATTTCCTTTTGTGTTAGTGGAAACATGTTTTGTCACAAGCTTCAAGCCATTTTAAAACAACCTCTTTGTAAGTCTGGGCAAGTGTGGGTCCATCCATTACTGACCAGGGCCAGATTTAATTTAGATACTTTTATAGTTGAGAGAATAGGAACTTTCTGCTTCTGCATTTCAATGTCAGCACTTCATATTCAACTAATTGAATTATAAATGACTGAAGAAAGTGCAAATGTTGCAAACGTCTATTTGAAATGTAAATATCTTTCTTTGAAATGCCTTCTTTTCATGACAGAGATAAACTTCAAACAAAGCTTTATTCATATACTACAATGGAAGGATATTTTAAACACCAGCAGTCTTGATGTGATTAATTTAATGATTGTTTCCAAATTACAAAATTATAACAGTAACCAAGAAAAAATAACTGACACATGTGGGCAGATGGACTAGAGAGAGACATGGTTTCTGTACAATGGCCAAAAGGCAGAGTACTTGTTCTAGTCTAACAGCCGCCTGCGGTGTTAGAACATTGTGAGATTCTAGATTCTATTTAGAATCTAAGTCTTCCTTACTTCTTAATTATTTAATACTTAACTTCAGCAGGAAAATCTTATCCTTTTTCTCTAAACAAACTCTTCTACTTTTTGTGCTATAAAGGCAAAAACTACAACAAAATTTTTAATTTGAGTGGATAAAACAGTCCTAAATATTACCTTGGCTTTTCACTAACTTAGGAATCCATAAAAACAGTCAGATTTTGTTTTGGTGGTATCCCCCACTGTACCTAACACATTTCCTTTCTGTTATTTCCCGGTCACACAGCATGTTGCTAATTATGTTCCTGTTAATAGTGCAAAATGAATAACATTAATGACTGTTGTCATTAATCTATCGTCCACTGCACCACAGTGTGCCACTTTTCCTTTCATTTCTACATTTGATGTCCATTTTTACAGCTTAAATTTTAAGGTTCAGGGAAATTCACTAATCTTTCACTAGTCAAATAAGACTAAGTAAAAGAACCATCAATTAACTCAATCTTTCTGTCTCTGGAATCTGGTTCTTTACCAAAAGATACTTATTTATGCATTTATTCAGCTAAATTTTTATTGAATGATTAATACCTGGCTTGGTCTGTGCTATGCTTTAGCAATACAATGGTGAGCAGAACAGGCCCTAAAGATCCTTAAAGTTAGAATGAATGTATTACCCTTTCCATTGGCATTTTTGTTTCATATGATTTCTTAAAGTAGAACTCTAACCCAATGTATTGAGTCTGGAAGAGTAAAATTCTAACCTCTATGGAACCTGATAGAAATATTTTGGGATTTTTTGGCTGCTGTTTGTTTGTTGGGTCTAAATTCAAATCCAGAGGTGATTGTTTGTTCTGCCCTTTGTTGAAAACCATTCTTGCTGAATTTGTTCAAAAATGTGGAAAGAATAGATCAACCTCTCGCAATGTAAGAGGCAGTTTCCCTGGAAGACAAATCAGGTTCTTATAATCTTTCAAAGAGCCCTTTATTATGGCTTTATTTCTTTATCTTTTAACCAATTAATATATTTATACTGTAAAGCTTTAGTAAAACATATAAAAGTCTGTAGGTCAATCCTGCATCCTATAATTCCCTTATAACTTAAAACATTTATGGTTTGCTTGGTTTGCATTATGTTCTATTTGATGCCTAATGACATAAATGTAATCATTTAGCATAAGCCTATTTATTATGAAAGATTCACCTAATTATCCTATTCCTAAAACAATGAAAACACCAATGCCATCAAGAATGGTTTTTCACATTTGTATGCATAAATGAACATCTTACCAAGAGATGTTCTCTGGATTCAGAGTCATGCCAATCTCTGCTAAGAGAATCAGAATAGTGCCTGAACCATGGTGATGTCTGTTATTTTACCATCGGAAATTTGCAGATACAGCAAATATTGAGGGGATAGTTTGAGCATGAATGTATGTGTTTGTGTATGTAAGTGTGTGTGGGTGTGTAAGTGTGTGTGGGAGAAGAGTAGCGTAAGTGTAGGTGCTGCAGATAATACCATGTCAATACATGCAACACGCATTTCATTTGTGAAGTGTGAGATGATTCATAATATTGCGCGTTATCTGTAATCCAAGAAATTGTATTCGTTCAAGAAGAAAAATAGAGATAAATAAGTAAATAATGAATGCACACCCCCCACAAGCACATTAAAGTATAGAAAAACCCACATTTTCCTTCCTATGTAGGGAAAAACCCAGTTCTTTCCTGCTGTGTTTCTCTCCTGAGTGTTTCCTTTACTATACACAAAACACTTCACTTCTGACACTTCAGGTCACCAAGTGTGGGCGAGTTTTCTCCATCAGAACAATAAGCAATTCTCAGATACAAGGTGAGTATCCTACAATTCAACTCAATTCTGACATTGCATCCGATTCCACAAGTTAAGGGTTCGGTCTTACAAGACTCCCCCACCCCAGTACTCCAGATGCCATCTACCAGCTCAGGATGCCAATCACAAGTCCAGATTGCTACTTGTACTTCTGACCAAATGGCTATAAACCAGAGGTTCCCACAACTCCCTTCTTGCATTTGATTAATTTGCTAGAGTGGATCACAGAACTCCAGGAAATATTTACTTACTGGATTACCAGTTCATTATAAAAGGATATAATTCAGGAACAGCTAGATAAAAAAGATGCATAGGGCAAGGTATGGGAAAGGGCGCAGAGCTTCTGTGCACTCTCCAGACACAGCCACTCTCCTCATATCTCTACATGTTCACTAACCTGGAATCTCTCTGAATCCAGTTGTTTTGAGTTTCTATGGAGGCTACGTTACATATGCATGATTATTAAATCACTGGCCATTGGTCATTGATTCAACCTCCAGCCCCTTCCCCCTCCCTGGAAGGGGAGGGTGGGACTGAGAGTTCCAACCCTCTAATCACATGGTTGGTTCTCCTGACAACAAGCCACCATCCTTAGGTGGGTTCCAAAAATTGCATCATTGACAAAATAGAAGACACCTTTATCACTCTCATCACTTATGAAATTCTAAGGGTTTTAGGAGTTCTGTGCAAGAAACAGGAATGAAGACTAAATATACATTTCTTATTATTGTTACCACAAAAAATCGGGGTTCACCTGCCTAATGAGCATAAGAAAACCAGTTTATTATGGCATCAGAATTTGGGAAGAAAGATCAGCTTTATTCTGCAAGATCCATCTGCAGGCAGAACAGGGGGCAGGTGCCCTCAGATATGTCTCCCCGATTCAGGATTTGGAGCAAAATTTAAGAGGCCAGGGAGAACAGGGTGGCACATGGAAATGCTGGTGGGACAGGTTTTGATGGGTGGGCTTTAAGCATTTATGGTAAGGTTTTAAACATTTATGACAGGGGTCTAAACATTTAAAATAAGGCTCTAAACTTTTTGACCAAGGTAGGAAAGGAATTTTAACAGGATTTTCCTGAATGAGGGATCCCTCGCTTCTGATAAGACTCCAACTTTCAAGTTCCATGTCCCAGTCCTTGGATTCCATGGGAAGAAGGATCTTTGGTTTTGCTGTCATTTCAGGTCAAGACTTCTTCTTTTGCTTATGCCCTGGCTATATGACTTTGCAGATTTTCTGAAAGGCAATTCTTAATTACTCTATTGATAAGAGAGAGGGTCAGTTGAACTGGTCTTGGAGGGCCCATGGTTACATTATAAATCACAATATTATACACATATAAAGAATAATCATACTCTAAGGATCCAAGTCTAAACATATGCTCAGATCTCTCTAATCATTTATAATAGCTCAGGTTATTCTGTCTGTTAAAAAAGTAAGCTAAGTTTAGATGCATTTAATATAAACTTTAAGTTTTTTACTGATTTACCATTGCCAAATTTTAGTAAACTACTATTGTCATTTAGTGCACAGGGAATTTACATACACATTGCATATTATATATAAATAGACTTATTTAGAACAATACAAACAGAACAATCACAAAGAAAGCACACTATTCTTCAGTAAACTTATCTGTCTTCTTATCATAATAACGTTATAACCAAGCTCCCAATATGTAGACAGCAGCCTAACAAATCACGTAAGGACATGGCAGGTTATCAAGCCTTTTACTGTGTTGAGAAAAATGTTCACATTCTAGACAGCAAGTGAGTTCTGTGTGGAAACAGAATCTCCTCGGAACAGTGCTGGCAAATACCAGTGCCTTTCTCTATTCTGACGCTACACTTAACCTCATCAAGAGAGCCCTCTCAAACAGGCTGTGGGCAGATGCGAACCGGAGACTATGCCCACAGCGTCTTCACACACACAATTATATTTCAGTTTATGTGAACTGGCCAGGGATTTTAACCACCATTTATAAAATTGTTTTTACATGAAAAGAATCTTGGAATTTTGAATTCTTAAAAAACAGCTTATAAATTAAGACTGAAGAACAATACAGAATACTTTGAAGTAGTTAGAAGTAACAGGTTAAACTGGTACTGATGACACAGGGGTCTTTAAAAGAGGGCAAATAAAAACATGTTTGAAGTTTTCCAAATATAATGTGGTTATATTCTGAGGGTAAAATCTCACTATAATTGAATGCTTTTGTTCTATTTATTTTAATGAATATTTTTTATTAAAAAATTCAGATTTAGGTAGCTGTTCATGAATATATCAGAGTCATCTATCTTAGAGAAATTTCAAGAGTTTCAGCCTGCTGCCTCTCTAACTATAGAAATTAACCAAGAGACCTATTTGAATAATAGTTGCTTAATATCTATCAACTAGGGATTTAAAATATAGAATATGGAATCTCACTCATATTCTTTTCTTTGTTTTCCTCAGTCTTACTAATAAAACACATCTTATGCCCAGTAATATTCTCTTAATAGAAAACAGTTCAAAGGCTACTTTTGTCTGTCCTTTCTTCCATCCTTTGTTCTTTCTTTCCTTCCTCCCTTCCTCAAGGTTTCATTGAATCTATGGATCAATAATGGGAGAAATGAGTGTTGCAGTCCATGAACATGGCATGTTCATACATCTATTTAGTTCTTTTAAAAATCGCCCTCAATAATGTTTTAGATTTGTCTATAGATTTATTTATAGGTATTTGTTTCTTATCCTATTATGTATGGTGTATGTTTATTGTTTACCTAATTGCACTTTTGAATAATATAAATAAATCCAAGTGATTTTTGCATCAGTTATATGCATTGCTATATCTGTATCCAGTTAAGTTTGCTTAATTAACTTATTAGGTATAATCATTTAATTTTTGGGTCATTTGGATTTCTCCTTAATTACGGATTCACTTTCTTTAATAGATAAGGACAATTCATTTTACCTATTCCTTATTGTGTAATTTTTTCAAGGTTTATTTTTCAAGAAATTGGTTGATTTCTTTCTAGCTGTTGAATTTATTCAAATAAAGATCATCACAATTTTCCGTTCTTATTTCTTTAAGGTCTACTAAATCACTAGTGATTTTCCTGATTTCATTCCAGATACTGATTACTTGTGTGTTCTCCATGTTATTTCCTTAGCCTTGTTTAGAGTATATTAAAATTATTCATCTTCACAAAGAACTTATTTTAAAAATATTTTATTGTGGTAAATTACACATAACATGGAACTTGCCATCTTAAGTATTTTTAAGTGTACAGTTCAGCGGTATTAAATACATTCATAATGTTGTGAAACCATGATCATCATCCATGTCCATTAACTCCTATCTTGTAAAGCTGAAGTTCTATATTCTTTAAAATATAGCCGCCCCTTTCCCCCCATTCCGACCCCTGGCAACCACCATTCCACATTCCGTCTCCATGATTTCGACTACATTAAATACTTTATAGAAATGGAATCATACAATGTTTTTTATGTGACTAGCTTATTCCACTTAGAATAACATCCTTAAGGTTCGTCCATGCTGTAGTATATCTTAGAATTTCCTTCCTTTACAAGACTGAATAATATATTCCACATTTTGCTTACCCATTCATTTCTCCATTGATACTTGGGTTGCTTCCCTGTTTTAGCTACTGTGAATAACGCTGCTATGAACACGGGTGTACACATATCTTTTCACATCAACATTTGTTATTTTTTTGTTTTTTTTATAGTAGCCATCCTAATGGGTGTGAAGTGTTATCTCACTGCAGTTTTGATTTGCATTTTCCTAATAATTAGTGATGTTGAACATCTTTTCATGTAATTATAAATCATTTGTGTCTTCTTTGGAGAAATATCTATTCAAGTACTTTGCCCATTTTTGAATTGTCTTTTATTTGTTGTTATTGTTGAGTTTTAGGAGTTCTCTATATATTCAGGATATTAATCCCTTAACAGATATATGATTTGCAAATATGTTTTTCATTCTGTCTGTTGCCTTTTTACTCTAATAGTGTATTTTGATGTACAAATTTTAAAATTTTCATGAGGTCCAATTTGTCTTTTTTCTCTTTTGTTCCTATATCTTTGGTATCACAACCAAGAAATCATTGCCAGATACAATGTCATAGAGCTTTTACATTAATGTTTTCTTCAAAGAGTTTTATAGTTTTAGGTCACAATTTAAGTTTTTGATCATTTTGAGTTAATTTTTGTATATAGTATTTGATCAAGGATTAATTTCATTCTGTTGCATGTGCATATCCAGTTTTCCAAGCACCATTATTGAACAGACTGTGCTTTCCCAGTTGAATAGTCTTGGAACCCTGTCAAAGGTCATTTGACCATACATGTAAGGGTTTGTTCCTGGGCTCACTAATCTATTGGTCTAAATCTATCTTTATGCCAGTACCACATTGTTTTGATACTGTGGATTTGTAGTAAGTTTTGAAACCAGAAAGTGTGAGTCCTCTGGCTTTGTTCTTCTTTTTCAGGATTGTTATGGCTATTTGGAGTCCCTTGAGGTATCATACAGATTTTAGGATGGGTTATTTTACTTCTGCAAAAAAATCTCATTGGGATTTTGATTTTGATAGGGATTGCACTGAATTTATAGATTATGTTGGATAATATTAACATCTTAAAAATATTGTCTCACAATCAATGAAGACACGATATGTTTGCATTTATTTATGCATTCTTTCATTTCTTTCAGTAATGTTTTGTAGTTTTCATTGTACAAGTATTTGACCTCTTTGGTTAATTTAATTCACAAGTATTTTATTATTTTTGATGTTATTTTAAGTGGAATTGTTTTCATAATTTTCTTTTCAGGTTGTTCATTGTTAGTGTATAGAAATGCAATTGACTTTCGTGTGTTGACTATGTGCTAGTGTGTTGAATAAACTTATTAGTTATAATAGTTTTTTTTAAACTTCAGCATTTTCTAGAGATAAGATCATATCATATGCAAACAAAGGTAATTTTATTTCTTTCTTTCCAATTTGGACACATTTTATTTCTCTTTTTTTTTTCAGAGGAAGATTCACCTAACATATGCTTCAAATCTTCCCTTTTCTTTTTTTTTTTTTTTGTAAGTGAGCCTCCACCACAGTATGGCTACTGACATATGAGTGATGTAGGTCCATGCCCAGGAATCAAACCCAGGCCACTGAAGCAGAGCATGCTGAACCCAACCACGAGGCCACTGGGGCTGGCCCTTATTTCTCTTTTTTACCTAATTGCTGTGGCTAGAACTTCAATTACTAGGTTAAATAGAAATGGTGGAAGCAAACGTCCTTGCCACGTTCCTGATCTTAGAGAAAATGCTTTCTGTCTTTCATTGAGTATGATATTCACTGTGGGTTTTTTCATATATGGCTTTTATTATGTTGAGGTAGTTTCCTTCTATTCCTAGTTTTTTACTATTTTTATCATGACACTGTTGAATTTTGTCAAATGTTTACTCTGCATAAATTGAGATATTTACAAATTTTTTCATTCTGATAATGTGGTCTATTACTTCAGTACATTTTTCATCCTTGCATCTCAAGAGTAAATCACACTTGATCATAGTGTATAATCATTCTGCTAAATCTGATGTCCTTCTAATATGCTGCTGCATTTGGTTTCCAGTATCTTACCAAAGATTTTTTCATCAATATTCATAAAGGCTATGGTCTGTAGTTTTCTTTTCTTTCAATATCTTTATGTTGTTTTGATATCAGAGTAATGCTGGACTCATAGAATCAGTTAGAAAATGTTCTCTCCTCTTCATTTTTTTTTTTGGAAAAGTTTGAGAGAGATTGACATTAGATCTTTAAATGTTTGGTAGAATTTATCAGTGAAGCCATCAAGTTCAGGACTTTTATTTGTTGAAGATTTTTAAATACTGATTCAATCTTCTTACTAGTTATAGGCCTATTCAGATTTTCTACTCCTTCATGATTTTGTTTTGGTAGGTTTTGTGTTTCTAGGAATGTGTTCATTTCACACAATAGGTTATCCAATTTGTTGATATACAATTGATCACAGTACTCTCTTATAATCTTTTTTTTTTTTTTTTTTTTTTCAAGATTTTATTTTTTCCTTTTTCTCCCCAAAGCCCCCCGGTACATAGTTGTGTATTCTTCGTTGTGGGTTCCTCTAGTTGTGGCATGTGGGACGCTGCCTCAGCGTGGTCTGACGAGCAGTGCCATGTCCGCACCCAGGATTCGAACCGACGAAACACTGGGCCGCCTGCAGCGGAGCGCACGAACTTAACCACTCGGCCACGGGGCCAGCCCCTCTTATAATCTTTTTCATTTCTGTAGAATCAGTAGTAATGTCCCCACTTTCATTCCTGATTTTGGTAATTTGAGTATTCTCTCTCTTTTGCTTAGTTCATCTTGCTGAAGCATTGTCAATTTTGTTAATATTTTCAAAGAAACAATCTTTGCTTTCATTCATTTTCTCTGTTATTTTTTTATTTTCTATTTCATTTATCTCTGTTTTAATCTTTATTTTTCCTTCCTTCTGCTAACTTTGAGTTTAGTTTGTTCTTCTTTTCCTATTTCCTTAAATTGTAAATCTAAGTTGTTAATTTTAGATCTTTCTTGTTTTTTAACATATGTATTTGAAACCGTAAATTTCCCCGTAACACTGGTTTCACTACATTCCACAAGTTTTTATATGTTGTGTCTTTGCTTTCATTCACTTCTAACTATTTTCTAATTTCTCCTGTGATTTCTTCTTTTATCCGCTGGCCTATTGGTAACAAATTCCCTCACATCTTGTTTATCTTGGAATGTCTTGCTTTCTCCTTCACTCTGAAGGATAGTTTTGCCAGATATAGGATTCTGAGTTGACAAGCTTTTTCTCTGAGCACTTTGGATATATTGGCCCACTGTCTTCTGGACTTCAAAGTTTCTGAGGAGAAATCTGATAATCTTATTGAGGTTTCCCTGTATATGGTGAGTCACTTCTTTCTGACTTCTGTCAAGATTCTCTATCTCTGGTTTTCAAAATTTGATTAGAGTGTGATTGGGTATGGGTCTCTTTGAGTTCATCTTACTTGGAATTCATTGAGATTCTTGGATGTCTATATTGTGTTTCATCAAATTTGGGAAGCTTTCAGCTATTGTTTCTTTAAATATCTTCTCTACCCCATTTTCTCTCTCTTCTCTTTCTGAGGCTCCCACAATACATGTCTTGGTCCACCTGACGGTTTCTCACAGATCTCTTAGGCTCTGTTCATTTTACTTTAATGTTTTTCTCTTTCTGTTCCTATCTTCAGTTTTCTATCTTCAAGTTTGATGATTTTATCTATTGCCTGCTCAACTTTGATTTTGTATCCCTCTAGCAAAATTATGATTTCATTTATTTTTTCAGTTGCAGATTTTTCATTTTATTTTAGGTTTTTCTATCTCTTTACTGATATTTCCATTTTGTTCATACATAATTTTCTTGACTTACTTCACATCTTATTTGAGTTCTTTGAGCACTTTTCAGACAATTGTGTTAAAATCTATCAAATTTGCCATCAGGTCTTTTTCAAGAACAGTTTCCATTTGTTTCTTTTTTCCTTTGAATATACCATGCTTTCCTTTTTCATTGTATTTCTTGTGATTTTTTGTTGAAAACTGGACATTTGAATCTTATAATGTGGTAGCTCCAGAGTCAGATTATTCCACTTACATGGAGTTTGCTATAGTTTCTTATTAGTATTTATTTATTTTTAATTGTTGTAGGCTATCTCTACCCTAAAGATCATACTGCAATATAAACTTGAGGTCTTCTCAGAACTTCTGAGCTTGCATATTTCCCTGGGCATATGCAATAATTTTCTAATTTTCCCCATATATGCAGTAGCTTTTGAATGTTCTTGTCTTTAATCTCTGGCTCCCAGAAGGAGAAAAAGAAAAAATAAAGAAGGAGAAAAATGAGATCATCCTTTCAAATCCATGGAAGTCACTTTAACCAGAGGGGTGGGCTTGTAACAAGGCAAGATGTGTAACAACAATGGCCACCCACATCTTTATTTGCATCTCTATGATCAAAAGAAGCGGAGTACAGATCCATGATATTTGGAAGATAGGGTCCATTTTGCTTACCCTGGCTCCTGAAAGCCATGTGTGGGCTGCTACAGGAACATGTGCATGGTTGCCTGCCATGTGACTGGGGATTGGGTATGGGTAACTACTCTGTTGCTTATTGCTGAAATTGACTGAAATTAACTGAAACTTACTTTCCAAGCCTTACCCTGGAAGTTGCAAGCCTTTAATAGACTGCAGAGTTCCAATATGGTTACATCAGACAAATTCTGCCAGTGTAATTTTTGTCAAGGTGGGGAGACAGATTCCTATTGCTTCCTATTCTGCCATCTTCCCAGAATTACGAAGAATCTATTTTCAATGTTTCCTCTATTTTATGCTTTCTCTTTTATTTTTCTGCTCTGATCTTTATAATCACTACTTTCTGTGTCCTTTTGTTTAGTTTGCTGCTTTTTTCATACTATTGTTAGACGGAAGTTTATATCATTCCATTTCTTTTTTCTTTTCTTTTTTTCACATTTTTAATACATGTATTTTAGAGCTATAAATTTCCCTCTGAGTATGAATTTGGCTGTATTTCACAAATTTTGTCTATAAATAAATTAAAATTAGTTTATACTATGTCTTTTAATTTCCCTTTCATTCATCAGTTAGTTGGAAGCTTTTTAAATACTTTCCTAACAACTGGAATACTCTCTGGTTCCCACTCGCCAAACTATTATATTTCCCTCTATTTTCATATGTTTAGTAATGCTTAATTTTAAACGATATTTTTCTTTTATGAAATAACTGCAAGTGTTCCAGAGAGGATTCTACTTTTTGTCTGGTAGGCAGGGACAGTGAAGAACTGATGCCTGCAAGGATTGAGCTGAATTGGGCTTGATTGAAATTTTAATCTATCCATCACTGGTTTTTCAATGTTTACTTTTAGTCTCTTAATTGAGAGTCTAGTGGGTCTCTTTATCTTCAACCTGAAAGACTGGAAAGTATTCAGTTCCATCTGTTAGAAAATTTAACCTTAACCTTTTAAATTCCTGCCTTCAATTGCCTGTTTAAGGAAGAACTCTCATTCTAACAGTTATTGTCTTCTAAGCACTACAGGGTTTTGGCAGATTTTAGTTTAACTTTTGAAAGCCTTTGACCTTGTTTCCCACATTGCCATCTACAGCCCCCAAACTCAGTAAATATATCAGGAGGGGCAACAAGTATATCTCTGGCCCCTCAAGTTTCCAAACTCTCAGGCAAATCCCATGCAACTGCTAAAATTCTTGCTGATTTTTCTTTCCACTGATAATTCTTCTGAATGGGCAGACCTAATCCTTAGTCTGGACCCAGAATCAACAAATTACAGAAAATTCCCAGTGATTATCTGCCCATCTCAAAACAACTTTCCCCTTTCTGGAATTCTAATTATCATGTCTTCATTGCTTCCATTGATCTCTGGTGACATTTAAAGCATGATTTTGTAATTTTTCTTACTTCTTGAAGTGGAAGCATAGAGCTGCCATATCTTCCCACATTCTAACTAGAATCTGAAATCCATAAAATTTATCATTTTAAAATATGTTATAGGTAATTTCTCTTTTATTCTGTATTTTCTTTGCATAATCCATCTCTTCCTTGTCTTCTAATAAATCAGAATTGCCAAAGTTCTGTCTTTTAAAATCTTTTTTAAAGTATATTTTTACATCACAAATTTTCTTTTTGTATTTTGTGCTAATAAATATCTATGATTTTCCCCACTACATATTTTGCATTTATTTTGCCTTGCTCTTTTTGTTCTTTTTCCATGTTTTGAGTTCAGTATGTTTAATTTTCACCACTTTTATTTACTTATATATGTGTTTAAATCAGTACTTTTCCACAGATTTTCTACTTTAGATCCCAATGACCATTAATTTTCATCTGTCATCTGAGTGTATAGCTCAGCACCAAATGGCATAATATATTTAATAGGAATATCAAAAAGTGCCCAAGAACAATGTTTTCTTAAATGTTCTTCCCATGAGGAACTTTAACAAAAAGTGTTCCAAGTTTTAGAAACATGCTATATACTTGGATATTCTCAATGACTATTAGCATGTTAGCTATGTTTGGAAATTTGGCAATTAAAATCACAGAGTTTGACTTTTATTTATTTATCTTTTTGAGGAAGATCAGCCCTGAGCTAACATCCACTGCCAATCCTCCTCTTTTTGTAGAGGAAGATTGGCCCTGAGTTAACATGTGTTCCCATCTTCCTCTATTTTATATGTGGGACACCTGCCACAGCATGGGTTGATAAGTGGTGCTAGGTCTGCACCCAAGTTTTGAACCAGTGAACTCTGGGCCACTGAAGTGGTGCGTGCAAACTTAACTGGTACCCACTGGGCTGGCCCTGAGTTTGACATTTTTTAACCTAAGATATACAAACATTTCCACTCACAGATCCTTCTTTTCTGATTATGCTTATTAGAAAATTTTAAAACAAGATTTCTGTGGTATCTATAGGGATATTATATTTCCACTCCTATGTAGTGTTATTTGGAGCTTTATCCAAATAATTTATTACTAGCTCTAGAACTACCATATTTTCATATACTGACAATTAATATATCTGTGACCTTAGGGAATTGATTAATTTCTCTGTCTCTTAATTTCCTCAATTTAAAATAAAACGAATAAATAAAATCTATTAATTAGGGTTGCAAATTAGGTTGAAAATTTAATACATTTATATACATAAAGATTCTAGAATAGTCCTGGACACATAACAGATACTTAAAAAAATGTCATCTATTTAATCTCATCTCAAATGCAGTTTCACATAGATAAATAGATAATAAGGAAGAGTATTACTCGTGTCATATTACCTTTCAGAATTTTACATCTGTTTTTGATCTTTCACATTTACTCCACATAACTTTTAAAAATGAAGATCCTTAAATTAGATATTCATTTAATAAATGATTAAGGCCTTCCATAGTAAAATCACTTACATCAATGATATGATAAAATCACTTCATACATATACACATATACTTTTCATAAATATATTTTATGTAGATTATATATAATTATAGTTATGCACACATATATTTTAGATTATATATGTTTTACAATAAGAAACATTAAAGTTTGAAATTCACATTTTGGAAATAGTTTTTCAAGAGGTCGTCATGAATAGAAATGTATTTCTTTGTCATTTATTTAATATTTTAACTCCACACTACTTTGTTTCTTGATATTAATTAATTAATTTGATTACTTTTGGGGAATGTAGATATTAATTATTTAATTACTTCACAATGTAATTTGATAAATTTGTTTGGCATTGAGATAAGCAATAAGTGACTTTTTAAATTTAGTGTCTAAATTTATATATTAGTGGTATTTTATCACAGAAAATGAACTGAGATTAACTAATAAACAGAGTAACAAGGCGCGTTAAGAGGACATTTTATTTTTCTCTCTTCAGGTTAGATTACTTTTATCACCATTTAAACTAGAGACTAAATATAGTAATTGAGAATTTAAATCTAAAGAAGGATTATTTCTTACTCATTTCTACAGTGTTTTGACTGTGAAATATAAATGCCATCGGTCTACTACTTCAACTTTGTTTAATCAATCAATCAATTTATTCAATAATTGTTACAATAATTTAATTTATTTTACAATATTTAATTTATTCAATAATTTATTCAATCATCCTGAGATGATCATTTATTACTTTTAATTCTTTAATCACTATGCTAGGTGAGGCAAAAATGAAGATTAAAATAGGTAGACAAGCTGTGTCCAAGCTGGATTTTTGGCAGATAATTAGGAGCTCACTATTGAATACTGTCTAGAAATAGAACACTGTTTCCACTGTACCTACAGAGTTATCTCTCTGACGTGTTGTCTGTTAGCAGGATTTGACATTCTGACTGGGTCTTTTATAAGTGAAGAACCTCGAACCAGGGCTGGAATTTGGTTGAGACAAATGAAGCACTTACCTCAAGCATAAGATTTTAATGGTCCCCAAAAACTCAGTAATCAAGATACACAATAGTTTGCACTACTAAAACAATTCAAAGTGAATGAAAAAAAATCCACAGTTGATAAAATCAAAATTTCCATTAGAACAGACAAAACAGTGCCATGCAGAGCCGTAACAGAGACTAAGGTAAAAAGGACAAACAATGGACTCCTACAAACATGTTTAATCTAATTTTTGTTTTTTTCCAGAACAGTAAAGTAGAAGTTGATTTTGAAAATATTATTGATGAGTTTGCTTCCAATAAGGTCAAGTAAATTTATAATAAAAATAAAATTAAGATAAATTGTGCTTTGATATAAATAAAATATTTAAAAACAGTAATGTGTGTTTTAATACACTGACTTTTCAACTTTTAAACATCTTTCAATTACTTTCATGTAATAAATGATGCTGTTATTATGCCTTGTGCAAAAGTAAATAGAATTCCTATCAAGCTGATTTTCTCATAGATCTTCTGAGGGAAAAACCATCCCTGTGTCTTCACTGTGGTAAAACAGGAAAGATTCCTTTCTGCAGTGCACTTTTCCGTTCAATTTTCCATGAACTTCCACAACTTTTATGTTGCTTTCTGTCTCAACTTCTCCCTCAGAAAGCCAACCACTCCTTTCTATGTTGAGTCCATTCTATTATCATGTATTAAAAACAACTTAAATGAGATTATTCAGTGAATGTTTGTTAAGCATGGCATTATTAGAATATTAAAGGTGATATCATGAGAGATAGAATATACATTAGCATTCAGTGAATCATGAAACTCCATACAAAGTATGAGCTCAGCAATGGAGAGGAAAGGGTTCCTTGGAACTGAATGCTGGGAAATCAATCATTTTATTTCAAAGGATTGTGGAAGGCTTTCTGTAAGTGCTGGAATTCATAAAGTATATCAATGACTTGAGAATGATAACCTATGAATAGAATGAGTGGATCAAGAAGACAACTATATATAGTTTGGGAAGAAAGGAGCTAGCTTGGGAAGAGTAGGATATAAGGGATACAATACTGTCTAAGTTAACCCGATGAAAGAAATTTATAGCATGAGGAAAAGAGCTTGGTCACCAAGGAAAATACTGCAAAGTCAGATGAATAAATAATTCACAGATAACTCACAGTCATGATCATCATGATCGATATCATCGCCATAATTGGTACAATTTTTGACAGCTGACTGTATGTCAGGGAGAGTGCCAAGCTTTGAAGTGTATATACAACGTGGTTAGTTTTTTAACCCACTCCATTTTTCAGTTAGAAAAAACTAAAACTCAGAGATATTAAAAACTTTGCCCAAAGTCGTGTATCTATTTAGAACAGAGTTAACGTTGGAAACTCAGACTTTATCTAGTAAATTCAACATTCTAACATATGAGAGAGAGATATTAAAAGGAATCTATTATCACATATGGGATTGAACTAGAAGACATTTAGTGACCCTTACCAACCATATGAAATGATCGTAGAAACTATATCCTGCGCCACGTTAGGAGAGCATCAGAAAACATCATCCAGCTCATTTTAGGTGAGAAAACTCAATTCCATAACGATTTGCAGGGCTAAGGTCATACAACTAAATCTAAAGTCATACAACTCAGATCGTAATTTAAAAACTTTTTTCCTCTATGAAGGCCTCTGTAGCTCCACAGAAATGTATTTTGTTCTCTCATGTTTGAGTTTATGGTTATCCTAACCCTGATTTCAACCAGCAAGAATGTGTTAACCTATTAGTGCTTTTTGCTAATCTCAGTACCCATTCCAAGCATTGGTGTCCTTTCTAAATTTTTCTGGTCTTCACCTCTTTGGGTGTTTTTTCCTCCTAATTGTGGTACTGAAATTGCAGTGATATAAAATATATTGTAGTTTTATCAAAAATTTTGCTGGCTTTCAAGATACTTATTATGCAGTAAAGGAAGATAATACAGCATAGGTTACAGAGCATAGATTTCGTAGTCAAATGTCTTTGATTCTACGGCTGCCATTTTCCAGTTCTAGGATCTTGAGTCATTATTTAAAAGAAACTAAAAATGAAACTCAAGGCTTTAATTTTCTTTTCTATGAAGTGGGTGCTGGTTAGTTTTAGTGATGTTTTTCAAGCTTCTAATAGAGTGCCAGGTCACATGCACACATAGTAAACAATAGCTTTATTAGTAGTAATGACGACATTACCTATGCCAAATTTGTAATGAACTAAAATTTAATAGTGTGATTAGAAAATAAACAGATTTAACTAATAGTTATATCAAAGCAAATTTAGTTCAACAGTTTAACTAGCTTATAATTAATTAGTAAATCTGAAATGAAAATTTATAAGCTTTGCGTCCAGTGATTATTAGTCTTTTGTTAGATATATAACTTAGTGTATATCTTGAATTCATGGCATTCCAATGCTATTGAAGTAATTTTGAAAAACAAGACAGAAAAATCATTTTCTTCATGGATCACCAGAGAACAAAGGGATATAATTACTATTACAGAAATTGTAATTGGTTTTAGGGCTTTAGAGTTACATGGACATAGGTACAAATTCCACCTCTGGTCAACAACTTAATGTGTAATTTTGAACAACTTATTTACTTCATTTTAGCCTCCTTTCTTCTTTTGAGAAGTGAGGAAATTCTAGCATCTATGTTGTAGGCCTGCTGTGGGATAGAGTATGCACTCCATAAATATTAGCCAACCTCATCATCATCACCATCACTTCAGCATCACATCATCATCCATGTACGTGTCATTAATAATATTGCAAGCATGGATTTGTGACTATTTCAGATTAATACATAACCCAATAATAATTGGCTAGATATGATTTTTAAAGGATGTCTTTTTGAACAATATATGAAAATTCCAGGAACAATTTAATCTACTTTATGAAACACATGGATTAAATCATTTATTTAGCTATTCTAGCTAAAAAAAACAAAAAGCAGTTCAGGTAGGTCCTAAGACTGTTTAAAAACTGTATTTTTTTTCTATTCCCAACAGAATGCATTAACAAAGAATGGGTTCATTAGGATATTCATTTACTTGTAAGCAAGCATTGCATTGCCATAGTGTTTCTACAGGTTTAATTAACTTTCTATTTTACCAAACCTGCAAAATATACTCCTGACCAAGGTCCCCAAACAAATATTTACAGATCATGAATTTTTAATTTCTTTACATTTCTCCCAGCCACTTTAAAAGATTGTAAATTGATTCTAGTAGATATTTTAGGGCCATGAATTTTTAAAACCCATATAGATTCTTTCTTCATTTGTCTGTTAGCATAGATTGTATTCCTATTCCAGAAATTGCTGATTCTGAATGTATCTATCTGTTTTCATATGATTGTCATAAAATGGAAAAGGAAATCATGATTTATGGGCCCATTTTATCCCCTCGAATGTAAACAGAAAGTCAAGCAGCTTTAGTTGAGTGCTTACTGTATGCCATAGCAATGTGCTAGATGCTGGAGCATTATATTTTCATGCTTCATATGAAACATTAGCATTTTCAATTGGTTTTGAACTGAGGGTTTAATCCTCAATAAATCAGTAAATAAAAACTTTAGTTTAGTTTGCAACTTTTTTATATTGCTTAGGTTAACATTTTGACAAAGTATTGAATGGCTTTTTTCCTTCAGTGTTGACCACTAGTTCATTTCAGCTCATATATATTTATATATAGACAAAGTGTAACAGAATTGCTCTACAAACCCAAAGCATAGCACGTGGTTTGTAAGATGAACAGCCCCTCCCAACAGTCAGAAAGTCACAGCTGACAATTATGCTCTGTTTTATCAAAAAGTAGACAAATAAAGCAGAGAAATAAAATCAAACGCCTGGACAGTATAACTGTTTCTGTGTTTACCCTGAGCTTTAGGTATTTACCCTAAAACTTAACCAAATAAATGGTTTCTTGAGCTTGCCCCTCATCCCAAGTGGATTCTTATATTACGAAGAACCTGGATCAGCTTCTTTGACCCTGGTTGACTTCTGTGTTCCTCTTTCCGTCTCATTCCAACTCTTTGGGACTCCCTCTGCTTCTTTTCTTCTTTGTTACTGTCCCTTTAACTGTCTATATTGGCATGCCTCCCCACCAGGACTAGCTGTAGTCTAGGAATCTTTCTCTCTATCTTCTTTTTTGGCTGTTTCTTTCTGCCAATGAAACAAAAGTTACTAAAATGTCATTTTTCTACACTATCTCAGTGATATGATAAAACTTTCTTCCTTTTCCAAATAAAATTAAAATCACATGAAATACTTAAATCCCAGATAAATAGGAAGTTCAATATCACATCCCCCTGGATCAGCTTCTACCTTAAAATATTTTAAACAAACAAACAAACAAATGAAAGACAACAAAGTTCACCAAATCTTGAGACTTATCCAGTTCTCAGAGGTCTTGCATCTGACTTCTACTCCCAATTTGTAACAGCCAGGGTTCATGTCATTCTGCTGGGCCAGTGTCCACTTTCTCAGCTTTGCCACACCGAGCCATGATGGAAAGCTGTTCAAGTGTTTCTTGCTCTGAGACTGCACTGTGGCAGCCAGCCTAAGTGGAGTTAGGATCTTTCTTCTTAATTTTAAACTAAGAATCAAGAGACCTGAGTTTTAACTCTTGAAACAAAAATAATTAATTACATTGCTTTTCTTCAACAATGGGTCTAGTAATTCCTTTTTAATGGGGGCAATCTTAAATTCTGAAACCTCCTTTGTAAATCTAGGTATCCTTACTTCCTATAATAGTTCCACAAAAGAAGTCACCTTTAGCCTCTTTAAGATGAAGGAGGAGGGGGTAACAAGTCCATGTTTATTCTTTAGTAAAGCATTCTGTCACATAAAAAAATAAAGCCTTTAATTTTAAGGATTTCAATTTTAAATACAATGAAAATAGATACAAGATTTAAAAGAATAGAACTGTTCCAAAATAGAAAAGATATATTTTCAACTGCCATCTTACTATGTCATCAAAGCAAGGCAATTAAAGCAAGGCTATTAAATCTTTTTTGTACTTGGTTCCCTAATCCATAAAATTGATATTAGCTCACGGTACTTAGTTCCAATTACTATGTTTTATTAATTCTATGTCACATAGTTTAAATCTTTCATATTTTAACATCTCTGAAATCAAGATACTTTTTACAATCAATAGCAGAGAAAAGCATGGTGTAATAATTTGTCAAAATATCCTTGTAATTTGATAAAATATGATATATGAGATACTGTATAAAATAGGAGGTCTTATGCATAGGGATTAGGAGTTATGCTTTGGAATGAAATAAGCCAGATCTACCTCTGAATAGATGTATGCTCTTGGAAAAATTATTTAACAATTTTAGGTCTAATTTTCTGACCTGTGAAATGATACATATAAACAATAAATGCCTTACTTCATCATCATCAGCAGAAATTATGTGAAGGTTTGGCTACTCATGGTCTTTTGTTGCGCCATATGAATTTTAGGATTCTTTGTTCTATTTTCAGGAAGGATGTCATTGGGATTCTGATTGGGATTGCATTGAATCCGTAGATTGCTTTCAGTAGTATGGACATTTTAACTATGTTTATTCATGTGTATGGAATATCTTTCCATTTCTTTATGTTATCTTTGATTTCTTTCAATAATGTCTTATAGTTTTCAGTGTATAGTTCTTTCACTTCCCTGGTTAAATTTATTCCTAGATACTGTATTCTTTTTGTTGTGATTGTAAATGGAATTGTATTCTTGAGTTCTCTTTCTGTTAGTTCATTGATAGAATATAGAAACGCAACTGATTTTTGTAAGTTTATTTTGTACCCTGCAACTTTACTGCAGTTGTTGTTTATTTCTAATAGTCTTCCAATGGATTTTCTAGGGTTTTCTATATATAAAATCATGTTGTCTACAAACAACGAGAGTTTCACTTCTTCCTTGCCAATTTGGATATCTTTTATTTCTTTTTCTTGCCTAAATGCTCTGGCCAAAACCTCCAATACTATGTTGAATAAGAGTGGTGAGAGAGGGCACCCTTGTCTTGTTCCTGTTCCCAGAGGGATGGCTTTCAGATTTTCCCCATGGAGTATGATGTTCGTTGTGGGTTTGTCATACATGGCCTTTATTATGTTGAGGTACTTTCTTTCTATACTCAATTTATTGAGAATTTTTATCATGAATAGATGTTGGATCTTGTCAAATGCTTTCTCTGCATCTATTGAGATGATCACGTTGTTTTTATTCCTCATTTCATTAATGTGGTGTATCGCATTGATTGATTTGTGGATATTGAACCATCCCTGTGTCCCTGGTATAAATACCACTTGATCACACTATATGATCCTTTTGATGTATTGCTGTATTCAGTTTGCCAGTATTGTGTTGAGGATTTTTCATCTATGTTCATCAGCAATATTTTCCTTCTTTTCATTGTCCTTGTCTAGCTTTGGGATCAGAGTGATGTTGGCCTCATAGAATGTTTTAGGAAGTGTTCCATCTTCCTCAATTTTTTGGAATAGTTTGAGAAGGATAAGTAATAAATCTTTAAATGTTTGGTAGAATTCTTCAGAGAAGTGCCCTGGTCCCAGACTTTCATTTTTGGGGAGGTTTTTGACTACTGTTTCAATCTCTATCTGTGATTGGTCTATTCAGATTCTCTATTTCTTCTTGATTCAGCTTTGGGTGATTGTATGAGTCTAAGAATTTATCCGTTTCTTCTAGATTGTCCAATTTGTTGGCATATAGTTTTTCATAGTATTCTTTTATAATCCTTTGTATTTCTGTGGTGCTCATTTTAATTTCTCCTCTTTCAGTTCTAATTTTTTTTTATTTGAGTCTTCTCTCTTATTTTCTTAGTGAATCTGGCTAAGAATTTGTTAATGTTGTTTATCTTCTCAAAGAACCAGCCTTTAGTTTCATCGATCCTTTCTACTGTTGTTTTGGGTTTCAATTTCATTTATTTCTGCTCTAATTTTTATTATTTTCCTCCTTCTACCGATTTGAGGTTTTGTTTGTTTTTCTTTTTCTAGCTCTGTAAGGTGTGGTTTAAGAATGCTCATTTGAGATTTTTCTTGTTTGTTGAGATGGGGCTGTATTTCTATGAATTTCCCTCTTAGGACCAATTTTGCTACATCCCATATGTGTTGGTATGGTATATTTTCATTTTCATTTGTCTCCAGATATTTTTTTATTTCCCCTTCAATTTATTCAATGATCTATTGGTTGCTCAGTAGCATGTTTTTTAGTCTGCACATATCTTTCACTTTCCAAGGTTTTTTCTTGTAATTGATTTCTAGTTTCACAGCATTATGATTGGAAAAGATGCTTGATATGATTTCAATCTTCCTAAATTTATTGAGACTTGCCTTGTTTCCCAACATATGGTCTATCTTTGAGAATGTTCCATGTGCACTTGAGGAGAATGTATATTCTGCTGATTTTGGATGGAGTGTTCTATATATATATCTATTAAGTCCATCTGGTCTAGTATTTCATTTAGTTCCACTATTTCCTTGTTGACTTTTCTGTCTGGATGATCTATTCATTGATTTAAGTAGAGTGTTAAGCTCCCCTACTATTATTGTGTTACTGTTAATATCTCCTTTTAGGTCAGTTTATAGTTATCTTAGTACTTTGGCGCTCTTGTATTAGGTGCATAGATATTTAGAACTGTTATGTCCTCTTGGTGGAGTGTCCCTTTTATCATTATATACTGGAGCTTTTTGCCTCTCATTGCCTTTTCTTATCTTGAAGTCCACTTTGTCTGATATAAGTATGGCAGCATCTGCTTTCTTTTGTTTGCCATTAGATTGGAATATCATCTTCCATCTCTTCACTCTGAGCCTGTGTTTGTCTTTAGAGCTGAGATGTGTTTCCTTGAGGCGGCATATTGTTGGGACTTGTTTTTTAATCCATCCAGCCACTCTATGTCTTTTGATTGGAGAATTCAATCTGTTTTCATTTAGAGTGATTATTGATATATGAGGGGTTAATGTTGCCATTTTATCACTTGTTTTCCAATTGTTCTATATTTCCCTTGTTTCTCGTCCCTTGTATTTCCAACTGCCAATTCAGTTCGGTAGCCCTCTATGGTGGTTTTCTCAGTTTTCACTTTATTTATCATTTGTGTCTCTGTTCTTATCTTTTGTTTAATGATTACCATGAGGTTTGTATAAAAGATCTCATAGATGAGATAGTCCATTTTCTGATAGCCTCTTATCTCCTTAGTCTAAGCAGGTTCCATTCCTTTACTTTTATTTATTTATTTTTTTCGAGGAAGATTAGCCCTAAGCTAATATCTGCTGCCAATCCTCCTCTTTTCGCTCAGGAAGACAGGCTCTGAGCTAACATCCGTGCCCAACTTCCTCTGCTTTATATGTGGGACGCCTACCACAGCATGGCTTACCAAGTGGTGCCATGTTCACACCCGGGATCCAAACTGGTGAACCCTTGGCTGCCGAAGCAGAATCATCAAACCTAACCATTGCATCACTGGGCCAGCCCTTCCATTCCTTTTCTCTTCCCATCTAAGTTTTTGTTGTCACAACTTATTCTGTTTTGTATTGTGAGTTTGTGGTTAAAATGAAGTGATTATATTTATTGTTGATGTTTTGCTTCCCTTTAACTTTAATGTTATAATTAAGTGTTTGCTAATCTGGTCTGAGGGTTGCAATTTTCTGATTTTGTCTGCCAGTTATCTCCCTGCTCAAGGCATTGTAAACTCTTTTTTTTTTTTTTTTCTGGTATGAGGGCCTTCTTGACAATTTCTTTGTACCCAGGGGGTGAGTGGGCTGTGGTGATGAAGTCCATCAGATTTTGTTTATCTGCAAATGTTTTTATTTCTCCATCATATCTGAAGGATTTTTTCACTGGATAGAGTATTCTTGGCTGAAAGATTTTGTCTTCCAGAATTTTGAATATATCATTCCACTCTCCCTTAGCCTGTAATGCTTCTGCTGAGAAATCTGCTGAAAGCCTGATAGGGTTCCTTTGTAGGTTATTTTCTTCTGCCTTGCTGCCCTTTGCATTTTTTCTTTGTCTTTGACCTTTGCCAGCTTTACTAATATATGCCTTGGAGAAGGTCTTTTTACATTGATGTAATTAGGAGTTCGATTGGTTTCATTTACATGTAATTGCAGCTCCTACTCCAGGTTTGGGATATTCTCAGCTATTTCTTTGAACAAGCTTTCTACTCCTTTTTCCCCCTCTTCTCCCTCTGGGATACCTGTAATCCTTATGTTTCATTTCCTAATTGAGTTGGATATTTCTCAGAGAATTTCTTCACTTCTCTTTAGTTTTAGTTCTCTCTCCTCTTCCATCTAAAACATTTCCATATTTCTACCCTCTAAATTGCTATTTCTGTCCTCCATAATATCAGCTCTGTTATTTAAGTACTCCAGATTTTTCTTTGCCTCATTCATTATGTTTTTCACCTCCAACATTTCTGATTGTTTTTCCATGTAATTTCAATCTCCTTTTTGAAGAATTCCCTCTGGTGATTAATTTTATGCCTGATTTCATTGAACTGTCTCTCTGAGTTTTCTTGTAACTCGTTGAGTTTTTTAATGATAGCTATTTTGAATCCTCTGTCATTTAGATTGTAAGTTTCTGTGACTTCAGGATTGATTTCTGGCTGTTTATCTTTTTATTTCTGGTCTGGAGTATTAATATACCTCTTCATACTATATAATGGGGTGGATTTGTGCCTTTGCATAGTGATGATGGCATCTGGTTGCAGATTCCACCTGCCACTACTGGAGGGGGAAGGAGCTATTATTTGAGCCCACTGCAATCCCTGTCAGCTGTGCTTGTCTGAGCCTGGACCACTCCTTCGGATCACAGTGGCCCTGTGGGCTCTCCCTCTGAAGGGGAAAGTGACCATGCAGCGGCTCAGGGCTGTTGCTGCCTACTCCCACAGTCCCACCAAGATGCACTCTCTGCTTCTTGGCCACAGTGGTACTATAGGCACTCAAGGCAGCTGGGAACTCATTTGCCCAGGCACACAGATCTGCCACTGTCTCCTAGGTTGCACCAGTCATTGTGCTTGGTGAATGGGGCCTCCCCACTTGGGTCCAAGCCTGGGCCACTCCCTGGGTACTGTGGTGGCACTCTGGGTTTTCCCATTGGATGGGAAAGTGATCATGCAGGGTCTCAGGGCTGCTGTCACCTGTTCCTGCAGTTGCTCCAAGGTGTACTTCCACCCTTGGGGCCACAGTGGTGATATAGATGCTCCAGCCAGGAAAGTAATTGCATGCATGTACAGGGCTGCCTGGGGGATGGTGGAGAGTGCTCATCTATCTACACCACATCCCTGGAGGTAATCCATCCATCTTTAGATGTATAGTTGTGCAGGTCTCTCAGGCATCCTGTTGTGCTGTGTGGCTATCTTCCATTGGTCAATGAATGTCCATTTAGTTGTAGCTTGAAAGAGGAAAGATAAAGGGAACAGCTCACTCCACCATGTTGCTGATCCCACTTCTCATAATTTTATTTTCATTGGTTAGTAATTCAACAGTGTCTGATATTTTCAGACTGCTTTTCCTGCTATGCCTTTTGAATATCATCTCCAGTTCTTTGACTTTTTCATCTCTTTGACATCTCTTTCATGCCACTTCCAGCACCATCTTCCATAACTGCACCGTACTTCTTGTCATCACTCAGCAGTACTTACTTGAAATCCCCAGGAAAGGAGTTCTGCATGGTTGATGGATTCAGTCTTTGGAGGAATTAGCTATTATGTTTTATAATTTGGCTGAAGTGTCATTTGGGCCTTTGGACTGTAGAAACTCTATATGCCTTTCTTAAGTCTAATATCAAGGTAAGAAACCTAAGCTACTTGTTAATATAGCCCAACCTTATGTGAAATCCCCAAGTGTAAATGGGAGGAACAAGTGTTTATACACAATTCCCCTATCCATATCATGACATAAATTGAATTCCTTCAGTGTGCTCACACTAGAAAATCTTTTCTTTGTTGCCTACCATACAGGAAAAAATGATACAGACACATGGTGCCTGGAGTTTAAGGAATATTGTTTCCTCAACTTTTATTACAAAGCATTTCTAAAACTCATTTGGACAGACCATGCAAAACCTGTCCTTCCAGTTCTCTGGTCTTTCAGTTTCAAAAACTTCCCCTTGATTGTTCTTAGCCAGTAATTCCCATGTTTATGTCATGAACCTTATCCTTACCGGTAAAGGTATCATCTCTAAAATCTGCTTCAAAAATCTCACCCTCTCCAAACATTGCCTCTCCTTCCAATTCACTTACTTTAGACACACCTGTGCACAACTTTTAGCCTCCTTGGTTTTCCTCTTTTTATCAATTCTCTTTCTTTTTGTTATTACCTGTCTTTGATTCAGTTATCTTGCAGGCATCCTCAATCCTTTTGTCCCTCTCTCTCTCTGTTTTTCTAATCTGAACAAAACTCCCAATCTTGATTAGAACCAACTACTTATTTCACTGGGTTTGACACTGAATAGTTAATTGTTGCTAAATAAAATAGCAAAATTGATTGAATTATCATCCTTTAACTTCATGACCAAAAGCCAGAAATGGATATTGAACTTTGCCCAGCAGTGCAATAATATTTTCCTTCTAAATTCACATTCTCATTGTCTGAGAAGTCTGTTGTGTTAATTCTCTTTCCTCCTCAACCTATCCATACCTCTCTTCTAACCACATTCTCAACTGATGGCCTAGCTTCATAATTCACCAGTAATGTGGAATCCATCTGAGAGAATTCATCCCTTTTCTTATTACCAAGTCCACAAACCAACTTGTATCAGTAGTCTTCTATTAGTATTATTTCTATCTCTGACTTTGATCTATTTTCTCTCATCTGAACTTCAATTGCTTTGTCTCTACAGAATCATTCCCATTCACATAAAAACCTGTTCTAAAACTTACTTTCTAAACCAAAAAGGAAATAAAATCATAAAAGGAAACAAAGAAATATCAACAAAGCGACTCTACCTTGACCTCATGTCTGCTTCCATGTACACTATTCCTGTGAATCTCCTGAAATAAGTTATCAGCATTGTCTAAAAATTTTCACCTTCCATTCATCCTTTGAAAAAATATTTTATTTGATATTTTTAAATTTACAAAGTAATGTCTATTTTCAAAACATAATGTTAAAGACTCTGATTCTGAACAAATATTCTATTAGCCGTAATTCAGCCCCATAGCCACATGAAAGAGACTTGTAAATATTGTCTGGCTATTTGTCAAAAGGAAATATAAATGATTTTGATGAATAACTAGCCACTCTTTGCCACACCAGCTTATTGAAAATTCATATATGTGGAAATTGAACTGATCAGAACTATGGAAGAGCAATGTTACAGAGTTAAACTGAGCCAGAAGCTAAAATATTCAAGAAAAAGGGGCTTAGAATTCTGTATATTACTACAATAAGGAGCAACAACATGTGGTCCAGTCTAATATTCAAAGCTCTGTGCTTTTAGGCAGAGATGGGAGGGTAGATAGTGTAAAAGCAGCAATGAGAAATAAAAGGGTACTGAACTCAACATCAAGCTGAGATGTTCAATTGATATAAAGTACAAAAGCCACTACTTGGGGGAGAGAGGCTATGGAGGAAGCAGCATTTTAAGAAAAGTGGTAGGTTTCTATTAGTACATGAATGGGAAATAATAATCACAAAAAAGTTTGAAGATATGGGAAAGTTCCTGAAATAGAGAGGGTTGGGGAAACATGTTAGAATAAAATAAGCATACAGCCAAATGGAGAATAGGGATGTATAGAGTCCATCGACATATAGTAGAGTTTAAGGAGTGGACTGTGGTTGAGGGATAACCTGAGAGACCTGGGCTTCTCTGTGGTTTCTTACAAGGGGAGAGAAAAGATATAGAAATAATTCCTAATGGCCTGAGGTAGATCGTGTTTATGAGTCAATAGAAGGGTTGGTATCGTGACTGATCATGCAGTATTTAGGTCTCCTTCTTGGCTTCCGGGGATGGAGGTCTCCAGGCGAGAACAGGGAAAATCCAACTAAAGAGCAGGGCCCACTTTTTGATTCTTATTGGTGAACACATCACCTACATTGTTTTTCCGTTTAATTTATTGATTTAGTTAATTTTATTAATAGTTCTTAATACTGAAGTATCCATGATTCCTAGAATAAGGTATAATTGATTTGGTTATATTATCACTTTAATATTTTGCTATATTCTATTTGAAAATATTTTATTTATAATTTTTTTCATTTATATTAAAAAACATTTATACGATTGTATAATTTGTTTTCAGATCATCTTTATGATTTGAAACAGATGATTTCCTGTTAAAATATAAATACAAACAAGATAAAACATCCTCTAAGATGTCAAATATTTTCCTATGGAATTGTATATGATGTTCTCTTATTATTATTTTAACCTCTTCTGTAACAGTGGTTATTTCGCTTTCTTCCTTCCTAATTTTATCTATTTCTGTCCTCTTTTTCTGTTTCTTAATCATATGAGTGATAGTTTTATCTTTCTTGTTTTTCCTTAAAATGAATCAGGTTTTTCATGATCTGTTTGTTTATTGCACTAACTTTTACAATTATTTTTATTAATTTCTATTTCCTCATTTCTTTTAATTTGTTTTAATGTTCTTTTTATATTTTATAAATATGACAGCTAGGTAATTTTTAAATAGTTGCCCTTTAGCAACGAACATATAAAATGATTTGCTGATTAGACCACATTTCCTTTTAGTATTTACTGTATCCCATAGACTGATATATTTTTCCTAGCTAATTTATTATTTCAATTCTTATTTTCTTTTTTGATACAGTGCTTATCAAGAAATACAGTTAAGAATTTTTTTAAGTTAATATATATTAATTTTTACTGTATTATGATTAGAGAATACGCTTTCCAACAATTTCTATATATGAAACATTTTTTCAGATTTTCTTTTTGATGTGGTAATTAGACATAGAGAAATAAGTATATGTATATTTGTATTTATACACACATTTTTTTCTGTCCATAAGGTATACAGTTATATATTTACCTATTTAACTTAACCTATTGATTATATTATTGGATCATTTTATACTTTTATTTTTATGGTTACCAAATCTATCTGACTGTGAATAATGTATATGGATAATTCCAAATATAGTCTCATTTGATCTAATTTTCATTGACTCCTGAATAGTTTTGCAATATGTAGTTTGTTGGCATTTTATCCATGCATATGCACTTATGGCAATTACATACTCTTAAAAGTGTATCTTTTATTTTACAAAACATCTTTTCATCTTTTTGATGATATTTAACTTTAAATAGCATTTTGTTTCATACAAATATTGCTATTTCTACTTTTGTAATATATGCACTTGTCTGTAAACTCTTTACCCATTATTTTAAATTTTTCTTTATTTTTTAAAGATATATTTCATATAAATTTAATATTTTCTCTTATAGTGGCTAATTTCTTATTTTTATTTTTTCTTTATTTTCTTGTAATTATTTGTGCTGATTTGATTAAGTTGGTATGTATCCCTTTGTTTCCTTCCCTAGAAATGTTTTCTACTTTTTCATATCAACAATGGTTAACATTAATTGCACACTTTTCTGTTGCATATAAACAAACAAAAGATATTTCTCTACAATTACATGAGAATACAATAATTGTTTCATCACAGTTTCCACTCCAAGTAAATGAAGGCTTTTGAACAGTTGTATGCTCACAGTGCCTTCCACTCTAGCCCCAGGTAACAACAATAGTTAACATTACAGAACATTTAGTGTAGACCAAGCACTGCTGTCTCTACATTGCATATATTAGCACATTTAATTATCACCAAAACCCTATGAGACGGACTCTGTCATTATCCGCACTAAAATGAAAACTCCATGAAAGCAATGTATTTCTGTTGCTTTGGTCACCAATATACTCCAAGTACTAGAACAGTGACCAACGTGTAGTGAGCACTGCAAAAATGCTTGCTTAATAAATATATCCATAATTTTATAGATGGAGAGAATCGTAGAACAGAGAGGTTATGTGATTTATTTTAATTTCAGCACCAATAATTGGTAAAACCTAGGTTGAAATCCAGACGCTTTAGTGTTAGAGTCTGTGCACGTAACTATTTAAGCTTTTGGAAGAGGTTTTCATTTTTTGTTTCTTGATTTCTCTCCATTAAACCAAAGCCGATGTTTCCTCAAGATAGTTTAAGAATTTTACTTTCAGAATGTCTCTTTTCTTTCAAGACAACATTTTTGTCCCAAATTTTATATATTTTTAGACAGTGTATCAAGATCCAGACCCTTCCTGGGATTCACTGCTTTTTTGTAGTTTCTCTGAGGCTCTCTATGATTAACCCTAGTCTAAGTGCACCTGACATCTTGGTAGAAATGGATGGCTTGGTGATGCAGTAGGAGCTGGTATTGTAAGTGGAGCGGAGTTGGCTACCACTTTCCTGAATCTCTCTATTCCCTTTTTAATCCTCCTGGGCATGAGCAAACACAGGGACCAAAGAAATTGTTCAGAGGCCATAAGCCAATCCAAAAGGGCCAAGCAGTGTAGGAAGACTGGATCCTAGGCAAAGAGATTGCAGTAGCCTACAAAGACAGGTTGAGAAAGATGAAAAGAGGATAGAATAGTAAATTTTCTCCAAGGGAAAAAAAATTGCATGTCATCAATTCTCTCTTTTTTCTTTTTTAAAGACTGTTTTTCTAGAGCAGTTTTAGATTCATAGCAAAATTGAGAGAAAAGTACCACCCTTGCCTCCACATGTGCATAGTCTCTCCCATTATCGACATATCCCATCAGAATGGTACATTTGTTGCAACTGGTGAACCTACATCAACACATCATAATCGCCCAGAGTCCATGGTTTACATCATGATTTACTCTTGGTGCTGTAATTCTATGGGTTTGGACAAACTTATAGTGGCATGTATCCATCATTATAGTATCACACAGAGTATTTGCATTGCCCTAAATATCCTCTGTGCTCTGTCTGTTCATCTAACCCCTGGAACCACGGATCTTTTTACTGTCTCCTAGTTTTGCCTTTTCCAGAAGGTCATATAGTTAGAATGATACAGTATGTAGCCTTTTTAGATTGCCTGCTTTCAGCTAATAATATGCATTTAAGCTTCCTCCATGTCTTTTCATATCTTGATAGTTCACTTCCTTTTAGCACTGAATTCAATTCTCTTTTTGGGAAGGGATTATAGGTCTGTCCTTGAAAATGGATAAGCAATTAAGGGTATGGGCCTCATTGAGCACTCTATGCCACAGGTAGAGAAAATGAATTCCATTATTCTTGATAGGATAACATCACTTTCAAAGGAATTTCAAATGCAAATTTCAAAACCCTCCTTATTGAACTCATTTCCTTTTTATTATACCATGCATCATTCCTGACCATGACCTCCTAGTCAACCCAGCATTGTATGTGTGATATATTTCAATATCATACACTAGTATATGAAAGTAAGATTATATATACCAAGACACAGGAAGGGACTGGGAAGTCTGAGTGGAGTAGAGACTAGTGAAAAGGCCAAATTGCATAATGAAGTCAATCATTCTTGAGGAAGATTATTTAAGCTCAAAAGACCTTAATAAACCTGTCGTAAGGAATGAGATTGACTTGGTACTCCTTGGAGAGAGAAGTTTGTATAAGCTAAACAGAATTGAGAGAGATGTGTGCAGACAAGGAGCAATGCAGAAAAAGACATAATGATACACTTGTTAAAGGATCTACATCACCAGGTAATGCTATATTTCTCTCAAGCTGAGTTTAGTGTGTTCCAAGAAAAGCAAGTTGTGTGAAATGTCCCTAAGTCCCTTGGACAAATCAGGCAGATTTCAGTCCAATCCTGAATACTACATTTGGTAACATGACACTGAACCAGTGTTTAATACCTACCTCAGATTATGTGCTTATTGCCAAGCAGAAACATAGATTATCATGCTGTTAAACACAGCTTGAAATTGCTATGTGCCTTAGAACTGTGTGTATCTCCTTAAAGCTTTACAGCACATTTATTTTTCTTGTTTATTTATCTTTTCCATCAGAACTATATGTATTTTTAGACTGGCGAATTCAACCTTCCTAGAAAACTTATTCTATTACCTTATGAAGAAGATTATACCACTGAAAGCAGGTTTATTGAGCAAAGCAAAAAGATGAATCAACAAATAAAAATGGAAAACCTGGGGCCAGCCTGGTGGCATAGTGAGTAAGTTCACACTCTCTGCTTTGGCAGCTCAACTTTCACAGGTTTGGATCCCAGGTGCAGACCTACACACTGCTTGTCAGGCCACGCTGTGGCAGCATCCCACATACAAAGGAGAGAAAGATTGGCACAGATGTTAGCTCAGGGATAATCTTCCTCAAGCAAAAAGAGGAAGACTGGCAACAGATGTTGGCTTGGGGCCAATCTCCCTCACCAAAAAAAGAAACAGAAAGAAAGAAGACCTAGTATCTATGAATCTATCTGAACACTGACATATGTGCCATTTTTCTATTCTACAAAGAAAGTAACATTTTATTTTAAAATCTTACTTCCACGTAATGTGTACTAAATAAAGACACTGAACACTGAAAAGCAAATATTACTTATTATACAGCCAATAATTAAATTGTGGCTACTAATTTTTGGTATCAATAAAATAATATAAAATAGCTCATATTACAAACCATGACCACTGTCATTATTTGGCCCTGTGTACTAAAACTTTTCCTGGCTACACAAAAGGATCTCTTCAAAACTTCTCTATAGATCTGGGATTATAGAGGTTGAAGATCAGCTCTCGGATAACTTACAGGGGCAAAACTGACAAAGTTAGACTAAGAGCAGAACTAAGGCCAACTTGCTGGAACTGATCATGAGAAATAATGAGAAGTAAAGTCAAAGGGAGAATTGAAGACCAGGTGTTGGCAGGGTGACAGGCACACAAAATTGCAAGTTCAGCTATGTGATTGCAAAATGTTCTACTTTAAAGGTCTATGACCGGGGCCTGTGGCTTCCACTGCTCTTAAATGAATGGAAGTAAGAACACTGTGTCATCATATTATGGAGTTCCTGACAGTTTTTACTATATCAGCATTCTTCCCCTACAAATTTATTTACAAGATTAAAAATAATTATATTCCCCATTTCATGCTTTGTCATGATGCTTTCTAAACTTTCTCCCTTTGCATATGCAAGTGTTGAGTATATGGTAAACACTGTAATAGATATTTTTTAAAAATGTTATCTTGACCCAGTATTGAGACCCTGCCTAAAAACTGGTTGGTTCCTCCTCTTGGGCAGCTGATTAAATCCACACTCCAACCACTTCCATTTTGGGGGGTCTCATGCTCCAGGCTAGGATGCATGAGCCCTAATTGCCCCAGGGCCAGGTACTGGACAACTAGAGGCAGCCACTACCTCACGCCTCCAGAAATTATTCAAATTAACCAATCCATAAGAAGCCTGCAACCTAGCTAACTCTGCCCCACTTGTCATACACAAACTGCTCCCTACAGCTGCAATTTGCTGTTCCCCTGTCCTTGGGTGCAATCCCCTGTGTGACCCTGCCTGGCAGTCTTCTCTCCTTTGGAGTTGTAAGTACCAAAAAGTTCTGCCTTTTTTCTATTTAAGTGTCATTATTGTGTTCCACTATTAAAAGATCTTTAAATCTTATAAAATTGGGACACACTGCATGTTTATGGAATTCATTTATGATTGATTAAGCTCCAATCTGTGATTCTTAATCCATGAGGCAAGTGGAACTCCATTTCCTGGAACACTGCCCGGTTTTGAGTTAAAGTCTAACTACAGAGCATGTAGTATATGGCAAGGAAGCATGGGAATACCAGAGCTTGCTAATCCAAGGACACTGAGGAGGGAAAACTTTCTCTCTCTTACCATACCAT
This sequence comes from Equus przewalskii, assembly GCF_037783145.1. NCBI lineage: Eukaryota > Metazoa > Chordata > Mammalia > Perissodactyla > Equidae > Equus > Equus przewalskii. Next base: position 30,491,435 of record NC_091852.1, on the reverse strand, counting down.
CTCTGCAGCCATCACTACCCAAGATGGAAAAGGTTAGAAAGACTGACCAGTGCCTCAGGGCACCCGCAGTTTAACAACAACTTTCCTTCTGCTTAATTGTGGCCCCTGTGGACTGACTTACTTTCCTGCAAATCTGCATCTACGTTTTTAAAGGCTTTTCAAAATATTGTATTCAGTGTTTTCAGGGAACAGATTTTCTTTTCTTTTTAATTGGAAACGTTGTCCGGGACATTGAGTTCACCTTACTGAGAGAATTAATGTCTGCTAATAGAATCCTAATAATTATAAATATCAGGAAGAGTGGGAAGGACCCAATATTCTACAACACACTGATCCAGCCCAATCTAGGAACATTGCCAAAATTATATAATGCTCCAATTACAATGTAAGATTAGAAATTCTTAAGGAAATTAGGTACAGTCAGCAATATAAAAGAGTAAGCTGAAAAGGGACATGATGCCAATTTCAAACTTTTGAAAGGGTAATTGCAAAAAGAAGTACTTGCCTTGCTTCTGTGTTTCCTCATCATTTCTAAATGGCGTGTTGTTTGGACCATTAATAGGACCATGATTTCCAACATACAACATTTTTTATAACATGTAACAATACATAAATTTTCTAAAGCATACAGAGAAGGTATAACATTTGATAACCATTACTAAAAATCAGCTTTCACTTCTAAGACTCATTCACCTCTGAGTGTATTACACAAACGTTTTCTCTGACGGTTAGTGCTGGTTTTATTTTTTTTGCCTTCAATATGAACACATTTATTTTTGGTTCGGTTAATGATTGCGATTTTGCAGAGGACCCCAGAAACAGACTCTCTTTACTATATACAAAATAGAAATGCAAAGAGAAGACTATGTCTACACAAGCAGTTTTGAATTGTTTTCAGCACAATACTGGCAATAAAGAGTCCTACATGTAATACTGTATTTGTAGGATACACAAAAGCTGTCTTGGTTACAAAACTCAACGTAGGGCTTTATTCCCTGCCAGCTGGCATCTCTTCCTAAGAAAACCCGTTTTAACGTGCTGTTGTCTACACACAATCATTTTTTAAAGCACCCTAAAGTCCACTTTTATAACAAGCTTCATTCCTCAGGTTGTTTCATTGGTGCTCTATGCACTGGAAGTAATAAAAGAGAATTAGTAATGTAGACACAGAATGAAAAAGAAAATTCATTTTGTTTGTAAATTGTGCCCTGTTTGGCTGAGGTAGATATTTATGAATGCTTTGTAGGATTTAGGTGTGAAGAGAGCTGTATGGGAACACATATTAGAGGCAAAAACATGTTTTCATTTTTCACTTATTATCCAGTCACTCTGATATCAATCTTTTAAACACTTTCCCCGACCTCAAGTATAACACCAATAGTTTTATGATGCTTTAAAAAAATAGAAGCACACTTATCTGTGTGTTACAGGGGTGATATTCTGAAACAAGTGCAGATGTCCAGGATTTCATGAGCGTAAACTGCTATTATATTGTAACGTGGTAAACAAATATGAAGGCAGTCTCCTTTCTTTCTCATTTGTAAGTCTTATGGATGCTAAATGTTCATTAGGTCATAATGCAAACCCTCCACCAGGATTCCCTTTTCTTTAGTGATTTGCTAGTTTATTTTAAAAATGAATAAATCTGAGCTTTCTTCACCATTTCACAGGGAGATAATTTTAACATTTAAATGAACTTGATGTGTAGATAATTTTTTGATTCCAGGGTTTAATAAAAAAGAAGTGCCCCATTCACACACACACACACACACACACACACACACACACACACACAGATCAGATATGCATGACTTGTAGGATGCAGTAAAAATGAAACCATATTTCTAATTCCAGCTGCTCCTTAACATTTTTTCAGCGAGCTTCTTATTCTCCTGACCCTCAATGAAAGTTCTTATACTCTTCATGATTTTTATGCTTTCTGTTAGGTAATTTAAAAGCCTTATAATCCTTTAAGTCAGAGGATACAGTCTAACAATAAAAAAAATTATAAATGTCCAGACCCATATAATAATCAAGGCTTCCTTTTATATTCAAAGATAAAACTTTTTCCCCCTCTCTTTTCAAAGACCTTCTGTAGTCAGGAAGCAAGACACTTTGCAGCACGAAAGAGAACTTTACTGAATTTTTCTTCTTCAACATCTTATCTCTTCCTCCATTTCTATTAAGGATAGAAGCGAGACTAGAGTTTAATCTCATCACAATCATTCTAACTTTGCTGACTTTAGAGTTTCCTGGCTGGCCTATACTTAAAAATGGACTCAGTCTCTCAATCAATATTTTTGAAGTTTATTCTGTTTTTGAATTACACTCCCTATAACTAGGGATTTTTACCAGTAGTATCCTGGCTGATAGCCAGGCCTGGTGGTCTAATGGTTAAGATTCAGCATTCTCACCACTATGGCCCAGGTTTTGTTTCCCAGTCAGAGAATCACATCACCCTTCTGTCGGTTGTCATACTGTGGTGGCTGCCTGTGGCTGTGATGCTGAAAGCTATGGTATTTCAAATACCAGCAGGGTCACCCACGGTGGACGGGTTTCAGCAGAGCTTCTAGACTAAGACAGACCAGGAAGAAGGACCTGGCTACCCACTTCCACTTCCTAAAATATTGGTTATGAAAACCCTGTGAATATAGCACCAGACGACTTGATGGGCACTGACAACAACATCCTTGATGATATTGTGTTCGTGCTCCTCTCACTGGTTCCTTATTCCTTTTGCAGAATGCAGGAACCCAGAGACAGCATTGCATAGTTCCCTCTTTCAAGACTGTTTTATTCCTCTAGGTGGCCCTATTCTATAGGACAAAAAGACAGCCACCTCAGCATGCTATCCTCATTCTTGGCTACCATAAGAATCAGCAATATATCCTTTGCCATAAGAACAGCCTTTAGCAGGTTTGTTTGCAGTTGGCTTACCTATATCACAATATTTGGATTTTTCAGGTTGGATACACAAATTCACTCTTTCCTCCTCTAACCCCAATGATTCTGTTTAAGTCCATCCCCGAGGCTAAATTAAGGACAGGTAACTGTCCCTGCTCCCTTGGTAGTTATCTGCAATTTCTTCTCTAAAATAGTCACTGTTGGCCATTTTATCCTCTCCACAGGGTTGACTTAAGAACTAACTTCTTTTTTCTCAGCTTCTTTTTTGTCTTCATGATGAACCTTTGAAATATAAAATCTATTATCTTCACACTTCAGCTTCTGTCTGTGATAGAAGAGTTGTCTTCTAACAGAGTTAGATGAGGAAAGGATTAGAAAAAGAGTGTGGGTAACAATAGCATCTTACATTATGGTGTATTCAATATGAAAATCACTTTCAGACTTCTTACCTTACTTAGGCTGGCAAACTTCTATCAAGCTCAAGTTGCTAGAGCGTTTGGCAACATAGAAAACATGTGCTCAAAATAATTGCCTATGAGTGTAATCCAAAATCACTTCTGATTAATATCTGCCAAATAGTTAAGAAGATTCACAGTTGTAGACTCTGATCTGGAGGTTATGCAATCCATCACTTCCTCTTTAGCAGTGCTTTTTGGAACTCTCTACAATGCTTATTCGTTTTCTAATCTGTATAGCTTTACAAGAGGATTCATCAATCTTTACTTTGTATAGCTTTTATTTTTACAATAATCCAAGTATTGAATATATGTTTTCAAAACACACCGCCTCCCTTGGAGATTACGATAAATAGACTTGAGGCGGCATATTTTCTTCAAGATGAACATCATAGTTATGTGACATTTAAAATCTCTCCATGTTAGGGCAGATCATCAGATAACTCCATATATAGGCTGTGTGCATTGATCTCTAGTACAGGTTTTTAAATGGAATTGTGCTTTGGCACATCTTAACACTTACAGTAAGAGTGTAAGCATTGCTTGTAGGAAACCCTTACACTCATTACATAAGTTTTTATTGCCACTATTGTTTATTTTGCAGTAATTCTTTTATGCAGTATCACTTGAAACTACCTCTTTGGGGTTTTAAAAGTAACTGTTGTACTTATATTGAGTAAACCCTATTGTTCTGCTTTGGATGATGATCACAGATAATGTAACTTGTCAGGCTTCCTTCTTTGCAGCGTATTTTAGAATGTTCAGAATATAATTTTGAGAAGTTTTGGATTGCACACAGCATGTATACAAGGTCTCAAGACAATTGTTTTCTACCTTAATCTTACTTTAGGGCTTATTTTATTTTCACAACTTATGTTTTCCTTTCGTCTTTTTCTTTCTTGCTATCATTGTGTTGCATGTACTTTTCATAATTTGCTATAAATCTTTTTGGAATCACAGAGGAAGGCCCACATAACTTTTTTGTGTCATTTGAGTTGGCTACTTTTATTTCTCATAATTTGATGAAGCAATCGTGCCAAAACAGCAACAACAAAATCAATAGATTTTCCTGGAATCCAGAGACCTGTAAATTGTGTGACACCAAAACTCAGTCCAAGAGGAGTCTTCCATTTGGAAAATTACAGTGGATTTTTGACCATACTTGAATACCTTTCTTATGCTTAGGGAATTTTGTGAAGAAATATGTGTGGCAGAGGATACATTCTGTGGAGGGGACTAGCAGATATATCTGCCTCGGGGGGCAGCTATATAATAACATCATCCAGTGTTCGGATTGCACGTTGACCCCTGAAGCACAGATGCCCTCTGCTAAATTAGTCCTGTGCAGGTAATTCGGTCATTGTTTCTGTCTTCGTTACTCTATGCCTGATTCTCTGCTCCCTCCTGTATATTCTGTGAGTTTCCCAAAATTTTTTAAATTTATAGCATTTAGAGCAGATACTGTTGCTCATAAATAAAAATCTTGATTGATACAGTTGGTGTGTAATTAACCCAAGTTTCTCGTTTGTAAAATTAAAAATATGAGATAGAGACAGAAGTCAGCAGAACCAGAAGCCAAGCTGGAGAATTGGTGGATCAAAGAGAGATAGAAGTAGATCCACTAGAGAAAAGAGTGGAGGATACTGACTTCTGAGGTACAACCAAGACAACTGGACCACAAGAGCATCTGTAGCTCCCCACAGAAGCTCTTGCTTTATCCTCATATCCAAGGAGCCATCCATTATTTCATTACTTCCTCTGACCTTTGCATTCCCATCAGAATGGACACTTTTGCTTCCTCATATCCAAATGTATCCCTTTGTAGAAGTCCTTCTCACCAGAATATAAACTTTTAGTAAGTTCCATGAGGGCAGAGACCAAGGCTGTATCTGTTTTTGGTTTTGTTTTCTGCACAGCGTACCCAGGTTGTGGTACAGTATGTGGCTCAAAGTAGACACTAAATATTTGCTGAAATACAGGATAATGAATAAATGAATGACCCTAAAAATATAACTGACACAGCAAATTACACTTACTCAAAAACGTGTTTTCATAGATTACGATTTAATCCAATCTCATTTTGTACTACACACACAAACACACACACACTCACAATTACCACCCCCCATCGTGTTCTTTTCTTTTCTTTCCCTTTTTTATAATTTGAAATGATAGAGGCATTTCTGATAGCTGGCTACGGAATATAAAACGCATGTACTTATTCAGATTAGCAAACTTCTCTAGTGAAATTTCTCATTGTTTTCCCTTTTTCTTCATAATAATGAAAGCCTTTCTAAAGAAATGTGAGCACTATTAGGTCTGCTCATACCACCTGGTATTGTTTGTCATCCCAATTTTTCATCTCCTGATGCATTAGCTCTAAGTTCTGATGCAACGATTTTTAATATCTGCCTACAGAGCCTTCCTTCTGCTGTCTTCAACAAATCTCTCTTTCCCCCATGAGGTTTTTTTTGGTTAATAACACCCTGGAAGTACTTAATGTGGCACTATGATTTGTTGCAAAGGTAGCTTGAACAGTGCTTGACCTCACATAGTTGTGTAGATCACTACTGATTTAAAGTGACAGACTAAATTCTCCACATTAGCCTGCACCACATTTTTAATACACCAATAAAACAGAATTACTCCAAGGGAAACAATTTTGTCAGTGGCTTTAAAGCAGTAAACAGAATACAAATATCAGGGTACTTTTCTAAGTTATAGAGCAAATACATCTAAGAACCAAAGTGTGCATCAGAGAAATTCACTACCTTGAACAATATTTTGTAGGGAAAAAGAAAAACATTAGCTCTCATGTCGAGGAAGTGTTTAAGGGTGTCAAGTATATCCAAAATTATCAGAAATAATATTTTTTGGCTTGGTGAGGGGTATATATATTTTTAATCTTTTAACAAAGAGTACACATCCTTTACAGCATATCACAGTCTATTTAAACTTCTCAAACCAAAAACATCTCTACATTGCTACAAATCAGAGAAGCACCAAGAGACCCCACAAACTGCTAGATTTCTTGTTTCATTGCTACTTTTAAATCCTCAGAGCAACTGCTGAAGATAGCAAGCGGGGACATTTCTCCTTTCGAATTTATAACACTGCTCATCCTTCTACTTAATGTCATTCCTGCAACTCTAATCCATGTAACTTAGCACATGTCCTAAATTTAGATGGACAACACATTTTAACTGTAATTTTAAAAAGTTATGGGTTCTAGCTAAATATTTTATAGTTAAGTTAAATCTCCAGTCTTATTTGTAGTTTACATTTGAAAATACTGAAATATTGACTAGCGCTTGATCATCATTCCTCTTTGTTATATTTCTTTTTCTGGAACCCATGACTATTTTCTACAACTTCACTCATGGAATTCTGATTCTTTTCTTTGTTGTTGTTTTTCCCTCCAGGTTTGGCAATCTGTTCATCTATACATTTTTTAGAATTTCAATGATGCCGCTCCCTTCCAGGTCCATATTTACCTTTACAATTGTTCCTTTGTAATAAATTTATTTTATTTTTTCCTGGAGGTGCAAGAATCATTGTTGTTGGAAGTAAATTCCTCTTTGATGAAATCGTTACCTTGAAAATGATCTGTCTCACGGATTCAGCTGATGTGCCCCTGGCTGCTCTCCCAGACTTCCCTAACCGCTTTTCTCTCATAGGAGTCACTATGTAATAGTTTACTTGTTTTCTCTGAAATGAATGACCTCTCCATCCACACTATTTCCATTAATTCTACAAGCATGGACTGAATTCCAATGACCAACCATTCTCTCTATTTAGATGGATAAGTGTGCCAGGCTTTATTTTAATTACTTGTTTCCATACCTATTTTTTCCACGAATATGAGCTCTTTGAGTCTAGAAGCCATGTTTTTCCATTTATTTACAGTGCCAAGGAATTATTCCACAAAGGTAATTTGAAAGAATGGGTTAATACATAATTAATTTTTATAAAATTGTGTGATATTTACCACAACACACTAGATGTACTCAGAATTCTCTATTCAAAAATGCATTGTATGCAAAATATGTGAAGGAGGACATCAGCACATATGGTGCTGGGTTACTTGTAAGGTAAAATAAGGAAGATGAAGTGACTGAGAAACAACATATCTTAATAAATTGTTCCTTTCACAGTATCAATCATCAATCAGTATGTGCTTCATCTTTCTCTGTTCCTAGATTCTAATCACTTTGTCAGTGCCTATGATATTCCTTTTAGTCTGTGTACAAGTTTGTCTGTATTTCTCCTTAAATATTCGATTAAAACCTCAAAATTGATAATATATGCAGCATACTTCTGTTAAATAATTTGAACAAGCTCTCTTAGTGTGGAAGACTACAAAAATTACCACAGAATCCTCCCACCCCTGTATGCACAACTCTAATATCACCTTTCCCATCAAGAAGTAAATTCTAATTTGCCATCCTTAGAATCTGGGCTTCACCATTTGTCCTTCTTCATCCAGTGGGATGTTAGCAAACATGACCAAGGAGAGTCTTGAAAAGTGCTTACACATTGGAACTTGCTTTCTTAACGCGATTTGGAATCCTGAGATTGCTCATGTAAAGAAAGGCCTAGGAGAGCCTATCGGAGCATCAGAAACCACGTGGAGCAGACACAAGCTCTCCCATCTGAACCCCTCAAGACCAAGCAGCCTGCCTGTAGCTACAGGTGTGAGTGAGGCCATCCTGAATTATCAATCACACACAAGTTTAGGAATACGAAATGCCCATAAGTTGCAGAACTGTAAGAAATAAAGTTTCTGATTTAAGCAAATAGGCTTTCCTGATTTAAGCCATTTTCCTCAACAAAACAAACGAATTCAGTTAGTAAGTAGACAATCTGAGAACTAAGCAAAACAGTAACTATTATATTGGAAGATATTGTAAGCATTTTCCACTGGCATTCGGTTCTGCACTGGATATTAAAATTTGTTATGAAATTTATTCCCAAAGAAAAATAGATATTTTATGCAGAGTGTTGTGGGTAACTTAAGATCTTTGAAGAAGAATGATATCAATCTTTTTCCGCCATTTTAGAGTTGGATCTTTAGTTTTTAAATGCCTTTAGAAAAAAATAGCCTAGAAAAAAGTTGATAGATGTTTATTTGTCTCAGTTACCAAGGCTTTTGCTTGGTAATACACTTAAACATCATTCTAATTATCTGGAAATTCAACATAAAAATAGCAATGGCAAAGGCACTTTTAACTACAACTTAAGTTTTTTCTACGTAGTAACCAAGCACTGTGCTAACTGATTTATATATTCCAGCTAATTTAATCATTACAGGAGTTATTGTCTCCAATTTACAAAGAAGAAGATGAAGATTAAATAATTTATGGAATGCCATGCCATCACTGAGAGCTGTAGCTAGGGTTTGAACAGGACCTGTTATTCCAAAACCCGTGTTTTTAACTCTAATGATAAATGTTCTAGCTCCTGTTTATAGTAAACATGCTGTTAAGTGTTTTCTGGAAACAAAAGTAAGATGCCTTTCCTCCTTTCTGAAAATGCAGGAAAAATTATTTTTTTCTTTGCGTCAGAGATGTTGCAACGACTGCAGCAGAGTATCACAGCATCGCATGTGGCCTCAGACTTGTTTGCGATGAGTCAAATGTCCTCAGCGTCAAAGATGATGCGGTGAGAAGGCCAATTCCTGATTAACAAAGTGTTTCCAAATGTGTAGCCATCATGGTGCCCGTTCTACCTATTTGGACATTCTTCGTCTGGATTTCATCCACTACTACTTATATTGATAACTTTACTGTAGTATTTAATATGTGTAAAATGTATCAGTATTACATTGTTTTCATAACTGTTGAGCAATAAGCTGGAAAACAAGAAAACTAATACGCAATTAAGAGACTTGTCTGGGTTACCTATAAGTATATATTAGAGCTTAAACTAAAGCTAAACTCTTGTGACCAAATAAGCGTTCTTCCTATTTTTTCCAGTAAAAAATGTTTCATGAAGAGTTGTCAAAGTGTGTTGATCCTAGGATGGCTTATGGAGTCAAGAGAACATGTTCTGAAGTTTAATTCTGCTATTTATTAACTGTGTTATACTGCTTGTTATGTTTTATCAGTGAAACTCTTTGAATTTTGATTATAATCTCCTATAAAATATCAGACACCTGTCTTGTGGGCTTAAAGATTATATGTAGAACAATCCTGATAAGGTAGAACATCATTAATGGTAATTACTGTTATCAGTAAACTACATTTGAGAAAAATACTCTGTCTTTCAACCTCTTCAGAGTAAATGAGAGAGAACTTGGCGCTCTTTAGCACAGGGAAGAAGAGAAAGAATGAGATTATCCTTGGAAACATGTCTATTCAATAGGCATAAGCATCTTTTATTTGCATTGGAAAATATTCATGAGCTATATACTTGTTGAGAGGAGGTTCTCATCCTGCATTTTTAAAACCAGCTGTCTTACCTGGGTCAGAGGGATGGTGATGCTCCTAATGGTTACAGATTAAAATCCTTTTTACCCTCAGTATAACTATAGCCATTAGGATCAAAATTAATTTAGTAATTGGTGTTTTAAAATAGTGATAAAAATATTAGGTGAAATATATTATCTAATCTTAAAAGCTTAATAGGGTATTTAAATCTCATCATTTATTTATTGGCCTACAAAATCTACCTCCAAACTTTTAAATATATTAGCATAATTTGTCAAAAGTTCCACTGTCTTTATTACTTCATTAGTTCCATTTTACCTGGTAGATTGAATGATCATTGGAACTCCACATAGATTGAATTTCAAACAAGTCATTCACTATTTGAGAATTAGATCTTGTGGGGTACTTTTTAAAGTCTAGAGCTAGAGGGGAACTTAGAAATATTCTACCTCTCCCACTAATTTTATAGACAATTAATTTAATTAAGGAAATTCAGTCCTATAAATATGAAATTATTTGTTCCAGGTCACAATATAGGAGAGGAATAGTTAGCATAGTAAAGTATGTCATCTTATCTTTCAGAAATGGCCAAATTTTAAAAGTTTGCTATAATAAGAGGATATTGATTTCTATTAGAATTCTACGGAATTCTAAATTAAGAATGATAGGGCCTGGCTGGGTGGTGTCGTGGTTAAGTTCACGTGCTCTGCTTCGGCAGCTTGGGGTTCACCAGTTCAGATCCTGGGGTGTGGACAGAGGCACCACTTATCAAGCCATGCTGTTGCAGGCGTCTCACATATAAGTAGAGGAAGATGGGCACAGGTGTTAGCTCAGGGCCAGTCTTCCTCAGCAAAAAGAGGAGGATTAGTAGCAGATGTTAGCTCAGGGCTAATCTTCCTCCAAAAAAAAAATTAAAAAATAAAGAATTATAATATTTTCAAAATATTAAAAATGTAATATAAACTGATAGATTGACTACGTCTATACAAGATCACTCTCAACTGAAATTGAGAATTCTTAATAACAGTTTTCTATTGATTACAAATGATTCTGTTTTATTTATATCATATTTTACTAAATTGGGCTTTTTAATGAATTTTGGAAATCATTTATTTTTCCAAAAATGTTGGTATACATTGATGCACCACTTATCTCAGGATGCCAAGACATTGCAATGTCCTTTTATCCACTCAGTGTATTTCAGCCTCACAAAGATGTCTGTTACAGTGTTGGGGCCTATGATTTGTATTCCTCTTTCCAGCTTTGGCAGCTCCTTTCTAGGCAGAGCTGCTCCTTATTCCTAGTCCCACTGTTCCATTCTTCGTCCCTCTGTTCCATTGTTGCTCTTTTAACTGGGCACTCCCTCATCCTCAAGGCACGTATCGTGACTGATGCTCTGCAATCAGTCTTTGTAAATTTTTCTGGAAAAAATGGAAAGATAGCCTCCTGGTGTCCTGATGTGTAACCCCTGTGGGTTACATTCTTTGGGTCAGTTTTCAAAGCAGCATTGCTTATGTCTCAATATCTAACACAGATTTTATTTTAGTATGATGCTTCCTTCGTATTTTGTCTATAATGCAATAAATCTCCTAGGAGAAAATTCAGCTAAAAGAAGATTGCTCAAATAAGCTTAGGCCAGTTATCTTGGACTCGGAGCAGAGGAACAATTCTGGGAAAAGCATGACACATTTTATTCTATATACCATCTGTTCAATCCTTTCTGGAACTGGGTCTGAGTTCAAGCAATACAATGACAGCTCAGGAATGGAAGCTGGAGATATCCTCTGCAGTATACATATCGTCATGCTAATTTTTATTTCTTTTTAAAAAAATATAATTTAGATAAGGGAAATAAATACTGTGGGTTTTTTAGTACAATTGTATATGAATACACACACATGCACGGTGTACAAGGAATTATTTTAAGTCGTGAATTTTAAAAAGAACTTCCTCAGAGAGATGAGAACAGATTTACAGCCAGCTGGTGCCAGGCTATATTTGGCATATGGAACCTAGATTTAGTTATCATCTTCAAAGTCCAGGAATACCCATTCTAACCACACTAGTGTGCATGTAAGACAAACGATTGGGGAATTCCTTTAAGCAATCTCGAGGCGCTGAGAACAAGGTCAAATGTCATCACAACGCACTGAAGTTGCAGAGGTTTGAGTCCCTAACTAGGTTCTCTGAGGCAACCAGAGCTGTCAGCGCTGCAGGGGAAACCAATGGCGTTTTTAAAGATGTGAGAGCGGGAAGTTGTTTTTCTTATTTTTGTATTCTAGTATAGACACATGGTTTTCTTAAAGGAAAATACGTGAAAAATGTTAAGTTCTGAGAACTAGACTACTGGGGTAGAATGGAGTGCCTGTCTTCGCCTCCGAAACAGGCACTAACACATCCTTTATGCCTGTCTTCTTAAAGGGATCCCTGTGCTCATACCTGAATAGATACTGAATTCCTCTGAGTCAGGATTCTTTATCAAGTTATTTCAGGCCCCCTATCTCCAACCTTAGTAGCACTTACCATCAGGAAAACAGATTTTCTACACGCTGGTAGGGAATTCTGATGTTTTATACTAACTTCTCTGAGAAATGTTTATCCCACCCAGCTCTGCCTCCTGCTTCCCTCTCAGAAAGTTTCCCTCGGTGCCTCCTTCTGAATCGCAGCGAGTTCCACAGCTGATTGGACCAGAGATAGACGGCTGATCTAACCTGAGCCAATCAGTTGATCTCGCTCCGAAAATTGGTTTTAGGAACCCCAGAATTCCTTTTGTTTCTAATAACATCTGGGAATTACTTTAAACCCAGGGCTGAAATGGCCATAGTGGGTCTTTGTCAAGTTCAGCAGAGTGAGCAGCAGTTGGCTCCAGTTCCTCTGCAGAATCTGAGGTACTTACTTGCCATCTGTATGACGATCCGCTTGTAATTTTCAAACACACCCTCTGATTTTACTTACCTTACATTGGGTGGGTTCTCTTTCTTGCAATCAAATATTTGCTGAACAACATCCGGGGAAACAAGTGCCTACTGAGCAAAAGTAAAGTTTTAGAATCTGCCCATTCAGAGTGACCAGTGGAAAGAGGGCTTCACCTACTACACAGATTTTGCTCTTCCTTATTTCTCCACAGTCTGGTTTTATTCCAACTGGGAAGCCAGAGATACGTGATGGCCCCGGTGTATCGTCAGGAATTGTCCGAGGGGGAGAGACTGTTTTTAAACTTTGCTCCATTTTGACATTTATATGAGAAGTCAATTTCATTTATGTTTTATAATTTTTCTGGAAGATTTATCCTTTAAAGAATTTATTTGAATCCAAAAGATATTTTCTCATTATTACTGATTTTAAAATTTCTATGAATCCTGCTCATATGGGATTCAAAGTTGACCAACATGTGTTATAGAACAGCATAACGTTATTTTCCATAGGGGCCTGGTCTTTTAGATATAACTACCCTTGTGAAACCATGGACTTGTTATTGTCATCCCCTCTCACTCTTAGTTCTCTGACCAGGAAGTTGTATTTTTGTTTCTGTTTTCCACTAGCTGTATAGCTCACTCCAACAAAAGATTTATATTCTACCTACTTTCAAATGTTTGGGATAAGATTTTTTTCTTTAGAAAAATGCATATGGCATTCTATTAACAACTGCCCAACTAGGCAAAGCCAAAACTTCTCTGAAAAGGGTCTTGTGTCAATAAATTTGGGTCGTTTTTACAAAGAAAAATTCAATTATTAACTTCTTATCATTAAGAATTAGACGTTGTACTGCATAAAAATCTTTGCAAGTACTTGAAGAAATCCTTTAAAAATGTCCTTAAAAGAAAGCAGAAACACTGCCTGTGCAAAATTCAAAACAGTGATTCTTCCAAATACTCTGGTATCTTTTATTTCATTGCTTTTCTTTTGGAAGAAAGAACACCATGGCAACCAGTTTTTAATGGTTATGATAGGATATCTTAACTTGTTTTTTTTAATCTTTTTGCCATAAGATTAACTATTCCCCCTTTGCCTCACTTTTCAATATCCTCTGATACTCTGTAACCAACCCTCTGGAATACTTTAATGTCAGAGAAGTAAGATGCTATATAACACGTCTTTCTATACTTTAAAACATTCAGAGAAATAAAATCCATCTGAGAAAAATGCACATTTGTATGTGAGTGTGTGTGTGTGTATGTGCACACGATTCTTTAATATCTGGGCCATAATGAGTTCAATGATCCCCTCACTTCAACATCTAAGGTTCTCTTTTTTATATATATTAATACAATACTAGACTATATTAGACAACATTATGCTAAGTAAATATCTCCAAAAGAGTTCTTACTAGAAATTGAATGAGAGATGAAATCATTTTTATTTTATAAATAACTTGAGAAAAATGTAGGCGTTAAAGGCCTAGATGATGGCTGATACCAAATCATCACAAAAAAGACATACAGTTGTCTTCATATTAGATGTAGACAAATTGAACTTCCTTAGGAAATCAGGTGAAAAGGGATGATATTTAAAGAATACAAAAAAAAATATGAGAGAGTGAAAGATAGAGTTTGATTGCACATACACCATAGCCAGAAGATGAAGTATATCTTCAGTGAGGTATACTGAGACTTTAGAAGAACAGAAGGTTCTAAAATGCTTTTTTTTTTTAAACACTTTTATAATATTTTTTGTTGGGTTAAATGAAAAGTCCCATCACTGACTCTTTAGCAAAAGTATATATGTTAAATAAGTATTCCTAAGACTGTTTTGTTTTGCCTTGGATCAGGGGGTTGCTATGTTTATGAGAAATAATGAAAAGTCTCAGTTTCTTGTTGGGATAATATGTTGCATTTAAAAGTCATATATAAGGAAGTAAGAAGTGGGATAAGAAATGAAAGTGCATGTGTGTAAGCTTGCCAGGAATTAAAAGGCATTTTGACGTTGTGGGACTTGGACGTGAACTGGAGGTTTCAGCCAATCCTACAATTCTTTGAGGATCGAGGACTCTCCTGTTATCTATCCCATGTTTCCCAACTCTGTATGGATTATAAATCAAAGTTCATGTAATAACTATAGATAAGTACAGCTCTTGGTATGGCAATCTGAGCTATATTTCTCTGAGGAACAAAACATACATGATCGTGTCCGGAGGGCTCATGGGAACCACCATCAGTTACTTTTATCACTAAGACTATGGAAACTTCTGGAAAAGACTTATTCCAAAGGAAGCTTTAAGATACACAAACACTGGCTTAGGACAGTGTTTCAGTTTGTGGAAGGAAACATTATTCTGACTATAGTTTACAAATTTTCTCTCAGATTGTCCTCTGATTCACACCTGTAGACAGATACTTCAGATGCAGGAGGAGAAGATGACACTGACATTTAAGCACAAACTATTAAAAGCTAATTTATAAATTAGATCATATGTGAGACAAACAGAATACAGCACCAGGAATAAAATAGGCTGTTGAAATCCTCTATTCCAAAGATAAACCTATGAGGCTTTGAAAAATCAAGGCAGAAGCAGCAGACGTGCACTGTCAGTGAACCAATAATGACTCTGGAAATGGCATGATGGTTCCAATAAGTCACCCTTCACAAGCTTCATGCAGGCTTCTCAAAGGTAACCGAACCTATGACCCAGGCCTCGGTGGCCCTAGAGATGGTACCTCAGCCTTATAGCAGATGTTATACAGGGCTCCAGATCAAGACACAGCAAACATGTTTCATGACATGTAACGGTGGAAAGTATGGCTTTCGGGTAGATGAGAAGTTGCTTCGGTACTTCTAGACATGCTTTTGAAAGAACTCCAGGAATGAGGAAGAGATTAGAATCAGCTTGCCACAAAAGTAGATAGGGATTTGAGCCACTACAATGAAACTCTCTTAGATTACTATTGCAATATGGGAATTTGGCTTTGCTTTTTAGGGGGAAGGGGTCAGGAGAGGGCAGCTGATGTAGTCTGGGAACCTAGTCCATAATCACAAATTAAAGGAAAGATATTCTTTCAAAGTGTTGATGAGTTGTAATTGTTAACATGATTGTCATTTAACTAATACTCTTGTTTTGGCTGAAAAAAGGTTGACAGCTTTAAGATTTTAGAATTAATTTTAAAAAAAGGTTGTTGTGTGTAACAATGTAGGGATGTATCCTGTAAAGAAAGACCAGTATCCTGGTATTTATGAATGGGCCCTGCTATTTACACATGGATTACCTTCTTTGCTTTTGAGGGTTGAATCATTGATATAATGGATGAGGGCTGGGCTCATATAGTAACCGGACCCTAATACTCTAGTGTTGCAGATAAGCTCTGCAGAACATAGCTGTGTGTGTACGTGTCAGGGGGGTGTAAGCTGCTTGTCACCGTAACATATATACCGTGTACCTATAAAGCATGTGGACCAAAAGCCTTTGATTATATAGTTCTATAGTACTTAAATATAAAACTGCAGGGAAGACTCTTCTCCCCAAAATGCTCAGAGACACTATTATCACTAGGAGTAAAAGCAGAGGATTAAGTTCACATTCTGATGGCAATTGCCTATGATCCAAAAATGACACAATGGCAGTTTTAAAAAAATTGCTAAAGGGGGTCATACTTCTCTGAAGAGAAGGGAATTTTTCTGATTTTCTCTGAGTACAATTGACTATATGCTTGAACTTATGAACCACATAAGACCTAGGGGAGTGTTAAATTTATCAGACGCAATGTAAAGCACTTGGCTTATCACATGGAAGAAGAAAGCGTCCTTCTTTGTGATATGTAGAATGGAGGCACAGTATCATTGGATATTAATATTAAAGGATATTGCTTAATTCAAAGGATAAAGGATTAATACACCAATCTGGTGAGTCTTGTCATATTCATTACATAAATATAGTTTTATTCCCAAAATACACAAGAAAGTATACTTTAAATAAATGGACTTTCCTTTTCTAATTCCACATTTACTCTCGGACAGTTTTTCAAACCCCAAATCTAAAATGAATCCCTCTCTATTGTTCATGAGAACAAATCCACTCTCTTCTACTGACTCAAGCAATTCAATCTTCTTTCTCCTACGTCATCATTATTTTTCTCTATAATGGATCACAACAACGTACAACAACACTATTTTGTCTTCTCGCTTCAAAGAAACGTGACAAAGAACTCTCTTGTCCCCATATTTCTTATCTCATTTCTTTTCTCATCTTTTCCTGAATGTTAAAATTAATTTATAAGATAATTTGGAAATACAAACTTTTATGTGAAATTTGCTGATTCCTTGGGCCTGATGTCAACCTTTAACATATACCTTTTGAACCCAGCCCTAACCTAATATTTAGGTTTTACTACAGGCATGTACTGAATATCAGGGCTGATGTTCCATAGTGAGATATGTTAATGGACATAGAAAAATTCTCACAGGGAGCATGGGAGTTATTTTACTACCATGAAAATTTGAAGGGCTCCCATACGTGTGTATGTCCCTGTTCTTTTGATATTCACAGCAAATTTAATGGGGATGAAATTGAGGAAGAAGAGTATTTTGCTCCCTCCTTACCTAACTCTCTTCTAATGAGTCAACAATCAGTAATATGACTCAATAAATCTGGTGTGTTTATATTCCTTTCTTCTATCAATATAAATTTTGGGGGTTCTCTGAATTCACTGTCAGCTGGATATGTTTTAAATTCTTTCCATAAGAATAGTATGCAATAGTATGTTGTATTGTGCTGAAACAGCTACATTTTCTTGCCTGGTTTTATAGGTAGGATTAAAAATCCTGCTTTAGGTTCAAGGGGAAATATGTATATTTGAACATCTTTCCAGTAGTTTTAAAAATTTATTTATCATCCTGTAGTGTTTGCATGGCAGTAGCTGACAGAGGCTGGATAAATCCAAAAATAATGCCTTGTGACAGACAAGAAACTAGTGAAGAAAACAGGCTCTACTCGTATAAATTCAATCACTAGCATCTACAAGAACAGAATCAACAATAGTTCAAAGAAAAAATACACATTGCTTTTTAGGTATAGCCTTGGCATACATAACAAAACTGTGGGTTCATTACTGCTGCATATCTACTGAGATAATCACCAAAGACCGACACAGTAAGAAGTCGGGCATAGCATTTTGTTATACAGTCTTTAAGAAAGTATAAAATATATGTAAATGCTTATTCTCATTGAATCTTTTATTTTAATGACTCATAAAAATGTTTATAAAATTGTATCACCCAATAAATAAATATGCTGTGACATAGATATATAGCACAGGTTATTACAAGATTTCTCACTACAATGCAATTTACTCTATCATTAAATCAATAGACACCAAATTGAAATAACGTGCTTTCAAAAGAAATTTTTGGATGTTTCCTAATCAAGAATTTAAATTGCATGACGGCACGTAAAAGAAAGCAGAGCACAAAAATGTATGTGTGTGTACGTGAGTAATGATGTCAACCATATACAAAGAAATATACCCAGGAGTGATGTCAGCATCCTGGCTGTGTGAGTCATTTCTTTTTTCTCTCTCCTTTGATTTACAACAAACATCCATATCTGAAAAACCAGTGTCTCTTCACAGCATACCAGGACGCCAGACAGATCCAGCCATCCGTGCACCTGAAAGTGGGTGGATTGAACAGCAGAGGAAGTGGTGGAGTAAGGGAAGTGTCAGTGGAGTCACTGGTGGCAGAGGTGGTGGTGGCGGAGGTGAGGATGACAGAGAAAGTGGCAGCCATCAGGCAGTGAGCCAGCACAAATTTCTTGCAGAAGTGGAGGGTGAAGGGAGCGAGTGGAGGTCTGCCCAGCCGTGCATGCTGCAGCTGGAGGGGCCAGTTGCTCTATCTGAGGAGAGACCACAGTGACTCTGGGGGAGGGAAAGGAAAGAGAAACAGGCAGACTAGGAGAACTGAAGGAAACTATCTCCTGCGGTCTCCCCCAGGATTCTGGCAAGAGGACTGCCCACAGAGCTCTGGTACACCCCTACTCAAAGACCACCCCACTGGGTTGTGAGCACACTCAAAGCCCAAAGTGCTAGGTACACACCTTCCCTCACTCTGCTGCCACACTTTCCTTTGTGTGTGTATGTGTGTGTGTGTGGGGGGGGGGGCTCCCAACTTTTAGTGGGAGTCAACCCCTTTAGAGGAAACCAAAAACTTGTACTATACCTCCACCTGCTGGAAACAAAAGGAAAGCTCCTAACTACCAACTTGTTGAATTTTTAGAATCCAAGTAAACAAAGCCCAGCCTAAATAAGAAGTGTTCACTACTTTAAATTCAGCAGCAGAGGCAGTTTACATCGAAAACCATGAAAAATCAAGGTAATACAGTATCACAATTAGAAAATGACAATTTTCCAGCAATTGAACCCAAAGAAATGGAATATTGTGATGTAAGTGATAAAGAATTTAAAATAGCGATTATGAAGAAATTCAATGATCTATGAAAAAACTCAGAAAGGCAATACAATGATCTTGGAGATAAAATTAACAAACAGAAGGAGTACTTTATCAAAGAGGTTGAAATTCTAAAAAAAGAACCAAACAGAAATTCTGGAGTTGAAGAACTCAATAAATGAGATGTGTTGAATGCATTAGAAATAGAATAGATTATATGAAAGATAGAATTAGCAAGCTCCAGGATATAAATATAGAGATGATTCAGGTGGAAGTGGAGAGAGAACTAAGATTTTTAAAAAGTGAAGAAACCCTTCAAGAACTATCCGACCCCATTAGATGCCATAAATAATTACCACAAACTGGGTGGTTTAAACCAACAGAAATTTATTCTCTCACAGTTCTGGTAGGGAGAAGGGCAAAATCAAGGTGTAGGCAGGGCCATGCTCTTTCCAAAAGCTCTAGAAGATAATCTGTTTCATGCCTTTCTTTTAGCTTTTAATATGACTGGCAATCCTCAGAGTTCCTTGGTTTTTACACACATCATTTTTATCTCTGCCTCTGTCATCACATGGTTTGTCTGTCTTTGTCTCTCCTCTTCTTATAAGGACACCAGTCATATTGAATTAAGGGCCACCCTCCTCCAGTATGACCTCTCATTAATTTACATCTTAATTGTATCCTCAAAGACCCTATTTCCAAAGAAGATCACGTTCACAGGTACCAGGGGTAAGAGCTTCAATATTGGGTTTTTTGGAGAGGGTGGATAGGTGGCACAGTCAACCCACATAAAAGATGTAGCTCAAAAAGTTTTTTTGAAAATTAAATAAAATTCTATATTCAAGCAAATTAGCAAAGACCTATATATTGTGGAAATTCAATGTTAGCTGAATATTCCCTCTTTTGCCTCTGTATATCATGTGAATAATGGTGACAATTCAGTACAGTCAATGTAACGTCTTTTAAGTTTCCACATTACTACACTTCTAAATTATTTTAGGAAAAATTATGAAAGAGTTTGAAATTGAATGGCAAGTGTTGCTGAGTGCAAAATTACATATTACACGATTCTATAGAATTCTGCACTTTTCTTTGTGTTTGAGCTACTTTACAACTCTTAAAATTGTAGAAAACTACTGGTTATATAAATGATTGTCTATAGGGGTGCAAACCATCTCACTCATAACAAGCCACTTTCTATTAAATTCATTTCAACATGCTTGTTTTCCTGTATTTGTCTGTTCTTAGAATTCTCATTTGAAATAGTTTTTAACATCTTGCTGACTCCCCATTAATTGAGTTAAATAAAATTTTTCTGTTCATTTTATATATACATGACAGTCAAGATTTTACCTTAAAAAAAACCTCTTTAATATTCCTTGTAGTTTTTGAAAAAGATGTAATGAATAAAGGGATGAAAAGACCCAGTCCTTTAATATCTCACCATCTCTCAACACAATATGCAGCTTCTGTGTGAAAAGGAACTGAATCCAAAAGCTTCATAAATTTGAATTAAAGGGCAACTCATAGGAAGAAGCTGAGCAGGAATTTCTTGGCAAAAAAAATAGTCATAGATAATTAAGCACTTCTTAAACTAACAAGAATAAAGATTGCTTTACAGAAAGACTTAATGTTTTGTAATTTAACCACCAAATTGCTGATCTGGTAAATATCGCTTTAGGAAGAAGGCTCTGAGCCAAGAAGAGCTCCTGCTTTAGTTAAGGCCCAGTTAAAGAGTTTTAGTCATTGTAAACAGAAATGGGGGCAATCTACCTTAGGAGAAACTGTACAACAGTATCTGAAAAATATTTAGAGAGAAATATATTTTTAAAAGGCCATCTTTTCTTTGAGGAATATTAGTCTCGAGCTAACATTGGCCACCAATCCTCCTCTTTTCTTTGCTGAAGAAGACTGGCCCTGAGCTAACATCTGTGCCCATCTTCCTTTACTTTATATGTCAGATGCCTGTCACAGCATGACTCGACAAGTGATGCATAGGTCCACACCCAAGATCTGAACTGGCAAACTCCTGGCTGCCAAAGTGGGACTTGCAAACTTAACCACTGCACCACCAGGCTGGCCCCCTAAAGTGCCATCTTAAAACAGCAAAATAAGAAACTGTAAAAGGTGAATCAGCATAGTTCAATACAGTTGAGAATAAAAAAAGAAAATCTTTGTACCACTCTTGTCACTGATATAGGTAACTAACGTTTAATATTGACATCTATGATTTAACATACCTGTTTTAGATGATGACAAAAAGTTAGAAATTAAATTGGCTGGTAAATAGGAAATGTTTATAAACTGCTGGAGTTCTTTTTAAATTCTATTTATTTTTGTATCTAATATAACGGACTCAAGATGGCATAAGCTTGGTAGATCTAGTCTCTCTGGAAGCTCTGTTTGAAATCTTTTCAATCTAAAGTTTGCTTCAGTCTGGACCCCTCAAGGAAGTAGGAGATTGAGGTAAGAAATCTTATTTTGGTTTCTGCCGCCTCATGATCCCTCAAGTCTCATTTGATCTTATTTTGCTTTATATATACCTCTTCTAAATAACTTCTTGCAACGCATTTTAAGCAAGGAATTATATTCCAAATAAATGAATATTTGTTAAGCACTAACTACTTGTCAGTCACTGTGCTCGTAGGTCACAGGGAATACCTTGTTTAAGATTTACTATATTCATTGTGTCCTATGATATCCTTAGGTAATATTATTATATCTATTTTATAAATGACTAAAACAAGACTCAGAAACAAAACGTCTTGGGAGACTCAAATTAAATTACTTTCCCATGATTTGTAAAGGTAGAGCCAGGATTCAAATCAGGTTTTTCTGACCCTAGGTTCCTGTTTTCTTAACTACTCTAGGATTTAGCCCAGTGCTTGACAATTTTACAAGCAGAATGAAAGTATTGACTCTGTCAATTCCAACATCAAACTGATTTCTGAGATAATTGTCCAACTCCTTAGAGCTTTTACCTGTCCCAGGCTCTATTATACATATGGTTAGTTAATTTTTTTCTCAATCATTTCGCAATAAATACAGGCTAAATAACTCCGTTTTTCCGAGAAGCTACTATGAAATATTCTGGGGAAATCTATATAGATTCCACATGGACCGTGTAAGTTAATTTAATTTATTTTATTGGCCATGCTACTTTTGTGTGGTTTTAAAGTATAAATCAAAGGTCCCGTACCAAAGTAGCCTCTCCTAGACTAAACTGAGCATCTTCTGGAAGAGGCTTAGATACTTAAGCCAAGCACATATCTTCTGCTTTGTAATTAAACTCTAACGCCATATTTGTGCCTATACTGATTTATGCCTTTGCACAATTTATGCCTTTTATGCTTTTCTGAGATGCATACATTTTTACCAAACACTCTTGCTAGGCTGATCATTTTTAGGAAGTCGGTGGGTGAAAACACCATGGGCAGTAAGACCAGTAAATATTTAGGGGTAAAGAAGTCTTTAGTCTGTCTCAATCATGTATATTTACTGAACTAACACCTTGATTGGAAGGGTAAGGCATTTACATAAATTTCAGAAAACACTATAATAAGTGCTAATATGACACATTCTCCAACTCTGTGAAGTTTGCATTTGTCAAAGACAAAACATTAAAAGGAATAATGTTCTAATTCTGAAAATAAAAACTCTAAATGCTTCATAATTTAGCAGCAACGATTTGGTAATGCTTTAAAAATCATTGCTATTCAACATATTACCCTACCTTTTTTTAGTTTTCAGAGAGGAAAGACGAAGTAGTGAAAATATAACTACAATAATTTAATTTCACTTATATCTCTTCAGTTTGGTGAACTTGCAATCTAGACAATATTCCTTTACTCAAAGAAAGATGATCTACAAATTCATCTCGTTTCAAATGGCATGTTTAAAATGTCAAGCAATCAAATATTCTGACATTACTTCCTTGAAAAGAGAACTTGATCATCACTGTGGGAACTTGTGGTGTCTAAGGTGAGGACAGAAAGGAACTTTCCATGCAGATCAATATCTAATTTATTTGGATAGTAGGCAACTCTCATGTTTGACTTATTTTATCTGAAAAAGATAAGAGGAGTAGTTATTATGTAGGATTAAAAAAAGAGAAAATATATCAAAGCCATTTAATTTTCCATTTTTTAAAAGTACAATAAGCATAAAAAACTATATGGAAAGCATGTAGTGTTTGCTTATTTAGTATAATAGTTGGATTTCACTTAGCATTACTGCTAATAATTCTTTGCCATTAATTGTATCAAATACATGCAAATATTTATGTATTTTAAGTTATATTTACATAATACTTTGCTTTTTAAATAGACTTTATTGTTTAGAACAGATGTAGGTTCATAGAAAATAAGTGGAAAGTACAGAGTGTTACCATAGACCCCATTTTGCCCATATAACGCACACCAATGCCCCTCACTATGAAAATTTCATACCAGATTTCTTACAATTGATGAACTCACACTGACACATCATTATTGCCCAAAGTCCATAGTTTACATTAAGGCTCACTCTTGATGCTGTACATTCTATGGGTTATGACAACTATATAATGACCTTTGTCTACCATTATAGTATCATACAGAATAGTTACACTGCCCTGAAAATCTTCTCTGCCCCGTCTACTCATGCTTCCCTCTCTGCTTACCACTGGTAACCACTGATTGTTTTACTGTCACCATAGTTTTGCCTTTTCCAGAATATCGTATAGTTGGAATCAACCAATACGTAGCCTTTTCAGATTGACATCTTTCAGTTGGTAATAAGCTTTTAAGATTTCTCCAGATCTTGGAATGATTTGATAACTCATTTCTTTACAGTGCTGAATAATATTCCACCTTGTGGGTGTACCACAGTTTACATATCCGCTCATCAACTAAAAGACATCTTGGTTGCTTCTTAGTTTTGACAATTATGAATAAAACTGGTATAAACATCTGTGAGCAAGTTTTTTTGTAATATGAGTTTTCAACTCCTTTGGGTAAATACCACAGGGAAAGATTGTTGGATGGTATGGTAACAGTTTAGTTTTGTTAGTAACTGCCAAACCATCTTCCAAAGTGGCTGAGTCATTTTGTATTTCTATCACTAATGAATAAGAGTTCCTATTGCTCCATGTCTTCACGAGCATTTGGTGTTGTTAGCGTATTGGATTTTCACCATTCTAAAGTGTGTAATGGTATCCGATTGTTGCTTCAATTTGAAATTCCCTAATGAAATATGATGATCTTTTTTCATATCTTATTTCCCATCTGTATATCATCTTTTTGAGACGTCTGTTCAGATCTTGGCCCATTTTGAAATCAGGTTGTTTATTTTTTTATGACTGAGTTTTAAGATTTCCTTGTATATTTTGGATAATGGCCTTTTTTCAGGTATGTCTTTTGCAAATATTTTCTCCAATATATGGAATCACAGCTTATTCTCTTGACATTGTCTTTTGCAGAGCAGAATTTTTTTAGTTTTAATGAAGTAGAGCTTATTAATTACTTCTTTCATGAATTGTTCCTTTGGTATTCTATCTAAAATGTCATCACCAAAGTCAAGGACATCTAAAATTTCTCCTTATTAGCTTCTAGGAGTTTGTAGATTTTCATTTTATATTTAGCTTTATGACCCACTTTGAAAGTACTTTTTTGTGAAGAGTGTAGGGTCTTCATTTTTTTGCATGTGGATGTCCAGTTGTTCTACTGCCATTCATTAAAAAGATTATCCTTTCTCTGTTATATTGCTTTTGCTTCTTTGTCAAAGTTCAGTTGACTGTATTTATGTGAGTCTATTCCTGGGCTCTCTATTCTGTTTCATTGATCTATTTATCTATGCTTTCACCAATATCATGCTGTCTTGACACTGTGGCTTTATAGTAAGCCTTGAAGATAGATAGTGTCAGTCCTCCAACTTTGTTCTTCTCCTTCAATATTGTGTTGGCTATTCTGGGTCTTTTGCATTTCCATATAAATCTTAGAATCAGATTGTCTACATTCACAAAATATCCTTGCTAATATTGATTGAGATTTCAATGAATTTATAGATCAAGTTACAAAGAACTGACATCTTGACAAGATTGAGTCTTCCTATCCATGAACATGGAATATCTCTACATTTAGTTAGTTCTTTTTTTATTTTGTCAGTTTTGTAGTTTTCCTAATATAGATTTTATATACATTTTGTTAGATTTGTAATTATTTTTTTTCTTTGGGTACTAATGCAAATGGCAATATGTTTTTAATTTCAAATTCCAGTGTTCACTGCTGGTATATAAGAAAGTATTGACTTCTGTATATTAACCTTGTATCCCACAACCTTGCTACAAGTGCTTATTAGTTCCAGATTTTTTTGCTGATTCTTTGTGAGATTTTCTACATAGACAATCATGTTATCTGTGAACAAGACAGTTTAATTCTTCTTTCCCAACCTGTATACATTTCATTGCCTTTCCTGGTCTTATTGCATTAGCTAGGATATCTAGTACAATGTTGAAAAGGAAGGGTGAGAGGGGTCTTCCTTGTCTTGTTTCTCATCTTAGTGGGAAAGCTTTTAGTTTCTCACCATTATATATGATGTTAGTGGTTGGTTTTTTATAGATGTTCCTGATCCAGTAGAGAAAATTCCCCTCTATTCCTAGTTTGCTGAAAGTTTTTATCATGAATGAGTTTCAAATTTTGTGAAATGCTTTTTTTTATCTGTATTGATATACGTTTTCTTCTTTGTCCTGTTGATGTGATGGATTACATTACGTGATTCTGAATGTTGAAAAAGACTTGCTCACCTGGACTAAATCTCACTAGGTCATTATGTATAATTCTTTTTATATATTATTAAATTCGATTTGCTAATATTTTCTTTAGGGCTTTAGCATCTATATCCATACGACTTATTGATCTGTAGTTTTCTTGCAATGTCTTTGTCTGGTTTTGATATTAGGGTAATCCTGGCCTCACAGAATGAGTTAGGAAATATTCCCTCTTCTTCTATCTTCTTGAAGCTATTGTAGAGTATTGTTAAAGTTTCTTCCTTAAATGTATGGTAGAATTCACCAGTGAACTCATCTGGGACTAGTGCCTTTTGTTTTAGAAGGTTAATTATTGATTCAATTTCTTTAATAGATAAAGGCTTATTCAGATTGTCTGTTTCTTCTTGTAAGTTGTTACAGATTGTGTCTTTTAAAGAATTAGTCCACTTCATCTAGGGTTACAAATCTGTGGATAGAGTTGTTCATAGTGTCCCAGTATTTTGCTTTAAATGTCCATGGGGTCTGTAGTGATATTTCCTCTTTTGTTTCTGATATTAGCAATTTGTGTCATCTTTCTTTTTTTCTTAGTTTCCTGGCTAGAGGTTTATTGATTTTTTTCATAGAGCCAGCTTTTTGCTTTGTTGATTTTCTCTATTGGTTTCAATTTTATTGATTTCTGCTCTATTCATTTACTATTTCTTTTTTTATGCTTCAGATCTAATTTTCTCTTATTTTTCTATTTTTGTAAGATTGAAGCTTATGTTATTGACTTTAGATCTCTCTTCTATTTATGCATTCAATCTTACAAATTTCCCCTCTACGTAACATTCTTGCTGCATCCCAAATTTTAAGTTTTGTTTTTGTATACTTCAAATATTTTTAAATGTCTCTTTATTCATGTTTATTCTTTGACTTGTGTTATTTTTAAGTGTGTTGTTTAATCACCACATAATTTAGGATTCTCCATTTATATTTATGTTCTTAATTTCTAGTTTAATTCCATTGTGCTCTGAGAGTATACATTGTTTGATTTTTGTTCTTTTAAATTCATTAAAGCATGTTTTATGGCACAGAATGTTGTCTATTGTGGTGAAAGTTCTATGTGAGCTTGAGAAAAATGTATATTCTGATGTTGCTGGATGAAGTTGTCTAAGAATGTCAATTAGATCCAGTTGATTGATGGTGCTGTTAAGTTCAGCCATGTCCTCAAGGATTTTCTGCCTATAAGATCTGTCTATCACTGATAGAGTGGTGTTGATATATACAACTGTAGTAATGAGTTTATTTTTCTTTGCAGTTCTATCAATTTTTTTATCTTACATATTTTGTTAGGTGCATACACATTAAGAATTGCAATTTTTTTTAGAGAACTGACTCCTTTATCATTATGTAATAATCCTTTTTATCTCTGATGATTTTTCTTGCTCTGAATTCTGCTCTGTATGAAATTAATATAGCTACTCCAGCTGTCTTTGATCAGGTTAGTGTGGCTTATCTTTCTCCATCCCTTTACTTTTGATCTATAAGCATCTTTATATTTGAAGTGAGTTTCTTGTGGATAACATATAATCCGGTCTTGTTTTTTGATCTACCCTAACAATGTCTGTCTTTTAACTCATGTATTTAGACCATTGACATTTAAAGTGATTATTGATAATGTTTAGTTTTAAAAATTAATGTATAAAAACTTTTTAAATTACGATTAATATAAGAGATGAAGGTGTAAAATAAATAAATTACATATATATTTTTAATTTAATTTTATTTTATTTTTTGAGGAAGATTAGCCCTGAGCTAACTGCTGCCAATCCTCCTCTTTTTTGCTGAGGAAGACTGATCCTGAGCCAATATCCATGCCCATCTTCCTCTGCTTTATATGTGGGACGCCTACTACAGCATGGCTTTTGCCAAGCAGTGCCATGTCCACACCTGGGATTCGAACTGGTGAACCCCAGGCCGCTGAGAAGCAGAATGTGCAAACTTAACCACTGCACCACTGGGCCAGCCCCACATATATAATTTTTAATAAAAAAAGCAAAATATTATCTACTAGAAACTGTATACCTTGATAAATTCCTTACTGAAATCCTAATCTGTCTGGAGCACTTTGATGTAAATATTTGCATCTTGCAAATTGTGGCAGGCAAGACATGCTATGAAGGCAACCATCAGTAGACTCACTGGTGAAAATTTTCTCTCAGACCCAGCAGTACTTCTAAAGAAAAATAAATAATGTCTTTTTTTTTTTTTTTTTTTTTAAAGATTTTATTTTTTCCTTTTTCTCCCCAAAGCCCCCTGGTACATAGTTGTGTATTCTTCGTTGTGGGTTCTTCTAGTTGTGGCATGTGGGACGCTGCCTCAGCGTGGTCTGATGAGCAGTGCCATGTCCGCGCCCAGGATTCGAACTAACGAAACACTGGGCCGCCTGCAGCGGAGCGCGCGAACTTAACCACTCGGCCACGGGGCCAGCCCCAAATAATGTCTTTTTATGATATTAAAATGAATACTTTGCCTTTTACAAAGATGGGGATAAAAATGAAGGATAAGAACACTTCTTTCCAAAATCAATGCCACTGCAAAAGATTGGAAGGACAACAAGGCTGCAGTGAATAGCAACACTCTTAGGCATAGACAGAACACTCCAGATATATCACTATGGAAACACCACTGAGCCACTTTGACATAGGTAGCCCTGAAATCTCAGAAAAGCATCCAGTAGAGGTACAACTTACCACTAGCCATTATCAAATTCCTCTTTGTTTTAGACTTGGCCATGAAAACTCAGAATAATTCCCTGGGGTTTGTAACGAACATCAAGGCCAATAAGGAGCAGATGAGTCAGGTTGAAGAAGCTTAATAGCTGCTGCTAGGCAACACCCTGCTCAGGTCTGATGGAGAGAAGCCATCAACTATCATTCAATTGGCCCATGACCATGAAGATAGGCACCCTCCAAACCACCAACAACAAATAAACAAACAACAAAACAACAACCCAAAGTCTGGCTTCTTATATCTTCAGTGGTGGTATTCTTAAAATGCTGTGTTCATATCAAAAGGGAAAGTGAAACAAATTTTACGATGCCATAAGAGACCCATCATACTAAAATACTTATTTCTTTCTGGAGGGAGATACGTAAATTCATATAAATAATTTTTATATTTTGCCACTGACATATTTAATGTGTATATAAGATAGTATTTTATTATAAATGGCTCTGATGCTTACTTACAATTAGTTTTAGAATCATCTTTTCATTTCTATAATTCTAAATGAGGGGATCTAGAGTGTTTTAAAATTTCTAAAAATAAAATAAAATAAAATTTCTCCACACTCACAAAAAGGTCACTAGATTTTACTTAATCTAGTGTCCCATTCTTTATTATTGATCTTGTTGTGTGAATATTGTTACTGGGAAATTTGAATATGTAAATTTGATTACATAAAAGTTATATAATGACATATACCTCAGGAAAAATGAAAGGAAATAAGTATATTTTCTCTTACCTATCAAAATTATACTTTTATATAAATGCTTTTTGATATCCATTTATGTATTATAACTCAAAATTGACTCTGCTTTACTGGAATATAATTAAATACAATATTAAAAAATGAACACACCACAATAAAATGTAATTCATGAAAGGAATCTGAGAATTATTCCATACAAATTAGTCTACTAATGTCATTCACTAGAGATATTTATATTACTAGATAATACGCAAAGAACTCCGTTACTAAACCATGTCTCATTCAAAATTCTCTTCATATGGTTTCTGGAGCTCCATTGTCTTCTGGTTTGCTTTCTAAGTCAAGCAATATCTCTGTTGTCTTCTTTAAGACTAATCTTCCTCTATTTGGCCTTTCAAAGCTAGAATTTCTCAGTGCTGGATCCCAGGCCTTCTTCTCTATTCATTCTGTAATATCTATCTAGGATTTCCCATTTATGTATGTTATTTCCCTCTTACAATAACTTAAAAATTTTATCACCTACCTAGCCCTCACATTCAAACTTCTTTCTGTTGTTTATAACTATTTCATATATCTATATGGACCTCTCAAAGAAAATTCAGGCAAAAAAATCTAAAACCTAAATCACAATCTTCCCTTTATGATCTTTTCTCAATGTTTCTTGACCTGGGAAATGACACCATCAAACTTCTCATTCATCAGTCCCCAAATTTAAGAATCTTCCTTGACATTTCCTTCTCCTATCAGTCCATCATTGAGTCTAATTTATTTTATCCCTTCAATATGTCTAGATTTCTGTCGTCACTAACTCCATCCTAATTCAGACAACTTTAATCTCTTTATTCCAAATATATATTATGCAAGTTGGTCCATTCAACCACTTTCCCTCTTTCCCTCAGTTCCACACTCACATCCTACCATTTTTCTTTGTGCTGTTACCCTACTGACCTGTAAAACCTCATTTTGCATCACACTTCTCGTGGCTTCCTACCCTCCAGCCACACAGGCTTTCTTTTCACTCCATAGATGTTTCATGTTTTCTCTAGTCAGAAGGGTATGTACCTGCTGGGCTGTCTGCTGGAAGATTGTGATTCATTCTGAGTATTAAGTAGTAAATTCTTAGATATTCTTTAGTTGCAGAGTGACTGCCATCTTTCTTTCCTTAGGAAGTCTCACCTGAATGATCTTCTCTACTTTAACCTCAACCCCCATATTATGTCAGGTTCTCCTCACATTCATATAAATGTATTTATATTCAGGGATACTTAATAAAGTTGTAATTTTACATTTACTTCTCTATTTTCCTATAAAATATCTGCCCCTAATTCAAGTTTAAGCTCTATAAGGGCAAAAACCTTGTCTGTTTTGAATCATGATTGTAGCCTTACTGCCAGCACACCGTCTTGCATGGCTCAAAAATATTTGACAAATGCATGGGTGTTGAAAAAGCATTATATATTCGACATATATTACTCACTTAAAAGGTTTTTAAAAATAGGAATAGAGAAATATATTAAGATATTTTCATAAAAGTTGTGTCTATATTATGTTTCTAAAGAGTTAATATTATTTACATTAAAATCAGGAAAACGATAAGAAAGTCCATATTATCACTATTATTTACTACTGTTCCACAAGTGCTAGACTATGCATTTAAAAAAAGAAAATGAAATGATAGGCATAAATACTAAAAATATGAGGAATATATCAATAATATTACTTCTAGACATTATGATTTCATGTCCTAAAAGTCTAACGGCATAAACTAAAATTTTTTAAAATAAGAATATTTTTTATGTTTTACACATAAAAATTAACTTATAAAGATCGAAAGTTTTATTACACACCAGTTGCAGATGCAATAGGAACAATTTATCACATTAGGAATGTAAAAACATACAGAGTCTAAGATTAAGTTTAACAATAAGAGGATAGGAATTATGACAATGTAGCTCTAAAAGTCTATGGAATGACAGAAGAGAAATTTTAAATTAATAAAAACTTAATTTACTCTTCAATAGGAAAACCATTTTTTAGAAAGTAGTGCTTAAAACAATATATAAATTGGAGGCATTTAATTTGAACAATGGGGAAAAGCCCAAGGAGATGTAGAAATATATAATAAAGTTTTAATAAATAAAAATTGTGATATCGCTTTAGAAACTGACTTATAAAACAATGCAGAGAGTATAAAGCCCCCAAACAACCTGGGAATTTAATGTATTCACATTAATGAGCAAATATTATCAAAATATTTGATTGGCATAAAAGAAAATATGTCTAATATACAAAATTATTTAGACAAAATATAAGTGATTCACAGCAAAAATAAAATCAATTAATTACCACAGACCTATAAGAGAAATGAGATAATATGAAAACTGACAAATAAACTTATGAAAAGACATTAGCTCTTATTAATAATCATGTAGATGCAAATTAAAAAAACTGGTTGGAGGGGCTGGCCCGCTGGTGTAGTAGTTAAGTTCACATACTCTGCTTCAGCCACCCGAGGTTCCCGGGTTTGGACCCTGGACATCGACCTACACATCTTTCATCAAGCCATGCTGTGGCAGTGTCTCACGTACAAAATAGAGGAAGATTGGCACAGATGTTAGCTCAGTAGCTAATCTTCCTCACCAAAGAAAAAGAAGTAGTTGGATATAATTTTTTAACATGTCATAGTTGAAAAATTTTAAAGAATGAATCATTTCTGTGTATACTAATGTGGGAAAAAGGCAATCTTACAATAGTGTGAAAAGAAATGCCTTTTGGGCATGCAGCTTCAAAATGAGTGTCCAGACTTAAAATGTGCATATTCCTTGACAGATATTCTATTTCTAGAAATTCAGCTTGAAGAGATAATTGGACAAGTACCTGAAAATAAATTTATAAGAAAATATTATTACAGAATTAGTTAAAACACATGAAAAAAGAAAATAAAAGATCAAGAAATAAGGGAATAATAAAATTTACTGTTAAAGTGCATGCATATATTGGATTGCTATGCATTCTTTAGAAATGATTAAATCTATTAAGACCCCTAATATTTGTTTTAATGAAAAAAGGCAGGTTACACGATAACATGTGTAATCAGTCAAATAAAACATCAGACCTGTTGTTTTATTGCATTATGTAATATTTTTTAAATATGAAATTTTAAGTGCATGTTTTTGATGGTTCAACTTTCATAAGCCATTTTGCCTATGAATGAAGTTCTCATTCAGGGATCTTAGCGTGTGTTGGTGGGTTGCTTTAAAGAGGTAGGCAGTCATTGTCCAAACAAGTGAAATAAGGCATAAGCCTGTGTGGCTCCTCATTCAGAGATAAATGCCTTAGAAATTAAGACCACATATATTGAAAATCTAGTCAGTGCTTTCAAATCTGAGTCCCAAACTGAAAGTCACTAGGATAGGTGATCTAAATTGCAACGACGATTTTCAAGGCAACCACTTGGCACATGGCCATTTTGTAGGAAGTCCTCCACAAAGATTAGCCACAGTTAATGATGGCAGCTCTTCTCAGGAGCAATGCTGATAGGCTGGAGAATTTGTTCATGGTGTTAGATGTGAGTGGTATTATTTTGAATGTTTTCAATTATTCTTTGTATTTCAGTTTATGTTTTAAATTTCATAAAAGAACACAAATTTCTGAATCAGAACATTAAAAGTGTTTCCATTTTAATATCTTTTTCTACGAGATGGACATTCAACATAAATTCTAAAAACAGAGAAAAAAGTCACATTTAATGAGGTCTATAAGCCAAAATGTCCTTAGAGTTTTACCTTTCAATGTATGAAGATGTACATAAGATGTGACAAAACTTCTTCACTAATAAAAGACACTATTCACTCTCTTAAAATAACCTGCGAAGTATTCTAAAGAGAAATTTGCAATAAGACACATTAACATTAGAGTATGTTCTACAGGGAGATCAAAGAGCTGTGAAAGCATACTGACAGATATAATCCTTTTATCTGAAAATGTGATGTTTAACTCAAGTGCTAATAAAACCCGTATTCCTAGGATTCAGTAATCTTTAAAAATATCAATTTGAATTAGAAACATATATAAGCATTTAAACAATGGAATCATTCCAATTTTAAATAAATACTTATTAAATTTAGTATAGATTTGATGAAATAAAAGTAACATCTTCTAATTCATTTATATTAATGTTTAGAAACACTTGTGATAGCAAATATTACTTTAAGATATTGCTGCTTGTACCCTTTCAGAAACCTATTAAACCATTACTTATAAGTGGAAATGGAAAAAAGCTTATTTAAATATGACCATTGAATTGAGACACATGGAATTCAAACTGTCATCCTCCTAAAATATCATTTCAACATGTGTCCTTTACAAAACTGTATGATTTTATCTCAAAAAAGGATGGTCTCTAGATTTAGGTTTTGTATTGATTCCTATGAGACTTTGAAACTATATTTATTTGTACCCTCTTCAATTCCTCCCTCTATATTTAACATATTTCACATCTTAAACATCTTTTAAGAAAAAAACCTACACTGTTGACAACCATATTGTCTTAACTCTGAAACTTCACAGAAAGGTCTTTACTGTGTAACAGTCTTTCCCCATCATCCACTGTATACTTAATACCAATAATTGGATTTTTTCCCTATCAATCTAATAAATTTGCTTGTGAAAGTGACCAATGAACTATCTGTCATCATTTGATCTTGATAATTCTGCATTATGTGACATCTTTGGCTACATCTATTAAAATCTTTCCCCATGTAGTTTCAGGTAGTATTATTGAAGCAGTGCAATAGTGAGTGAGAGTTGTCTCTGAAGCCCAGTCTCAGCTAAACCTTATACAAAATACTTGTTTAGATACTTTACTTAAATTCATACAGTCACTTGTAAAATATCTACAAGATATAAATAAAAGATGTTTCTCACACAGTGTTTCAGCATGGTTAGATAATAAAATGTATGCAAAGTCCCTGGGCAGGGGCTGACACTGGATAAATGCTTTCTAAAATCACCATCCTTCATGTTGCTCTTCCTCATATTACTGCAGAAACTCTTCATCTGTCTTCTCAGATGGCTTCTTTCCTTCCGAATGTCCCTACTTTAAAGACATCTTACAAGGTTTATTCTCTGACTTTTTTGCTTCTTCCTGTAAGCTTTTTCACTCTCAAGTTCAAACACTAAAAGCTGTAATACCAAATATATCCTTGTATCTTTAGTTTGTCATCAACAATCCGGGTCCGAATTTGTTATTGTCTTCAAAACGTTTCCACTTTTGAAGAACTAAATTTTCTTCAGAGATTCTCTGCCTTAGATTTACACATCTGTCCAAAGTCCTTTGGAAATGTCAGACCGGTTTAACAGAATTTGGAAATCTCTTGATTAATTGTGAAGTTAATTGTTGTGATATATATATTATATTACATATAATATATAAAATTATATATATATAATTTTAAATGCCTATTGTTCAATGGGAAAGTGGAAATAACTGGCTAAATCTGATGCTGTGATCATCTGCTGAAATGTGAATAAAAAGATTTTGGAGAATTTTAGTCATTTAAGAGAGTCAATTAGTACCTAAACTATAATCAAGTAACTAAAAGATGATTGTACGTTTCTAGATTTACATTACAGTAAGCTAAACCTACTTTAGAGAATTACAAAGCATACCTAATCACTGATCACATTTCTAATTACCATACTAGATTGAGAACGAGATCACACCATTTAAATAAAAATAAATAATGGTGTGTGAAAACAGTGGCTATCTATAAAAAAACACTTATTTTGATTGATCTATTGCTTATTCTTAATTTTAATTGGCACGTGACACTCGACAGAATAGAGCTCAAAGAGCTAACACTGTATAAAATGTATAGTTTTCATTCAGTGATATTTTCTTTAGGCAAACCTGGACTTGAGCTTGCAAAATGTAAAAAAGAATATGTACTTTGAAAAAAATAGAAAACAAACATATACACTGCTTGTATTCCATTAAATTTTTCAACTAAGAAAGTTCAATATTTTCAGTAACAAATTTTCTAACTCTTTCCTGCTATAGTACAGACAGCACTTCTTCAAAACTCTTGTGAGTCAAATAAAACAGTACATGTAAAAATGCTTTGCAATCCACAGCACAGTGCAAAATATTTTCAAGTGCAGCAATGATGCCTTAAGACTACCAATACATGATAAATGGGAATTTACTTTATGTCCTGCTTTCTTACAAAAAACTCTACATAAATGATAAATAATGTATTCAGCATAACGTTAAGAATGAGATAATGTATTTGAAGAATCACATTTTCCTAAGGAAAAAAGGACTCTGAGCTTAGGAACCACAACAAGGGAGACACAGGTAGATCTGAACACACCAGAATGCATAGAAGCTTATCACGAATGGTGGGGGAATTAGGCATGCAATATAGTCACTTTCATGCAAGGTAGGTCAGTATTTGAGATACCACCATCTCTTTCTTTCCGTATATGTATAATCTCCATTTATATATACAAACGCAGAACAGAGGGATACATATTTATTTGCCATCTCTCTCTTTCTCTCTCTATATATTTACATAACAGGTAAATATATACAAGACTGTCTGCTGCAAAAGGGAATCCCTAGGGGTAGGAATACAGTTTGTAAACATTTTTGGGGAGATGGGAGATTGAGGTGGTGAAATATATAGACATCCGTAGACTGGGACAGTGGCACTATTATGTCATTAATCACAGAAAACTAGGTGATTGGTAGTTGCAGAATAAAGGTCCTCTATTTGTCGTTTGAGAGAAATGCAAATGTCTCTTTTCTAGCATCAAGCTTCCTCTAGTATTTGAGGCAAGTACCACTGAGCCTTTATCAACTGCATACTTTCAAGTGAATGTAGTAGACAGAAGTGGATTTAGCTTAATCTGGAGTTTTTCATCCATGTTGCCACAGAATCTGAACTGGCAGACACCTTACAACGTGGGAACAAGGCAGGGAAATCCCATGTCATCACTTCTGTTCAACAGTGTACTGGGGAGTCCAAGCAGTTCAAAAAGACAAATAAAAATATATAAAAGTAACAAAGATGAGAAAGGAAGAAGTAAAACTGTCATCGTTCAGAAATGGCATGATTGTATATATTGATAACCCTGTAGAATCAACAGCAATCTAAAACAAATAACGTTATCAGGATGAAGACATATAAGAAAACACACAATATGAAAGATCAAGCCTTGAAAGAACAAAATTCACTGTCTATGTATTAGCGACAAATGACTGAAATACAACATTAAAGAACTATCATTTATAAATGCTTCAAAAAATCAAATAATTATCAGTTTTTCAAAATTTAAACTTTCTGTCTTAAATCTATAATATAGCTGACAAAAATTTAGCAAAAACTAAATATGTGAAGATATATATCATGCTCATGAATTGGAGGGTTCAATATTGTTAAGATATCTATCCTTCAATATTGTTCTATAGATTCAATATACTTGTAATTAAAATACTAACAGACTTTTTTGAAGAAATTGACAAGTTCATTATAAGTTTAATAAGGAAATGCAAGGGGTCTAGAATAGCCTTAATGATATAATCAAAAATAGAATTAGAGGGCTTAAGGTATCTCATTTCAAGTCTTAGTATAAAGTTTCATTAATTAAGACAGCGTAGTCTCACATAAAAATAGAGAAATAAACTAGTGGAACTTCATAGAGTGGCCAAAAACAGATTCATACAAAAACGTTGATTTTCTACAAAGTCACCAAGTAATGAATCCCTCATACATATTATTAAATGTAAGAAGCTCAACATAAAAGAGCCTATACTGTATTTATATGAAGTCCAAGAATAATCAAAGCTAACTTAATGCGACAATAATTAGAAAGTGTTTGTGCAGTCAAAGCAAAATAGACTGAAAAGAGGCATGAAGGAACTTCCTTATTTTACATAGTGGTACACAGGTTTAGAGAAGCGTCAAAACTCATCAAACTGAACTCTTAGGGTCTTTATTCTATCTTAATTATGCTTAAATGAAAATGTAATTGGAAACAGGCTCATAATGATAACAATACAAATATGTAAAAATTCCGGTACCACCGGTCTGAAATTTTCTTTTGGAAATCACTGAGATAAAGCATGCGAAGTAGGCAAAAGCCTGATAATGATTTTGCTTGAAAATTCTCCTAAGGGATTTGAATTTCATCCTGTGAACTTGAGATCCAACGGAAAGATTTTATGCAAAAAAGTGATCTGATGGGTTTTGCCTCTTAGAAAGATCACTTGGGTCCCTGACATGGTGATATCAGACATTAATTAGTACTGTCATTTGGCTACTGCGATAAGAAATAACGAGGACCTGAGCTGGAGAAGCAGCAGTGGCAATGTAAAATAAAGGGAGATATTAGAAATTGGAAAGAATGAAAGTTGCATGTGGTAAGTTAGGAAGCTGTCAAAGCTACCTTTTGGATTTCTGGCTATAAAGAGGTTTCTTCAACAGGATAGGAAACAAAAGACAAAGGGCTTCTTTGGAAGAGATAAAAATTGTTTAATTTGGGGATGTTGAAATTGGTATGCTTGTGGACCATGTAAGTAGAAAAGTCTAGTAAATGATGATTAAGTAAATTTTGACCTTAGGATAAAAGTTTTTGCTTGGGTTACGTTACTCAGAGTCCTAAACATATAGGTGGCATGTAAAAGCATGGATTTTTATGGATATTATCAATGGCTTCCAAACATACCAGTTACTGAGCAAGTTGAGTGATTACTCTTGCAGCAAAGGCGAACACACACCATGAGGAACTATGAGCTCCCTCAGGAAGTGGGTGTTAAAAAAACTTATGAAAGAATTTGAACTTGTATTACAGGAGTCTGGAGAATTAATGAAAGCAATGCTTTGCTCTGCATGAGATGCTGATAGGAAGTAGAGGTAAAATTATGATTGGGTATCTTAAAGAATCTTATCTATAGGGAAGGGAGACTAGAGCAAAGCTAAAGCTGAAAAAGGAGCAAATAGTCACTCATTTCAGTCGTGATAGAGGTATATTTGGCATTTTGTGGAATGAAAAATTGTTCCAGTTTTATCTGTATTCAGACATCATTATGAGTGTTCTTACATTTGTCTTGATCCACTATGGTCACAGAGTAGCCTCATCTGATGTTGCTGTTCCAGGAAATTGTTTCTGTTCAGCAAGAGAACACTAAGACATAGCTGTGAGTGCCAGCTCATAGCAACCCCAGGACCTGAGTGACAATACAAGGCCAGCTCCTGCACATCAGGGACTGGTTTCTCTTTCTCAGTGTGTATCACAACTAGGGAGATTGCAATTCAGACTGAAGGAGTGCCAAACCAGAATTTTCAGGAATGCTAGCATTCAATACACTTTTAAGAGAAGATTAAATTGAAGAGACTTGCGAAAAATAACATGAAGTTTCAAGGAAGAAGGAGAGGATGGAATCAGAAAACAAAGAAATCTGTCAAGAAGGGGGTGGAATCCAGAGGGCCACATGCACTGTTTAATGATTAAAACCTTGCTAGGAGATTTTGCAGGTATTAGTTATTTTTGAACATCAATTTCAGTGAGATATAAGGTGTGTGTGTTTGTGAGGGGGGGAAGGCCTTTGAAAACATTGAGAAATACATAAGCACATTTTAATAATTAGTTCACAGTAGGCATGATATAATCATAGGCATCCATGAAACAATTATCCTTTTAACTTTTTATTATGTTAAACGTGTATTAAGAATTTTGACATGCCCATGTGAATATGGCCAAATTAATAACCATTATATAAGAAGAAAAACTATGCTTTGCAGAAGCTAGATTCCTGCCTAGAGAAGTTAAGAAATAAATTTGTAAGACCAGAGAGACGATTCAAATAATTAAAAAATTGAATCAATAGTAAATAAGTTAGTGAAATCTAATAAAGTGGTGACGCATCCTGGGCCAGCGTTGCTGTTGTTCATCTACCTGAATTAGGTGATGGAATCCAAAGTAGTTAAAAAAGGAGGAAATCTTGAAGTCAAAGGACTTAGGCTGTGAAAGAAACCTTGGTTTTAGACATTATACTTGGTTCCATATTAGCATAGAGATTATAGTCAGGCTCAACCTGTTTCTTGTGCTAGATACATGTAATGCTAGATCCCGTGGCCTGGCCAAAAATCTGATTTCCGGGCAATCTAAGTATGCTGAGAAACTCACATCAAACTGTTCTGGTCTGTCATTCTAACCCTAAATTCACTTGATATTGTATAACATATAAGAATTTAACTCCCTGAGAAAGCATACACATATAGAAATGATAGAATAAACCAAATCTATATCTTCAGTACTTTATAAATTTAGAAATAATCTTGGATATTTAGTATTTAAATATAATATTTTAAATAATCTGACTTTACATGGAAACAGATTTTTTGTTCCAATTTAAAATACTAATTAAAAAATTGATTTTAGACTAGTGATTTTAAGATAAAACAAAATTTACCTAACTTTGCAAACGGAGTGTTTAGGAAGACTTATAAATGACTGCATTTATAAATTTACTTTGTGAGATTTGTTAGGACTATGTAAGTGTTTGAGTACGATATGTATGTTAGAGTGATTAAAATAAAATACACGTATATATTTTATAATATTTAGGGAAACAATTAAATTCACTTTTAAAATACTTAAAGAGCATTTGTTTTAGGCAGCTGAAGTACAAAAAAAGAACATCTATAAATGTATTTCATAATATTTGATGAAACTTAATTAGCTACATAGTCAATGTTCTAAGTATGATTATTTAATTTTACAAAACATAAGTAATGAGATACTTAAAATAAAGTTTCAAAGTTAAAATATAATTACCATTTGAATTACTTTTTACAAAATGGCATGTTAATTTTTTAAACTCCTGTGACCCTAGATGGTCCCTTCTGTACACTCTCCAAGAACTGAAGGTTTCACATGGACAAGCTCCATTCATGTTCCTTAACAAAGGGTGCATGTATTTAAATGTAATTAATAAATTGAAGGTGCAAATCAATATGATTCCTAGCAAAAAATTATTTGAACAATGAATAACTGTTCTTTTGAAATATGACCACATACAATATTTCTACAGGCATAATATATTTGTGGAGTGTCTCACCTTTAGACATTTAGATTTTTTTTCTTTGAGAGATGGTACACAAATGATCTTTCAGCTCAAATAAAAATAGAATACCAACAGATTTATGCATGTAAATTAAAATTAACTTACATATCATCAAAAGATGTTTTGGGAAAAAGAAAAGAGTATGATAGGGTACCTTCTCTTCCCAATGAAAAACATAAAGATGAAACTTGAGCATGTTATGGTAGTGAGATAAGTCAGACAGAGAAAGATAAGTATAGTATGATATTTATATTTTGAATCTAAAAAAGCCCAACTCATAAAAACAGAAAGTGAAATGGTGGTTACCAGGGTGAGGGGTGTGGGCTAGGGTGACAGGACAGATGTAATTTAAGGGTATAAACTTGCAATGAGCAGTAAATAAACGCTAGTGATATAGTGCACAGTTCAGGGAATATAAACAATATTGTATTATAATCATCAAATTTGTTAAGAGACTAGAACTTAATTCCATCCACTAAAAAGAAAAGATCATTATGTAACATGATCAAGGTGTTAATTATTGCTACAATGGCAATTGTATTACAATATATAAATGCATCAAATGAACATATTTTATAACTTAAATCTACACAATATTATACGTCAAATATCTTTCAATTAAAAAAAAAGAAAAAGATAAAGAAGTGAGCCTTAAAACAGCCCTTAAAAGCTATAGGTTCCCTGATTTAAAGTTACGAGCTGTGTGACAGAGCTTGAGGGTGTATGGTTAGAAAAGAGAATATGTGAAAAAAATTAAATGTGTGAAAGACATTTTTAAGGGCAAACACGTCATAAGATTAAAGGCATATAATTTATGCAGTGCAAATCACAGCATGAGGAAGATACTAGCGTTTAATTAGAAGGAGTAAGATCATTATATTTTTGCATATTTAAATCATTCTAATAATAATTTTCTTATATGATTAGGTGTATATTAAGATATATTTAAATAAAATTAAAATGTGTCCAATGACACTATTTTCTCCCATCTTTATTGAGATATAATTGACATACAACATTGTGTAAATTTAAGGTGTAAAATGTGATGATCTGAGATACATATATACTGTGAAATGATTACTACAATAAGTTTGGTTAACCCATTCATCACCTCACATAGTTACCTTTTTTTGGTGTGTGATGAGAACTTTTAAGATTTATTCAGTACTTCAAGTATGCAACACAGTATTGTTCAAACTAAAGTTACCATGCTATACGTTAGATTCCCAGAACTTACTCATCTTATAACTGGGAGTGTAAACCCTTCAACCAACAATACCCATTTCCCTCACCCGCTGCCCCCGGCAACCACCAATCTACTCTCTGTTTCTATGAGTTTGGTTTTCTTAGATGCCACATACAAGTGAGATCATACAATATTGTCTTTTTCTGTCTAACACTAAGTATTAAATTGAAGTATATTTTTTCCATTTCCTGATAATTGAAAAAAAAAATGCATTCATTGGAATTGTAACTCTTGTTGCGTGGCCAAAAAGCCCTGCTAAAATATTTGGTCCAGGTAAATGGGATACTGGGAAGTTGAACTGTCTTAATTTGAGTTGCAACTAAGCTTTAGTCTATCCCTGCAGCCTCCTAGAGTTTTGGGAGATTCATCTCCCAGCTTTCCCTTATCGAAAAGTTTCCATATCAGATCCTTTCTGGAAATAGACATGGAATTGTACCAAAGCACATAGAACATTGCCTAATCATGAGCAGTTCACTTTGTGAGATCTAAAGTATTTTCTCTCAAACAATAGGAAGTCTTTGTTGACTATTTTTGCCATTTTTTAATAAAAGGAGATGTCCAATATTTTGTATGTCAATTTTGATTTTGAATAGAAGTATTTTAGTGAATGCATCCTCACCTGTCTTGCCCAAAATTTTGGAATAATGAGAGCTCAGTTTAAATTATGAAATTTAAGTGTAGATTCTCAATATTTTTATCTTTTTCTTTTTTGTGTGTATTATGAAATATACAAGTGATTGATACTAAATTTAAAGCAAAATCAGAATGGAGACTGAGAAACATGAAATATAAACATCAGTTATAACATTTTTGATCTTGAGTAGAGCTTTTTTATCTAAAGAATCTAATACACGTGTATGCAAGCACATGCATGCACACTCATACTTCCATTTTATCTTTAAAAATATGTGCAAACTGTGTGGATTTTATATATACATATAAACAGATCCACTCAGAAGACTTGTGATTTGCCACAGAATTGTTTTAGTTCTACGCAGCTGACTAAATTCTCTTGAAAATTTTATATCTCCTGTATATAATGACAAAACGACAAGTGTTTTATTAAGAATTGGGATGATAGGGCAAATCTGAAGAATGAACTATGAAGAGAAAATTCACAAAAGCAGACTCATTATTCTCTTCTCTAAAGATAGACTTGACACACAAGCTTAAATCCAATGCATTCCGTATTGTGTTGATATGACACTATTTTTCAAAATTATTTCTTCTGAAATTACAATTATATCTGGATTCGGGAGACTGGGTTAACATTTTTACTCTTTTATTCACCAGACTCTGAACACTTATCCACAAAAACTCATTTGTAAGTGGAAGTGCTAAATTCCAGACTTTTCTAGGTATTTCTGTCTACTCATTAGTCTTGAATCCTCTTCAACTCATGTATGTTTTACCTAGACCAGTCTTCAATCCCTACCTTCCCGTCTCCATCCTAGCTCAGTCTTAGTTGGACCTGGTCATGCCTCTGGATTGGTACTAATAAATACTGGTGTAATTTAGTGTGACTACTAAATAACCATCAAATTTCCATTTAAAGTTGCAAATTGCCTCAGATAGATAAGTTGTTTATCCAATTACCTTTTGACGAGTCATTGTTTCAATCTATTTTACATACCACAGTGTACATATAACCTGTGAAAAATCTGTTAACATTACAAGACCTAGATTTGTATAATTTGAATTTATATCTATGGATATCAATAATTCAAATAGTCTAAGGTCAAAAGTACAGATTTATTACTATTCTGTGTAAAGCCACTCCTCAACTCATTGAAAGTCAAATTAAAATCCAAAAATAAACTAAAATTAAAAAATAGTTTTCCTTTGAAATAAAACTTCAATCCAAACTTAATATAGAAAGCATTTTAGTCATAAGGGTATGTGGTATATTTGTTTCCTTCTTTATCAGATTTACTTAACAAATAAGAGAAGTCTACAATTAGCTAACAAAATATTTAACATAAGCTTGCAATTTAGAAAATGGAATTATCTAAGTAATAAATCTCCTATATATTTTAACCTAGTAAACCTTTGTTTTGTGTATATTATACATATATATACATAATACGTACGTACGCACACGTATATATTTGAATTTTGTATTTCTAAAACTGGAACTGGTTGGGTATTATTCATTCCCACAGACCAGGGAAATCACACTAACTTAGTGATTTCATTTAACCTTTGAGCACTGTCAATGAGTCATCATAAATCACTTATTTGCTTATTTACTTTCATTCACCAAATAATATAGTTCTTTAAAATGTAAATGCTACAAGACTTGGGAATATAAATGTTCACTGTTTAGTAGAAACTGAGGCAACCAAATAAATGCTATTGCCCATAAACACTATAATTAAGGCAATACACAAATGAAGAAGGTGGTAGAAAAGAGGAAGTGACAAGCTTTATTGTGGGAAATCAAAGAAAACATAATTGAGACTATATTTCAAGTGAATTATGAAATATGAGTAGGGAACAAGCCCAAAGAGAAAGGGTATTCTAGGTCTAGCTAAATCCTTGAAGCAGCAGGATGCATTCAAGAAACAACAAATTGTCTAATATGCCAAAAGTAAATTGGGAAAAGAAGAAAGTTGGTAGCTGACAAAGCTTGACAGAAACATAGATGTCAGATCAAGTATTGTCTCATTTCTTGTACACAGGAGAGTGACATTTATTATATATGCAAATGAAATTTATTATATATATATTTTTAAAAGAAATAAGAATTGCATTGGGGTTTTATCATCACATTGGCAGTCCATTAGAGGATAGATGTGAATAGTGTGTGCAAATGTAGCAGATAGTTTGTCATAAATTATGAAGAATAAACAAAAGAAATGTTAGAAGGAAAAGAAATAGCATTTAACAGTCATTGACCATATTAAATTACAGAGTTCCATAAATAAATTAATACAGAGACTAGGATAAGAGGAGAAAAAAACATTTTTTTACACACTTGTTGAAGACCAGTTGAAATCAGGCTCTTGAAGAATATCTTCACTCCCAT
Organism: Equus przewalskii; assembly: GCF_037783145.1. Taxonomy (NCBI): domain Eukaryota; kingdom Metazoa; phylum Chordata; class Mammalia; order Perissodactyla; family Equidae; genus Equus; species Equus przewalskii. The sequence continues at coordinate 30,446,654 of NC_091852.1, read as the reverse complement.
GTTCATTACAGCATTATTCACAGTAGCCAAGATGTAGAAACAACTAAATGTCCATCAATGGATGAATGGATAAAGAAAATGTGATATATACATGCAATGGAACACTATTCAGCCTTAAGAAAGAAGGAAATCCTACCAAATGCAACAACATGGATGATCCTGAAAGACACTATGCTAAGTAAAATAAGACAGTCATAGAATGACAAATATTGCATGTTTAACCTATATACGGTATTAAAAAATAGTTAAACTCCTATAGACAGAGTAGAATTATGGCTGCCAGGGGCTGGGTAGGGGCAGAAATGGGGAAATGGGGAACTACTCTTCAATAGGTAGAAAGTCTCAATAACACGAGATGAGCAAGTTGTAGAGATCTACTCGCAACACTGTTTCTATATTTAACAATACTGCGTTGTGCACTTAAAAATTTGTTAATAGGGTAGATCTCATGTCAAGTGTTCTTACTGCAATTAAAAATGAAAACAAAAAAAGAGGTTGGCCCTGAGAGCAAGTGGTTAAGTTCGCCCACTCTGCTTGGGTTGCCCAGAGTTTTGCAGGTTTGGATCCTGAGCGCGGACAGAGCACCACTCATCAAGCCATACAGAGGTGATGTCCCGCATAGCACAAGCAGAAGGATGTACAACTAGAATATACAAGTATGTACTAGGGGGCTTTGGGGAGAACAAGAAGAAGAAAAAACAAAGAAGATTGGCAACAGATGTTAGCTCTGGTGCCAATCTTTATAAAAATAAAACAAAACAAAAACCCCACCATTTTAGACATACATATGTGCCTCTGCTCCCTCTTAATTGCAATAAAATGAAGTAAAATAAACAAAAATATGTACATGTGTATTGATAAAGAGAACAGAAAGTGTCAACAAAATCCTGAGGATGGGAAAGTGATGGACAAATCTTAAAAAATTTATCGGAGCAAAGAAATCTGATTTCTGTGTAATGAAAGGAGGAATGTCATAATTTTGTTAGAGGAACCCCAGAGACTCAGTAAATCTTGGATCTGGATGTCTGTGAAGGAGACTGAGAAACAGAAGGGCCGTTGAAAACACTGTGTGAGTTAAACTTGGGAACGCCTCCCCAGTCCATGCAGTCAGGTCCCTACCCCTTCAGAAGACTTGAGAGTTAATGTCTGTAGACAATGAACATCAAAGGACCCGGACTTACAGAGATGAGGTAGAGTTGAGAGTAGACATGAAGTTCTGAACTGAAACCAGGTGAGCTCAATAAAACCTATGCATACTGACTGATAAGATGTCCATCTATCTTCCCAAATTCTGACTAATATTCTTACAATTGCCAAGAAGAATATTGGACTGAAACACAAGAGAACAATAAAGCATAACTTTTTTTTCAGAAAAATATATAAAAAGTCCTATGTTTCAGCAGAAATGTTCAAAATACTGAATGTATGTTATATATAGACACACACGCTAATTTGGATGAAATGCTAAAAATACTCAAAGATATGAACCTAAATAAAGCTGAAATAACCATATTCAGAATGAGTTTCATGGTTTTCAAAAATGAATGATGTGGCCATCATAGTTGATTTCAACTTAAACGTAAAATATCATTAAATAAACTTGGAGATGTCATGAGTGGTTAAAACGCCGTGACCACTGAGAATTGAGAGGAAGTAATAGTTATACTTCTGAGATAGGAATGAAAAGTAGGTCAAAGGCAGGAAATCAGAGACATGCTTATGTAATAGGAATCCTTATCATTTATTTATTTTATAATTTATGTAGAGGCTCATTCATGCATCAAAGTCTGTATCATTCAGTTAAAAATGATTGTAAGATGATCTTCCTTGAGGTAGACTTACAAACCTCTCAGAAATACTAATCACACTGTTAACAACTCAATTTTAAACTAGAGTTTAGGATGAATCCCCATGGAAGAAATAGTAGAGATGTGGCCTTCCTTTGCTATGTTAATATTTATTTGCTTTGCCCTCTCTTAAGACTTCCTCGCTTGATAATCATAAATTAAGTGTAAATGAAAAGACATTTGGTTAAGCAAAAACAATTTTCAAAATTAAATGTTTATAAGCAGCAAACTATAAACATAACACAGTATTCAGAAATGTTTTATTTAGTTGTGTTTACCAGCTCAAATAGTAATTTAATCGTTAGAGACCAAATTTAGTTCTCACTCCTGAAACAAAAGAATTATTCATTTGATGAAATATATTCACATACAATCACAGGGTAAATTTATCCCATCATTAACATTCACTTTATTATATTCTACAAATTATACTAAAGAATTCCCTGTGATTTTCACCTTAGCATTATGAAAGCAACTTTTCAATTACTCATTAAAATAGAAAAATGTCTAATTGTGTGTAAGTTAACACTCACAGTGTTGTTTACATATATAAAAGAGATTTTACTCAATTTTAAAATTGAGGGCTAAAAGTAAATCCAAATTATTGTCTCACAAAACATTAAAAGAATAAAAAACCCAGCAGGATAAACATTATATGTAAATGCCGAGAAAATTCTTCTCTTAAAATGCAATTTCGTAGCCCATAAGTATTTTCTGATTTTTTTAACTCAAAAAACTCTTTATTACATATGGTGTCTTCTTTTATATTTCTCTTTTTCTGCACACATCCATAAATCATATTCTATTCACTTGGGAATTATAAACTATTGATTTCAGTCAAGGTTCTTTTCAGTTATAACCACATATATGTATACAAAATAATTTGGTTCCTTAAATGACATACCATCTACCAACACTGAGGCAGACGCCAATTTTATATCTAAAACAGCAACATGCTGAATAAATTTAGCTATTCCAATAAAATATGCCAGCCAGGTGTTTTTGGAGAAATGGATAAATTCATTTTAAAATTTAAAGTAAATGCAGATGCCCTAGAATATCCAAAGCAATTTTTTAAAAATGAAAAATGTGGATGAATTAGAATACACAAATAAAGCCACGTTGTTAGTGGTAGTAGTATTTGTGAAAGGAGAGAGATATTGATCGATGGAGATAGCTATAGACCAAATACATGAATTATATAATAATCTTCAATAAAGGTACCAAATTAATACAATGTGGCCACATGCCTTATACCATACACAAATGTTGATCTAACATGAATCATAGACCTCATTTAAAAAGTTATTATAATCGTACCACTTCTAGAAGAAAACACAGCAAAAACTATTTGTATCTCACATATAGGCAAAGATTTCTCAAACACTACACAGTTGTACATACAATTAAAAATAATAACTGATACTTTACTTGCTCTTTGAAACTCAGCTATAAAAACGAAAAATGTAACACCAAATGGGAGAAATTATTTTAATACATATATCTGGTAAATAACTTATGTTTAATACATAAAGAACTCTTATAACTCACTAATAGGAAGACAAAAACTAGATATCAGCAAAGTTCTGGACACTTCACATAAACACATAAAAAGATATTAGATAGGATATGGAGCAATTGGCACTCTCATTCAGTGCTATAAGAGATTTAAAATGGTATACTTTGTGTAATGCTGGTACTTTCTTATAAAGTTCAACATGCGTTACTCATAAGAGTCTTTACCAAGATATAGAAAAACACAGGCTACAGAGGAGTTAACAAGAACATCCATAGCAGCTTTAATTCCAGCGGCCAAAAACTATAACCAATTGAAATACCTCCCAACAAGGGAATGGATAAACAAATATGATATCTCCATTCAATAGAATATTACTCAGCGTTAAGCAGGAACTATCAAAACATGCAACGATATGGATAGATCTCAAAATTGCGTCTAGTGAAAGAATCTAGATACCAAAATGCTCATACATATTACATAAAATTCTAGATAATACAAACCAATACGTAGAGACAGAAAGAAAATTATTGATTATCTGGTACCAAGGGTACGGGAAGTGACTGACTACAATGGTGCAAAAGGAGTATTTGTATATTTTTAAGCTTTCGACACTTTAGCTATTCCCATGATTACGTAATGATATCACGGTATATCATTTGCCACAAAAATTCGCTGCTTACTAAGAGATCAATTGCACATATCCATTGTTTAAAGCAGCTATCACAGGGGCTGGCCCCGTGGCCGAGTGGTTAAGTTTGCGCGCTCCGCTGCAGGCGGCCCAGTGTTTCGTTAGTTCGAATCCTGGGCGCGGACATGGCACTGCTCATCAGACCACGCTGAGGCAGCGTCCCACATGCCACAACTAGAAGAACCCACAACGAAGAATACACAACTATGTACCGGGGGGCTTTGGGGAGAAAAAGGAAAAAAAAATAAATAAATAAAATCTTTAAAGTAGCTGTCACAATTTCAATTCATCCTTATTTCACCAATATTAATTCATAACACTTTATATCTAAAAGTAATTAGACTTAGGGATGTTTGTTTTTTATCTTTAGCCTTTCATCTTAGTGCTTAGTAATATAAAATCGATTATACTGATAGTTATTAAGGACCTTTTAAACAGTAGTTTTGAGGACATGTTTTAGGGTCACAGCCAAGGCTAAGAAAATTATGCATATGTATGAATGTTCTGAGACAAAGTTTAAACTCTTGCAAAATTAGTCATTTTTGACCTTTAGTACTAGTGGTCTATCTCTGGATGCAAATCCCTAAAGATAATACTGGAACACTACTACCTGAATGACTCTCTTTTACTCTTTGTTTAAATATCTATTTAGTGTGAGAATGAAGTGTGTTCAAGAAATCAAGAAAGGGTATTTATTGTGCCCATAAAAGGTACAGTATGTTACTATCACCCTTGTGACACATGACAGCCATTTAATAAACAATATTCATTCCTCTCAGAATTTTGCCTTTGATAGTTTAAAGTTAAGAGGTTCTTGAGTGCAGACTGCCTCTTCATCTCTATATTCCCACTGCCCAGCATAGTGCCCCATAGACTAGGCATTTGATACATTTACTGAATATGCGTGTGGTTACATAAGACAGCTTGCTTCATCAGGAAGCTTTATTTAACCTTCTGAATATGCTCTGGGTTTAGGGACATAAAGCAATTTGAATGCTTAAGAAATTAAAAGCTTTAGATAAGTTTTGCAAACGTAATTAATTCAACATGACAAAGGCGTAAGTACTCTTCCTAATACATATTGTTAGGTGGCCTGTGATAACTTCGTGCTAATCATATTAAAGTTGTTATTTATCTTTCCCAAGGTTATAAATATATATTCCATTTTGCTTCAATTCTCATTCCCCAACTGCCATTTTTTTTTTCATTTTCTAGGTATTAATGATAATCTGGCTAATGAGGGAACACTGTTATTTGAGAATTTTCTATATATCTCTTGTAGGAGGGCAAGGGAAAGGAAGTCAGAGAATTCAGTTTACTAAATGTTCACTGAGCATTTCATCATATCACATAATGTGTTTGAGATAGAAGAAATAGTAAGACATTGTGCTTTTTTTCTTTGTAGTCTGAAGGAAGAGTTTATAGACTAATGAGAATTGATAATAGATTGTGACTGATAACTCTGAAGTTGGAGATTACACTAAATGATTTATCCTTTTTTATTGAGTTCATAATAGTTTACATCAATGTGAGATTTCAGTTGTACATTATTTCTTGACTGTCACCACATACGTGCTCCCCTTCACCCCGTATACCCACCCAGCACCCCTTCCCCTGGTAACCACTGAACTGTTTTTTTAATCCATGTGTTTGTTCCTATTTCACATATGGATGGAGTCATCTGGTGTCTGTCTTTCTCAGTCTGGCTTATTTTGCTTGGCATAATTCCCTTCAGGTCCTTCCATGTTGTTGCAAATGGGATGAATTTGTCTTTTTTTATGGCTGAATAGTATTTCATTGTGTATATATACCACATCTTCTTTACCCAATCATCAGTCAGTGGGCACTTGGATTGTTTCCATGTCTTGGACATTGTGAATAGTGCTGCGATGAACATAGGGGTGCATATGTTACTTGGATTGTTGATTTTAAGTTGTTTGGGTAGATACCCAGTGGTGGGATAGCTGGGTCATATGGTAGTTATATTTTTAGTTTTTTGAGAAATCTCCATACTGTTTTCCATAGTGGATGCACCAGTTTGCATTCCCACCAGCAGTGTCTGAGGGTTCCCTTCTCTCCACACCCTCTCCAACATTTGTTATTTTTAGTTTTAGTGATTATAGCCATTTTAACAGGCATAAGTTGGTATCGTAGTGTAGTTTTGATTTGCATTTGCCTGATGATTAGTGATGTTGAACATCTTTTCATGTGTTTATTGGCCATCTGTATACGTTCTTTGGAAAAATGTCTGTTCACATCCTCTGCCCATTTTTTGATTGGGCTGTTTGTTTTTTTATTATCAGTTGTGTGAGTTCCTTATATATTATGGAGATTAACCCTTTGTCAGATATATGATTTGAAAATATTTTCTCCCAACTAGTAGGTTGCCTCTTTGTTTTGATCCTAGTTTCTTTTGCCTCACAGAAGCTCTTTAGTCTGATGAACTCCCACTTGTTTATTTTTTCTTTTGTTTCCCTTGTTTAAGAAGACATGGTATTCGAAAAGATCCTTTTTAGTTTGACGTCAAAGAGTGTACTACCTATACTATCTTCCAGGAGTTTTATGGTGTCGGGACTTATCTTCAAATCTTTGATCCATTTTGAGTTTATTTTTGTGTGAGATAAAGGTATACCTTCATTCTTTTGCATGCGGCTGTCCAGTTTTCCCAAAACCATTTATTGAAGAGACTATCTTTTCTCCATTGTATGTTCTTGGCACCTTTGTCGAAGATTAGCTGTCCGTAGATGTGCGGTTTTATTTCTGGGCTTTCAGTTCTGTTCCATTGATCTGTGAGCCTGTTTTTATACCAGTACCATGCCATTTTGATCACTGTGGCTTTGTAGTACATTTTGAAGTCAGGGATTGTGATGCCTACAGCATTGTTCTTTTTTCTCAGGATTGCCTTAGCAATTTGGAATCTTTGGTTGCCCCATATGAATTTTAGGATTTTTTTTGTTCTATTTCCATGAAGAATGTCACAGGGATTCTGTTTAGGATTGACTTGAATCTGTAGATTGCTTTGGGTAGTATGGACATTTTAACGATGTTTATTCTTCCAATCCATGTGCATGGAATCTCTTTCCATCTGTTTATGTCATTATCAATTTCTTTCAGTAGTGTCTTATAGTTTTCATTGTACAAGTCCTTCACCTCCTTGGTTAAATTTATTCCTAGGTACTTTATTCTTTTCTTTTTCAATTGTAAATGGAGTTGTATACTTGAATTCTCTTTCTGTAAGTGTGTTACTGGAGTATAGAAAAGCAACTGATTTTTCTAAGTTGCTTTTGTACCCTGCAACTTTACTGTAGTTTTTAATTATTTTTATTAGTTTTCCAATGGATTCTTTGGGGTTTTCTATATATAAGATCATGTCATCTGCAAACAGCGAGAGTTTCACTTCTTCACTCTCTATCTGGATTCTTTTTATTCCTTTCTCTTGCTTAACTGCTCTGGCCCAAACCTCCAGTATTATGTTGAATAAGAGTGGTTATAGTGGGCATCCTTGTCTTGTTCCTGTTCTCAGGGGGATGGCATTCAGTTTTGCCCATCGAGTATGATGTTTTCTGTGGGTTTGTCATAGATGGCCCTTAGTATGTTGAAGTAATTTCCTTCTATTCCCATTTTGTTCAGAGATTTTAATCATAAATGGCTCTTGGATCTTGTCAAATGATTTGTCTGCATCTATTGAGATGATCATGTCGTTTTTATTCCTCAATTTTTTGATGTGGTGTATCACATTGATTGATTTGTGGATGTTGAACCATCCCTGTGTCCCTGGTATAAATCCCACTTGATCATGATGTATGATCCTTTTGATGTATTGCTGTATTCAGGTTGCCAAAATTTTGTTGAAGATTTTTGCATCTATGTTCATTAGCAATATTGGCCTGTAGTTCTCCTTTTTTGTGTTGTCCTTGTCAGGCTTTGGTATCAGAGTGATGTTGGCCTCATAGAATGTGTTAGGAAGTATTCCATCTTCCCTAATTTTTTGGAATAACTTGAGAAGGATAGGAATTAAATCCTCTCTGAAAGTTTGGTAGAATTCCCCAGGAAGCTATCTGGTCCTGAAGTTTTATTCTTTGGGATGCTTTTGATTACTGTTTCAATCTCTTTCCTTGTGATTAGTCTATTCAGATTATCTGTTTCTTCTTGATTCAGCTTTGGAAGGTTGGGAGAGTCTAAGAATTTATCCATTTCCTCTAGATTATCAATTGTGTTCGCGTATGATTTTTTGTAGTATTCTCTTATAATCGGTTGTATTTCTGTGGTGTCTGTTGTTATTTCTCTTCTTTCACTTCTAATTTTGTTTATCTGAGCTTTCTCTCTTTTTTTCTTTGTAAGTGTGGCCAGGGGTTGGTCAATTTTATTTATATACTCAAAGAACCAGCTCTTTGTTTCATTGATCATTTCTGTTGCCTTTTTTGTTTCAATAGCATTTACTTCTGCTCTGATTTTGATTATTTCCCTCCTTCTGCTGACTTTGGGCTTTGTTCGTTCTTCTTTTTCCAATTCAGTTAGGTGTAATTTCAGATTGCTCATTTGGGATTTTTCTTGTTTGTTAAGGTATGCCTGTGTTGCAATGAATTTCCTTCTTAGTACAGCTTTTGCTGGATCCTATATGAGTTGATATGGTATATTATCATTTTCATTTGTCTCTAGATATTTTTTTACTTCTCCTTTAATTTCTTCAATGATCCATTGATTGTTCAATAGCATGTTGTTTAGTCTCCACATCTTTGTCCCTTTCTCATCTTTTTTCTTGTAATTAATTTCTACCTTTATAGCATTGTGATTGGAAAAGATGCCTGTTATTATTTCAATTTTCTTAAACTTATTGAGGCTAGCTTTGTTTCCCAAGGTATGGTCTATCCTTGAAAATGTTCTGTGCACACTTGAGAAGAATGTGTATTTTGCTGTTTTTGGATGGAGTGTTGTATATACGTGTGTTGAGTCCAACTGGTCTAGCTTTTCATTTAATTCCACTGTTTCCTTGTTGATTTTCTGTCTGGGTGATCTATCCGTTGACATGAGTGGAGTGTTGATGTCCCCTACTATTATCATCTTACTATTAATATCTTCTTTTAGGTTTGTTAATAGTTGCTTTGTGAACTTTGGTGCTCCTGTGTTGTGTGCATAGATATTTATAAGTGTTATTTCTTCTTGATGGAGTGTCCCTTTGATCATTATATACTGCTCCTCTTTGTCTCTCTTTACCTGTCTTATCCTGAAGTCTATTTTTTCTAAGTATTGCAACACCTGCTTTCTTTTGTTTGCCATTAGCTTGGAGTATCATCTTCCATTCCTTTACTCTGAGCCTGTGTTTGTCATTGGAGCTGAGATATGTTTCCTGGAGGCAGCATAATGTTCAATCTTGTTCTTTAATCCCTCTTGCCACTCTGTGTCTTTTTATTGGATAATTCAATCCATTTATGTTTAGGCTGATTATTGATATATAAGGGCTTAATGCTGTCATTTTATCACTAGTTTTCCAGCATTCCCTTTGTTTCTCGCCTTGTGTGTTTTGGTCTACCCATTGAATTACATATTTTTTTAATGATGTGTTTCTTTGTTTTCTCTTTCTTTATTATTTGTGTCTCTCTTCTGCTTTTTTCTTTTGTCGTTACCCTGAGGTTTGTAATCAGAATCTTGTGTATAAGATAGTCCATTTTCTGATGGCCTCTTATTTCCTTAGTCTAAAACAATTCAGTCTTTTTCCTCCTCCCCTCCTAAGTTGTTTTTCTCACATCTTATTCCATCTTGTGTTGTGAGTTTGTGGTTAAAATGACAGGATTATCTTTGTTTTTGGTGTTTTCCTTCCCTTTAGCTTAGTGCTATATTTGAGAATTTGCTACTGTATTCTGACACTGTCTACCTATTTATCTCCTTATTCTATGTTTTGTGACCTCTTTCTCCCCTTTTTTTTTCAGGCATGAGGGCCTTCTTGAGGATTTCTTGTAGGGGGATTCTCATGGCTATGAACTCCCTTAGCTTTTGTTTGTCTGAGAAACTTTTTATCTCCCTCATATCTGAAGGATACCCTTGCTGGACAGAGTATTCTTGGCTGAAAATTTTTGTCATTTAAAGATTTGAATATGTCATTCCATTCTCTCCTAGTTTGTGAGCAGAGAAATTTCTGCAGAGAAATCCACTGACAGCCTGATGGGGTTCCTTTGTAGCTTATTTCCTTCTGCCTGGCAGCCCTTAGTATTCTTTCTATGTCATTCATTTTTGCCAGTTTTACTACTATATGCCTTGCAGTAAGTCTTTTTACATTGACATATCTAGAAGATCTGGAAGCGTTTTCCACACGAATTTCCTTCTCTTTCCCTAGGTTTGGGAAGTTCTCTGCTATTATTTCTTTGAACACACTTTCTGCTCCATTCTTCTCTTCTTCTTCTTGAATACCTATAATTATTATGTTGCATTTCCTAATTGAGTTTGATATTTCTCAGAGACCTTCTTCATTTCTTTTTGGTCTTAGTTCTCTCTCCTCCACTGTCTGGAGCATTTCAAAATGTCTATCTTTGATTGTGCTAATACGCTCCCCTATGATGTCCATGTGAGCTTTCAGGGAATCTATATTTTGTTTTATCTCTTCCATTGTGTCTTTCATCTCTCTTATTTATGATTGTTTTTCTTTATGCTTTCAATCTCTTTTGTGAGATTCACAAACTTGTTTAATTGTTTCTCTGCATTCTCTTTTACCTGGTTGAGTTTTTTGATGATAGCTATTTTGAATTTGTTGTCATTTAGATTACATATTTCTGTGTCCTCAGGACTAAATTCTGGGTACTTGTCATTTTCTCTCTGGTCTGGAGATTTGGTATAATGTTTGATATTGCTAGAGGAGGTGGGTCAGAATTTACACATCCTGATATTATTTGGTTGCATTTACCACCTATTGTCACCAGGTGGGGGTCAAGAGGCACATATTCTGAGCCCTCTGCCTTCAGCCAAGATCCCAGGCAGTGGAGCAGGTGCAGGGCATGTGAGGGGAAGGGCACTTTCTCCTGCGTGCTCTCTGGGCTTTCTCACTCTGCTCTCACTATCTGGTCTCCTGGGGTGTTGACTTGATGAGATCACCCCCAGAGAAAGCTCTCATCCTGGTAGAGGTCTTCCCTCTAGGCTGCATGGGCTTTTGGGGGTCCTTGATGTTCCTGTGAATGAACACCCCCTCCCCTACTCCTTCCCTCATGGAGGCTCCCACAGTCGTGGATTGCAGTCTTTAGGGGAGGGAACAAAGTTCTGTCTTATCTCGTTCCAGCTTCTCCAAGGGAGGCTCTAGCCTCTGTGCCCTCTGTCGTATGGCTGTGTGTCTCTCCAACATTTTTGTGTTGTGTTAGGATGTCCTCTGTTGGAGTATGGATGCCCCTTTTCATTGTATGTTGGAGGAGAGAGAGTCTTAGGCAAGGTCACTCTGCCACGATGCTGACATCACCAATATATTGGTTTATCTTTTTTAAAAAAGTTTGTTCTGTACATGAACATTAGAATTTTACTGTATGTTTGTTTTTAAGTTATTTGCTACATTTATATGTAAGAATTTTTTTTAAAAAAAGGCAAATATTTCCCTAGGTTTGTTTAATAAACAATTCAAGCAACTTATCAGTTAGTAAAAGATATACAACTTTTCCACATCCCCCTTCAATGACTCTACTTCTTTTTGTCAAAGAGATTTTTCTGGAAGAAGTGAAAAGAATGCAAGAATAAAGACATACATAGTTTTTTTTTCAGTATTCTAAAAAATCAAATCTATAACTTACGTTATCGGATAACATCATATATTAATCTAGATGGTATTATACTTGTGTATTTAAACAATGCTACTTGGAACTATAGGGTTTTGAAGTGGGAATCAACAATTACCTCTTATATCTTTTGTTTCAATAATATATCAAAGAACATAATCTAACTTGGAAATATATTTTTCAGAATGCTTGAGAAATTAGAGATCTCAAAAATAAATAATAATCTCAAGAACCTATTTTTTTCATCCTTAGAATTATGTGTGGAAAATAAAGCACTATAGTTAATCATTTGCTTTGAGAGCTATCTTCAAGTGCCAGATAAGTCTTGTTGGAAGATTTGAGTTGCTGTGTTCTGTGACACTTCTGCTTAACTTTTATACAAGATAGTGAGCAATTAAGCCTCAAACAGGTACATCTATTACAAAATATGTATTATTTTCAACTTAACTATGTCCTCCATCCTTTGCACGGCAGCTGTGGAGTCAGTTCTACTGAATTTATAAGAAGAAATTTTTTTCATTAATTCATACTATGAGTAAGAGATTCAAAATTCTAATTATAATGTCACTACTGACAGATTAACTAATTTTTAAAAATTCTTCCAGTCAATTCTAGTTACGTAATTATTTTAAAAGTTAAAGTGGCATTTTTTTTATGTTCAAAATAAAGTATAACATAGTACACTTTAGAAATTTAATAAATATCTTGATGAAACTGTTTTGATATGAAATTCTGACTTTTATCTCTATGAGCATGGAGGGCTTGTATATACTTAACTGAAATCGTCTGTGTTTTCTTGGTCACAGCAGGAGGGACTGGTATTTACAACTTCTCGAAAGACAAAGAACCTGTGGTCTGGCCGCAGCTAGTCAATCTTGAAATGGGCAGAGGATATGAACTGACAGAGGATATGAACTGACATTTTTAAATCATGTCTTTATTTCTCCAAAACTCTCTGATGCTACTCTGCCATTTGAATCCTGTAGCTGTAACTCCTACCCTCTCATCTTATAGTCTGTTTTTCCCAGGTGCTGAATGTAGCTCTCTATCAATAAGTCCCTGTGCTTTGTGTGTTTGGAAGGTGAGGGGTATCTCCAGAGTCAAACAGAAGGTTAGCATTTCATGTGGTTATTTAATAATTTTTAGGAGAATGGGAAGTCAACCCTCCCCTCATGACTTTCAGAGCTTGAGAACAATGTTTTTAGGCCATGATTATAAAGCTTATATTTTGTTGTTTTTGTTGTTGTTCTGCTCTACTGCATTATTCAAAATGTAGTGTGAACCCTTTTGTTCTCCTTTAGATTGCTTGAATGAGATCCTTTTATTTCTGATACCCACGTACTGATTTCTACCCATACTGCAGAGTATAATAATATGCCTTATTTCACATCTCTAGATACCACGAAGGTAGTGCCAGAGATATTGTCAGAGTTCTAAATTTTTTCTTCAGATTTCAGACACAAGCTTTTGAAATTATTTTTAGCCTTTGTGGCCTCAAAGGGCTATCATATTCTCTCCTAATTTCCCAAAATTTTAAAATGATTTACAATTTCACTCTCTGATATATCTTCCTCATTTGACATTAAGTCAATAATCAATAAAAGTCAATCCCTTTAAGGATTCAATAGCAAATATGCCTACCTGAATTTTCATGGTACTTATTATTGTAATTTAATATTGATAAAATGATTTTTTTCTTATTATTCGTAAGAAAAATGAATAGTCACCTACTATAAGAAATATAACGTACATTTATTTTTCATTTGGTTCTCATGTAAAAATGCAAGTAGTATTACAAATTTTCACAAATGTGAAACAATGGCTATTAAGGATCACATGGTAATTCATAGATTTTGAGCCGCTCTTACCCCAAAATTAATGGCCCCTGCTGTTTTTTAAAAACTCAACACATAAAACTTAATTTTGATAACACCTGTTACTCAACACAATTTTTTAATTAAAATGGCTAATTTTAATTTCACTTCCCTCTTAATACTTAAGATGTTCAATATATATTATAATCCCACTAACTTACACACTTTTCCAAAAATTAGCATGTAATTCCTGGTAAAGCATGCAATAACTGTCCACAGCAAGTTCTTAAAAAGATATAAATAAACAATTCCTAATACTGGCAATGAAATCAAGGCTGGGTACATAATCAGCAGTGCAGAGGCTTAAAAACATATATATATACCACATGCACATACAGAATATATAACTTTTGTATTACTGCACAACCAATTACCATTCATTTAGCAGCTTAAAAGAAATCAAATTTAATATCTCAGTTTCCATGAATCAAGAGTGAGGGTACAGATTAATTGGGTTTTCTGCTTAGCGTCTCACCAGACTGAAGGCAAGTTCAGCTAGAGCTTCAATTCTTGTCTCACTCTTGGGATCCTCTTCTAAGTTCTTAAGTTGTTAGCAGGATTCATTTTCTTGCCATATAACTGAGGTCCAGAAATTTTTACTGGCTGTTCAACTAGGGAACACTCTCAGCTCCCAGAGGGCACCTGCTCTTCTTTGTAACATGACCCTTGTAGGAGGGTCACAGCATGGATCTCTCCTCTTTTCAAGGGCAGAAGACTGTCTCCTGTTGCTTCCTGTCTCTTTTAAGGGTTCACTGGATGAGGTCAACTGATTAGAGACCTTAATTACATATGAAAAAGATTTCTTTTGCCATATATGTTAACATAATCACAGGAGTAATATTCTGTCATACTCACAGGCCACACCCACACTCAAATTGAGGGGGTTGCTCATGGTGTATACTCTGGGGGGCAGAAACCTTAGGAAACACCATAGAAGTTAACCTGCCACACAGGGCGCAACTTAATTTCAGGGTCAGAATCATGACATTAGTCTTGAACATCACAGCTTGCTGAATAGCATGATTCTTGTCTTACATGGTTGTCCCTGCTGATTATGGTCTGATTAGGGTGATCAACCACATTCATACGGCTGGGCCATGGAGTTTCCCAGGACTTAAAATTGTCAGTGCTAAGATTGTGACTGACTTGGGCAAATTGAGATGGTTTGTCATCTTAGTCTTGATTTCTTACCTCACAGAAGTATTGACCATTATCCTCACTTAAAATCCACTGGAAACAGAAGTGGGACCTGGGGAAGTCATTATGTCTCATGTTTATCATCTGTATCTCACTTTTGATGTCCCAAACAGTGGAGAATGTTTTAGGTTTTCATAAGTGCCAAGCAAAAGACTAATAGGCTTTTATCCTCTACCCTGCCAGAGAGCCATGTAAGTGAAACTCACACATACCAATCACTTCAACTTTATGTATTATCAAGCACGGTGTCTATTCATGAACATAATGCCTGTTATTTTTCAAAAAGAATGAGAAAAGAGTGCTTGTAGTGTCTGTGTGTTTTCTTTCTTTCATCTCTGAATCCAATTTTGGTCCTCTTGATCCAGTCATGAAACATGATAAAGTCAGTATATACATATGATGGAATAAAGTTATAAAACTTTGGGTAAAGCATTTTCTTGATCTTCTGAAAGAGCTTTATTCAGTGAAAGTAGCTTTACAACTATAACTTCGTTTATATTAAGATTTGATTACAGTTAGATGGCATTTATGCAGAAAACTGCCAGTACTGGAGAAAACGAAGATGGAACTGGATCGGGTGGGGAAAATAAGATAAATGATGGTGACCGCTTTCAGTTAATTTGGCAGACTGAACTGATAAGTTAATTTCCCCCTCCTATTTCTCACATATAATAATGCTTGGAAGAAAAACAATTAATAAGTTCTGGAGCTCACAATCAGGAAAGGTAAATCTTCAGTGGAAGACATGAAAAAGAAACTCGAAGTTAGAATTGTGAGAGAACTGAAATCCAGGTGCTTACACCATAATTAGAACCAGATCTGATCCTCAATGACTAGGGCTTGATACCCCAGAGCAGTGGTTCTCCTAGTCTTTGGCCTTGAAAACCACTTGCGGTCTTAAAAATTAAACAAGATCGCAAAGAGCTACTGTTTATTCATTTATTGCATTTGATTCATAGATTGATACTAACTCTATTAGAAATTAAAACTGAGAATTCAAAAATTACTTATAAATGTATCTAAATAGCAATAATTGATTCATAATAAGTTAACATCAATAAAATTTTTATTAATATAAATATTTTTCAAAACAGTAAAAATGTTGGAAGAAGAGTTGCATTGCTGTAGAGGATTTGAAAAATTTCTTTCCTGTCTAGATTAATAAATTACTACCCTAGTCCCATGTCTATTTTTTTATTCAATCTATTTAGATATCACATGTCATGAAGAAACTTATTTGGCACTCATGAGAGAATAAATGAATATTGTTTTGATCTCACGGATCCTCTGAGAGGATCTTATGACCCCAAGGGATCCCAGACCACACTTTGAGAACTTATGCTGCACAAGTAAGAGGGGGAATAAGTCTGGATTCTAATACTTGTAAAATAGGTAACAACTGAGATAACTGGACATAGCTGAAAGTCACAAGGACTGATTCATAGAGAAAAAAGCTGCCAAGTGTCAAGTGGAAGCGCAAAGGAAGCCTGTGGTCCATGTGGGGCCCTGAACAGAGCAAGAGTCGCCCACGAGAATTTGGAAACTGAGTACTGCCCCATACTTGGATATAAGGTCATAATTAATACCACTAATGTGGTACAAATGAACATAAATTAAGAAATTAACCTCAAAATGAGTTCAGAATGAAGAAAACTCTTATGGCCTTAGCAGCGTCAAATATTAACATATTTTAAAGGGATAGTTCCACAATTCATGATTTGCCATATTACCACAGAAAACAACCTCACTGAGGAGGGCAGAACTTTTAAACAACAAACTATTTGAGGAAATAAGATTTCATGAAGATAAATTAGCATGCACACACACACAAACATGCCTGATAGTCATGTTTAAAATGTTCAAAATAATAATGAGATAAAATAAACTCAAACATTCTAAGAAAAAAATTAGCCAGCTGAACAATCTATTAAACTATACTTAATGCAATTAAAACACATACACTTACATTTCATTAAACAGTTAGAAAAATACTAGATCGAATTTCAGGAATAATTGAAAGATGAATTTAACTATAGGTCTGAGGAGATTACTTACATGCAGCACAGAGAGGAAAAGACATAGAAAATATCAAATATATGGACATATAAAAGGTCCCAAAATATATCCACCAAGAATTCCAAAAAAAGAAAAAATTAAATGGGAAATAAATAGTATCAGAAAATTCCAAGAATGAGGAAGAACATGAGATTTCAGTAAGGGAGATAATTAGTCTCGTGAAGCATAAACCATCATTAATCTTCACTGAGACACTTCAAAGTTAAAATACAAATCAAAGAAAGAAAAATGTTAAAGAATCAGAGAGGAGGATCATTCAACTATCAGTAGTCTCCCCCAAAGTAATAAGATATGTCGGGAGACAATAAAACAATATCTTCAAAGTACAAAATAAGAATCAAACTAAAATTCTATCCAGTTATATTATTATGAAAGACATATTGAGAAATTTTATGATTATAGTCTTGGAAAGAACTGTTGACATATACTTTCTCAAGAAGAACTTAATGCAGAGAAAATATTGGTATGTAAGAAGCAATGGTTTACGTAAAAATGATTTAACCATTTTGGAAAATTCAAATGAATATTGACCATAGAAAAAGTAATTTAGTAGTATTAAACAAGCAAAATAGATAATAAAAAAGTAAGCATTGAGAGTTTATTAAAAAACACGCAGGAAAGTTTCCATATGGGAAATTCAATAATGTCATTCTTCACATTAACAGATAGAGAGAAAATATGACCTCAGCAGATCTAGTGAAAATGTCTCATTTTGTATGGCACTGACACTGATTTAGCACATAGTGCCAAGTGCAAGTAACAAATGCGTTAATCTATAAGGAAGGTATAATTATCTCCATTGTACAGTTGAGGCAACTGAATATAGAGTGGTTACTAACATGCACAATTGGTTTCAAACGGAAAAAATGTTTGAGTCATTATCTCACTCCATGCACTCTTTCCCATTACATATATAAAAATAAATGTTAGATTAAATTCCTAGAGAATAAATAATTCAAATAAACATATAAATAAATTAGACTATGCCATCATTAAAAATAATTATATAATTAATACTATAAATAAATTTCAAAAGCAAGAAACATACTGAGCAAACTTACAAGCAATCAGCAAAATTCATGATAGAAAAGCAATAATGTACTATTGCACACAATTTAGACTGACAAAAAAATAAAATCTTAAATTTTCATCTACACTGGGTAAGCTGATAGAGATCAATATGAGTACAATTATCCTGGATATCAATTTGGCAATGTTTGTTAAAAATAGAAAGTGCACCTATTGGAGGACTAGCAATTCTGCTCGCAGAGTCCTCAAGCTCATATGCTTAGGGGGATGTGTAAAGGGATGAACATTGTAGCTTTTTCAAATTTTCAAAAGATAAACAAAAAACCATCTAACGTTTTGCTTACCAGGACAATTATTATATAATGTATGATATATTCTTGTGTTGCACTGCATGAACAGACTATTATAGAACAATAAGAAGTGAAAGGGCAATTCTCAGAAGCTTATGCCATTTATGTAAACATTAAAAAACACAATGACAATTTCTTTTATAATATCAATAATGAATAAGATCTGGTCCTTTCTTTCAAGGTTTTCACTGATTATTAGCAGGTATAGGCTTGCAGTCCAGTCCTTACAATACAGAGATTCAGTTGCAATTAGAGAGAAAGCATTATCAGGTTTTCTGCTCTTCGCGGCCACTAAAGAGAAATCCACATTTACTCATTTATTCTCCAGTGACGCACTTCCCACAGACATGCCAAACATGTGAGCACACAAAACTCCGTTATGCCAAAGTATTTCTTTAAAATCCTGAAAGTGAGAGGAAAGACTGAGGCAGGGCTGGGAGCAAGGATGGGTATAAGACAGAGAAAGATAAGAAACCAGGGTGGTAATGATGACGAAAGGAAAATTTTTTGACTTTTTTGTTAAAAGTGGTAGTATGTTAAATAAACGAATGGAAAGAAAAAATGGAAGTTTTAGAATATTGCTGTGATCTATGCTAACCCTTCATGGGGCTTGAGCAATATACGTAAAGAAATTGAGTTATGTTGATAATCAAATGTAAATAAATACATCATTTTTATTGCCAAACCGCATTTTCTTAAATACTATACAATATTGTAACTGTTTCTAAAGATCAGTAATAGCAGTAAAGACAATAGTAACATAAACAAGGACATTATGAATGCCTCATGAAGGACAACTGCAGGAAAAGCATTGGAGGAAAATTACAAGATGTTTGGAAAGTATTCTGGAAGGAAGGATAGACATGTACAAAGATAAAGAGTGAAAATCAGAAACCATCGCCACACACCCACACAGCTTACTAACAACATTGATCTGACTTCACTATTTGGTTGTCTTCACTAATATGACTTTACTAATCTATTGTTTTCAAAATGAAAACTTCATAATGTTTCTGGAAACATTGGCCTGGGAAGATAAAAGTTTCCAATAACCTTATTTTATATTTTAGGAACTTGAAAAGAAAAGCACTTAAATGAGTGACTGACTGCTCAACTTTTTAATAGAGAAAATCAAATGACTGTTTACTCCTCAAGATTCTTCTAAAACTTCACCGCAAAATCCCTTTCTTGTGAGTCTACCAGTGTTAAACTATTGTATCATAATTTTTATTTAATCCTGATCAAGCGCTCATACTGAAAGATTTACTGTAAACTAGACTCTAAAACTTCATAAATATCCTGACTTTGTCCTTCCCCTCTGAGATGCTGCTAAGAATCTTTCAAGTGAGCCATCTCCCTTACGAAGGTAAGAACGAACACAGCTTTGCCTCATCGTCAGGCTGTCTTGACGGTGTTTTTAGGGAGCAAACACTTGACAGGAGGCAGCAAACAACATGAGGTGTTAAGAACAGCAGTAATTTGATAGGGGTGAAGAACAATATTTGGAAAGAGAATATCAAGAGATAAATCTGTAGCGATAGGCCAGGATCTGATTCGGAAGGGTTCTCTCTGCCATTCTAAAGAACGTGGCTGTTTCTCTGAAACAAAAGACTAGTATACAAGAAGGATGTCTTGGCTGTTTTTTAGGTTCTTGTAGAAAGATATCTTCAGAAGCTAAGAAAAGTATAGTCCATTAGAAACATTAAGTTAAATTTTTAAGCATCAGAAATTATGTGATTGGATCATATTTATTCCGAGTATTTTTAATGTTTATATAATAAATAATTTATGATATGGAAAGGAAACCTTTTATAATTTGGCTTATAGAAAATTTTAGTATTATATTCCCTCTTATAAAAACAGCTAGAATAAGTTGTAATGTATTCATTATGTTTATTGTTATACGTATGTTTTTGTGGGCTATTTTGTGTGTGTGTGAGGAAGATTAGTCCTGAGCTAACATCTGTGCCAATCTTCCTCCATTTCGTATGTGTGTTGCCAGACAGCATGGCTTGAGAAGTGGTCTAGGTCAATGCCCGGGATCGCAACCCACAAATCCTGGACCACCGAAGAAGAGCCGGCGAACTTAACGACTACGCCACTGGGCTGGCCCCTATTTTTTATTTTAAATAGTAAAGCTTCATATATTTTAGAGTATTTACTTCAGTTCCCTTGAGCCTCTTCAAGCTTCCAGAACAAAAACTGTAATGGGAACCACAAACACTAAGCTCTTGAAGTCCCATGACGACGGCAGGCAGTCTTACCTATAGTCTTAACTATAATTAACATCTATAATTATCATAAACTTTTGTTTAGTGTTACAATTCAGAAAAAGAAAATAATAAAATTGTATGTTTTGAATATTTGTTCAGTTCACTTCTACGATATATTCAAAACATGAAGACAATTTGATGCACTGACCATTCCTAGAGCATTTTTCTTCAGCGCTCTGCTTCTGAGCTCATTGCAGAATATGTGGCTGGTTACTTGGGTATTCACATCAAGTCATCTGACTTGCTTTCTACCATAGAGTATATAAAACAAAT
The DNA here is from genome assembly GCF_037783145.1 of Equus przewalskii. Lineage (NCBI taxonomy): Eukaryota > Metazoa > Chordata > Mammalia > Perissodactyla > Equidae > Equus > Equus przewalskii. The sequence goes on along the minus strand of NC_091852.1, from coordinate 30,425,780 downwards.
CATGAGTAAATACATTTCTTCAAAGATAGAAATCTTCCTTGACTTGGTAACAACAGATTTCAAATAGCACTGTTTTTATATTCTTTATGCAAACAATAGTTTAGTATCAATAAGTACAAAGTACCATTGTTAAAACCTTACCATTTAACCCTTGAAACTCTAATTATCATTTAACATATGAGGAAATTGAAGCACAGGTCACTGAGCAAGGAAGTGATAAAATTGGCATTTGAATCTAGGTAGTCTAATACTAAATGTAACTATTTCTATTATTATATTTGGATTAAAATACAAACAGATATATTGAACATAAAAGGAAATAAAATTTTTTTCAACAAAAGCTAGTCATTTTGTAAGTGCATTTGTAACATAAACTAAATGTTGTCCTATTAAATTCCAAGTTGAATAGAATGTTTGGCTAAATATAATTTAATTTAATAATTAGTAATAAAATAAACCTGAAGGACATCAAACAAAGATATGTGGAATTATATAATTTTCTACAAAAATATTTTTTATTATTTTTTTGTATTGAAATAATCTCTAGTTTCCAATAAATACATGAAAGTCATGCAAACCTCATTACAAACATAGCTAATATCTCAACTCATGATAATTACTTTTCAAATATTTTAAAATATAAAGAAACAAGGGGAATCAGCACTTGCATATTTATGATGAATGACAGAGAAGTTCAGTAGACCAAAAAACCTTATTTGATTATCCAAGGATTTCAACACTGCTGATTTCTCACTAAGATTCTACATAATATTTCCATTCCCATGAAATCAGAGACAACTATCTTCCTCATTATAAAGTCTTATGCAATATTTCCTTAGGCTATATCTGTTTATCTGGTTTTCCTTCTTATTTTCTAATTATTATATGAAATTGAAGTCATTAATATTTCAGTAACTATAAATAATACGGGGAATATTTGTGTTGGCTCAGGAGATTCTTCACAAAAATTGGATTTTCTTTGCTTCAGAACCAAAAACTGTCTTTCACAAAGTTTTAGTGTTACCCAAACCAGCTTTTACATCCCAAAACATTTGGGAAATGTATTTAAAATATAGAATGAATACCCTCTGTGGAAATTATGATTCATTTGATCTGAGACTGGGCCCCCAGAATGTGTATTTTTAAAAATTTTTGCAGGTATGGTAATGATATTCTGAAAATTTACTCAAGAAACACTAGTTTTTTACTGTTCACAACAAGATTCATTGTTGTTTAACAAATGTAATTGTATTTATGCAATGACATTCCTAGTGCTTCTACAGTGAATTAATAAAGGAAATAATATGTAACAGGTAGTACAAAGAACAAAATTTCTTTGTATTTTGTCTATCATCTTTATGGTTGGGGGAGAGGAGAATATAGACTAAGTTCCTGATCTTTTTACTAAGATTGGAATATCAGAGTAAAGATCTACAAAGAAATTTCAGAGAAATTCTGAAATTCTGTCTACTAACTATTCCATCTATTAATTCTCTATTAACTCAATGTTTCTCCTACTTCTAGTTTGCTGAGCAATATGTTAAGCTCAGAGGCATATATTTGGTAACTGCTATACACAAAACCCTATTGATGGAAATTCATAATAAGAGTGCAACGACACATTCCCTTAACTGGGCGTCTTTATGAAGCGACACTTGGCACTTAAGTGTATATATGCTCTTTTAAAAAAAATAAAAATAAAAAGCATGTATTTTCAAAGGAAAACCATTAATAAAAAAATATTTAAAACTCTATTATGGTCTTTCTAAAACATATATGATACTACATTGATTTTCTAAACATAGGACATTTAAAACAAAATAAAACAAACCCAGGATTTCAGTTTAGAGAGGAAAAAAAGATACATAAATCAGTAGTTAAAATATGGTCCAATTTTTCCGATAATACAATTGGAGTAGTAGAAGAAAAGTATGCTGTATTAGGTAGGGCTGATTATGTCGGGGGATACTTGTATAGCGCTGTGATATCTATACCGAGTTTGGGGAGATAATTCAAATTTATACGCATTGACAACAAGGGGACTGACATTCCAGACAGAAAAAAAAAACATGCATAATTCAAATAGCCTTAGAAATTACTTGAGAGAGATAAGATGATAATTCCCTAAGCTAAATGATCCCGCTGCAATGTTACTTTATTTTCACGTACACTTCTGAAATATTTGCTGTTTCCAATAGCCAATGGTGTAGGACCTAGACAGCCAAGCATACTAAAGTCCAGTTATTTAGTTTACTCCTATTAGAATTCATTATGAGGTCTTGAATGCCTTGTTCACACATGCTAATTCACATGTTGCCTGTTAAGAGCACTTTTACTTCTCGGCTGTCAGCCACATTTAGGAACTTCAAGCCCTTGGGAAAGTCAAATTAGCTGTTATTGGTTACAATGTTTTTTTCCTTCTAGAAGGTGATAATACTTTGGCTGAAGTAGGGACCGGGGTAAATGCAATTATTTAGAAAGGACATACTTATAATATGTTGAATAAACTATAATCAATGTTTAAAAGTGGGAAGATATTAAGTGTTATATATGAATGGGGAAACATGAAGTTTGTATAAATATCTCTAGTATAATTAGAAATAGAAAAGTTTATTTATCAATTAATTTTATTCACTAATGAAAGCTGGACAGAGAAAAAAATAATTTGGTAAATCTACCCTTTTGAGAGACATTATTCCAAATTCTTTATTACATTTGTTCAAATTATGAGATATATGACTGAAGTGTTTATTTTTCTAGAAACAAATATAGGCTATTATATAAAAAAAATTCTTCAGATTTAGATATAGAGAAATAGAATTGAAGAATTACATAGAAAATGAGGATGGTTTTGACTGCCCAAAGCTATGATAATGGGACTCCTGCCAAGTTTATGAAAGAGAAGGCTATAAGAAATATCTTGGTAACACAAAAGGACTTCCTAAGAACTTATGACTTGATATACCCTTTGAAGATTTATATGTAACATTCTTGCCCTTTTGGAAGAGTCCAAGTAATTTTTTAGTGGTATCTCATTTCCTCTAACATTTTTCTGTACCCAGCATTTCTGAAACAGTATATTCAACTGGACAGCTGGTATTTAATAAAAGCAAAAAGTCATAGGAAAAATCATAGAGGGAACAGATATGGCCTCATTTGTTTAAAAGCTCTAAGTATTAAAAATGGGCAAATACAGGGCCAGGCCGGTGGTGTGGCAGTTGAGTTCGTGAGCTCTGCTTTGGTGGCCTGGGGTTCACTGGTTAGAATCCCAAATGTGGACCTATGCACCACTTATCAAGCCATGCTGTGGCAGGCATTCCACATATAAAGTAGAGGAAGATGGGTAAGGATGTTAGGCCAGGGCCAATCTTCCCGCAGCAAAAAACAAGGAGGATTGGTGACAGATGTTAGCTCAGGGCTAATCTTCCTCAAAAATGTAAATAAGTAAATAAATAAATAAAAATAGGCAAATAGGCTCTATCTTGGTTATCTAAACATTGACTTTTATTACAAGTACACACAGACACACATTATATTTCACATGAAAATTGAGAGTCCTGACAAATATAAATTATTAAATTCCCATTGGAGATTGGAGAGTTCTGGACAGAAGAATATGTTGGTTGAAGCATAGGTTTTTTATCACTTCCTGCAGGGAATATAATTAGCCTATTTACCCAATTGTAGTTGACAAGGATATTAGACTAGGTCCAGATCACTGTCCTTCATTAATGAAGGGAGTAAATAGATCTGAAGGACAATACCATAAGATGCTCAATTAGTCTCTACCATATTTCATGTACAATGTCCAATAATAAAAAATAACAAGGCAAGTTAGAAAAAAACAAAAAGGTGACCAAGAAGCAAGTAAAAGAGAAATATAGGAAATCAACCTACCAGATAAAAGATAATGGTGTTATGGGATAAGGGCTTGTAAGTAAGTACAGATCTTCCTCGATGTAAGATGTGGTTACATCCTGATAAATCCATCATTAAGTTGAAAATGTTGTAAAATGAAAATGCGTTTAATGAACCTAACATACCAAACATCATAGTTTAGCCAGCCTACCTGAAATGTGCTCAGAACACAGACATTAGCCTACAGTTTGGCAAAATCATCGAACACAAAGCCTATTTGATAATAAAATGATGATATCTCGTGTAATTTATTGCATACTGTACTGAAAGTGAAAAGCAGAATGGCTGTATGAGTACAGAATGGTTGTCCATGTATTGATTGTTTTCCATGGTGATGGCATGGCTGACTGGGAGCTGCCCCTCACTGCTGCTGCCTAGCCTCACCAAAGAGTATTTTACTGCATATCGTTAGCCTGGGAAAATATTACAATTCAAAATCTGAAGTACAGTTCCTCTGAAGACATTTGTGGAACATTGTGGCCTAATATGTGATCAATCCTGGAGAATGTTACAATGGCAATTAGAAAATAATACAAACCTATATGCAGTAATTGATAAGATTCAGGGATTATTTCTTTTGCACATGTGGTGTAAGCGTAATCCATATGAAATGTGTTGTGAAAGGTAGATGTCTAAATGTTGAGGCATGAACTATGTGAGATACAGTTTTTCTGCTCAGCATTCATTTTTACCCTAATCTCCCTTACTTTCCTCAATTTTAGAGACTAATGACTAAAATCTGACTTTCATAGGGCTCCTTGAGGCAGGAGCTCCTTAGAGTGACCAACCATTGCAGGTTGCCTGAGATTGTCCCAGTCTTGGTACTGAAAATATCATATTCAGGAAACTCTTCAATCCTAGGCAAACCATAAGGGCACATCATGACTTTCATGGACCCTAGGTACTTTGTGCCTTTGTGGATCTCTTCTTCTGTAAAATATAAATAATTAAATAAAAATTATGGATTTACAACTGTGTTGGCATAAAGACAAACATAACCCAGGCTTGATTCATTATTATATATTTATTAGTATTATAGCAATATTTCCTGATTTTAAAATAAATTAAGATTAAAACATTTCTCTCCTACTTTAGCCCTGTAGATTAGATATGATAGATACAGGTGTAGCATCCAATCAGGACACGAAAGAAAGGTCAACAGAATTGCAGAAACCTTGGTTCTGCTTCCTTTAGCTGCCGAAATAATTCCAGTAATCCCTCACCACCAGGCTTCTTGTTTAGTGAGAAAACAAATGTCCTTGTGTATTGAAACCATCAGGTTTGTGCCAAGCAGCACAATCCTTAAATGATGCATCCACTTACTTACAAGGTAAGAAAATAATATACACTGTGTCAAACAATAGGCACGGTGGCTCAATGAAGAAAGTCACATTGAAATGAAAAACTGTGAATTAGTAAATCACATGTTAACACATGGCAGAGGAAGACTGCTGTATACACTGTTTGTATATTACTTTCTGTCTAAAGGCAGGAAATAGCCTATCCTTCCATCAAACAAATAAAACTATTTAAAGTTTTAAAATGAGTCAATTCCAAGAAGACTGGACTATGATCAAAATGACCTCCATCTTTAAGAGCCGTCTAAGTCCAGAAATTGTTAAAGTTGTCGTTCTCACTCTTGTAATCTGTTGAGACACAGAAGGAGAAAAAGATAAAGAGCTGAAAAAGGACAAAACAGGATAATGAGAGAGAATAAAGAAGCCATGGGGAAATGAAGGAGAAGGAGACATCGGAGACGCGTCTGCAGAGGTAAGAAAGGTCACACAGCTAGCTCTGTTTACAAAGGGACAGGCTCAATCTCCCTTCTCATTATTTATTTTCTGAAGTACTTGAGCGTCTTCAATAGTTCTGTAACAGCAAAATAGAGTTTTTTAATTTTTTATTTTATTTTTTTTCCTTTTTCTCCCCAAAGGCCCCTGGTACGTAGTTGTGTATTTTTAGTTGTGGGTCCTTCTAGTTGTGGCATGTGGGATGCTGGCTCAGCAAGCCCCGACGAGAGGTGCCATGTCCTCGCCCAGGACTCAACCGGCGAAACCCTGGGCCGCTGGAAGCAGAGCACGCGAACTCAACCACTCGGCCACAGGGCCGGCCCCGCAAAATAGGTTTTGATGTCAGTTATTTAATGTCTTTGGAAAGTTCTGTAGTTTAAAACAAATCATTTATTAAGTATGTATGTTGTGTGCCTCTGGTACATCTAGTGTTGGAATTTAAGCTCCATGAGGACAATGACCATGCATTTTTTATTTTCTTTCATTTTCCTAAACCCTGAACCTAGCACATAGTAGGTTTCAATAAATGTTGCTGAATAAATAAATGGATAAGCATCACTTTTTCGTGGACTCTTAAGGACACAAAAGAATGTAAGACATAGAAGGGAAGAGAGTTAACATGAAAAATAAATGAAACAAGTATGAACACTCTTGACATGCTTTACACTATGGGCGGACAAAGAACAGAAAATCACAGTGAAGCAGTCTTCATTGGTAAGGTGAAGTATGAGCTGGGATTTTAAAGGAGTGTTCATGTCGATGAAAATAATCTATAATCAATCTATAAATGAAAATTTGGGTGAGTTTGTTCTGAGCCAAAATGTGAGGTCTATAGCCCAGGGCCTTCCACCAAAGAAATAGCATGTACAGAGTGGTTCTATACCCTCAAAGAGGATGTTTCACATTTGATTGAAATGTCCCTTTTTACAATAGTCATGAGACTGCTCTGTTGGCACAGAATTATTCTTCATTGCTGTTCCTCTACTGCTCTGGCTCTCTAGATAGTAGATTTTCCAAATAATTTTGTGCCCAGTTACCCTATTCCTTGCTTTTCCCTCCAAGGTGAAATGCATCATTTGGTGGATGGCACAGATATTGGCTCATATTTTATGACTGAAAATTATTGTATGCATTTAATATATAGGAGCACCAAATGTAGGGGTTTAGTAACTTTCCATATCAAAGAACAGGAGGCAGAGACCTGGATAACTGTGTCTGCTCTCTGGCCTCGTACTTTACACTGGGTGCATTGTCCCAATTTCTAGATAGGGCATTCAAGGCCCACTGGGCTCTCAAACTAACCTTTATACATTACCGCCTTACCATTACAAACACCAAAATGATGTTTTAATTTCTAGCTTTCTCTTTCTCATTTCTGAATTGTTAGAAACTTAAATGGAGAAAAATATTTTTAAGTGGAAACTTAAAACTTTGGAGAATTATGTATCTATATATTTATATTTCTATATAAAAAATAGCCCTAAACATAGAAGTTGAAAACAACCAACAATTACTAACTTAAGTTTTTGTGGGTCAGGAGTCTCGGTGTGGCTCAGCTGGGTGCCTCAGGCTCTGGGTTTCTCAAAAGGCTGAAGTCAAGGCATTGACCAGGGCTGCCATCATCTCATGGCTCTAGGGGGAGGATTCTCTTGCAAGCTCATTCATGTGGCTGTTGATAGGCCTCAGGTCCTCACTCTCAGTTGGCTGGAGATAGTAGTTCCGAGGCATATGGACCTCTTCATAGGGCTACGCATAGATTGGCAGCTTGCTTCCCCTAGAACAAGGGCTCTGAGAAAGAAAGCATGTGAGAGAGTGATAGTACCCCAGAGAGAAGCCACGGTTGCTTTGAAACCTATTCTTAGAAGTGACATCCTATCACTTTTGGAGTACTCAATTCATTAGAACTGAGTCACTAAGCCCAGCCCACATCCAAGAGCAGGGAATCACACCAAGGCACAAATATCAGGAAATGGGAATCACTGGGGCCATCTTAGAGGTTGTCTACCATAGAAGTGCTACTTATTGGAATTTTAAAACCATAATAATCGACATAATGACTGGGACCTCGGAAAACCTTGAAATTATGAGTGGAATTTAGGGAACAAAATAAAATACATTGTGTCTTTTGCATTGGGCCAGGGCACATGGCTTTGGGCTTTGCACTTTTGCAAGTTGGCCAGGTGCATCTTTGATACTGACATTTTTCTTTAGATCCTTTTAACATGCATTCTAGAACACCGTCTCTCTAGGCTTTATAAGCATTGGTGAGTAAAATAATTTTACTATCTCTGTTGTGTTTCTCAGGCAGATCTGTTGGCCATTAGAGGATTTTTTACATTGAAGTTGTAAATCCTGACCTTTAACCAGAGCAAAGAAAAAGTCTGGAAATTAAGTGGTTAGGCTTTCTTTGCATTTCTTCTATAGCTTTATTTGCTACAAAATGCTATTCATATTTGTGAACCTTAACAACATAGATTGACTTTATCGTCAGAAATGTCACAGAATTTATTCTTGAATAAATAAAAGGATTTTGAGTACCCTACCACATTGATATAAACCTTTGGAATAGAGGTAAGGAAAAAGCTAAATTAAATAATCATTAATCCAAAGCCGAAGAGCTAAAGAAAGCTTGCATACCAGATGCCTTTACCCTGAGAATTATGCTAGCCAAGAAACCATGCAATGACATCAGTAAGAAGATACACAAATTTCACAATGCTTTAAATGAAAAGAGAATGGTGATTTAAAACATGATTTTAGCTCTCAAAACATCAGAGGGCAAACTAAAGACATACTGACAAATAACATTACAGAAGGATATTTTTCAATAGAGACTCACATTCACACAGGTCACATGAGACCAGTGGTTCTCAACTGGACATGATTTTATGCCTCTGTGGACATTCAGCAATGTCCAGAGATATTTTTGATTGTCACAATTGGGAGCCTACTGGCCTCTGTTGGCAAGAGACCAGTGATGATTCTAAGCATCCTGCAGTGCTTAAGATAGCCCCTCGTAACAAGAATTATCTGGCCCAAAACGTCAATAGCGCTGTGATTAGGGAACTTACCTTAGACTTACAGGAAAAGTCAAAAAAGAAATTATCTAAGATATACTCAGGTCTAATTTTTTTCAGAGAGGTCAGAAAAAGGTGTATTGCTGATGTTTTAGTGGTTATCAGATCTGGAAAAATTAAAGTTGTCTAAAGAGAGATAATAAAAATAAGTATCCAGATGACTCAGGGCAAGAGTTGGAATAACTCCTCTGTGAAAGTTAGAACATAGGAAACTATTGAGAAGGACTATCTCAAAGCTGCTGATTGAAAGTTCATAGTAAAAGTATTTGGAGAACCATATTGTGAAGACCATATTGTGAATTATTATATAAAATTTAGAATTATGTGAGGGAGAAACTGGGAAGATAAGTGTAAATTATTCCAGCAATATTTTAGTGAGTTTTAAGATAACTCAATTATGTTTTTGAAAGTTGAGATTCAGCTGTTGACTATACTCTGAGGAAACATGTTCCTCAAACATTTGAAAGGAGCATGCCAAAGGAAACTGCAACAAGGACATCAAAGCTAGGGAGGAGATAAGCAGAGATATCATTGGTGGAATCACAGCTTGGGCTAGAAATTGGGACTGAGGAAGACTAACCCTCAGGTCATATTTTCTTAACCAAGAGTACATGAACACCAAAGGATACAAGAACAGAGTAAATGGCTTCAGCAGACTGCCAAATAGGTCCTTGGCACACACACAAAAAAAGATAAGAAATACTCCCTTAGATAGAATTACTCTACTAAAGATGGAGAAAGCATGCAGGACCTGTTTGCATAACTGATGTGTCTACCACATCCAGAGCTGATGTACTTGGTATTTCCTAATCTAGATTACCTCTCTAGGTGAAAACTGGGAGAAATGTGGTAGAATTACAGGTGTATAATCTTGCAAAAAGAGAGAAAATAGTGACTGATGCATGCCCAACGTTCTGAATGATGAGAAGATAGATAGTTCAGAAAGACCCCAGAGGAGTGTGCAAAGACGACCATCAAGGTATAATCTGTTGATAGAAGTTTAGGGACTTCAGGAAAGTAGGCATGAGAAGATGAAATCATAGCCTCAGTTGGAAAACAAATGTGTACAAATTGTAAATCCATGAGTTTTTTTAGTCAGATTTCCTAATATGAAGAAGAGGTGACCACAGGAGAAAGTAAAGGCTGTGAAATTGGTTAAACCTTAGACTACATAGGAGAAAATCTGGGTAAGGAAGCTAGACAATTGCTACTCTGAAGAATGGGAGTTCCTAAGATGAAAAACGCCCAGATCTTTTGGTTCTAGAAATCTGACAAGTTCAAGGCAGCCAGCCTGTATTGTAGATAAATACAGTTCTATAATATAGATAGTTCAAAATGAGGGAGTATAGTACTTAATGTTATTTAGTCTCAATTTAGCATGGATATATATTTTTTTCCTGCAAAATAATGCTTGAGTCGTTAAGAATTTAGATGGAACAAGCAAGACAATCCACTTCCTAGAAGCAAAGCATTGAATGGATTTGTAATGGCTGTTTTGATTTGATCGGTGTAGATTTGATCAAATGAGTGTGAGATCATGGATTTGGTCAATTGAATAACAAGACTAGCAATTGATAGAGGTCAAATAACACACAGGGTTCATGTGCACATGTCAGTTAGGGCTTCTCAGAAGCCGCAGTAAATTATGGCTAAACATATAACTACAGATTCTGAATTCAGGGTACTTAGACTGTCGATCAGCTCTTTCACAGGAGCTATCATGTGGTCTCCCACCAAATTCCTAACAGTGTCTTACATCTTCAGACACAGTAACAAATCTGGATAGGACCATTGCAAACTTTCCAAGGATCTTAGGATAGTCCACTTGTAGCCAGTAATGTTCCAGCTGGGCTTTATGAAAGCTAAATGAAGCCTGGAGCTTTACAATAGAGACTAAAAATAAGGTCTCGACCCCAGCCGCCTCTATCTCAGCCATAAACGTAGGGACGTTAGCAAAATGAGAACTTGAGCAAAGATCCATATAGTCTTAGGTAGGATTGCTGTAGTCTTAATTACTGAAGTAAACTTGTTAGTATCCAATAGCATTCTCAGAGGATGGTAGACAGTGACAACAGACAGCTCCGCCCTGGCATTGTCAGGACTCACCAGGTATATTCTATGGATTTATAAAGGACAACTTTGACATTATACTCAATTTTAGAGTAGCCAGGTGTAGTTGATGTCAATATTGGAGGAGGAAAGAAGGGAAAGAATTAAGTATATATGCTTTCTGGCATAAGGCAATTAAAGTAAATGAGAAACAAAGGCATATTTGGGTCAATTATCAGTGACATTATGAGATTTGAACTTCCTTTTAGAGAAAATGCAAGAGATGTGGGAGACACTGACTGAGCCTAGTAATTGGCTCATGCAATTGATATAGTTATTGGTTTTATGTAGAGTTGAGGAATTCGGCTGCAAAGTTTAGCCATCATACAATGAGATAATCCATGCTTATGTATAACTCGCTGGAGACAATCACTGGAATTGTGATGCGGAGCTTTAGTTGTCGTAGAATATTAAATGAAGCAGTAGCTGGAGTATAGCTTCAACCTTAACAGTTGTTGGGCAGAATGCACAGCAGCTATGTAGGGCATGCTCTCCCCATGGCAGGTCAGTCAAGCACAGGTTAGGCAAAAAAACTGTGCGATCATATTTAAAGCTTCTGTTTTCATTATATCTGCTAATATTCTGTTGGTCAAGCTCTACAACAATAGACATGGAATGCAATCTGCCATAGCTGAAGGGGCAACCAAAATAGACCAATAAATCTAATCTACCATACTAAGTATAAGCAAGGATCTAGTGCAAGAGAAAAATGCTAGGAAGGTGGGAGTGTAAAATGACAAATGCATCTTGGAAAACAATTTTTAAATATATATAAATGGTGTAATGCATAAATCTTACAATCCAGAAGGGTATGTACCCTACAAAATATCTAGCATAGTGGTTATCTTTGAGAAATCAATCTAAAAGAGACAGAATATAGGATGTTTCACTTATAGCGTATCTTCACTTGTAGTTGTGAGGGCAGAGTAGGTTCTAAAACAAGAAGAAAGATGTTAAAATTGATAACTTTGGATAGCGGTTACACAAATCCCTTATATTACAAATATACATATTAATAGAGTACACTATTTTAATCTCTATACTTTACTAAATACTTGGGCTATTTTTTAATTTACAATGAGGGTAAAAATTTATCTTTTCTGTAGAAAATTCTTTCAGGACACCTGTCAAAGTTAACGTTATTATTGCTGAATTATCTGCACTTCTCCAGCAGACTGTAAATCCCAAAGTACAGGAGACTTTGTCCCAATTCTTTAATATCCAAAAGGATAGTAATTAATTTAATATACAAACTTATGAAACAATCATGCAGTAAATAAAGAAAATATGCAGAATTTAGTGATTTTTCCCTGGCCACACAGTAATTGGCAAAGCTAGGATTATAGCCAAGGAAACTGAGTTCCAGAGTTCATGATCTCAACTTGAATGCCATTCTATTTTTTGTTGTTGAGTGATTGGGTGGATAGCTCTTTGTCACAATTCTTATTAAATCATAAGAAGGCTGATTATTTAATTATTCTCCTTGATTCTCTAGAGAAATTTTAACGATTAGACACAGAAATTGCATCAAATATTTTAAAGAGGGAATTTAATGTAGGGAACTGGTTAAATTTGTATTACACAACAGAAAAGGCAAATGCTGACATAGGAAACTTATGAAACATACCTGATAGCTGGAATAATAAAGGGAAGAATTTGGGTTTTGAAAATATAGAAGTTTGTAGAAACCGTGAAGAGCTCAGATTCATATAAACAGATGTGTAATGGGAAATTGGTTTCTGTGGAGAGAAATAAGGCTTAGAAAAATGAAATTACTAATATTTCATGATGCTCTCATTATTCTTATCTAATAAATGTTAAGGGACCAGAATGTAAACCAGGGCATAAACCAAGTTTTTAAATCTAATTTCTATGTTTGTTTGTTTGTTTTCTGTCTCCATAGCAACATAGTAACCTCCTGGTATAGATCCAGGTTTCAATCAAGGCTCAGAGATTGACCTGAGAGGGTGAAATGAGGAAAATTGCTATTGCTTTAGGACTTTAAAGCAGAATTTTAATCATGAGGTTTTTATGATAATGCATTGAAGAAATATTTCATGGGATGACTTCCTAATGGTTGGTTCTCAGATAATGTTTTATTCAATCTTAGTAAACATTATTCATCAAATAATTTTTAAATAGAGGAAATGCCATCAGTACTATTCCATCTTTTTTTTTTTCCCTTCATTGTATTCACAAATGTAGCATAAAAATTACCAAAGATAATTTAGAGACAGTGTTGTATAGTAGATCAAATTGGGCAAACTAAGATATCTGCCCTCATTCACTTATTTTGAGGCAGAGACAAACTCTTTCTTTTCATCTTGGCTTCTCATCTTCATCTTTTTCTTAACAGAGGTGGCTATAGATTTCCCTTTAGAATTTTCAAGACAGTGAGGAGAGTTTCCTCAAGACCAAAAAAGACTTCAACTTCAATCTACAGTTCCAGCTCACATTTGTTTCTCTCTCCCTTGTACTTCCAGCTCTTTGGATTAGGTTCCCAAAAAATGAAAGTGCACCAAATAAATAGGTTTTTTTACTGAGATATAATTGTCATATGATATTATATTAGTTTCAGGTGTACAACATGGTTCGATATACGTATATATTGCAAAATGATTACCACAAGAAGTCTAATTAACATCCATCATCCATCAAATAGTTTTTAAGAAAATCATAAGGACATCTCAGTTTACTTCCTAATTTCCAGAGGAAAGCCCCACTCTTTCTGGATATGAAGTTTAAGTTATAGAATGAAATAATAAAGAGGGCAACAGTTAATGTCACATGTAAATCATTTTAGAAATAACTGTTTCTAATCAAAGGGCTCTGTTCTACCTTCGGTGGTTTCCTGCTGTTTTCTCTTTCAACTTCTCGGACACCTCATTTAATGATTAACACATTGTCAGACCATAAAGGCAAAATATAGGAGAAAATTCTTCTAACTTTAAGCATAACTATGCCAGAGGACTTAATTTTTAATTTGTATCATACAGATGAAGTGCAATCTAACCGGAAATATTGGAGAAATACAACTTGGCTAACTCTGAGTGAATTTTTAAGTGAAAAATTCAAACATAAAATACAAAGAAATAAAAAAGAACACTTACAATTAGCAAAAGTTAATATTTTATTCCATTGTCTGCAGATTCTTTCTGGAAGTTTCACTTTGTTTCACAGCTATTTCCCTCTGCCCCACCTCAAAGCAGCTCCTCCTATGACTTTGGCATATATTATTCTTCTTATGTTTTAATATGTTTGTATTCACTAATACGGTAGAGTATTGCTTTGTGTCTACATAAGTGCTCTCAAAATATATTATATATTTTTTACACTTAGCTGTTTAATTCAGCATTATCTTTTGTAGTTCTATATATGTTGATACATTTAGATTTAATAATTATTGCTGCTGTATACTTGCCATCATATGTACATATCACCTATATTAATTGATTCTCCTATTGTTGACCATGTTCGTTGTTCCCCATCATTTACTATTAAACATTCTGGAATTTATGGATCTTGAAGCATGCACATTTTTCAACATTACAATTTCAGAATTGTGTCCAAAATGGCATGTGACAATGTCTTTTAGAGATAAAGAGAGTTTGATTTTGTTACATTATCAACAAAATAGTCATATTTTTAAATTTTTTTCAATGGAATTGTTATAAAACAGTATCTCATTGTTTTTATTAAATTTGCAGTTAGTCAACAAGTTAATTGATTAGCTATTTTTCCTATTTTATGAATTATTTGTTCATATCTTTTGCTGATTTTTGTCCATAGAGCTGTTTTTTCACTTTATGTTTTACCACTATGCTCCTTTATGATTGTTGCTCTTTGTGCCTTATTTAATACACTTTACTTTGAATATATAACAATTAACATTTTGTTTTTTGCATTTGACCTATAAGTTAGGAAACTTAATTTGCGTATGGTGCTGGAAGTGAACCTAATCACATTTTTTCCTATTCAGTTAGAAACTTTTCCCAGTTCATTCACTTTAAAAGATCCATTTTTCCTCATCTATTTCTAAGTTTTTTTTTTTTTTCCATCCAAACAAAGGACCCAGTTTACTTGGTTGTTCTTAGCTCTCTTTTCTATTGATTTATTTGTAAATTTTCAAACAATATACTCTTTCAATTAGGAGCTTCCTCAGTTTTGAAGTGAAACAAGCCTTCATTTTTATTCTTCATGCAAAACATTGTCTTTGTTGGTCTTAAACATGATTTCTTCCACAAGAATTTGAGAAACACTTTGTCAGTTTTCATAATTTTGTGTGGAACGGTATTTTTTTTATTGATAAACAATTCATATACCATAGAATTTAACACTTTAAAGAGTAATATTCAGTGATGTTTAGTATATTCACAAAGTTATGCAACCATCACCATTACCTAATTCCAGGACATTTTTGTCACCCCAAAAAGAAGCCCCCATAACCATAAGCATTCACATCCTATTCTCTGCTCCCCTCTTATCCTCTAATACACATTAATCTATTTTTTGTCTCCATAGATTTGCCTTTTCTGGGCATTTAATATAAATAGAACCAAACACTATGTGCCCTTCTGTTTCTGAACTCTTTCACTTAGCATAATGTTTTCAAGGTTCATCCATGATGTTGCATGTATTAGTACTTCATCTTTTTATGGTTGAATAATATCCCATTTGATGGATACACCAGTTTTTGTATATTATCCTTCAACTGATAGACATAAGGATTGTTTCCACTTTTTGGCTATTATGAAAAATGCTGTTATGAACATTCTTGTACATGTTTTTGCGTAGCCATATGTTTTGAATATTTTTGTTTATTTATATACGTATGAGTGGAATTGCTGGGTCATAAGATAAGTCTGATTTTGGAGAACGTACAAACTGTTTTCCAAAGTAGCTGCACCGTTTTACTATCTCGCTAGCAAAGTATGAGAGTTGGAGTATCTCTGGCCATGCAGAGTCATTGAAAACTAGGCACTCTTTACTCCTGGCAGGGAGGTGACATAGGACCACAAAAGTTTTCCTGAGAAATTCTCACCTACATACACACACACACTCACAGAAGTCGTGTGTTCCCTACTTCACTCTGGTATAAGAAAATAAAGAAGGGACATAGTGCTAGGCTGCTGTCTGTTAGGAGACTGGAGAAGTGCCTCTTCCACCAGCCTTTCTCATGAAGGAAAGAGGATTTTGCGATAAGCTTGCTTCTGTTCCCCACCAAAAGATTCAGGATCATAAATTTCTTCTCTTAAAATCGTAGTCACCCCCAAAGTCCTAGTTCCTATTTTTATGAAATGTAAAGAAACTTACCTCTTACCCTTCTTGTAAGCACTGAATGGGGAATTTCCAACCCTTTTATGTTTCTGTTATGCCATCTTTACTGTACAGCTGTAGAAAATTCAGTATAGTGAGAGAGCAGGGAGAAAACCCAATTTCATCATGTCTTGGGAATGTGTGTTAATTGGATATTCTTACTTTGAAAAGCCCTTGGATGCTTTTATAGCAGTTTTGTAGTTGTTGTTATTGTATATTTGGAAAAACAATGTCATGAAAAAATAAAGGATTTTAGAAACAGGACACCTGCACAAGTGCAAAAGAAGAGACACAGGTTGATATAGATATTTAATGCCACTGTAAATCTCACAGCAGACCCTGGTCATTTTTAAAAGCCAAAGCAGGCACTCAATATGAGATGAATATCATCTCTCCATTTCACTGGGTCAAAACTCCTGCAATACTCTAAACCTGTATGCCAAACATGACACACACACATCAAACAACGCTCTGCTATTAGAAGAAACACATATTCAGGAAAGGAAATATCTTTGACTCTAAGAGTAAATATCTTTAACTATGAGAAACAGATATCATCGGCTTCAGAGAATTACTAACTTGAGAACAATAGCTTTTCTCCAACTGGATTAAAAGTTTTTCTTTGAAATATTCCTCTGGTTGCAGAGAAGAGACACCATACCAACAAGAACAAGAACAACAACAAAAACCACCAGAACCTTGGATATACTGAGATCATCCCAATGGATGTGGAATCCTTGGATTTTTCCTCTTGTCCCACTTTTCTTTCAGTTCTCCAGAGTGTTGGGAGAGGGTGTGAGTCATACTAACTACTAAGTTACTCTAAAGTCTTTCCAAAAAAATTCAGTTCATATTCTGGCCTCAGTTGTTTGAAAAATGATCTGTCCTTATTTTCTTTCTCCTTCAAAATGTGGAGTTCCATGCTCTTTATAATTTATATCTCCAGGAGCTCCTGATCATCACTGCTGAGGAAAAAGAGGTACAAGGTATAGGCCTTCAGAGACCTAGTTTCAGGATATCTCCAGAGAATAACCCCTGATGGGCAGAGAGAAAGAAGCCCTTTCAGAAGAGCCCAGCATAAAAAGATGTTGTGGAACAAGGCCTTGGTGGATGTCTGCCACCAGGAGAATGCTGAAAAGTGCAGGCATGTACAGTCAATATCTGAGATGGTCGGGACAGAAAAGGTCAACCAACAGGGGCTATCTAGAGATGAGCTCTCTAGTAAGTGTTCATTGGGATTGGAATCAAGTCAGATGGAGTCAGAGTTAAAATAGAGTCTGATGGTGGCGTAGTAACGAAGATTGGAAGTTTCAGGGTGACAGTCAAATAAATCAATGGAATCAATGAGGTGAGTCAAACATGATGAGATATTGATAGCCTGACAGAGTGAGGCTCCAGATGAGTAGGTAGAGTCCAGAGAAAAAGTGAAGCCTGGTTGGGGAGCAGGTTCTAGTGACTGAGTGTGCACTTGGGGTAGAGAAGAAAAGGCAATAGTGGGAGTGAAAAGCAGACCATAGTGAATGTAGGATCCAGTGGCAAAAAAAGGCTGTAGTGGCAAAGAGGTACCTAGTGGTGACGGTGATAAACTGGATATTGAAGGGTTGTTATGTCCTAGAGAGAGTGCAGTCCAGAGGTAAAGCGGTCAGACATAGCGTTGATTCAGAGGAGCCATAGAAGCCAAAAAGGACAAAGAGGGAAAAGCATCTTCCACAGGCTCTCCAAACACACAGGAGATGTTTACCTTCCATGGTCAAACTCTTGCACTGTTAATGGCAGAGATTTTGCTGTGATTGCTGTGGAAAGTTGTAATCAACACAAAGCTTGGCTCTATTGGCTTAGGAAACAGAAGACACAAGCTACAGCCTGAAGCAGAACAGAGACGGAAGAGACTGGCAGGTCTGGTTGAGGTCACAGTCTCCACATCCCTGACTTCACAGTTCTCCATTTAAACATTACCCAAAGGTTTTATCTCACATCCTCTCCCCTCTCGGTTTCCTCTCCCATGTCAACACTATGCTACACTGGGACCCCAGAATTGTGTGGGTCATATTAAGACAAAATCAAGAAATAAAGAAAAGAGATTAATCGACTGTTATTGAGACAACTCAGATTCTTTGGTACCTCAGCTGCTTTCAGGTGAGTTCTCCAAGCTGGAAAAATAGGAGGGTTACATGTGGAGGAGGCAGAAGTAAAGGGATATTACAGGAAGGAAGTTCAGAAGAATCATCTGTTGGAAACAGAATCTTGCAATCACATGCCCTGAGAGCTCTAAGGATTAGGATGCAAAGTCAAATGATCCATGGCAACAATAGCAAGGTCCATTTATGATCAATGATTTACCATGTATTAAGTGTTTTAATCCATATTTTCTTAGTAAATAATCACAACCCATGAGTTTGCAGGCCAGGTAATCTCTCAAAGGAGTAGTCTGAAATCTAGGGAAGTTAACAACTTGTACAAATTTGGACTCAGAAGTCCTGCCTCTAAGGCCAACCAACAGTCATTCCAATGTATCTCACACCACCAAACAATGAGCAAGATCTGTCATTGTTTAATTCTCATGGATGGGCAGAGCAGGAGATCTGAGAACTTCCCCAGTTCTGATTTCCTTTCTGAGGTCCCTGTTTCCTGAAATGGGCTGGTCTTAGGAACTGATATCCTCATAGATTGTGGACCTGGGATATCATTGAAAGAAGAGGTTTTGCTCAGAGTTAAATAAGCAGAATTTTATCTTTTAAAGTTTCATTTTTTTCCCCTTCTTCATTCTGTGTTGATGCTAAAAGACAAGAATAAAAACAAAATTAGAATCTGGGATCCAATTCTTTATCTTCTCTGTCTGGGCAAGCTCCAACATTTGTTGTTCATGAATAATATAGCTTGCTACATTGAGTTAATTGAGATCTGTTTTTATCTTGTTATTCATTTTTAGAGTGGATAGGAATATTTTCCATTTTTCTTCATTGAAAAACTCAAGGATTTTCTGCTTGTGATCCTTGATTGGTATTTAAGTGAATAGACTTCTTCTGAAAAAGGCACAAAAATCACACATTTACAGGTGCACACATGCCTAATCAGATAGATTTCTGCTTCTTTGGAGCACGGATGAATCTTTAGTATATGAGGCTTCTAGAGACTTAGTACTGCTCTGTAGATAAGTTATGAAAACACAAATGGCTTGTCCTAAGACACCTAAGATTTGAAAGAGACTGATAAACATGGCATGTGGGTCTTTCTTCTTCTGTGGGTACTTCAAATGCTCTTAATAATCCATTCTATGGCCACTTAATCTCTGCGTTTGAAATTTTACCCTGGATTTTTCTACTACACCCAGGTGCATGGAATGTGAGCTGTGAAGAGAAGCCTTTGTCCCTGCTTTAACCCTTGGCTACCCTGCCTGTTTCCCTAGAGCAGGGGTTGGAAAACTATGGTCAACATGCCAATCTCAGCCTTATGTCTGTTTTTGTAGTGAAAACAGATTTTAACAGATGGACATCTGCAATCAATTTGGTCTGTTGACTTTGTCCCATTGAGCTTTGTCCCTTTGAGATTCTCTGACTTTGATTGCTCCAGCTGTCACCACCACACCTAGTCCCCAGAAATGTGCTTTTCCAATGTTAAAACAGTTTTAGCAACTCTGTCACAGCTCAAAACTGTAGGATCGTATAATTACAACTGAGGTTCTACCATTTCAACAAGGGTTAAAAAAAAAACACACACAAAAAAGGAAAAGGGAACCCAAAAAGAGGAATGACATTTTTCATTTTCATGTTGTATACATGCTGTGCAACAAGAAAAAAAATTCAAGAGTCACATGGCATGATTTCAAACCTTTGCTTGGTCATACACCAACTGTGTGAGTAATTTGGGGTGAGTAATCTTCCCTCATTGTTCTGCAGTTTCTTTATTTAGAATATGAAGGCAAAACTCCCCATGTACTACAATATCAACTGAGGTGTGGTGGTAATAACTGAAGGAATCAAAGTCAAAGGGAGGTGAAACTCAGTGGGAGGTGAAACACCACTTTGTAGTGTTATCTAGAAGATCCTGATTTTTCTGGGTCCAAGTGGTATAGCTCCGGGTCCAATAATCCATGAATAACAGTCCTACAAATCTGTAGATTGGTTCTCCCAACTACCAAGGTGGAATCCTTCATTCTTTTTCTTTCTTCTTTTTCTTTCTTTCTTTCTTTCTTTCTTTCTTTCTTTCTTTCTTTCTCTCTTTCTTTCTTTATATCTCTCTCTCTCTCTCTCTCTTTCTTTCTTTCTTTCTTTTTCTTTCCCTCCCTCCTTCCTTCCTTCCTTCCTTCCTTCCTTTCTTTCTTTCTTTTTTCTTTTGTATGTTAAAGATATTGCAGTGCTACTGATGCAGTGTGTCAGGGGTCCTCAAGACTGTCCTCAGGTTTGATGGTTTCCCAGAAGATCTCAGAAAACTTAGAAAAGAAAAGCTGTTAATCTCATTGCTAGAGTTTGTTACAGCAGAGCCATACCGATTAAAATCAGCAAAGAACAAAGTTTCAAAGAGTGGAGCTCAGGCATATGTTTCTAGTTGTCTTCTCCCAGCTGACAATGCTTCCTTTTCTCAGCAAGGATGGAGTTAACATTTAGAAAGTGCTTTCAACCAGGGAAGTTCACTCAAGCCTTTGTGTCCAGGATTTCTGTTGAAGGTCAATCATGTAGTCATGGAGGGTTCACGTGACTGACTTTAGCTACTTAGGCTCCAGCCCTCTACCCTGCAGAGGTCAAACTAGGTACTAGGGCCCTAGGTGAACAAAAACAGGGGTTAATTCTAAGTAACACTGTTTAGCACAAACCAACTGATGTGGCCCCAGGTCTCAGGTATGCAAAGACACTCTTATCTGACCAGGCCCTTTTCCAAGTTTTCAGAGTTAATCTCATAGAAACTGGTCAAAGGCTAGGCATTTCTTTGAAATATGCAGGATTTGAGCACCCCCAGACTGATGAGTTAACTTTTGCTACACAGGCACCTCAGTGTCTTACCCAGAAAATGAACCTTGAGATGACTCATCTTCCTTCCACTTAAACTCAAACCTTGCTTCTGGGTTTTCTTTTTTCCCCCACCCTATAGCAGGAGCAGCACCTTATCCCTGTGAAGTTGAATTGATCAGGATCAACTCCAGCCTGGATCCCACTCCATGTCAGCCTGTTCATGGCAATCTTCCAGAGTCCCTTTGCCTCAGAGTGTTCTCACGTTTTGAGCCCCACTCCCAGTGTTCAGTCGGAAGATTTCACTTACAGTTTTATGTTTCGCTTCAAAGATTTTCTACACTGAGATAAACCCGTCTCATGTTTTCTTTAACATGTGTTATGTTGACTTTGGTACTTATCCTTCGTTTACTCTTTGAAAATCAATTTAGTTGTCATTTTCTGCTAGTATAACAACATTGTTGCCAGCCTCCTTCAGAATGCAAACCAATACACAGATGCAAATATCCCTTTACTCTGAACTCCATGCACCATGTTAAACATCTAGAGAGAAAGCTACGGTTGAATGGAGAGTTTCCACCGCATTTAGAAATTTTAGTGGGACAAAATGCTTGAGAGGATGAGTGTGCTTCTCCAGATTCTTGACTGAGATGATAGTAATTTTCAGTTGGAAAACTCAAGACAATGTAGTGTAATGTTATATAACCAATGCTAAAAATTAAAGAGTGGATTCGATGGTAAAAGAAAGAATACCAAGTTATGGCACTGGGTTTACCTCATTACAAATACATACTGTTATACGGAAGGGTTTTTAAAGTAGTTTTTGCAAAGCAAATATTTTTGGTCCATAAAATCATATTTTCCAAGGACTACATTCTTAAGAAATCTTTCGTAGAAATAGAATTTCATAACTTCAATGTAACAAACTCATTTTGAAAACCAAAACTCTTCTCAAACCACGAAGAAATGGAATATGTGATGATCAATATATCTGTTCTCATCTTCCCTTACCAAAAGGAAAACAAATTAAACACCTTTATTTCTGAGGGGGCTCTCTAGAGAAATAGAACCAACAGAAGATATATAGATAGATAGACAGACAAGAGAGAGAGAGAGAGAGAGAGAGAGATGTACACACGCATACATACATATATATAAATATAATCTCCAATAGAATATATTTCATAATAAATAGTACATTAAATATAATATATATTCTATATATGTATATGAATTATGTCAATATATATTTATTTATTTATTTTAAGAAATCAGCTTATATGGTTGTGGGGTCTGGCATGTCCAAAATCTGCGGGGAAGACCATCAGCCTGGAAACCCAGGAACTGATGCTGAAATCTTTTTTTTTTTGAGGAAGATTAGCCCTGAACTAACTGCCGCCAATCCTCCTCCTTTTGCTGAGGAAGACTGGCCTTGAGCTAACATCCATGCCCATCTTCCTCTACTTTATATGTGGGATGCCTACCACAGCATGGCTTTTGCCAATCGATGCCATGTCCGCACCCGGGATCCGAACTGGCAAACCCCGGGCCAACGAGAAGCGGAACGTGCTAACTTAACCACTGTGCCACGGGGCTGGCCTCCGATGCTGAAATCTTAAGGAAGAACTTCTCTGCGAAACCTTAGGATTTTGCCTTTAAGGATTTCCATCGATTGAATGAGGACTAAGTTTATTATGGGGGGGTCATCTCCTTAAAGTCATCTGATTGTAGATATTAACTTCCTTTCCTTAAGGTCACCTGATTGTAGATGTACAAAATACTTCCACAGCAACACCTAGATTAGTGTTTAATACTAAAGCCCAGACAAGTTGACGCAAAAACTACCCATCACAGAGTAGATAAGAGATTTCAAGAATGTAGTGTAAAAAGTATAAAAATGTGTATTAGATCTGAAGACACTCACAGCTAGAGGCTATCAGCTAACGGTACTCCTTGCTGCTTAATGGGAAGTCTGTCCATCACTGACCCAGGAGCTTTCCTTTAAGCTCATGTACACTTTTGAGTACTATATGAGTACCCTAAAACTGCACGCAGTGTTTTATAAGCCTGACATTAAAAACCCACAGAAGTAAATAAAACTATTACGTATCTCAAAATGGAAGCGATATCATTGACTAAGGACCAATATGAATGTCACAGGCTTATCAAAATTGCATCAAAGAGCCTAAAGGGAGAGGCTTGTGGAGAATCTTAACAACAACATTATCAATAAATGGTTTTTAATGTTCTGTTCAGAGCAAGAAGAAAAATAGAGAAGCTAATCCCAGTTTATGGAGTTTTAAAACAGATAAATGACTGTAAATTGCCAACTCCCATTTTGACGATTTATTATTTGTCAAGGAGAATACCAGAGATATTTAAAGTAATGGAATTAACATCTTTTTTAGGTAATAAAAGTTGAGAATTCTTGAAAAGATCCTATGAAATAATTCAACTGTTCTAAATAGTTTCTGTCCTCTGTATCCAGGTGGTTGTCACTGTACAGAGGAGTTTACCAAAGTCACTGGCAATCTTTAAGGAATAATTGAGACCATGAGTGATACTTGAGTAAGATATAAATCGATAGCACAGTAGTAATTTTTAGAACAAAAAGAAAATGCATTTTATATACGAGTGCTGTCCAATAGGAATATACTGCAGGGACATTTATAATGTTAAACTCTCTAGTTGCCATAATAAAAAAAAAATAGAGAAACAGGGGAAATTGAAATGAACAATATCTTTTATTTAATAGAATACATCCAAAATAATATCATTTCTACATTAGTCAATATAAAATTAATAATGAGATATTTTACATTTTTATAGTACTAAATTTTTGAAATCTGGCATGCATTTTACACTTACAGCACATCTAAATTTCTACACTAAATTTTCATGGCTATTCAATAACAGAATTGAATACGAAAGATGAATTTCCTTTACTCATTACATCTACTTTTAAATTTCAAAATTTCTGTGTTGTCTTTGTCCAAGATAATAAAATGTACTATCCCCTAGTCAACTCATTATTATTAACATCAAATTCAAAGGAGAGTTCAATAAATTGAAAAGCAACTTTAAATTTTGAATATCAATACGTTGTCCAAAATTTTCTTTTAGTTTTTGCAGTTGATTGACATAACACTGTTGATTACAATTAAAATCTTCTCAATATTCATTATTAGAAGAATCTATAGTTTTTATATTTTTATATTACATAATCTTTTAATTTCAGCTTAAATTTTCCTACATGTCTAGTTAAGTCACACAAGATTTTCTTTTTCTTCAGTTTATATTTAGCTTATTCATAAGCAGGATGAAATCTTGGAGCAAAAGTGAATCACATCACCTTTTTTTCCCCTTTAATAACCCTTTGGTTATTAAATATTTCCCTGTATGCATTCCTTTACTTTCGGGATAAACTTGAATAGGTGTTAACAGTATAGTAAATCTTTCTAATACTTTTCCAGAACATAACCAATGAGTATGGCAAAGAACACTAAATTGTTAAATTCATTTTCTTCTATTTCTTTAAATAGTTCCATAAGTGTGCAATGATCTATAGTATTTGTACATATATATTGAATGATAGCAATGACAATATCCATTATATTTTCTGTAGCATTGGCTACAGAACACAGAACACAAGTATTTTCAATATGTTTAAAGTTATGTGGTTCATTAAAGGAAACATTAATTTCTTCTCTTAAATTACTCCTAAATTCAGACTTTTGACCTGAAATCTTTGGAGAAATGTGCATTGTGATAGAAACAAAATTTATATATTTTAATAAGATTCTTTGACAAATCTTTAAAACCCTACAAGTCTGACCTTTTTAGACTATAGAGTGACAACATTTTGTAAATTTGGAAATCTTTGGAGACAAAATTTATGAGAAGTATTCATTGAGCAACGTCTCCCCTCACATATTTAATCTTTAATATTGTTATAAAATATTTTATTATCAGTTGTTTGAGGGCTTAGCTGAAGATCGTTAACTTTGTGCAAAATTTCTTTTTTAGTTTTTTCCTCCTAATTTCTAACAAATTTCCGTAATTGAAACAATAATTTATTTTATCATTTCTGTATCTAAACTAATTGCCTTTTTGTGTAAGAATCTGAATCATTTTATACCTATCCAAGTTTATAAGCTAGATCCTGTCAAAAAAATTTTAATTGTAGCTAGATATGAAATTCTGATTTCATGTGACTAAATTTATTGGGCTTTTTCTTTATTGTTGTAAAGGAATTTCTTTTCAAATTCATTATGAATTTTCTAGAAATGTTTCAATATGGCTTACTTTATTAATTTTTCTTTCAGTTTCTTAAGGTGAAATCTTAGGTTACTAATTTATTGTAGATCCTTTTTAAATATTGTCATTTACAGCTATAAATTTCCCTCTAAGCACTTCTTTGGCTACATCTCACAAGTTTTAATATACAATTTAACAGACAAAATAATTGAAATTAATTATAGCTACAATAATTTGTTAATGGATACACAATATAAAAAGAGGTAAATTGTAACAGCAAAAGATAAAATTGTCAGGGGAGATAAAAAGGAAGGGTTTTTGTATGTGATTGAAGTTAAGGTGTTACCAGCTTAAAATAGACTTTTATATCTATAACATATTTCATGTAAGCTTCATGGTGCCCACAAAGCAAAAACCTACAGTAGATACACAAAAGATAAAGAGAAGGAAATCAAAGCATGCCACTCTGGAAAATCATCAATTCACAAAGAGAGACAGCAAAAGAAAAAGAAAGGGACAAAACAGCCAGAATACAATAAGATGGCGTTAGTAAGTCCTTACCAATAAATAATTACTTTAAATGTAAATGGATTAAATTATCCGACCAAAGCTTAAAGTGACTGAAGGGATTAAAAAACAGGATCCAACTGTATGCTGCCTGCAAGAAACTCATTTCAGCTTTAGCAAACACATAGATTCAAAATGAAGGGATGGAAACATATGCCATGAACATAAACACCAAAAGAACACAGAAGTAGCTATACTTATATCAGACAAAATAGACTTTAAGTCAAAAACCCTAGCAAGAGACAATGAAGGTCATTGTATAATGATGGGGCAATTCATCAAGAAGATATATCAATTTTAAATATATATGCACCAATATTGGAGCATCTAAATATATTAAGCAATACTAACAGATATGAAGGGAAAAATAGACAATAATACAATAATAATAGGAAATATCAAACAATCACTTTGAATAATAGGAGATCACCCAGATCAAAAATCAATAAGGAAACGTTTTAAACTGGGAAAATAATTGTATTAATTCCAATTCCAAGTGTAATTTATACTAGTATCACTGTAATTTAGGCTGCCCACATAAAATAATTGAATAAACACATTGGAAGTTAACATAAATGCATAGGAAAAAATCAATTGAACAGAATCAACCCAATAACACAAATTAGATTGGTTATACAAGAAATGATACATGTGGCCAACAAGTACATTACAATACTGTGGTGTAAGTGCTTGACATTAAACTTTTTGATTATACTGTAAGTACTTGACATTAAGCTTTTGATCATGCAAGCATCCATTTTGAAGGCATCCATCTTGAATAAATGTATTGTCAACTGTATGACACAGGTACTGGTGAAACAACTGGATAAAGAATTGGGCTGTCTCGTCCCATGAAGTTCCTTCTTTCAGAAAGCCCTGGGCAACCTGGATAAGTGACTGCTTCAGTGACCTTGCTTCTCCCTTGCCATGCCCTGATTTCCACTCTTATGCTTTAAATTAGTCATTAAAGAGTGAACCCATGAAATCCTAGATGCCCCACCATTGGACCCTAATAATGGCAGAGCTCCAGGTCCTTTCTCTCTTTCTCTCTCTCCCACAACCTCACTGTGTAGCCCTTGGGCATGCTGTGTACCCTCCAGGACCTGTGAGTAACAAATCTTCCTCAAATTTCCCTGACGGTTTTTGCAGAAGTGCATCCCACAATCGTAGCAGGAACCACAAGGGTCAGTCCAGCCACAACATCGGCCTAGGAGGGAGAAATGTCTTTGGGGGCTTGCTCTGTGTAAGATGGGCCCAGGCAGGTGCCTCAGGCATTCTTAGCCAATAATCAATATCTCTCACAATCAAATCTCTCACAATCAATAGGCTGGGACCAAAGATGCAACAAATACAAAAATAGCATCTTAACTATTGCAATGGCTAAAGATGAATATATTTTTACCATAACAATAACGTTGTGTGTAAAGGAAAATATATTTTATACTAATTTGTAAACAAATTAAAGTTAAATAAAATTAAAAATCAGTTCCTCAAGTGCTCAACTGCCACGTGTGGATAATGGCTCCTATATTACATAAAGCAGATCTATAAGGTTCATCAGCCGTTTAAATCAGGGTGTACACAGGAATGTCATACAACTGAGTATAGAAGAAAAAAAAATGAATCACAGCTCACTGCATTCTCTATTCTTCAACTCAGGTTTCAAAATTGTTGAATTGGCAATATAAAACATGCAAGAGCATTATGATCCAAATATCTGCTTCTTCAAAATATCTATGAGTCTATAACTTGTGTTCTATTCACTTACACATTCAGACAATGAGTCGCCACGTATCAAAGCCTTTAGTAAAGTAAGCTTAACTGTGGTAGCATACAGGTTATTTTGACAATTTGCTCATTAACTTCCAAACAATAAAAGTTAATCTTTGGATATTAAGAATTTCAGTTTTGTTTTTGTTTTTGTTTGTTTTTCTGTGTGTGTGAGGAAGATTAACCCTGAGCTAACATCTGTGCCAATCTTCCTCTATTTTGTATGTGGGACACTGCCACAGCATGGCTTGATGAACAGTGTGTAGGTCTGCACCTGGGATCCGAAGCTGTGAACCTCGGGCCATGGAAGAAGAGCACACAAACTTAGCCACTATGCCACCAGGCTGGCCCTTGTTTTTTTTTTTTTTTCAGGGGAAGATTTGCCCTAAGCTAACATATGTTTCCAATCTTCCTCCTTTTTTCTTCCTTCCCTTGGCTCAAAGCCCAAGTACATAGCTGTGTATAGTTGCAAGTTCTTCTAGTTTTTCTATGTGAGCCGCAGCAACAGCATGGCTACTGACAGATGAGTGGAGTGGTTCTGAGCCCAGGAACTGAACCTGAGCTGCTAAAGCAGAGCATGCTGAACTTTAATGACTAAGCCATCAAGGCTGGACTTAAGCATTTCAGTTTTTCACGTTTATTCTTCTTTTACAAACTATGTATAGGTCTTCCTTGGTGAAGAATCAAGAACAACCCTCAGTCAATGTCTTAGGAATATGAGGCTCTTGGCTGAGTTTCCTGAAACCTCTTCTGCATATTTCAGGTGGTATTTCTGGCACATGATTTGGTTGGACCTAAAATTCCATCTTTCAGCTTCTTGCTTAAGTGTTCTGCAATATTTTCTTCAAAATTTAGATTTCATACCTAGTTTTAGTTTGACATCCTGGAGAAGGTTAGTGATCATTGTTCAGTCTCTGTAAATAAAATTCATTTTGGCTATAACCTGTCTTTTATAGAGTTCATGGTCTTTTAGTGATAGCTTTGATCTCTCTCTCTTTCCCTCCTCTCTTTATTTTTTATTGTATAGAGTTTAAAATAAAAATAAATCCCCTTTGTGCAGTACCACTGTTCTCTTTGTTATACCAGTACACTTTCCCTAGCAACAAAGGCATCTCAGAATGCTCTTGTTTGGCTATTTAATATATGATGAATTAACTCTATCTCCAAAAAACACATCAGATAGGGGAAAAAAATTGCTGTTTGGTTTTCATTGCTTATTTCAAAAGTCTAATCAAGAGCTTTTTACAAAACATGATAATTTCATCACACTAAAAATAACCATGAAAAATATCCTCAGGCAAGGTAAATAAATTGCCAATTTTGTTCATGACTTGATTTGCCTGTGATAAAATAGTCCAACCCTGATTTTATTACAGAGATAGATTTAATGCAATCATCAAATGAAAAATAGCATTTTATAAGAAAATTCTTTAAAGATTAAATTATTTGTTCTTCATT
Organism: Equus przewalskii; assembly: GCF_037783145.1. Classification (NCBI taxonomy): domain Eukaryota; kingdom Metazoa; phylum Chordata; class Mammalia; order Perissodactyla; family Equidae; genus Equus; species Equus przewalskii. Next base: position 30,396,575 of record NC_091852.1, on the reverse strand, counting down.
TTATATTGAAATCCTTACGTTAAAATTTATTAAGTTTCTCATATGTGGCCACTAACATCTACTGTCTTAGTAATTAAAATGTAACCAGGTATAGGGAATATATTTATCAAAATGTAGTGGATCATATTATCTTGTTTTCTATTCTTTCTATAAGAATATTTAGGAATACAGATCACTCCATTCATAGAGTATGTGTGGTGCATTAGTGTGTGTATAAATTTGTCAGCCCTTACACAGTATGCGGCTCAGTGTTAATGATTTCCAAGGTAAGGTTTTTGTTTACCAGTCTTTAGAAATTAATCACTGCCATTGTATTGTTAAGAGAAAAAATAATAAGACATTGATGAAGTGGGTACAATTTGCACAGAGTATATAAAAATTAGATTATGCAGAACCAGACCAAAAGCTTAAATATATTACTGCAGTAAGCTTTTTTCTGGCTGCCAAATGAAAAGTGGTGTTCAAGAAGGAATAAACATCTTTTGCAATACAAAGTAGGAAAACTGCTTCCACAGTTATGTTTCAAAGGAAACTCTCCCTATGTATCACAGACACTCTGCTGCCTATTTCAAGAAAAATGGGTAAGGCAATAATAAGGTTGTTCAAATTTCGATAGTGTGACTTGCTTTTATTAATGTAGTGAAGGGTACATCTCGTCTAATTAATTTGGCAGAGATGTGTTAAGAATCCAGATAGATGAAACATTTCTTTGCACTCAGGGAAAACAAATGAGTACAAGCAAATTAGTTTTAAAAAGGTGACATTTAAAAATAGAAGCACCGAGCAAATTTACTTGTATACCATTCCATGTAATAGCTTCTGATATTTTTTTTTTACTAACTTTGCACCAAGCACTGGACTCATTTAATTTTCATAACAATTCAATGAGGTAGGTCCTGTTATTATCTCTCATTTTACAGATGAGTAGGTTGAAAGTCAGGGACAATAAGCAACTTGTCCAAGGTCACAGAGCCAGAAAGCAGAGGATGTGTGATGTGAATTCAGGGACGCAACTTTAAATTTTTGAACAGTTGTCGTATATCGCCAGTCATTGGGGAAAATCTGTTTGGGATATGACACTTTGCCAGTGGCATTTATTCATTCATTCCTTTATTCATGTAGTAAGCATTTATTGAGCAAGAACTATGTTCCAAGGAATGAACTGGGTTTGGTGGGGGCGTAGTTTGCAATCTTGTAAGGGAGATACATATGTTAGTCAAAAATTGCAATCCATTTCTAATTGGAGTTCAGTTTGAGAAGGTTGAGGATGCATGTTTGCATAGTGTAGGTAACCTTCTTTTACAGGGTAATGGAAATGTTTGTGATTCTGGTACAGGCTGAAGGTTTAGGATAGTTTGGTTGGAAGTGGGTAAGGTTAACACACATCATTTGGGCAGCCATGGAGAGACTGTGACTGCTGTCCGTACTCCAGGGTAAGCATGAGGAGCAAAATAACATCCAAATCATTGTGAGAAAGATGCAGAGAGTGAGAATGGAATTCACACTCCATGGCCAGAAACAGGAAACAGGGAAGACAGAACAAGGCTAAGGCCAAGCTCAGAAAGCTTCTCTCCACCAAGCATATACACTAGGAGGAAAATGGGAGCCCGCTGCAAAACCTGTTGTATGAAGGTGATGGTTAAGGGCTCTGAGTCACCACACCCACTCTCCATTAACATTTTCAAATTACTTTGTTTCCTTTCCTTTGTAAATGCCCACGTTCCCTTAGGCTCAACTTATCTGGTTACGCCACCTTCAGCACCCTCCCTGTTTTTTTTCTCTTGATCTATCTCCATTTCTCCTTCACATTCAAAGAGCTCTCTGGTGGATCATGCAATTCCATATTTTAAAATTTTAAAACAGGAAAATCTAAACAATACATTATTTGAGCCTAAACTCCTATCTAAAAATAAAGCAAGAAAATGCTTAACAAAGAATTAAGGATTGTTTTACCACTGAGGAGGGGTGGGGCAGGGAGTAGAAGGAATATGATCTGAGAAGGACAGAGAGGGGCTTTCAATTAATGGAAATATTCTATTTCTTAACCTAAGTGCTGTATACTAGGAAATTCATTTTATTAATCTCCTTTAAATTTTGCATATAACCTAATTATTATTTTTATATATTATATATTTTATAATAATTATTATTAAAAACATAAGAGATTAGGTAGCCTTCCCCAGAGGAATACATATATATGTGTGTGTGTGTGTGTATGACAAGAAAGCGTGAAATAACAGGATCAAGCTGGGGAAAATTGCAAGTAATTCTCTGTATGTTTGGAGGAAATAGTAAGAGGAGCCAAGTGACCAGGTAAGAATAAGAAAGTGAATGTTATTGAGAGTTCAGGAATTTGCATTTGACCCCCAAAACTATAGGTATCCATGGAAAAATTTTAAGGAAAAAAATTAGTAACATGGCCACCAGACATTTTATCAGTGTATGACAACATATAATATTGTCTATATCTGGGAATGCACTAAATATTTCATACATTCAATAGATATTCATTGAGAATTTGCTACACATAGTTCAAAGTACTAGGGAATAAAGAAAAAGAAAAAAGAAAAATTATTGCCTTTATGGAACTTGGATTTTCATGTCAGGAGATAGTTAATAAACCCATAAACAAATTAAATATATGCTCTTGGTAAAAAGTGGTGCAGAGAATCATAAAGTAGAGAACATGCATATAGAGCAACCAGGAGATTAAAAAATTAATGAAGACACTTAGCAAAGGTCTCACAAGACAACAGAGCAACGAGGAGGTGAAGGAGGGAGCTGTGAAATGTCAGAACAGGAAGCATCCAGTGAAGGGAACAGCATGTGCCAGTTCCATCAGGATGGAGTCTGCCTGCTGGGCTTGAAGGAGAACAGAGAGAGATTTGGAAGGATCAGAGCCACTGACAGGGAGAGTGGGAAGAGGTGAAGTGGAAGGGTCATAAAGACCATAAAAAGGCTTGTGGACATTGTAATGACTTGGGCTTACACTCAGTGTGATGAAAGGTGATAATTTTGAGCAGAGGAGTGACTTGTTCTAACTTATGCTGAAAATTGTTGTGTTATAGAAACATCTGGAGGTGAGTCTATTGTAATACTCCACCAGAAAGATACCATTGGCTTGAATCATGACAGCTGTAGGGGAAGTGAAAAGAGTTCTAGATATATTTTAAATCTCATAGAAGTTGCTGACTGGTAAGTGAGGAGAGTAAGAGAAAATAGCTGAAGCTGATTTAAGCCTCCTTTTGTTTGTTTGTTCTCTTGAGTAATAAGAATATTTGAGTTCCCATTAAATTAGATGGAAATGATTTTGGAAAGAACAAATTTGGGGAAAAATTCATAGACAATTTTTTTTTTTTAAGATTGGCACTTGAGCTAACATCTGTTGCCAATCTTTTTTGTTCCCCCTTCTTCTCTCCAAAGCCCCCCAGTACATAGTTGTACACTCTAGTTGTAGGTCCTTCTAGTTGTGCTATGTGGAATGCCACCTAAGCATGATCCCATAAGTGGTGCTGTGTCCATGTCCAGGATCCAAACCAGAGAAACTCTGGGCCACCAAAGCAGGGTGTGTGAACTTAACCACTCGGCCGTGGGGCCAGTCCCTCATAAACAATCTTTTGTGTGTTATACATATGACATATGACACTCAAAGGAGATATTCATTATTCAATAAGAAATATGAGTCAGGAGTACAAAGAAGAGCTCTGGAATAAAGGTAGAATTTTGAGACACATAGACATGCATACTACTTAAAGCCTGGGTTTTGAAGGAAAGTACCAATAAAGTGAAATAAATTTTAAAAGGAGGGCAAGAAGAAGAAGTCATAGGAATTTCCAAATGAGGAAAATTAGAAGGAACCAGCAAAGGAGCCTGAAGAGTGGCCAATGATAGAGGAAACTAGAAGAAGGGAAGTGTGGTATCCTGGAAGCCAAGTACAGAAAGCAGTTCAAGGAAGAAAGAATGCTCAGAACTGCCAAATGTTGCTGATAGATTAAGAAAGATCAGGACTGAGGTCTTCTTTTTTTCCAGGTGAATTTTCTCACAGGCAATAGATATTTGCCCACTGTCCATTCTAAGCCCTTTTTATTTCGAGGAATATAAAATTAAACACAGAACTATGATCTAGTAATCTCCCTTCTGGGTATCTATCCAAAGGAAACGAAGTCAGCATCTTGAAGAGATATGTGCATTCCCATGTTCATTTTAGCATTATTCACAATAGCCAAGACATGCAAGCAACCTAAATGACCAACAACAGATAAGTGGATAAAGAAAATATTGTACTTATGTGCAGTGAATGTAATTCAGCCTTAAAAATGAAGTAAATCCAATCATTTACAACAACATAGATGAATTTGGAGGGCATTACGCTAACTAAAATGAGCCAGACACAGGAGGACAAATACTACGGGACCCCATTTATATGAAGAATCTAAAATAGTCCAGGGCCGGCCAGGTGGTTCAGCAGTTAAGTGCACATGCTCTGCTTTGGCGGCCCGGTATTGGTCAGTTCGGATCCTGGGTGCAGTCATGGCACCACTTGGCAAGCCATGCTGTGGTAGACATCCCACATACAAAATAGAGGAAGCTGGGCACAGATGTTAGCTCAGGGCCAGTCCTCCTCAAAAAGAGGATTGGCAGCAGTTAGCTCAGGGTTAATCTTCCTCAAAAAAAAATAAATAGAATAAAATAAAATAAGATAGTCAAACTCACAGAAGCAGAGTATAATGGAGTTTACTAGAGGCTAGGAAGAGGGGAAAATGGGGAAGTGTTGGTCAAAGGGCATAAAATATCTTTTACGCAAGATGAAAATGTCCTAGAGATATATTGTACAGCATAGTATCTATAGTTAATAATATTGTATTGAATACTTAAAAATTTGCTAAGAATGTACATCTTATCAAGCAAATACCAGAAAACCTCGGAAATGATACATATGATTACGGCATTGATTGCGGTAGTGGTTTTATGGATATATATATCTCTTCAAACTCATCAAATTGTATATATTCAATATATACAACATTTTGTTGTCAATCATTTCTCAATAAAATGTTTTTTAATAAATAGATAGATAGACAGATAGGATCTCTATTAGGTAAGGTTCCAGGTTTCTATGTAAATTATCTCATTTAATCCTCACAAGAATCCTGTTTAGTATGTAATTTATTCAAAATTGGGACTAGAGTTTCCTGATAGGGCCAGGCTAACACAATACATCAAGAAATTTGTAGAGGGACCAGCCCAGTGGTGTAGTGGTTAAGTTCACATGCTCTGCTTCAGCAGCCTGGGGTTAGTCAGTTAAGATCTAGAGCACAGACTGACACATCACTCATCAAACCATCCTGTGGAGGCTTCCCACATACAAAATAGAGGATGATTTGCATAGATGTTAGCTCAGGAACAATTTTCCTGAAGCTAAAAGGGGAGGATTGGCAGCAGGGCCAATCTTCATCAAAAAAATGAAAAACAAAAAAAGAAGTCTGTAGACATTGTATTTATTTTATATGAATATTTATTCTCAGTAAAATGACAATAATTACAACAAGCACCCTGAAAATACATGGAAAGATGATCAGTAATTGTTATACTGTATGTCTTCCTGGATTTTATCTCTGACAATTAAGAAAGTTAATACTGGACTTCCTCTCCAAACAAGATAGTATAGACTTGTATTTCCTTGCTCCTCCTCACTAAGCAATACTATAAACCAGGCAATAATGCAAGAGACAATGACACTGCGAGATATGGAAGCTAGCAGGTAGAGTTGGCAGAAGAGACCAAACTACACCAAGCAAACTGGTCCAGGAAGCTTGCTTGATATCACCTCAATGTCATTCCTCCCACAGGGAGCAGGCAGGCAGAATCCAGTCACAGTTAGTGTCCTTGTGTGGGAAGTCTTTTTATTCCTGCAGGACAAGACTCTCCTGCTTTCTCAGAGATGCCTGGAAGGATTGGGGTGGGGGGGCGGTCAGTGTTAGTAAGAGTCTTACCACGTTGTACACACTGAGGAACATCAGACAGCCCCCGGCCTGGAGAAACCTTTTCTGTCCCCTCAGGCAGCACCATCAGGGAACAGAGGGAGCCCCAGAGGTACAAGACATACCAATCAGACCAAAATAACGCCAAAAAGTCTCCAAAAATTAAACTGCCATTGGAACCACAGCCTGCAAAAGTAAGGTAAGGCCCAGGTGCTAAACCTAATCATGGTGACTGGCTCCTACAATAAAATATTTAAATAGAACCCCAAATCTCCTAATACAACAGACAAAACGCCCAGCGTACAGTCACCTATCATATCAAGAACCAAGAAAATCAGAACTTAAATGGAAAAAGACATTCAATTGATGCCAATATTGAGATGAATCTGATGGTAGAATTATCTGACAAGGAATTTAAAGCACCTATTGTAAAAATACTTCAATAATAAAATACCCATTTTCTTGAAAAAAATAGAAAATGTTAGCAAAGTAGTACACAAAAGAAACAAATGGTAATTACAGAACTGCAAAATAGAGTGACAAAATAAACAATACTCATTGGTTGGGCTAGAGTGCAGATAACAGAAGATAGAATCAGTGAACTGAGGAAAGAAGAACAAAGTTCAACCAATCTGAACAACAGAGGGAAAATAGACTAAAAGATAAAATGACAAAAGCCTCAGATAACATGGGATGATACAGAATTGCCAATATTTGTATTATTGGAGTCCCAGAAGGAGAGGAAAAAGAGAGTGGAACTGAAAGAATATTTGAAGGAATAATAGCTGAAACTTCCCAAATTTGGCAAAAGACATAAATCTACAGATCCAAGAAGCTGAGTGAATTCAAACAGGATAATCCCAAAGAAATCCACTTCGGGACAAATCAAAAGTAAACTTGTGAAAGTAAAGATAAAAAAACAAATAAACTTCAAAGCAGCCAGAGAGAAGTTACACATTACCTTTAAAAGGAATACCAATTTAAATAACCATAGATTTCCCATCTGAAACTGTGGAGGCCAGAAGATGTGCTGAAAGAAAAGGACACTCAATAGTGACTTCTATGGTTTGCAAAACTGCCCTTCAAAACTGAAGGGGAAATAAGCACAGTCTCAGAAAAAGGAAAATTAATACGGATTCCTGTCACGTTTATTTTGACACTGTTTGTAATCAATTATTTGGAACTGAAATAAAATAAATACTGTAGCTCTTAATGTTTTAAAATGTATGTAACTTCCTCTCTCTCTTTCTTTATCATCTTAAATAAGAGGGGGAAGTTAAAACATTTTTCTTTGATCATCATGTGATTTCACTTGCCCAATTTGCCTTTGTGTATCTTTATACTTTTCAATATTTTCTGCAACTGTTAAATACAGAGAGACACGTACATGAAATTATCTCAAAGCAAATCAAAGACAAATTTTCTTATAATAAATATATACTTACATTCAAGTTTACAGTGGTTTGGGGAGAAACAATAAACAAGTAAATTATAAATATATGCCTTACACTTGTAATATTCACTAGAATTTACAGACATTTTCTCAGTCACTGAAGAATCCTCACAACACTCTGAAGTAGAAGTCCCAATGTCACCAGAAGCAGCAGGATGGTCTAATGGTAAGAATTTGAGACTTATTGTAGCCTGGCCTAAATCTTAGGTCTAATGCTTATTGGCCTGAATAATTTCTTACAATGAATTTAACTTCTGTTTCATAATTTCCTTACTTGTAAACAAGAAAGAAATATTTATTCTCTTTGTTGATGAGAATATTATGTGAGATACTTCACATAAATTTGTACTGAACACAGTGCCTGACATATTTTAGATGTCTACATAGACTAATAAAGAATGAACAAATGAGGAGACCTGGTCTCAGATATGTTACCTGATTTGCTCAATCATCAGAATAGAAAATGGCGTAACTAGTACGAACATAAAGTCACCATAGCTTCCTTTAGCTCTTTCTTAACTCTAATAAAAATGGGAATTATTGTTTATTTTCAAACAACAATTCTATGAAAGCCCCTTTGAAAGCTGCTATTAAGCAACTAAGCCTGTCTTAACCATCTTTGAATCACATAAATTTGCAAGCTCCTTAGAAAGAGGTGTTTGTTTAACAAGTAGTAGAGAAATTCATAAGTGAATAAATGAGTATATTGCTTTTTTTGGATCAGTGTATACAGTTGCACTTTTTCATTGAGAATCTTATATAAAAAAACCAAATGCTTGTGTCTTTATTATGAGTTATGTGAAAGTGAGTATCATAAAATGCAGTACCCAAATTCACATGGAATAACATTAGAATGCAATTCTATAACATAGTCAATTTTTACATAGCATTTAGTCAATCACGAATGCAGATAGATGTACTGCCTTTTATGATCTTTTAAATAACTTACTGGTTTTCTTATGATATCATTGCTTCTTCCAAGAAGTTTCAGAGTTCACTGTAACCATGTATAATTCTTCCCTTCAACGGCACTCACGAAGTTCAGCATTTAAATTGGTAGTACATGCATCATTTTTCATGGTCGCTTTAGGATTAAATCTCTCTACATGGTACCTTAAGAAATATTGCCAATTCAGCTTCAAGGTTATGGGGTAGACACTGGGAGATTAGAATTCTGCACGAGTGGTTGAAAAATAGGCAAACATGAAGATTTCCAGCTGGCAGCATAATGGGGCTCTTCTGAAACAGATAAAGAGACTCTGCCAGGGCTAATGTATAAGAATGATAAAACATTTACTTCCAGGATGGTGTAAGGAGTTAATCTTAGAATGCCGAAGAGCTTTGGAATGCAGGAGAGATGTATCATACATCATGTTAGTTGGACAAATAGAAAATAATTCAGCATGGGAGTATAGTTTCAGATAATATCTAGAAGACAAGAGAGAATCACAAAGTACAATTCTTTCATTTTTATCTGTAATATCTAGCTTCGAGATTAAAACCTGGGTGGATTTAGTCAAAGTTCAGGAATATGTCACGGATTAACCTTTTCTATTATCTTACATTTTCTCCTTAAATCATTTTTCTGTTTAGTTTTAAATGAGTAGTCAATTCCTTGGCACAGATTGAGCACATTGTTTGGGAATATAGAATTTTTTTTAATTTTGAAAAATGAATGAGATAGTAATGCAAAACATCTGACGATGTAATCATTGATAAGTGGCTTTCTCTTTTTCAATGTCGTGAATGAGGACAGGCCCAACCTAACTTAATCCAGTCTTACGATGTGCTCCTCTTTTGCCTTTTCTATAATCATTATGTTGTGTCAGGTTCCAAATTATAGTGGAAAGAACTTAAAAACTGGTAATTTACTTAGGCATTTTATAAAACAAAATATCTAGCATTCTAGTAAAGTTTAGAAGATAGTTGTTCTTGGCAAAGGGATACAGGTTTGTTTTTTTGTTTTTTTTGAGGAAGATTAGCCCTGAGCTAACATCTGCCGCCAATCCTCCTCACTTTGCCGAGGAAGACTGGCCCTGAGCTAACATCCATGCCCATCATCCTGTACTTTATATGTGGGACGCCTACCACAGCATGGCTTGACAAGCGGTGCCATGTCCGCACCTGGGATCCAAACCGGCGAACTGCGGGCTGCCCAAGTGGAATGTGTGCACTTAACTGCTGCACCACCAGTACAGCCCCTACAGGTATTTTTGATCAGATACTTTCATCTTTGTATCCAACTGTATTGTATTGTGGGGTTTTTGTTTACTGCTCCATTGTAACAAATAAAAGCTGAACAGACTGAAAAATCAGTCTTTTTGGACCCATAAGAGAGGCATGAACACAGAGCAAAGCCTTGCCCCTAAGCATGGAGAGAAAAGCGAATACAGGGGATCAAGTCTTACCAAAGTAGAGACTCACAAACAGACCGACCCCTCCCCCTCTGTCCCCACCTCCCCACAGGAACCAGTGCCTGGTAGGAAAACCTAAACTGTAATTGATGAATTGCTGGAAGCTCAGTGCAGATAAGCCTGAAAATAAAAACTCTAGGGGGATCCAGTCATAGAGGGACCTCCAGGAGCTGGACCAGGGTTCCACAGTAAATCTCAGGAAAAATCCCCTTAGGCTTCCAGCAGAAGCAGAGGATAAAATCATTTTGAAATAAGCCATAGCTTTCTGCTCTTAACAAGACTTGCCTTCAGGGCAGACTAATTAAGGAGAGCCTGAACTGCCAGAGCCTAAGTGACTTGGGGAAGGGAAATTCCTCCAGCTGGCTCTAGCCTTCCCTGTGCAGAAAGGAAATACTCATCCCCAGCCCACACTAGCCATCCTGTTCAACCTAAGGGAGTAAAGAAAAATGAGAAAATGAGAAACACTTGTAAAGTTCACACTCCAGAGGCATAGGCTCACTAAAAGACTGAGATTTAAGCATGGGACTAACTATAGAAAGCTTCCCCTCCCCCCACACCTCACCACCACATTACTAAGGGCCAATTTACAGCAATTTCTTTTACCTGGTACATTTTTTCCAGCTACCAAGAAAAAATTACAAGGCAAACCAAAAGGTAAAAAACACAATTTGAAGAGATAGAGAATGCATGAGAACCAGACATATCAGTAATGTTGGAATTATTAAACCAGGAATTTAAAACAACTATGATTAATATGCTAAGGGCTCTAACGGATAAAGTAGACCACATGTAAGAACAGATGGACAATGTAGGCAGAGAGATGGAAATCCTTAGAAAGAAAAAAAGGAAATGCTAGATATAAAAAACACTCTAACAGAAATAAAGAATGCCTTTGATGATTTTATCAGTAGACTGAAAACAGCTGAGATAAAAATCTCTGTGCTAGAGCACGTCAATAGAATCTCATAAACCAAAGAGTGAAAAGAACAGAAATTGAAAAAAAATGAGCAGACTATCCAAAGATCATGGGACAACTACAAAATGTGCACCATATGTGTAATGGGAATGTCAGAGGGAGAAGAAAGATAGAAAGGAACAAAATTAATATTTGAGCAATAATGACTGAGAACTTCCCCCAGATTAATGTCACAAACCAAGCCACAGATCCAGGAAGTTCAGAGCACACGAAGTAGGAAAAGACTCAAAAACTATACCTAGGCATATCATCTTCAAACTACAGGAAATCAAAGGTACACAACCATGAAAAAAGCCAGAGGAAAAGAAAGATCTTATCTATAGAGAAGCAAAGATAAAAATCACATCTGACTTACCCTCAGAAACCATGCAAGCAAGAAGAGAGTGGAGTGAGGTATTTGAAAAGGTGATAGAAAAAACCCCACCAACCTAGAATTCTGTGCCCTGTAAAATTATTCTTCAAAAGTGAAGGAAAAAATACTTTCTCAGACAAAAATTGAGGGAATCTGTTTCCAGTAGACCTGCCTTGCAAGAACTGTTAAAAGAAGTTCTTTAGAGAGAAGGTAAATAATATACGTCAGAGAATCAGATCTACATAAAAAAAGAAAAGCATCAAAAAAGAAACAAGTGAAAGTAAAACTAAACCTTTATTTCTCTTATTCTTAATTGATCTAACAGATGAGTGTTTGTTCAAAATAATATTGGCAATATGTATTCGATTACATTTGTTTATACATAAACAGTAATATATAATTGCATCAACAATGGTACATACAAGTGATGGGAGGGAGAAATTGGAATTATCTTGTTTTTATAAGGTACTCACACTCCCCTTGAAGTGGTATACTGTTATTTAAAAGTGAACTTGGATTACCTGTAAATGTCTATTGCAAACTCCAGGGTGACCACTAAAAAACATAAAAAAAAAGATGTAGAAAGGATAGCTAAGGAAGGAGAGAAAATGGAATTGTAAAACACACATTAAAACCACAAAAAGAAGAAAAATTGTCAAAGACACAAATAAGAACAAAGGGGGCTGGCCCCATGGCCGAGTGGTTAAGTTCGTGCACTCCGCTGCAGGCGGCCCAGTGGTTCGTTGCTTCGAATCCTGGGCGCAGACATGGCACTGCTCATCAAACCACACTGAGGCAGCGTCCCACATGACACAACTAGAAGGACCCACAATGAAGAATAGACAACTATGTACCTGAGGGCTTTGGGGAGAAAAAGGAAAAAACAGAAAATCTTAAAAAAAAAAAATAAGAACAAAGAACAAATGCAACAAATAGAAAACAGTAACAAATATGGTAGATATAATCCAATTATATCAATAATTACCTTGAATTTTAATAGTCTCAATACCACAATTAAAAGACACAAATTGTCAGAGTGGATTAACAAACAACCAAACTACATATTATGTACAGGAAATCCTTTAAATACAAAGATGCATATAGATTAAAAGTAAATGGATGGGGCAAAATGTATCATGCTAGAACTAATCAAAAGAAAGAAGAATTTGCTATATAATTTCAGACAGAGTAGATTTCAAAGTAAGGAATGTTATCAGGGATAAAGAAGGGCATTATATAATGATAAAGGGGTCAAATGTCCAAGAAAACATAACAAGTCTTAACGTTTATGCGCCTAACAAGTGTCATAACTATGTGAGGCAAAAACTGACAGAAATGCAAGTAGAAATAGGTTAACCCAACTATCATAGTTAGAGACTTCAACACCACTCTCCTAAGAAAGGACAGATCTAGCAGGCAGAAAATCAGTAAGGACATAGCTGAACTCAACAACACTGTCAATTAACTGGATGCAATTGACTTCTATAGACTACTTCATCCAATAACAGCAGAACACACATTCTTCTCAAGCTCACATGAAGCAGTCACCAAGATAGACCACGTCTTGGCCATAAAATACATTTTACAAAGTTAAAAAATAGAAAGCATACAATGCCTCCTCTTAGAACACAATGGAATTAAAGTAGAAATCAATAACAGAAAGATAACTGGAATATCCCCAAAATACATGGAGATTAAGCAACGCACTTCTAAATAGCATGAACCAAAAATGTAATCTGAAGAGAAAGTTTAAAATTTACTTACTAAATGGGAATGAAAATATAGCTTATCAAAATTTGTGGGATGCAGTGAAAATAGTGCTTAAAGGGAAATTTATAACACTGATTGCACATATTAGATAAGAAGAGAAATCTAAAACCAATAATCTAGGTTTCCACTTTAGGAAACTACAAAAGGAAAATCAAATTAAATGCAAAGGAAGCAGAAAAAAGAAATAACAAAAATTAGAGTGGAAATCAATGAAATTGAAAACAGGAAACCAAAATTTGTGGGATGCAGTGAAAATAGTGCTTAAAGGGAAATTTATAGCACGGATTGCACACATTAGATAAGAAGAGAAATCTAAAATCAAATTATTTTATGGATATGATAAATTGATTCTAAAGTTTATAGAGAGAGGCAAAAGACACAGATTAGCCAAAACAGTTTTGGAGAAGAATAAGAAATTTGGACAACTGACACTACTTGAATTCAAGATTTACTATAAAGTGAAGGTAATCAAGACAGGGTGGCATTTGCAAAGGAATAGATGAATAGATCAATGGAACAGAATATAGAGCCCAGAAACAGACCTACATAAATCTAGTCAATTGATTTTGAAAAGGGGCAAGGCAATAAGGAACAAAGATAGTCTCTTGAACAAATAGTGGTGGAACAAGTGAATATCTTCATGCAAAAATATGAATTTAGATACAGACCTTAGACTTCGAAAAAGTTAACTCTAAATGGATCACAAACCTAAATGTCAAATACAAAACTCTAAAACTCCTAGGTGATAAAATAGAAGATACCTCCTGGGAGAAAACCTGGATGACCTTGGGTATAGTGTTGCCTTTTTAGATACAACACCAAAGCCACAATACATGGAAAAAATAAGTTTGTAAGTTGGACTTCATTAAAATGACAAAAAAACCCCCACAAAACTTCTGCTCTGTGAAAGACATCATCAAGAGAATGAGAAGACAAACCTCGGACTTGGAGAAAATATTTGCAAAAGACACATCTGATAAAAGATTGTTATCCAAAATGTGCAGAGAACACTTAAAATTCAACAATAGGAAAACAAACAATTCAATTAAAAAATGGGCCAAAGACTTGAATAGACACCTCACCAACGAAGATATATAGATGATAAATAAGCATATGAAAAGATGCTTCACATATGTCATCAGGGAAATGCAAATAAAAACAACAATGAAACACTACTACACACCTGTTAGGATGGCCAAAATCCAGAACACTGACAACACTCAACACTGGTGATTACATGGAGCAACAGGAATTCTCATTCATTGCTGGGGGGAATGCAAAATGGTACTGTCCATTTGGAAGACATTTTGGCAGTTTCTTAGAAAACTTCATATACACTTACCATAAGATCCAGCAATCATTCCCCTTGTTATTTACCCAACAGAGTTGAAAACTTACGTTCACACAGAAACCTGCACAACTTTATTCATAACTTTATGTTTATGGCAACTTTATTCATAATTACCAAGACTTGGAAGCAACTAAGACATTGTTAGTAGGTATAAGGATGAATAAACTGTGGTACATCCAGAAAATAGAATGTTATTCAGTGCTAAAAAGAGATGAGCTATCAAGTAATGAAAAGATATGGAGGAATCTTAAATGCATATTGCTAAGTGAACGAAGCTAATTGGAAAAGGCTACATACTGTATGATTTTAAGTATAACACATTCTGAAAAAGGCAAAACTATTAAGACAATAAAATGATTAAGATCAGCCGTTGCTGTGGGATGAGGGGAAGAGATGAACAGGCAGAGCACAAGGCTTGTTAAGACAGTGAAAATACTCTGTATGATCTTATAAGGATGGATATATGCCACTATACATCTGTTCAAACTCATAGAATATAAAACACCAAAAGTGAACCCTAATGTAAACCATAGACTTCAGATGATTTTGATACATCAATGAAGGTTCGTCCTTTGTAAAAAATGAACCATTCTGGTGAGTGGTGTTAAGAACAGGCTATGCTTTCGAAGGGGCAGAGAACATATGGGAAATTTATGCACCTCCCTCTCAGTTTTGTTGTAAACCTAAATAGCTCTAAAAAAAATAAAGTCTGAAAAAATACATAGAGTTAAAAAATAAAAACTAATTCTTTATGACAGGATTTTCAGAAGCTTTTATAATATGACTATGCATTATAAATACTCCAAAATGGGATACTATGTAGTATTTTTCAAAACTATCTGACCACCTACCTCATTTTTTTACTATTACTCCTGGGACTAGTGTTTGTGGAATCTCAGTTTGAGTACTACTCCACCCTAAAAAGTATTTATAACATATAATCTGGAAGAGACATTCCTGCCCTACCATTACAGTGTGCTGGGTACAGGCTCAAAGACTATCGCTCAAAACTACGAGCCTATGGAATCTCTGCACATCCAGAGACAGCTCCAGTGGTAGCAAAACCACTTTTGATATTGAGACAACCATCTATAAAGAGCATGTTGATAGAAAGTCAGGATTTTGGAAGTAAGTTTAACCAGGTATAGCACCCCTCAGTTTTAGTGTTGCAGGTGACTTCAAACCCCACAGTAGATAATAGAAGAAAATATTTTTCCTAATGAGACACATTTATTGATAAAAATGTCAGGATTCAATTAAAATGGATGTACTATCTCATGTTTGAGACAGGCATGGCTGGTTTACTATAACACTGAGGTGAACTTTCGTAACTGGCCACCATTACTGATGGAAATATGTCCTGATGAGTTACAATTAAAAACAAACAAATGAAAAGTAGCTTTCATAACTATTTTGGGGATAGTTTTAAAGAGAACTACTCCAGAATATCCATCCTCCTTCAAACATATAGAAATTTTAAAGTAAAATCCAAGAGCAACAATGAAAAAGTTAAATCAAATATAAAAGAAAGAAAAATCCCTTTGTGCCAGAAAATACAAGTGTGAGTTTCAGGCAAGAAACAGAAATCCACAAGCTGATACCATGAAAGTCTGGGAAACACTGAGAATCTGAGCCCTGGGAAGCAGCTTGAGGCCAGTACTCCACCATCATTCACCCGAACAGAGGAGCTGAAACCCAAAGACCTGACCAGCTGAGGCCCTAAAAGAGTTTCCACACTAGCAAATGCAGACTAGAAACGTCTGCTATTTGCACTGAGAAGGCACATGTGTGGTTATCTCTGCCTGATCCTTTGAGAAAGAAAAAAAGAAGCCTTATTTTGTGGGTATAGATTAGAGTTAAAGTTCATCTGACTTGTATTATGTGGGAATCTTCCAACAACCGTCTTGGACACATAGAACTTCAGGAACACATAGAAAAAAATACAAAAACAAAGCAAAAAAAGAAAAAGAACAAACAATCTTTAGCAGAACTTCCATAACCCAGGAGAAAAGGGACACAGCCTCTGCTTTCACCACCACTACACCCCCCCCCCCCCACACACACACAAACACGTGCATACACCCATACACACTATCCCTACTGGTCTCACAGTAAAAATTCCCAACTACTTGAAGAAGTAACCATAAAATGCAATAAACAGGAAGATTAGCACTCCAAAATGTTGACTTAACAGAACAATTTGAAAAAAAGATTATAAAATAAAGTTTAAAATAATTAAATAAAAGAAGCAGAAATAAAAATGAACAGAAATATGCAGACTAAATAATGGACTGGATTGCAAAATTGGCCATAATTTATTCCCTCCCAGTATCAGTGCCTTTATAATATGACTGAGAATCTCCACTCATCAAGAGTTGTAGGGGGCCGGTCCAGTGGCACAGTGGTTAAGGTCACACGTTCCGCTTCTCGGCAGCCTGGGGTTCACCGATTCGGATACCAGGTGTGGACATGGCACTGCTTGGCACGCCATGCTGTGGTAGGTGTCCCACAGATAAAGTAGAGGAAGATGGGCAGGATGTTAGCTCAGGGCCAGTCTTCCTCAGCAAAAAGAGGAGGACTGGCAGTAGTTAGCTCAGGGCTAATCTTCCTCAAAAAAACAAAAAGAAGGAGTTGTAGCCTATCTCCCTACTTCTTTGGTTTGAATTAGACTACTGGCTTGATTTGACCTATGGAATGTGGCGGAACTGACATGCCAATTCTGAGCCAGGACCTCGAGAGGTTTTGTGTGTTTCTCCTCTCCATCTTGAGACTAACGCTGACACATGAAAAGGCCTGGACTAGCTTGGTGGATAAGGAGAAACCATGTGCAGTAGAGATAAACCATTCAAGCTGAGGCCTCCTGGACTCGTCAAATAGCTAAACCATCATCTGATTTTATGTGCCCAGCAGAGAGCATAAAAAATACCTATCTGAGCTCAGCCTGAATTTCCAGCTCACACAATTGTAAGATACATACATAGTTATTATTTTAAGCCACTAATTTGGGGACAGTTTGTTTTACCACAAAACTAACTGACATATAAGCAAAGTTGAAATGCAAAAGGTAGCAATTATGTTGTTTTTTTTTTTCAAAGATTAAAAATCTAAACTAGGGCACCAGACGTTCATTGTGGATCAGAGGACAAAGAAGATGTTTTTGGCTTTAGAGGACAAGGACCGGACTATCCCATGAATAAATTTTAACCCATAAACTGATACTTTGTTTTAAAACAATCATCCATCTTCTTTGTACTAGAAAGGGACTTTCTCAAAACTGAAAAAAAGCCACTAGGAGAAATGGTTTAACTAACCTAATTGAACCAGTGCATGGATAAAGCAAGTAAGGATTATAGATCAGCTCTTTAGAGAGGAGGACAAGAAACACAGAGTGCTTCAAGTCTAATGTGTGTTGCTGATGGTGGTTAGGCATCATAAATACAGATCAGCACTCTTAGCAAGTGGTTGCCAGTGTCCCTGAGAGCCATGTTAAAGAAAAGTGCTAAAGTACACCGGTTAAAATTCTACCTCTTTATCCCCCTTCAAATAGAACTATTTGGAAGAACAGTACAAACTACTTTTTTTTAAATTGCGTCATGGATTTAGTGAAAGATGTTAACCTGAGCTAAAGCTTTCTGAGACCCAATGAAATTGATAACACATCAAAGAGATTGCTGGTTATTTGCAGGGGAAAACCAATTGAATGTTAGCAGATTTTTCATCTAAAACCATGGATTCCAGAAATAAGTGGCATACTGTTTAAAAGTTCTAAAAGATAATAAATGTCAATCCTGCATTTTCTATCCTGTGAAAATATCCTTCAAGAATAAAGGAGAAACAGAGACTTTCTCATGCAAATGGAAAAGAAGAAAATGTGTCAGGAGGAGAGCATTCCTTAAAGAAGGGCTAAAGGAAGAAGAGAGAAAGTAGCAGAGGAGGCTTGAGACTACAAAAGAAAGGAAGAACAATGAATAGGGAAAAATTAAGGAAAATAGACTATCTCCAGCCATGAGATTTTAAAATCATATTTGATGTTTGGAACAAAAATTATAACACTATCTGATGTGGTACTCAATTGCACTTAAAATGTGGAGAGGGTAAAAGGGACCTAAATGGAAGTAAGATTTCTACACTTCATCTGAAGCGGTAAAGTAGGGAGAAAACTAACAAACTGTCATAACATGTGGACATAAATGTGTTGTAATACCTATAGCAACCATCGTGAAATCGAAACAAAATGATACACTCATAAACAATGTAAATAAATCAAGATAGGTTCCAAAATAAATCTTCAAATATCATTCTAGCGAAAGTTGAGAAAGAGGAAATAGAAGAATGAGAATCAGAAAAACAAAATAAATAACACGATGGCAAACTTATGCCTTAACATTAAAAAAAAAACACCTTAAATATAAATGATCTAAAAAAGAGATTTACAGTGGGAAAAAACCACTCAAATATTTGTTGTCTAGAAGAAACACTTCAAATGTAATGACATAAATATGCTGAAAAGTATATAAATTGGCAGTGAAATATAACTGTCTTTATTTGCAGCTGACATGATTGGCTATGTAGAAAATACAAGAAATCTGCAAGATAAGTCTTTAGAAATAAAAAGTTCTGAATTTTGCAGGATACATAATTAACACACGTGGATCAGTTGCATTTCTATATATGAACAATGAACATGCAGAACATGTAGAAATCAAAATTAAGACACAATACTATTTACAATCACTTCAACAAAAATTAAGAGAAATCTAAGCAAACCTAAATAAATGGAGAGACATATCATGTTTGTTGATTGGAAGACTCAACATAGCAAATTATCAATACTCCCCTTATTATTTATAGGTTTAACAAAATTTTAATGGAAATCCTCACAATTTTTTTACAGAATGTCATTTTTAATATTCATCTTTATTATTTCATCCTCAATAAACACGAGATTTCTGAATCAGAGCAGATTTCTTATTATTTACCTAATAGCAAATAAGAATGCTGTGCCTTTATGTCTCAGTTCTTACACTTGGTGAGTGCCAGGTGAAATATCCCACATATACAAAGTCTTTCTTGTAGACAAAGAATAGAGAAGATGAATTTTCTGTACTTACGTACAGAAAAAGTAGGCAGGTGACTCCCTCTACCCATTGTAGAGAGTCTTCCTGGAAATTTCTACTCTGATACTTTGGAATATAATTACAGTAGCTCCCCCTTATCCATGGGGGAATATGTTCCCAAACCCCCAGAGGATGCCTAAAACCATGGTTAGCGCCAAAGCCTGTATAGACTATGTTTTTTTCCTATACATACACATCAATGATATTAATTTATAAATTAGGCACAGTAACAGATTAATAACAATAACTAATAACAAAGTTGACTTTGGGGCCAGTAAAATAAGAGTTACTTGAACACAAACACTGCAACACTTGATCTGATAACCAGGACAGCTACAAAGTGACTAACAAGCAGGTAATGTATTCAGTGTGTATACGCTGGGCAAAGGAAAGATTCACATCCTGGATGGGACAGTGAGAGATTCCATCATGCTACTCAGAAGAGGCACATAGTCTAAAATTTACAAATTATTTATTTCTGGAATTTTGCATTTACTATTTTCAGACTGTGGTTGATCACAGTTGAACAAAGTGAAACTACAGATAAAGGGAGACTACTGGAATCCTCTCCAGGGAGAAATATAATCCAAAGATGACGTGTTTTCCCTTCAAGTGTAAAACATCCCTCTGTAGTTGGGTAAACCTCTGTGGAGTTTTCAATATCTATACAGTTGTAACTTAACTACTATGGCTTGCTCTTTTAACACAGGTTCCAAGTGTCAGTAGAATTTCTTTAGAAACTCTAACTATGCAGAAATGTACAAATCTTTTTTCTACAGTCCACAGTGTTTCATAGCAATAGATAACAAATGTGCTTCCCCCCAAAGACCCAGGCCCAGACGGTTTATAGTTGACTTCTTACAAATATTCAAGGAATGATTAATTCATATGACACACAAGTTTAATGTAAAAAATGGAAGAAAAATGTTAAAAACTCCAACTTGTCTTATGATGTTCATGTGACTATTGAAAATAATAGATTAGTACAATACAGAACGAGGGAGAGCAAAATTAAGAGAGAAAATTAAAGATCCACTTTGATTATCAACTTTGTTACAAAAACTTCTGAATAAAATATTAGCTACCTAATTTAAGAATATTTTAAAATAACAATCTATCATTGTAGGGTAGTATTTTTACACACAAATTTACAAGGGGTTCAACAGTAATAAGTCAATGTAATTCACCACATTTGCAGATTAAAGGAGCAACATCCTATGAACATCTCAATGAACGCAGAGATTATTTCATACCTTTCAATTGCTATTAATCACTTAAAAATCTCTTAGGAAAGAAAAGGTAGAGGGAACTTAAGTTGTTGAAAAAGCATTTATATAAGAAAGCTTAGATGTAATTTTCCTACGATCAGCACAACAAGAAGGATGCTTATCAAGAAGATCACATACTGGAGGTGCTGGCAGTGCTCTAAAATAAAGGGAAAGAAATTTTCTTAAAGAACCGGGTAGTAGATATTTTACTCTTTGCAGGTCAAGAGACAAAACTGAGAATATTGTACAAGAATGTATGTAACCATTTCATATGTGACTATTAAAAATGCAAAAACTATCTTAGCTTCAGGGACTGGAAGAAAAAAAGTAAATAAAAGCAACTGTCCATGTACATGCCATGGAAACAAGTGGCATATGACTCAATAATTTGCTACTCTGATAGATATTATACATAAAACCTTATTTTCCATCTTTCCTCTTTTTCTTTTCTTTTTTTTTTTTTTGAGTAAGATTAGTCCTGAACTAACTGCCGCCAATCCTCCTCCTTTTGCTGAGGAAGACTGGCCCTGAGCTAACATCCATGCCCATCTTCCTCTACATTATATGTGGGACGCCTACCACAGCATGGCTTGCCAAGCGGTGCCGTGTCCGCACCCGGGATCCAAACCAGAGAACCCCAGGCCGTGGAAGCGGAACATGTGCACTTAACTGCTGTGCCACCAGGCCAGCCCCTCCTTTTTTTTCTTGATCCCTTACAGACTTGTTGATTTGACAGTACTTGTTTTAAATAATTATATCATAGCTTAACTGGTAACAATGATGTTTCATTCTAATTCCTTAATGAGTATTTTAGACTACCTTACCTCATTAAATAAGATTAGAAAAATATAATATATTCCCAGACAACTCCATAATAAGCCATCTGTAATTGAGAATTAGTTCTGTAGAAGGCCAACTTCAGCATATTATGCTGATTTTTACCTGCCACAATTCCAGAAAGAGAATCTTCTGATTTTGTCACACATAATATTTAGTGCTTCTCATTTTTTTATGCAGTGATTATAATCTTAGGGGGCTTTGGAAATAGTAAAGCACTATCTAATATATAGAAAATTTTTAAATCTCTGTACAAATATGTAATACATTTGTGTTTCTGTCCAAGAATAAAGCCTCAAATGAACCTCTTAAAATAAAGTGCGTCCTTTTCCTTTGCACTGAGCGAAGCAGATAGCCTAAGTTGAGCCCATTTGCTGAAAGAGTCCTCCAGACATTTCATTTACATGTTTACTCCACTCAGGCTAACCACCCAGTGATTTTTTCATTTGTGTGTCTGTGGTTTACATCTTCAAGAACAGATTAGAATATCAGAATATTTATTTAAAGTCTCTTTAGAGAGTAAACATCTGTCCTTTAATATGAGAAATTTGACAATTAAAAAAATAATACCCATATAATCTATTAGAAGAAAGACTCTGATGCAAAGGAATTGAATCTCCCTCTGATTGATGGGAACGGAGAGAATGCTGCCTCTGCATTCTTGTCTAGGATGACAACTCGCTGAGCTTCAACATCATTCCCCTGACGGTGTTCCTCCTAATTCTCTGAAGTGGCAGACATGACAATAGCAAACAATTACAGGGAAATAATTCCTTCATATGGACTTATTCTTATTAGTTTCTTACATTAGCTTCGTCTAAATGTGCAATCAGTTCCAATTTTTATTTAAAGCTGCATTCATTTAAACCTGTCTTATACCTCTCCCTGTATATGTGTCTGTCAGTGCTGGGTGTTTTGCTCTTATAGGACAACTTCATTAAAAATGACAACAGCAGCATTTTAGCTGACTGGAGAGATTTTTATTCTTAGTATGGAGGCCAGTCATTTGACTTGCGAAATTGGTTTCAAAAGGCTTGCAGCAAAATCGCTTTGACAAGATGTCACACTGTGAAATGTGAGTGACAAGATGGATCTCAGTGAAGAATGCAAAGAAAGATGATGTAAATTAATTTCAAAATAACAACTTGATTCTGCTGATAGAGGGAAAAGAACATTGATTGTAACAGGACCGTCAAGGATAGTCCTGAGGCTTTACAAATACAGAAATAACCAGTAGAGGAGAATTTTAGACTTCAGTTTTCATAAACAGAATAGGTGAAGTAATGAGGAGGCAAGCTTCAGAAAAGTGCAGGCAGAAATGTTCTTTCAGATTAAGACCAGAGAGTTTGAATTCTCTTATGAACCTCGCAATCTCCTGAGAGGTGAAAAACAAGTTGGAGCTCCTTGAGACTGTCAGCATAGCCTCCTTCAGATGTGGTACGGGAGTGCTCGACTTTGTAACTATTCATTAGGCTGTACACGTATGAAGTGTGTGCTTTTTTGTACATATGCTATAATTCACAATTTTTAATCCATTTATTTCTAGCTTGCTCTCTAATGCCGATCCAGCAATAAAACTTCCTTCAAGTTTTTCTGCTTCTTACCTAACTCCAGAATCTCGAAACCTAAGACATTGAATAATTTCATTTCTTTACTGGTTTTGTTTACCTGTGCAAAAGAAGTAGAAAATAAATGAGGGGAATATCAATGGAGTGCCTTCCATGTACAACCCATTTTAACATCCTCTTGAGGGCCTGAGTGTTACTGACTAGGATTTCCTTGGTTTTTAGAGGTGGGACGAAGTGTGGAATATATTTAATGCCTTGAGATTATTTCATTGGAGAGCTAGGGAGTACTGAGAAAAGCTTTTTGGGATGCCCTGCTCAAAACAGATTCTGATTATAGAATTCTTTTCTGGAAATGTCTCAACAAATATCAACCGACATCTGTTTTCCAAAGGCAGCTCATCTTATAGCATAAAAAGTCATTAAAAAAAAAATATCTACCAGGGTAAGTCACCAGGCCAGCTGCCCTACAGGAGACACATGAAGAGGGTCCTTCAAGTTAGCAATTCAGGTTAGCACAAGAGTTAAGATCTTGGATGTTAAAACAAGCATCAATTGGTTAACAACCCTGACTTGAGAATTAAATTTTTGTGACCATAGTCAAATTATTTGCCTTCCCTAATAGGATCCTAATAACAATGGCCAATCGTCTTCTGAGTGCTAATCAAGAGGATCTTAATGTTCCCCTTAGCTTGACTAAACTTAGACTTTTTTTCCTAATTCTAGGCCCCTGACCTTCCTTTTCTTAGAGTATTTACTTCAGAAAACTTATAACAAATTTTTTCTCTGCCCCTTTGAGATGTAAATCTTTTCTTTATCCATTCATCTGTTAGCAGGCATTTAGGTTGTTTCCCTACCCTGGCTATTGTGAATAATGCTGCAATAAATGTGGGAGTGCAGAAATCTCTTCAAGATTCTGTTTTCATTTTTCTTTGGATCTATACCCAAAAGTGAGATTGCTGGATCATATGGTAGTTCTATTTTTAATTTTTTGAAGAACCTTCACCATTTTCCATAGTAGGTGTACCAGTTTACACTATGGGTTTCCTTTTCTCCACATTCTTACCAATATTTGTTATCTCTTGTCTTCTTGATGATAGCCATCCCTAACAGGTGGGAGGTGATATTTCATTGGGGTTTGATGTAGTCTCCCTTGTTGATTTTTGATCAAACTCAAAACTCCACTCTGGTGCCTCCAGCTTTGTTCTTCTTTCTCAGAATGGCTTTCACTATTTGGGGTCTTTTATGGTTCCACAAAAATTTTAAGATTTTTAAAAAACTTCTACTTCTATGAAAAATGACATTGCAATTTTGATAAGGATTATGTTGAATCTACAGATGGCTTGGGGTAGTATGAACATTTTAATAACATTCACTCTTATGATCCATGAACATGGGCTATCTTTCCATTTGTTTGTGTCTTCTTTGATTTCTTTTAACAAGGTCTTGTAGTTTTCATTGTACAGATCTTTCACTTCTTTGGTTCTGTTTATTCCTAAATATTTTATTGTTTTCAATGATATTGTGAGTGGGATAATTTTTTTTATTTCTTTTCCAGATATTTTATGGTTAGTGTGTAGGAATGCAACTTATTTCTGACTGTTGATTTTATATCTTGCAACTTTACTAAATTTGTTGATCAGTTCCAATAGTTTTTGCTTGGTAAAAGCCTCTTGTCAGTTTTACAACCCGAGACTGTCTTTCTCAAGGAATTAGGAGCCATTTCTTTGAAATGTAATCATCAAGGAAGATAACACACCCATCTCCTAGGTTCTGTGGGAGGATAGGACCTAACTTAGGTAGGTGCAGTGCTGCAAATTGTAAAGCTACCTCCTGTCATGCAAATACAAGAAAGTTTACTTTTGAGTAAGCCAATTAGAAAACACAGGTGGCCTAAGATTTCCTCTTACCTCAGTACTTAAAAACCCTCCCACCCATTGTTTCAGCAAAGAATGAGTTCAGACTGCATTCTAGTGTCTCTCCCCTACTGCAGTCACCTCGAATAAAGTCTTCCCTGCCTGTTTAACTTTGTCAGGTGTGATTTTTGCTTTGAAAATGTTTTAAAATAGGTATAAAATATCATTTAATGCTCACAATAATCCAATCATATAGATGTTACGTATAATTATCATGGTTAATATTTTTTTTAGTTAAAAAGTTATCATGTAAAATTTATTAGAGGATCTCAGATACTAATCCAAGAAGTATAACTCTTTAACAATTCATTATACTGTCTTTCTGCCTTCATTTCTTCATCTGAAGTATGGATATAATGTACTTGACCATGTTTTTTAAGAATTAAACACTGTAAAGTGCTGATCAAGAATATGGAACTCTGTAGGTGTCATTGTTATTAATACATTTTAGTTATATTAATTAATATCATTAATACCATTTAATAATTGTAGATTGCAACTTGTTTATACACAATGTTTCCAAGATCTGCCTTTCCTAGAAATGCCAAGGAATTACTCTAAGATAATCATTCCTGAACTGAGTCATGGACAGGAGTTAGGTGATTTGATATGTCAGCATATTTTAAACAGTATTAAAAAGAAATTATAGGGGCCGCCTGGTGGCATAGTGGTTAGGTTCACGTGCTCTACTTCTGCATCCCGGGGTTTGCAGGTTCAGATCCCAGGTGTGGACCTAGCACCACTCATTGAGCCATGCTGTGGCAGCATCCTGCACAAAATAGAGGAAGACTGGCACAGATGTGAGCTCAGTAACAATCTTCCTCAAGCAAAACGAGGAAGATTAGCAACAGATGTTAGCTCAGGGCCAATCTTCCTCACCAAAAATAAAACATATATATTTTATATATATATATATATATATATATATATATATATGTAAAGAATGGAGCTTGATCCTCAGCATGGGCAGATTCTACACCTCCACTCCACCCTTTTTATAAAAATGAGCATTATATAAGCAGTTAATGAGCTTCAAGGCTGAGAATGATTTTCTATTGTCTCATGAGCTCCTTGAAAAAGAAAATTCTTTTAGAGAGTCTAAATATAGACACACTCTGCAAGCAACAACACAGATGCATCTGTGAAGACATCATTTACCACTACAGCAATCAAACCCTTCCCAGAAACAAAACATGTACTAGATGAATTGTCAAGCCATGTGCATAAAAATCACTCAGTTCTATGAGAGAGTGGCACACAGACTCTCCCTTCAAACTGCTCCACACCTTTGTCTTTGAATTTCATCAAAGCGTGTGTGTGTGGTGTATATGTGTGTGTGTGTGTGTGTGTGTGTGAGAGAGAGCGCGTGTATTGAGGGACAGGGAAGGCAGGCTGGAATGAAGGGAAAGAAAAGCTAAGGAAAATATTTTTTCTCTTCTATAAGTAGTGATGATGCACTCCAGGAAATAAAAGGAGTTATTATTAAAAACTACAAGATAAGCAATTTTGATAACAAGCAGCTGTGTAAATGTTTAATGCTTTTCATCGCTATGCAAGGTAGTTCAGACTGCTTGGAGCAGTCTGCTAGCAGACTGATGGCCCAGATTCACTGCCTTTGTTCTCAATCTGCAGCTCGCTGAGCCTTCCCGTGCTGGAGACACTAAGCTGACAAGAAGCTTTATATATATATATATATATAATTCTTATGCCAAAAGGCCAAGTGTATTATCCGTGGTCATGAGGGAGTGGTTCACCTTTGTGAAATAAAGGTGCAGCAGGATGCTTTCACGAAATAGCACTGTGAGAGCATGAAGTGCCGGCTAAACTGAGGCTTGTATTCTGCTTTTGTGAGAACTCAAATTATTAATGTTTTTGCTGGAGAAGTGCAACCTCAATAGAACAATGCCTTCTCCTGTGCAGTTTTGAAAGTGAGCGTTTCTTTTCTACAATAGTCTCAGAGGGTTTATTTTTCTAGCTAATTCAGAAGTTGCTTTTGACAAGGTTGAATTGTACCTGAGCCCTGGAAAGCAGCAATATTAAGAAATCCCCCCTCAAAAATTTTGTGTTCAGGAAACGACTTAATGCAAGGAACCCCCTTCGCTAGATGACTAAGATAAGATTCATGATGTCCCTCTTGTTTAACTGTGACAAGGCCAGACATAAACCATTCAAATTCCCATTCTCTGCTTCGTAAAAATCAGCTAAACTCTGTCACAGCTGATCAAGCTGAACAAACGCTTGTTAAGTGATTGACCAAGTCAGGCTTCTCTCCTCCCTGGACTCTGGGACTTTGACCTCATCTCAGCCTAAACCAGCATACAATCCTTCCTTAAGTGTCCCTCCTGAGAATCAGTTGACCTCAAAGAAAGACATTTGCTGATCAACTGTTGGATCACACTGCCATCTCATCCCGCCCCCTCACACCCCACTGTCTGTCCCAGTTTATTCCTCTTCATAAAAGAAAAGTGCCTGTCTACTTAACCTCTGGGATGTTTGCAAATCTCTCTGTTATAATAGTCTCCCTCCCCACATTACCATTGTCCCCAGCTCCTTATTGCAGTAATTCTTTCCAATGAAGTCTCTCCTTACCTAAGACCAGATTTGTTATCATTTGACACTTCACATATGTAATTATTTCATTGAAATTTAGAATCGTAGAAGGTCAGAGCATGAAGGAGCCTCAGAGCCACTGTAGTCTAGGTTTTTCATATTTTAATATGCATAAGAATCATTTAGGGGCATGTTAGGATCAGATTCCAGATCCTGATGCAACAGAACTAGTACATATGTTAGATAATACCAAAGTTTCAGATCCGTTGTTCATTGAGCACAGATTGGGAGACACTGATTCTCAAATGCCTTCCTTTTGCAAATGAAAAAAATGGAGATTACATGACTTAACCAAAGAACATGCAGCTAATTGGTAAGCCAGGCTTGGACTATGATGCTTTGATACCCAAACCAGTGTGTGTCCCATTATACAATACTGTCTCTGCAATGTAAAAGAAATCATAACAGCATCATTTTCGAATGGAAACATAAAAGTAAGCCTATATGACAGGCATTTTCTTGGGGTGTATGAAACAAAGGAGAGCCCTCTGGACATTTTGATCCCCTGGTATTAATTATTAAGTGCTAATTAGTAGCATCACACATTGAATACTGTAGTGGATTACCTTCAGATTGATTGTTGAATATGTTACTAAGCCTTGATTTACATTCTTGGGACACGTGAAGGTATCAGCCATCTTATCCTTACTGAGGAAAACATATAGCACTGCACTAATGGTTACTGTTCTTTTCAATTAGTTTTAGAACAATTTATTATTTGAAATAATGCAGAAGGCAAAACTAAATTTAAAAACTCGGTTTCAAGATAAAAATAAGGTTATGCCCGCTATTGAAGAACAAAAGTGATAAATCCCTGGGGTCCAATTAGACACACATAATAACATTAAAAGACAGAGGGCACTCCAGTAGCATGAAATAATGAAGAAAACTACTATTTCAATGCACTGGATTTTCTTTCCTTCCTTTTTTTTTTCTTTTTAGTGAAAATCTTCCATATTCTTGCCTGATTTTACTTCTCTATTTCCCATTTATCTTTACTGTTTTTCAAAGATCAAAATGGGATATTTCGGTGGTCTCAGCTTTCCAACAAAATACAGTAATTTGTGAAGGATGTGTTTTGCAAATTGGTGCTGGCCAATCATTCATTTCGCAGTTGCTGTACTCCTTCACGAAGTTGAGGACAAAGGAGTGTCCCAAGAGCAGTGAGTCTACAGATAGACAGCATTTCAAGGGATAAATCTCTTATCTGGAAACCAAATTTTTGTAGTTTCTATTGTAATGCTTATGTACAAATAAAACAGGATAAAATCCCAGATATTAGAAATATTTTTTTCTAATATTACTTTGTAACGTGTGTGAATAACACGTGACCTCTGAGAGCTGACTGTAGGAAGGTCCAATTCTTTACTACCTGTCAGTTACTTTGTAATTAACCAAGTGTCTGGGGGAAATTGCATGAAAGTACACATTGTTGAAATTTACCCCTTCTACTGTGTCACATCCTTATAAATTATAATTTGACTATATTGCTTCTGTTTTGCTTACATGGGCCTATGTTTTGTGTATAATTATGAAGGGTGAATTCTCTATCTTACTTTTGAAATACTGTCTCA
This sequence comes from Equus przewalskii, assembly GCF_037783145.1. Lineage (NCBI taxonomy): Eukaryota > Metazoa > Chordata > Mammalia > Perissodactyla > Equidae > Equus > Equus przewalskii. The sequence goes on along the minus strand of NC_091852.1, from coordinate 30,367,391 downwards.
TTTTTCAATTTATTTTTGGGTACTTGTGAACAAATATGTGTGTCTATATCCAAACAGCTAATGAAATGTCAAGTTTAAATTAGCTTTTTGTTGTCTGATTCTGTGAGTTACCTACCTTTGGCAGCGTTATCAACATGAAAACATTTAAAGTGAAATCTGAATAGTATCAAGGGAAAACAATAACTTCCAAGCTTTTGATCTGCCATTCAGATACATATAGCTTGAGGCAAAAGAGAAGAATCAAGTAGAGAAAAGGAAAAACACTTCCAAATGAAATAGATACATACACACACATCTACACATACACAGGCAGGATTTCTAGGTAGTTCACTAATGCGTGAAATAAGAGAATACATGCATTCTAAGATTATGATGTATATAGATACAGTCATTTAAAAAGTAGACTATAATATGTGGGGACAATTACACACATATTATAGCATTAATAGGGATCCCATTTTTGGTTTATGTTCTCTCTGTATAACTTAATTGCTGATATTTTCACATTAATGACATTTCACTGTAGATATAATTTTGCAGCACAATTCAAATGCTAGCTGAGGACATGTTATAATCAACCAACTCATTTATATGAAAATTTCAAAGCTCTCATGATATCTGGTCTTCTCACTTTTGCCCACGTAAAAGGGAAATCTTTTTCAAGACTTCGAAAAAACACAAAGGTTATGGATTTTGTTTTTTAAAAAATCAAGATTTTATTTCCCCTTCTTGGAAATACTGCTTGTGAGACCATGAGCACATCCTTTTCTCTCTTGGAGCTACAGTTCCTTCATCTATAAGATAATAATTCATCATTTCATGGAGAACTGAGCACAATAGGCTATGTGAGTTCTCAGTAAATGCGTGTTGAGTTGTTTACTATGGAAAAGCCTGTTCCTCGCTATTGAATGCTATCATAGGCATTCATTGCCTTTAAGCATCCCCCAAATTGTAACAACTTACTCCATAAAAATGCCACACGACTTTTTAAAATCTACTACACAAAGCTGTGATTTAATTTTTCATACCTAAAAGATGTTTCCTCTATGTAGTATTATTTTGGCGTCTCTAATCAACCACTTTTATTCTACTTACAGTTCTTAAATTATCAATTCAGAGAACTAGCAGGACTGAAATTCCAGCAGATGGTTCAGCTCTACAATTTCATCTGAGTCTGAGATTTTTAGGTTCCTTGGCAGAGTAAAAGGTAGAGCGGTTTGCTCCAAATTTAAACAGAATAATCCAAACGAAGGAAGAGAGACATAATTGGAGTGATTCTAAGAAGCAATTATAAAATACATTAAGCATTAAGAATACTTGATAATTGTCAGAATTTGTAAGTAAAATCAATAAACTAATGAGAATGTAAAATGAAAGAAAACTTATAAATTTCCTGACGTTAAAACAGCAGATGCTAGCGTGTGATGATTTTCCTGAATTATCGTATGATTGTCTCTGATCAATATCAAGGGAGTATAATAAGGAATAAGTTGAATTGGTCTTTGCTGCTGGAGCTGCGTGAGGCAACCAAAAAGAATTTATCAATGGTAAGGTTATATTTAAGAATCCAAGAGTTGTTTAATTTCTTAACGCATAAAAATAGGTAGAAAGAAAAATAGATTTTGTCATACACTTAGATTGATCAAACTTAAACGTACATTCCTGAGAATATCTTGAAAAATTTTGTCTGAAATTTAATAACCGATTTTTATTTATAAGGATGCTTCTCTTCCTACTAAGCCAAAAAATGAATTATAAAATATTTAATTATCCTTGCTGTAGGTGTGCTTCGTTACTAGGGCTACGTCCAAGACAACCTGGTATGAGTGTGAGAGCATTCATAGGTCTCCTAGCCAACCACTTTCCTTCCAAGACAAGGTCTGCCAGTCACTCCTGTCACCCTGGTGACTGGCATCTCTTCCTTACCCTTCTGTAGGAATCTAGACAGATAACAAAGGGCCACCATACTGCCTTTTCTTTTTAAATAGAGTGCATTTGTAGGAAAATCAGAAGGATTATAGAGTCTCTGTTACAAGCAATGTATTAGAACATTTCACAATCATACAATCACTCTCAACTTCCAGTGAGGAAAAGACTGACTAATTAAGAGGAATTCTATGTGATTGAAATGGCTTCAGATTGAGACCTTTCCAAAAACTCTTATGAGTCACAGGCCCGGCAAGAGCCTTCCTCAAGAGCCGGAAGCAACTTAGGAGAGAGTTGACGCTTTCCCCTAGAAGCATGGCTACATTAATGTCATCATTGTTCAGCCGATACATTAATAACCGAACGTGTCATGTATAGTTTATATGAGGAGTCAAAGTAATATGTGTAAAAAGACTAGGCTCTATAAAAAAAAATCAGGACTAGGTTATTGTTTGAATAAAGACAGTTGCAAAAAATCTAACTGAATGCATGTTCAGAATACCTGTGTTTATGAGTAACATGTCAAGCCCTTCCTTGTATGTGGTGTAATTATTTTCTTTTGAATTCTACCTTTGGTAATACTTGGTTTTGGATTTTAAAAATTATGGATTTCTTGATCATTTAATTTATTTCTTCCATATATTTTCTATTTTCTCCTTTCTAAAAGGCATCACTTCTCATGCTCTTATCATATTATGTCAGGACTATTGCAATACCCCAAAATATGACTTTTTTGTTTGCTTTCATAGCAGACTGTAAAAAGAGTAGACTTCATAAAACTGATTGTGGCCAAGTTGATTTTATGTCTATCCTCATAGAGTTGGAATAAGGTACACCCTTTGAAGTGTAATTTTACATTTTAGTATACATATATAGCATGACAGAGTTAGGCCTTTTCATTATAGGGTTACAACTATAACTTTGGTCACATCGAGCAATGATGAGAGTTGCACATTCTTCTTTATTAATAAAAAGCATGACTATGCAATGGAGAACTATCTGAATATCGGCTTTTTAGTAAATTTCATGTGATAAATTCCTCAGCATTATTTTGGGTTCATATTGCAGATATGTGTGCAATCTGCATATGTGAGTGCCTAAGATGGGCACAGGGGTGTAGTAACATTTTTTAGTGTTCCTAAATTGCAATAAACAAAAAAAGAATTGCAATGAACATTACAAACATCATTATTTCTTTCATAATCCATTTTTGTTTGTTCATTAATTCTGTATTTTGGGAGCCCCACTGGGGCCAGTATGGGGGAGGTGCATAGAAGAGCAATGGGCAGATATAGTCTGGAAAAAAATAAATCTTATTATAAAATTTTTGACTGGTTGGCTCTGAAATGTACATTTCACTGAAAATTCTAAATATGTCTATATACTTATCCCTTTATAAAGGTAACTCAATTTTGTTTAAGTCAAACTTAAAATGTTTCCTTTCTGACCTCATTCCCCACCTCCACCAAATATTAAGAGAATGATAATGACAAAAGAAAGACATGTTTTTGTTTGCTTGTTTGTTTTCTATGTGTGGTAATGGAAAAAGAAACGAAAGAACTGAGGTAATGGATGTCAAATTTCCTCAATGGAGAAATGAAGACAAAACTACGGATTATGGGGGAAATACCTCTACACACATACATACACATAGGCACACACACCTCCTGTCAAAAAAAGGAAAAAAAAAGACAACACCAATAACTAGATTTGGCTACTTTTCAAGAAAAACAAGTTGACGGCCTAGTGGTCAGATCTATAAGATGCTTCACAATGTAGGTCTTATTAAATATTGGGCTAATGTAGGTTATGAGGTTAAAACATTTAAAATCCATTTCTCTGGAAAGGGCTCACAGTGATTATGTATTTCCAAAAAAATTAAACAGCTGTTCTTTTTTATTATTCATAGTAAAGAGGATAAGTAAAACTTCTTACTAATATAGCTGAAAATATCAAATGGTTTTTAAAAACAGACAAAATGTCTTTAATTTAGAAATTCTAGTTATCGGTCAGGGCTACTATCTGCTGAAAGAATTTGGTAATGTCCACTAGAATGAGGTAATGAGGAAATTGTAAGACATTGAACTCTTTTCAGACACCTCAGAATAACAATTCACAAATAAACGGTTCATACTTCTTGCAGAATTACAAGGCTCTAGAGAAAGAGGCTGGTATTTTAATTTATCCATAATAAATCATAATTTTCTATGCATTAGGCCAGATCATTACTAGGCAATACTTTGCCTGTCTTAGTCCAACTTACTGCATATAGTCGAATGTGAAAAACTACATTTTATTTTAAAATTCCTCACATTAAATATTGTACTCATAGCCACTTGTTGACTTCCTCAATAACTGAGTTGTGAAATTATAAATTTTTTAAAGATTTTATTTTTTCCTTTTTCTCCCCAAAGCCCCCTGGTACATAGTTGTATATTCTTCATTGTGGGTCCTTCTAGTTGTGGCATGTGCGACGCTGCCTCAGTGTGGTTTGACAAGCAGTGCCATGTCTGCGCCCAGAACTCGAACCAATGAAACACTGGGCCGCCTGCAGCAGAGTGCGCGAACTTAACCACTCGGCCACGGGGCCAGACCCATGAGTTGTGAAATTTTGCTGCATAAAAATGCATTTATATACGTAAGTTTAAGAGCAGCACTCATCTGCTGAATAGTTTAAAATCATGTATTTTTAACCCAGAATTAAACCCACACATAAATGTTCAGCTAATCTTCTGCAACGGAACAAAGGACACACAATGGAGAAAAGATAGTCTCTTCAATGAATGGTGTTGGGGGAAAAAGTGGATATCCATATGGGAAAGAATGAACATGTATCTTATCTTAACCCATATACAAAAATAAACTCAAAATGGATTAACATCTGGACTTGAACGTAAGACCTGAAACCATAAAACTCATAGACTAAAACATAGGAGAAAAGCTTGTTGACATTGACCTTAGCAATAATTTATTGGATATGACACCAAAAGCACAAGGAACAAAAGAAAAATAGACAAGTGGGACTACATCAAACTAAAAAGCTTCTGCACAACAAAGGAGACAATCAACAAAAGAGAAAGACAACTTATGGAATTGGAGAAAATATTTGGAAGTCATATATCTGATAAGGTATTAATTTCCAAAATATATAAGGTAAGGAACTCATAAAAGGCACTTCCAAAAGCAAACAAAACAAAACAAATAACCCAATTAAAAAGTGGGCAAAGGACTTGAATAGACATTTCTCCAAAGAAGACATACAAATGGCTAACAGGTACATGAAAAAATACTTAACATCACTAATCATTAGGGAAATGCAAATCAAAACCACAATGAGATATCACCTCACACCTGTTAGAATGATTGTTGCTAAAAAGAAAAGATAAGTATTGGTGAGGATGTAGAAAAACTGTAACCCTTTTTAATATTGGTGGGAATGTAAAGTGACATGGCTTCTATGGAAAACAATATGGATGTTTCTCAAAAAAATAAACATAGGACTATGATATGATCCAGCAATCCCACCTCTGGATATTCATCCAAAAGAACTGAAATCAGGGGGCTGGCTCCATGGCCTAGTGGTTAAGTTCACACACTCTGCTGCAGTGGCCCAGGGTTCGGATCCTGGGTGCGGACATGGCACTGCTCGTCAGGCCACGCTGAGGTGGCGTCCCACATCCCACAACTAGAAGGACCTGCAACTAAGATATACAACTGTGTACAGGAGGAGTTTGGGGAGATAAAGCAGAAAAAAAAAAAGAAAAGGAAAAAGATTGGCAACAGTTGTTAGCCCAGGTGCAAATCTTTAAAAAAAAAAAAAGAATTGAAATCAGGAGCTCAAAGAGATATCTGCACTCTTGTATTAATTGCAACACTAGTCACAACAGCCAAGTTATGAAAACAACTTAAATGTCCATTGATGGATGAATGGATAAAGAAAATGTGGTGTATATATATATACTATGGAATATTAGTCAACCTTTAAAAAGAAGAAAATTCAGCCCTTTGTGACAACATGGTTGAACTTGGAGGACATTATGCTAAGTGAAATAAGCGAGTCACAGAAACACAAACATTGCATGATTCCACTTATATGAGGAATCTAAGAGTCAGTCTCATAGAAACAGAGAGTAGAATGGTGGTTGCCAGTGCCAGAGGGGAGAGGGAAATGGGAGTTGTTATTCAGTTGGTATAAAGTTTCAGTTATGCAAGAAGAATTAGATCTAGATATCTTCGGTACAGCATAGCTCCCGTAGTCAACAACACCGTAATGTGCACTTAAAAATTTAAGACAGTGAATCTCATGTTGTGTTCTCACCACCAAAAAAAAAGAAAAAAAGGGGCAGAAGGAAACTTTTGGAGGTGATCAGACGTCTATTATCTTGACTATGGTGATGGTTTCATGGGTGTATGTGTATGTCCAAACTCCTCAAATTGTATACATTAAACGTGCAGTTTTTGTATATCAATTATATTTTAATAAAGTTGTCTTTTAAAAAGAAATTATTGCCATATATGTCATGGTTAGAGTTGATATATGACATAAGGAAAGCAAGTTGAAAACATAAAAACATCTAAAAGAGAGAGAAGATATGAAGAGAACCTATAGGATATCATGTTACTTTTTGTGTTATTTCTTTATAATAGAGTTTTAATATGAATAGGTATTTTTAGTTGAAAGAAATTAATAAAACTACACTATTCACATCATTTATTTTAAAACTACTTATTAATGATACATATACAGCGTTGATATTTATTAATTTAGCAAATATTATTTGATTGCTTACTCTTTGACAAGCACTGTGTTAGGCATTGGGAATGATACAAATGACCTGGATTAGGACCCTTGTGCTTAATAAGTCTAATGGAGGATCTCCTTCGTTAAATGAAAGATCTATGCCATAATGTGGATAACCAAGATAGCACTATAATTGCAAACATGATATGTGCCACAAAGGATGTCTATACAGACAGGGACTATAGAAATTCAGATGAGAATGAGACTACTAAGAGCAGAGGGATAAAAGAAGGATGTCACTAATGTACTGAGCTGTTTGTTAAAGGTTAGATAGAATTTGAATACATGGATATTTGGGATAAAAACATAACATGTGGGAGAAACATCATGAACAAAGACACAGTAAGAGATGCTGACAGCAAAGAGGATGGTTAACTTTATCAGTGTAGGGAGATGGAAGGGTGATAATGAAGAAGAATGGAAAAATACTTTTAGGGGCTAGGTTACAGAAAACAAGGAAGGCTAAGATAAAAATATTAGGTGATATGTTTTGAATAATCATGAACAATCATGAAAGATTTCTCAGGAAAGTACTATGATTCACAAAATTAACTTTTAAGAAGTTTTTAAGACAGACCAAGGAAGAAAAAAAGAAAGATGAGAACACTAATTAGGAGTCTATTGTCATCCCACTATTAAATAGTGAATCTTGGAAAAAACAATGAAAGTGAAGAGACAAGGTCAGAATCCTGGTTTACTTACATAGAGTATTAGAAGAATTGGAAACTCAACTGAAGTGGATAAATAAAAGAAAACAAACATTTTGAAACATGTGCCTTGAATTTTGTAGTGCTTTGATTAATACAACAAATTCTTTTTATTTTTTCTCCCCATAGCCCAAGTACATAGTTGTATCTTCTAATTGTAGATCATTCTATCTCTTCTATGTGAGATGCCGCCACAGCATGGCTTGATGAGTAGTGTGTAGGTCTGCGCCCAGGATCCAAATTGCAGAACTCTAGGTCGCAGAAGTGGAGCACAGGAACTTAACCACTCAGGCACAGGGCCTGCCCCAATAGAACAAATTCTTAAAGTGATATTCAAAATACACGATAACTGCTGTGACGTGAATACTGATCATGTGGAATGGTCACTGGTTTGTGGGTTATACCGTTGAGTGCCAGCTCTGAATTTAACACAGAGAGGAGAATGATTGAAAAGGAAGAAAATGTGCTAAGTGTTCAAGACTATCTAGGCTTGAGTTGCTCATAGGGTATCTATTTGGAGATGTCCTGAAGTCACACACAAATGGAGGATAGTACTCTACTATGATATATTTCATTTAGATCTTATGTGGGAAAATTCCATTCAGTGACAGAAAGGGACAATTTGAACTCTAAGTTACAAAATACCCTCAAGCAATAATCATTGCCAGTAAACATTCCAGAAGTTTTCTCTGCTTGTATACACTAAGGAAGATAGCAACTGGTAATTTTTGGTGGATGAATAAAACATACCGTGTCCTTGCTCCACTAAAGAATTCATGGTATCTTAGGTGAAGTGTTTCTGAATACACCCTTTCATTAAGACAAGGAATGTAATGCAGTGCTGTACAATGGGAGAAGCACAAAATTTTAATTTATATGCATTTTTTGTACAAATTTTTAGATGCATAAACTGAGGTGAGATAATTAATGTTTAACTTTTCTAAGACACTCTTTCCTCCCATACAAGATATGGAGAGGAATATCTTAGGGTTTGTGGTTAAGGTTTAAACGGATAATAAATGTGAGGTACTTAATCAATAGAAAGTGCCAGAGTAGTTTCCTCACAAAATCCGATGTTTACTGGGTCATGCAAAAGCAACTGGATAGATTTCCATCATGGTATAGTATATGCTTGAGGATAATCTGATTTAAAGTATATTTTATAACACATGATCAATATCAATTTTGGTGGCCTTTGGAGTGAGGAGTACATCTCAAAAGGCACTTTTCTACCTGAATGGCTGAAATCAAGATGGTCTATACAGTTGGCATGACTATCAACTGGAAAAACACAAAATAAATCCTAAAACAATGTGGACCCACTAATCAACAGTTGTTTCAAAATCACCAATACAAAAGTCACAAGGGCACATGCACTAAATTCTAGACTTTAAAAATATAGTCAAGAATGACTTACTCCTCATATATCCCAGGATATTTAAATTTATGTTAAGCAATATTCTTTTAGATGCAATAATGAAAGTATTCTCTTAGTATTTATGCTACTATTTCATAGAAGTTAAGGGCCATAGAAAGCTTTCTTCTTTTTGCAGACAATCACATATGGTACTGATTTATGTGAAAGTAGCTTGCTGGAAATAACTCACCTCTTAAGGCAATAATCTTAGTGTTAAGAGAACAATTGAAAATAACAATGGGCATATTGGGCTTAAACAGTAATAAATATCACTGTTCTATTGTCAAACCAACAAAAATGTGACTAACTCCCTATCAATTTGAATGGTTTCAGTGGGCAAAAATTCTCTCTTTTTTGGGAACATTTGTGATTCAAGCCAATTTTTTTCCACTCATGAACTAATCTCATTGAAACACACTTACGGCAGGGAATCTCTTGTGGGAAATGTTCTGAATTCCAGGCTTAATGAAAGACCTGCAAACTTCTATGACTGCTCTTTATTGAATAAAACCTATTCTAAGTTTCGTTCATTCAATTCTCACCTGTGGAGCATACCTGATTATTTTAAATATCCTCTAAGGGTTGAAATATTTCAATATTTCGTTAACGATAGTCATACTCAAACTTCTTTGTTAAAGACATTTTCCATGCTTTTCTTAAGGATTTTGAAGAAATCCATAACCAATGACAGTATAGCAGAAATAGATTCAAGAAACTACATGGAAGAACAAGATACTTCTAACCTATTTTAGAAAGAACTGAAAATAACTAAAAAGTAGTTTGATTTGGTAGGATAATTTACAATGGCATATCTCTTGACAGCTGGCAAGTCTTTGAGTATACAGTCGTATGCCACGTAAGTATGTTTCGGTCAACGACAGACCACATGTACAACAGTGGTCCCATACGATTGGTACCACAGCCCCATCAGTAAGCCGTGCATGACTGTGCTCTAGTTCTGTGGAAGTACTAAGTCGACAAGAGCCTTAAGGTCTAAGACCTTCACGTGATTGAGGTCATAACGGCAAGGAAAACTGTGTGGACCAGTGAGGTAGATCACTAATTTTAAAAGATTGCTGGCATTTTTGTTTATTTTTCTTAACGACAAATACGCTATTCTTCCTGATGCAGAACAAATAGATTCACAATTCATGACTTTTTGTAGTGAAAATTATTATCTGATTTGATTTTTAGCACTTTTGCCAACTCTGATACATTTTCGATGAATGCAATCACACTCATTTACACACAAGGAAGCAGCAGGTTGGGGCTGGAGGTGACAGAGGGCTTCCTGGTAGTCTTTGACACATTGAATTGATTTGCCTAAGATCATAGAAATAGATAGAAAATTAGGACAGGACACTAGGTCGCCAAAGTCCCAACCTACTACTCTTTCCTTTGACCGTGGTCTTCTGAAAATACAGTCTAACTCAAAAGCTTGTGGAAAGCCGCCTAATTTATTTTTCTAAAATTCAGAATATCCATTGAATCTAGTCATTTTTTATCCAAAATTATTGTAGTAAAGCATCACAGTGTTCTATGTGCATTCTGAGATTCCATGGCAAATTTCTCTTTTTCACATATCCCTCATAATCTCAGTTATCATCTCAGAATTCTAAAATTATCACATATTCATTGAAAAAAATATCTTTTCAAGTGGCACTGTGTTTAACAACCACAACTGTTAAGCATCATTTCATGGCTTACACTGGGCATCTTTTTCTTATGTTTTTCATATCTCACTTAGGTTTTTCAGAGATACTCACCATTAAGGACACAATTATCAATTATTGCTGATAACAAGCAAATGCAATCTTAAACAATTCATAGGGCTCTTGCATTCCTTAGGTCCAGATATGACCAGTGTGATGTGTAATAACGGTTATTTTTACTTTCCTTCGTGGATCTAGATATTGCTTTAAGAAAGTGAAAATTGTGATATATGATATGAAAATGGTGAGTTAAACATAAAATTAAAATATTTAAATTTGTGACAATAATTTATTGCATTGGACCCCGTATTAAGTTGTACCTCAGATGGCGATTCTTGTTCAAGTGATACATTGAGGGTTATTTTCCAGAGGAGGGAAACATGATGAGGCAGGAGGTAAAAAGTTAGTAAGAACATGGTCTCATAGCTCAGACAGCACCACAGATTTAGCCCCACCTTGTGACAAGGCATTGGTCGTTTGTACAACCCCTAGTCCGTTGGCTGGTGGGGTGATGGTGGGGGAGTGAGTGTGTCCACCCAGGCAAGGTAGCTATCATTCTGTCAAGGGCAATTCACCAGAGAAGGGAGCGCCTGAGTTGTTACCAGATAGGTACAAAAAGCAGAAAAGGGGATCTAGCTGGCGTCAACAGCATCTCAGACAGATTCTGCTACAATGTGCTAACATGATTGTAAATTTCATTTCGGCTTCTCGGTATTGCTTTAAAATGTAATTAATATCAGTTGTTCCCACCTAAGTAGAATGAAATTTCTCCAAATTGAAATAATTATTTAAAAAGTACTATGTGAAAACTAGAAAGAATCAAAAACATGTGGTTTAATTCAGCATTACTCACAGCAGAACATTAGTTATATTAAAACCTCAATTAAAGTTACATCATTAGTGATTTTGCTCAAATAATTGGATGAAATTTTAGGAAGTAAACATATAACAATTTGTGAGTTATGTTTGTCTCTATTTTATTGCTCATCCAATATCGCTGACCCATCTACAGAACAACGAGACACACACAATAACAGGTAAGTTTATTGCTCGGTTAATTGCTGAATTTCAGCCATATAAAAATAAGACTTTTACACATGCTTTTTCTTTTTTTTCTTATGAAGGTGTATTAGTTAGTGTTGAAGAAAAGATCATGTCGGTGTCGCAATCCAATGTACACATCAGGATAGAGGCAGAGAGGGCTGATGGCCACTCTGAGTTTATTATAACCAGCGTTTCAATACATACATAGCTTACATCTGTTAAACATACACAGGTATTCTGGGTGAAGTAATTAGCGAATGCCAAGAATTCTTAGTGATTTCTCAAGGAGCCCTCCCTCGGCCTCAGTTTTGATATTATAACGTTATTGCTGTGCTGGTATATTTTTATCTCGGAGCAGGCAAGTTCTCCTAGGCAACCACCCCTCCTGCTCCCGATATCGATATGGTGTCTCCATCTGTGCCCCCCAGGTGACCGCGCCTGTCTTAGGTTGCCCCGCCCTGGAGGTCTTACCCGTCATTGGCTGACCGGCCTTCTCACCTCTGGGTCACAGTTTGTTGGCAAGCCTTTTCCAGTGATTATTAACCCTTCCTGCATTAGGGGTGGCTACAGATCATATTTTATTTAACAGTTTATCTTAATTTAATAAATTTAAAATATTTAAATACATGTTATAGGTCCTCTTGCCCTGGGCTTCTCAAAGTTTAGTTCTGGGCCTACCCAAAAATACCACTTATAAAGCTTTCTAGTTCTGCATTATCTGGAAGGCAACTTTGTATCAGTAAAAAAAAAAAAAAAAAAGTTATTTTCTGTTTCTTAATTTATCAGTTTTAGGCAGAATGTATTCTAGCACCACATTTAAAGATATGATGCTTAACTTTCATATGGCATCCAAAATTTTCCTCCTGTATTTATTACTCTTCCAAGTTTTCTTAATTAGAAGTTTATTTTTAGTTATTCTATTTGCTATTTTCATTTCTATGAATTACTTAAATTTCTATTTCTTTAGGTATAAGGTCTAGGGCATACCTTTTTCTTTATGTAAGACTAGGACATTTATGTCCTTTACCAGACCCTACCTTACCTCTCCCACTGTTTAACCTATACTTGTTATATTGTCACAATCATAATGTCAATGTGTGGAATATATACATTAGGTTTTATAAATGCAGTTGAGCCATCTGTTATTGGTACTTAAAATGACTGAAAATATAAAATAAAAAAATTTGCTTGTAAGATGGTTGTTACGTTAATGTAATTGTGACTCCTTGTTCAATTCCTACTTTGGGTGATGCGTAATCTCCCTGGGATGTTATGGAAGGAGGAAAATCATTTTAACAGCCTAGATTACTTCCAGTGGTGACCAACTTACCCAGGGTACCAGGAGAGTGGCTTTTCATTTCACTTTTTATCAGACAGTGATTTCTTCAAGGAAGGAATTGAAACAAAATAAAGCAAATTAGGCACATAGGTAATTTATTCATTCTATGAGCCTGTTCACAGTTGTGAAGTGGATTTGGGGCATCCAGGAAATTTTCAAATATACTGGCTTAAGTCTATAGATTTACATAAAACCAAAATTTCTTCTCAGTTCCCTCTCTTACCTATATTGTCTCCTGTTCACAACTTTCCAAGGAGTTCTTACTATACCTGCAATACAGTACAGAACCATAATTGGCATTTACTTCTGCTTTTTAAAAATTATCTCATTTTAATAAGGGGCACATTCTGCTTCTTTTCCATTATATTTTGCTGGTAGATAGCATAATTATTTTAAATTTTTTTAATTATTCCCATACGATTGGTTTTTCTTCTTTTTAGAAGTCCTTTTCTCTTAAATTACATTTAATTTTTGTTCAAATGTTTTTAAAACCCTGTGAGATCTAATTTTAAAATAATCCTCATCAGTTATCAATTTCAGTATAAAATAGTATAATTGGATTGAGGGAGGTAAATATAATCATTGTCACTAAAACTTTGCCGTTCAAAGGGCAAGCTTTATCATTCCCAAGTCAGTCAAATGGATTCTACTCTCTTATGGCACAGAGGGGTTCAAGAACTTGTTGAAGGACACACAATCCAACAGGTTGGTGCCAGAGTCTGGCTGTTCCACATATTCTCTAGCATCCAGCGCTACTGATGATATCTGATGTCAGTAGAATTTATATTTCTTTTAAGATAAATGAATCTTTCTTCCTGAAAATTTTAAGAATTATATCTATGCTTTTGATGTAAGGAAATTCCACAAGAATATTTCCAGGTGTGCAATTCTTCCATTCTGCTTCACATTCAGTAGGCACACACCTCTATAATCTATTCAATTTTCAAAAGTTTTTACTATTATTTTTGTGTTTAGCTCCCCCTGCCTCTGTCTCACCACCATTTTCTCTATTCTTCTCTTCTAGAAGGTCTGTTGTTTGGATATAGGGTATCCTGGACTGATTCCCTATGTCGGCTAACTTTTCTGGTTATTCTGATCTCTTCAGTTTCTTTCTTTTCTCTACACTCTTGAAATACATTTTAAATTTATGAAACAGGCATTACTTTGATTCTATTCCTGAAAAATATGTATTTTTAATAAATTCTAAGATATCTTCTGCATTCCCTTGAAAGATGATTCAATTTCTTAAAGAGCAGATTTCATTTTTGAGCTTGATTTCCCAGGTAATACTACTAACAATTTCTCTATGTGCACCGGAATGGAAGACTAAGTAATCTGCACCTCCCTTCCATATATAATTCACAAATTATTTAACCTCGTTATTAAACCACAGTCAACTCCTGCTGTTTACATTGTCTGATTTAGGCCCTAATCATTCTCAGGGACCTGCCAATAAGAAAAGGCCTACTTTTGAGTTTCCCTTATTCAGTGTAAATTTTAGCTGCAACGTTCCTCTATTTTGGCTTATCCTCTTTCCTTTTCTCTCTCTCCTACTCTCTTCTTAAGAAATATATCTGCTGCTGCTCCCTAATAACCCAACTTCCCTTCAGTTATCAGTTCTGTTATATATTTATTCCCCTTTGTAGATAATTAACATTATTTCAGTGAGATATTTTGGAAGAGAGGAAATGCAAATGCATACAGTCCACATTTTAAGCCATAAATTTGATGCCTGAGAACTTTTTTTTGTTATAAAAGCTGTATTTTTAAATTTATTTGAAAGTTGTAAAACTCGATGGCTTCCAGTTACAGGAAATGTTTGATTCATGAATATTATTAATCCAGCCTCAAAGTTTTAACACTATTTCCCTGATCTCTTTTTCCTGTAAGATCTAGCAAATATATAACCACTCTTATTCCCTTTTGCAAAATGTCTGTTCTCCCCACTCCTTTTTTCTACTATAACTGTTAGAAAGTACGTCTTCTCTACTTGTTTTTTTGTGACAAGTTCACTAGCCTAGAGTTCTCTGTTATATTTTTTCATCTTTCATTTCCATGGTAAGCAATATATGCTACCTCGAGCAGTCTTTTAATGGCTTCCATCTTTCCTTCTCTTTTTCATTGATATCCTTGTGATTGAAATATTATCATCCACCTCCAGGCCACTCCAGAGCAGTCACAGCTCTCATTCATCTCAAAACTCCAATAATTGAAGCTCTTTACCTGCTCACATCTTTCTGTTAGATGTAAGATTTGCCTCTTGCAAGAAATTTCCATTTTGTTTCCAGATTACAGATAGATGCTCAAGTGTATACTACATGTAAGAATAAGCTCTTCTCCCAAGATTCTAGAAATTTCTTTTCTCCACCACTGATGAGCATGCCCTTCAGATTATAGAAGGTGAAAAGCAGGTCATCATGAATAAATAATTGATCGAATCCTCCCCTCAAAAGAAAAGATCATACAAAATTGTAACTGAAGTTTTCAAAATGTCTTCACTAGATTCACATCTAAAAAGGGAGAATGAAAAAATCCCTAAGGACACAATGTATTTATCAAGATTTTTTTTACCCCCTAGACCTTCTAGGGAATGTCAAGCTATATTGTTATCTCCTGTCTGAGTTTCTTCTCTCTCTAATCGTTCTTCTCCCACCCCTCCCTTCTCTACTTGTTCTCACATGGAGAACTGGAAGAATCTCATACGAGAAATCTCAGGTCCTTTGGGGAAACATCTGACATTTTGTACATTCTTTTAAAACTTTCTAAGGTCACTTTATTTTGCCTAAGTAGTATCAACTACTGCGGGACAGGCTAGCAATAGGAGGAACCGCTCTTAAAGTGAGAATCATTTGTTTATGGATTTTTTTTGACCCTTCTCTTCTCAGGAAAGTATTGAAAATTGATTAGCATCACTTCTCAGACTTAAAGTGTTTTGAACAAGACGTCAGTCTTCTGGCAAAGATAAATCAAGAGTCTCTTGGAGGTAAGGAAGTAAAAATAAAGTTAAATGTTTTCTTTATGTTTCCATGTTAGAACTTTTAAAGCTTATGTAACAACTTATAATTGATCTTCTACAGAGAGATTACCTTTTAAAGGTTTCTCTAGTGAAATAAACTGTATGATTATTGTCTACATCATCGGTTTTTCTTAAAGATAAACAAGATTGAAATGAACATTCTACTGTTGAAAAATAATGATCAGCCATGTCACAGAAACTCAATACCTTGACATTTTTATGGAGAGACTACTCCCCATTCAAGAACATTTACGATTAAATTCATCTCTATTCTGCTGAGTGAGGCAGAAATGCGATTGGATAGAGAGAATGGAGGTTTATAGCAAAACTCTTTCATTCACCCTGACAGGGTGTTTGTGGGAAATGACTGCTAAGAATATATTGTGGAGCGCGATGATGCAAAATTAATTGCTTCACCTAACAGCCTTTCTGAATCCTTCTGATCAGATTTCCCTGGTTCTTCTAAAAACAATAGAGATTCATTCAAAAGGTCAGAGAAATTTAAGAGTCAGAAAAACGCCTGCCTCCCTTCCAACACACAAACTTCCTTACATTAGCAGGCCAGAGAACTGTCCTATGGACATAAGGAAATTGTTGGGATTCAGAGTGCAACATCCAGAAAGGACACAGGGTTTTACGCATTTATCAAATGGAAAACTTAATTAAAATGTCAAAAATCTCTGTTTAATAATTAGGAGGGCAACCCTATACTTTGATAAAATTTGTTCAACATGTACTGAAGAAACTAGGAGCATGTATTTAGAAATAGATTCTTGTTAAACTAATAAAATAAATAATGTTTTAGTTGTCCTACAGTCCATACCCATTGGATACATTATATCCCTTTTCCCTGGCCCCAACTTCTTAAAAAAAAGTGAGAACAGATAATTGTTTAATAATAGCTTTTATTGTGTTATGTTTAAAAGTTCAACCTCTATAGTCATGCAATGTAGTTTCAAATTCCATCTCCAGCTGGTATGACTGTGTGATCTTGGATAAACAATTTAACTTTTACCTCAATTTTCTTATCTTTAAAATGGGAATAATATTTATATCTATCTTAGAGTAGTTTCAAGGATTAAGTGAGAAAAATCATGTAAAGCGTTATCAACTGGCACATCAGAATCACTCATTAAATGTTATTGTCATTAGCATCAACTTCCTCTGATCTGGCAATGTATTAGTCAAATCACGTGATGCCTCCCCCAGCCCTTAAACTGCCGCTATGGAGATTTCTGATATTGTGAATGTTTTTCTTTTCTTTCTTTTGCTACCTCAGGAAATGACCTGCAAGCCAACGGTACAAGTCCCTTCTTTCCTAATTATCACTGCTATTTTTTTCTTTTGATTTGTTGGTTGGTTTGGGATTTTCTGTTTTGTTTTATTTTGGGAGGCTGTGGTCACTGAAAGACTTAGAGAACAGAGTTATTTCTTAGCAGTTTCAGTGCTACCGTGGCTGCTCCAATGTGTGGATGTCTCATTCTAAAGTAGTGGGGTCATCCACGTTCAGTCTTGTTCTGAGGTCCTGTTATATTCCCTCTATCTTACCCCAGGAAATGGAAAGCACTTCCTCTTCCCCTAGGGAAAGAAATGACCTGGTTTCCACTCTGCCACTAGCTCTTCCAACCTGGAGCCCCTCCTACTCCACAGGCTGCTTGTAATTCAGATTCAGATACATTTCCTGAAGTGGATTTACATGTACTATCTGCAATTCTCCCTATTTCCAATACCCATATAAATAATACATAACACCATTTAAAACCTTGAGCTTAGATTTATTTTAGCAGTCATCCTGATAAGTTTTAGAACTACTACCTATATATTTTCTCTTATTTTCGACAACCAATGTCTCTTATATTGACAACCACTTTCTTGTCCAATTTAGACTTCAATGATAATTTAACTATTACTTTACTATCTTCAAAAATCAGTTATTTTTATTCTTTCACTGAATTTCAAAGGATTATGGTTAAGGAAATATATGTAAAAAATTCTTCTGTGAACAATTAATGGTATTTTGTTTTTTATTCCTCATTCAAGTCTTCTCTCAACATCACTTTAAAATAGAAAAGATATGTTGCAGATCCAAAGATATGAGTCAACGTGACACCTTTTTTCGAACACATATGACTTTCTATTGTCAATATGAACTATGAGTTGACACATTTGACTCATGATCTTTGATAAAAAAATTTTAAATTTCTGAAACATTGTAGAGGTTACCAATAGACATATTTTTTTTTAATCCAACACACCTATTTTCTCTAGGGAATTTCCCCCCTAGTCTCCACGGCTGTATCAGAAAAAAATACTGTGTCCATAAATGGCTCTACCAGTACATTCATGTAAAAATATGCTGGTGCATGTATACAAAGGTGCCCCAAGGTACATATGCAGAGTAGAACTTCTGGGTCTTAGAGCATATGCGACTTTGCCTTTAGAAGCTAACGCTAAACTGTTTCCTAAAGGGATTGCACCCAGCAGCAGTGGAGTATACATTCATGCTAACATGTATATTGTCAAAGTTTTTACTTTTTTCTATTCTCTCCTTAGGTTCGCAGTATCTCATTTTAGTTTTAATTACATTTCTAAGATATCTATTAAGATTGAGCATCTTTTCTTTTTGTTATTGGTCATTCCTATTTCTTCTAGGAAAGTTGGTCCGTGTTTTTTGGCCATTTTACTTTGATCTATTTGAGTTCATTCCATAGATATTTTGAAATCCTTTATTGCCAGATGGAAATCCTTTGTCTTTTATATATGGTGGAATTCTTTTCTTAACTTGTATTTCGACTTTCTTCAAGGTGACTGCTGATGGACAGAATTTCTTAATGTATTTTGGTTTATCAATTTCTTTATAATTTTGGTTATAACAATGGATAGTGTCCTTGTATCTTCTTAAAAATCCCATCCATGGTGCAAGTTCATAAAGATTCTTCTTTTTAACTTTTTAAAAATTTATGACTTTGTTTTCACGTTAATCCAGAATAAAAATTAGTGAAATAAAGATTGCTTTAACATTCCTCTCATCTGAACAAAACCAAACTTTAGATGAACTTCTTCCTGACTCTAGGTCCCTGACTGCCTTTTCTTAGAGTTTTTACTTTAGAAAACTTGTCATTGTAAATTCGTCCTCTGTCCCCTTTGAGATGGAAAACTGTTTAAAGGCTATCTGCCAGTTTTACCACCCAGGACTGTCTTTTTTCAAGGACCTGGGAACTATCTCTTTGAAATATAATCGTCAAGGATAACCTCCAGGTTTCTGTGAGAGGGGAGCAACCTAACTTCAGCTGGGACATTGTTCCATTATAATACTACCTCCTATCAAACACAGACAGTCCAGAGGGGACCCCTCACCCCAGATCTTAAAAATGTATAGTGCCTTTTGTTTCATTGGAGTCAAGTTCAGACTGCATTCTGATCTCTCTCTCCTATTGAAATAGCCTTGAACAAAGTCTTCCTTACCTGTTCCATTTTGTCCTGAGCAATTTTTGTTTTGACATTAGCTATCAGGCTAAAAGTAATTTTTTAAAATTAATCTTTTTTCTTTTAAGCTGTTATGAACATCTTATCTTGCGTATTCTTTGCTGTTTTGAGTTTCACTGTTATGAGTGAAGTAGAATCACTATCATGCCTTGCTTAACATGATAGGGATATGTTCTGAGAAATGCATCATGAGGTGATTTCATCACTGTCCAAACATCATAGAAGGTACTTACACAAACCTAGATGGAAGAGCCTGCCACACACCTAGGCTATATGGTACTGATCTTATTGGACCACCATTATAGATGCCGTCTGTCCTTGACTGAAACATCATTAGGGGCTGCATGACTGTAGTTTGCTAATGTCTTCTACTTAAATTAATTCATCGGGCTTCTGCTATTTGAGAACTTTTGGCTTTCCCTAGGTTTGGAAGCTTCTCGGTCGTTATCTCATTAACTATTTCTCCTCTCTCATTGTCACTCTTCTCTCACTCCATAACTCTGATTACATGTATTTTAGAAATTTTAAGTCTTTGTTTTCTTTTTCCATCTTTTTGTCTTGCAGTTCATTCAGCTGTGTAAAACTCTCATTTGGTCTGTTAACTTTTAATTAAGAGATTTCTGGTTCTATTTTATTATTTTCTAAACTTCTTTATTAATGGCTGCAATTCCTTTCTCCTCACTTACATTTTAATCCTGATTTTTATTTCTTTAAATATTTGACTCACACTTTACATTCTATGTCTTATAATTAAAATATCTGAGATCTTGTTGATCTGATACTGCTTTCTGTTAGTTTTCGTATTTTAATTTAGAGTATTTTTTATTTTTTGTGTTGTGATGTTTTTGAAAGTGATTTCATATTCATTGAGGGGTGGGTTGGTGAGATTTATTAATCTTTGGCAAAGATGATATTTCCTGAAGATGTTAAAATTAGCTTGTGCTTGCTATGTGCAAGCATTACTAATCTTGATTCTAATTTAAAATAGGCTTTTGGCTTCAAATATTTTTGAGGTGCTTGTAATACCAAGGTACTATGAATTAACATTACTAATTTGTGTGTTCAAATGATGAGTAAACTGTAGGGGAGGAAGACATTTCCTCTACCCGCTCTGGGTTTTTCTGGCTGGAGAACAAATTCAATTCACATGAGACAGAATAACAGGAGAAAATTAAACAAAGCTTTATAACATGTATACATGGGAGAGGCTCAGACAACCTGAGCAACTCGCCAAAATGGCCAAAGCCACCATCTTAAATATCGTCTTCAGCTAAAGAAAAAGGAGGATGTTGGGGGTGGGGGGAGTCAGTTCTGGGAGATTACCAGACAAGTGCAGTAAACAAGGGCAGGTTATATGCAGATTTAAGTCCTTGCCTTCTGCATTGATAAGAGTTTCTAGAGATAAGGTCATCCCCCTTCTTCCTGTACAGAGAGGGACACACCTTTGCACATGGAGATTTCCTTTACAATGTAAATGTCTCTTAACAAAAGATAAGTAAATTCTACTTTTCAGAGTTTCTTTCCTGTCTGTAGTTTTTTAAAAGTAACCAGCCAAAAATAATTCTCATGCCAAAGAGACATATCTTGGGGTGGCCAATTCCACTCCTCCACAATACATTTTTAGAAGGAAAAAAAAAAAAAAAAATATATATATATATATATATATATATATATATATATATATGCCCTCTTAAATATGGCACTAGATAGATGTGAAACTATCGTTGTTCTTTCTTCATGGTGAAGAGTGAGTGGTAATTTAACTTACTTTAAAATTAGTCTCAACTGAATGCATAGTCCTTTGGGGACTCCATTTTATACAGACGTTTCCCTGACTGGACCTTAAGTGGGATCACAGCTTAATCCTCCTATCTTCTTTGGTCCTTAGTGTGTGAAAATTTAGTCATGTTCACTAGGGTCAGGTAAATATGTTAAAGGTGAAAAATGGTTTCAGTGCTCTGATTAAATGTCTGGATTCCTGCTTTATTTTATTTTTTGGAGTCAAGATTTCTGACTACCTTGCCAGAATATACACATTTAAAATGTCACTGTTGTGTTTTGTTTGTTTTATCCATCATTCTTAGTTATTTTCAATGACAGTGTTGGTAAGGCTATCTAGTCACTGGAAACAGACTATTCAAAGGCATAACATGTCCTCCTATGAGGAAACTAGAAACTTCAGGAAAGTCAATCCCTTGTGTATGCTCACTTAAAGAGCCATCAAATAAATTTGTATAACAATTTGAAGTACCATTTGGCAGTTTCTAGTAAAATTGAAAGTTGCATATCATACATCAGCAAGTCTACTTCTAACTATATACTCTTTTAAAAATGTACATAAGAAGATTTAGTTGAAATTATTTATTGCCAGGTTATCTGAACTATTAATCACTAGAAAACCTAAATAAGTATTCATTCTGGAAAAAATAAAAAATAGGAATATACCTTAACATAATTAGATCTTAAAAGCAACTGATACAGGTGAAGAAATTAAGTTGGAAAATAACTTGTGCTAAGTTTACCATTTATATAATTTTAAAAACATAGAACGCAGGGGTGGGCCAGTGGCATATTGATTAAGTTCACACACTCCATTTCAGCAGCCCAGGGTTCATGGGTTCAGATCACAGGTGTGGACCTACACACTGCTTATGAAGCCGTGCTGTGGTGGTATCCCAAATACAAAATAGAGGAAGATTGGCACAGATGTTAACTCAACAACAATCTTCCTCAAGCTAAAAGAGGAAGATTGGCAACAGATATTAGCTCAGGGCCAAACTTCCTCACCAAAAAACCAAAACCAAAAGCCAAAAATATAGAAACCCATAATATATATTGTTTGTAGAAACATGTATATATACGAAAATGTAATTAAAAATCACAATTGGTGAAATGATGCAGTACATAGGAAGCTCAAGCTGCTTCAGAGGAAATGTTTGGAAATGAGATAGGGCACTGGTGGGGAAAATGAACGTATATATTCATCGATTTTAAAACATAAAGAGTTATTTTAGATTGTTAATTATAAAATGACTTGCACTTTTTATATCATCATTTCCTCACAAAAATACCTCAAGCCTCAAGGGAAAATAGAAAGTAGATTTATATAGTGTCCACAGTATGGTGAAAAACAGGACCAGAGCATTGAATTACATAATTATAGAAGTGTTAACTGATAAACTAAAATGTATCACTTTGCATTAACAGATCATGGACTACCTTAAAATAAGTTTTGGACAAGGTGACTTCAGTGCATGCTTAGTGTTATGGATCCTAATACTGTTTATTTTTCTTTGCTTATCACAAGGAATAATAAACTTATTACATATTAAAAGGCATATAATTCAAATTTCTTGGTAAATTAGCAACAAGCATTTTAATTTTATAGACATGTCCTATTTTTCTCTTTCATTTCTCTGATCATCAGTTCAGACTTGACCTCATAATTTTAAGAACATTTTAAAATCTTATATTCTTTAAACTTGCAATTTGTTTATCCCAAACTTTCTTCATATACCAGATGCCTGCCAGAAGCGCAAAGTATAAAGAAGAGCTTTCAGAAACTCTTCAATTTACATTCTGTTTGTTTAAAACTTTGTTCTATTTTCAAAATATTTTATTTCCATCTTTTAATTTTTTTCCATTGTCAAAAGTCAGAGTCAAAGGCTCCAGGTCCCTTCAGTAAATGAAGTCATATCCTCATGCCAGAGGTAACGTTGTTACTCACTTATGCATTGAATAATTTATGCACTATTTCAACGCCCTAAAAACTGTTAAGGTGGCACTCTTAGGTCTATGTAGCAGTTACTACAAAAAATGTAAGTTCCATTAATGATGACAGTGATTATAACCATAAAGCATAGGCAAATTAGTTACAATAAAATTATTGAGTTGTTTTAGTGGGAAAAAAATGTTCTAAAACACTATCTATGGTGCCACTTTCAAAAGTATTTGCCAAACCTTCTGAGTTTATTATAAAGTGTCCTTAAGAATAAAATTTAAGCCAGTCAGTAATAGATGTTAAAGTAATTCAGATCAATCTTCTTCCTGGAAAAATGAGAAATGTTATTAAAATGTGTGTGAATATAAATATATTTAAATATATACATTTAGATACATATTTAAATATATAAAATTATGCACATATATTATATGCATATGAAAATTTAAACATATACATACATAAATTTTACATGCATGTATCAAAATCCAAGAGAAGACAAAAATCAAGAGGTGAGGCTAGTGTTTAAAGTTGCTTTTGCTCTGGGCTAAGAGACTGAGAAGCAATTTTGAGAGCCTTGAGATGAAAAGCAAAAGTTGAAATCTGGGATCATTGAAAGGTTGAGAATCTGGTAAACAGTCCTCTGCTTAGACTTAATTATATGTGTTCCCTACATGGCACAGCTGCTCCTTAGGAGTAAACTTGAATCAAAATTAAGCTAGGTCTTGCAGACAGAAAATTCTGGCTTCATGTCATTTTGATGGTCCAGAAAATTTCAGCTTGTGAAATTAGTTTAGAGTGATTTTAGATTGCTGGTTCCCTCACATGGCTGTAGTAGCAAAAGAAGATTCTCTCTGAGAGAATGTAATATTCTTTAGTTCTCATATTATGTCACAAAAATTTCTAAAATAAATTGCCTAGTACACATCTAAGCTATTCTAGGCATAGAATAAGGCAAATCAGTGTGACTGAGAACCCACAGAAATTACTGACAACAGATACAAGCCACTGAAATTCCATGATTAGAAGGACATTCTTTCTTTAGGGAGGAAAGCTAATCTTAAAAATGTCACAAAGGAACTGAAAAGTATAAACAGGACATTGTGGATTTACAAAAGGACCAACTAGATATTCTAGAATTAGAATACACAATAACAAAGATTAAGAATTTAATAGGTAGGATTAACAGCAGTAATAGAATTTAAAAAAAGCTTTTTTTGTGAGGGAAGAGGGACGAGTCATGGGAAATGTAGTGAAAAAAATATATTTAATTGGAGTCAGTGGAGATGAGAAAAAATATGGTAGAAACAATATATTTTTTTAATCATGAGAATTTCCTCTAATTAATAAAAGAGACCATCTGCAGACTCAAGAAGCCAAATAAATCCCAAAGAGGTAAATAAAAAAATCCATATCCACATCATTTGAACCTAAAGAAAATAAAACATAAAAAGACATCTTAAAACATTACATTTAAGTTAGCAATAGCTAGCAACTATTAGGCTTATAGATGACTTTTAACAGCAAAATGGAAGCAAGATAGCAGGAGAATGATATCTTAATATGTAGATTCAAAGTAATTTCCAACCATAAATCCTAAATACTGCAAAAAATATTATTCAAGAATGAATATGGAAGAAAAGGCCTTTCTAGACAATTCCTGATAAGATCCATCATCAGCAAACAGGGCATAAAGTGAATACTTAGAGCTTTCTTCAGGAAGAAGAAAAACTATCTCAATTGTCAGTTTGGAGGTGCAGAAAGGAAGGGAGAGCAATAGGAATGAAAATGTACATTCACCAAGCAGACCAAATTCTGGGGCATAAAACACATCTCAACAAATTTAAAATAATGAAATCATACAATGTCTGCTCTCGGACTACAATGAAATTTTAACTAAAAATCAATAACAGGAAAAAAAACTGGAAATTCCCAAAATACATGGAGATTAAACAACATGCTACTAAATAAAACATGAGTCAAAGAAGCAATCATGAAAGAAATTTCGAAATATTTTGAACGAAATAAAAATGAAAACACAACTTATCAATATTTGTGAGATGCAGTGAAAGCAGTGCTAGAAGGAAATTTATAGCAATGAAAGCATATATTAGAAAAAAAGAAAGACCTGAAATCAAAAATAAGTTCCCACTTTAGGAAACTAGAAAAAGAAAAGCAAAGTAACTTCAAGATAAGCAGAAGAAAATACATAAGGAGAGCAGAAATCAATGAAATTGTAAACAGGAAATCAATAGAGAAGATCAACAAAACTAAAACATGGTCCTTTGAAAAGATCAATGAAATTAATATGCTCTAACTAAGAAAAAAAGAGAGACAACACAAATTACTAAGATCAGCAATGAAAGAGGGGACATTACTACAGATTCTATGGATATTAAAAGAATAATAAAGGAATACTATGAACAACTGCACACCCAGAAATTTTTAACCTAGAAGAAATGGACCAATTCCTTGAAAGATACAATCTGCTAAAATTCATCCAAAAAGAAATAGACAATTAGAATAGGCCTATATCTTAAAAATGTCAAATTACTAATTAATAACCTTCCCAAGCAGAAAGCACCAGGCCCAGATAGGTTCATTGCTGAATTTTATCAATGATTTAAGGAAAAAATATGCTAATTTTCTACAATTACTTTCAGAGGATAGAAGTGGAGGGCATTCTTCCTAACTCATCCCATGAGGCCAGCATTACTCTAATAGAAACCAGACAAAAGCATTACAAGAAAAGAAAACTACAGACCAATATTTTTCATGAATATAGATGCAAAAATTCTCAAGAAAATATTATTAAGTTGAATCTATCAATGTATATAAAGAATTATAAACCAGGTCCAAGTAGGATTTATCCCAGGCACGCAAGTCTTGTCCATATTTGAAAATCAATTAACGTAACCCATCACATCAAAAGGCTAAAAAAGAAAGCTCATGTGATCTTATCAATAGATATAGAAAAGACATTTGACAAAATCCAACATCCGTTCTTTATAAAAACTCTCAGTAAACTAGGAATAGAGGGGAACTCCCTCAAATTGATAAAGAATATCTAAAAAGTGTACAGCAAACTTTATACTTAATGGTGAAACTTAAAGCGTTCCCACTAAGATCAGGAGCAAAGCAAAGATGTCTCCGATAACCACTGTTTTTCAACATCATACTAGATGTCCTTGCTAATGAAGTAAGGCAAAAAGATGAAATAAAAAGTATACAGATTAGGAAAGAAGACCCAACACTGTCTCTGTTCACAGATGACACAATTATCTATAGAAAATCCAAAAGAATCCACAGAAAGACTCCTGGTACTAAAAAGTGATTGTAGCAAGGTTGCAGGATACAGATTTAATATACAAATGTCTGTCACTTCCTCTGTATCAGTAATGAACAAATGGAATTTGTATTAAAAATGAAATATTGTTTACATTAGCACCTCCCCCAAATTAAATACTTAGGTACAAATCTAACAAAATACATACCAGATGTATATGAGGAAAACTACAAAACTCTGATGAATGCAATCAAAGAAGAACTAAATAAACAGCAAGAGATTCCATGTTAATGGATATGAAGACTCAATATTGCCACGAAATCGATTTTGTCCAACTTGATCTATAGATTCAAAGCAGTCCCAGTCAAAATGCCAGCAAGTTATCTTGTGGATATTGACCAACTCATTCTAAAGTTTATATGGACAGGCAAAAGACCCAAAACATACAGCACAATATTGAAGGAGAAGAATAAAGTTGGAGGATAGACACTGCCTGACTTTAAGACTTGCCCCTAAAGCTACAGTAATCAAGACAGTGTGGTATTGGCAAAAGAATACACAAATTGATCAATGGAATAGATTAGAGAGCCCAAAAATAGACTTCCATAAGAGATCAACATACGTAGCATAAAGGTTTTTTAGGTCAGTGAAAATAGTCTGTATGATACCACAATGGAAGACACATGTCATTATGCATCTGTCCAGACTTTGAATGATTATGTTGTGTCAACGTAGGTTCTTCAGTCTTAGATAATGTACCATTCTGGTGGAGGATGTTGATAATGGGGAAAGCTATGCATGCATCAGGGCGGGGGGTATATGGGAAATCTCTATACCGTCCCCTTAATTTTGCTGTGAACCTTAAACTACTCTAAAAAAAAGAGTCTCAATTAGAAAAAAAAGGCATATGGGAAAATCTAAATGAACATTAGCTACACAACTATAACAGCAGCGCATTATAGGATTTAAAAAGGATTAGAATAAAAAATAGGACAACAGCATTTAAATTGAGGGGAGGCACAAAGCCAGTAATGCTTGTCTTCCATTCAATCTCCCTGGATCCTTTTTCCCCCATTTCTTGTAGCCGCCCTTCTCAACTCCCTGAAAGCCTTAGCCAAATCTCTTGGTCACTGGAGCATAAGATCCTGTTTCCTTTCCATAGGTCAGGGTGACATTGAGGCATTGCTTAAACTCCAGAGTTACCAGGAGAGACTTTTCCCTTCCTCTTCCTTTCTGTTTCCTACTCTTCTTTGCTGCTTCTCCTGGTAGCATTTTAATACATCACCAACAGATGATACCTAATCTTAGAATCTGCTTCTGTAGAAACTACCTAAGGTAGTTTCCAGTTTCCAGTTTAGATAAACAGTTGAACTCTTCTGAAGTGTTTAAAAATGCATGGGAGGAGGTAAAAGAGCCGAATGACACTGACTCTGATAAGTCAAGCTTGCATGGCATAGTCCTTAGCCTGAGGACCAAATAATACAAAAAAGTGTATAACTTCTAAACTAATGGGAAAAAATGAATAATAAAAATAATCAAATAAAAAAAAGCAAGAGAGGAGGAGAAAAGAATCATAAAACAGGCAGGACAAATGAAAAGCTTATTGTAAGATGGCAAATTTAAAATAAAATACAACACTGTTTACATTACTAATCCCTCAAACATAGTGTTTAACAAGAGGAACAAGACACATGCTGCACTATTCCATTAATATTCAACTCAGAAACAGTCACACCTAAATCATAGTGTTTAGGGATTTATACTTAGGTAGTAAAATTATAGCAAAGGAAAGCAAGCAATCACTTCCTGGAGAAACGAGGAAGAAATGTCAGCACAGTGATTGCCTTGAGTGTGGAGGGGAGAACTTGTGATTCTTAAGGAGCATGGTGTGTGATGGTTAATTTTATGTGTCAACTTGGCTAGGCTATGGTGCCCAGTTGTTTGGTCACACTACTCTAAATGTTGCTGTGATGGTATTTTGTAGATGTAATTAACATTTACAATTAGTCAACTTAAGTAAAGTAGATTATCTCCCATAACACTGGTGGATCTTATTCAATTAGCTGAAGGCCTTAAGAACAAAAATAGATTTCTTGGAGAAGAAAGATTTCTGCCTGAAGATTGTAATATGGAAATCTTGACTGAGTTTCCAGACTTCCGGCCTGCCCTGTAGATTCTGGACTGAAGACAGCACTATCAACTCTTACCAGAATTTTCAACCTATTGATTGGCCCTACCATATTCAAACTTGACAGCTCCCCCAATTGTGTGAGCCAATTCCTTCAAATAAATCTCAATTTCAACTTTTCTGTGTGCGTGTGTGTGTGTGTATACACACACACATTTATATGGTATATCCTATCTCAATGTATGTATCCTATTGGTTTGGTTTCTCTGGAGAATGCTGACTAATAGAGGGCTTCTGGGTTACAGGCTACAGTTTACTTTGTCATCTGTGTGATGGTTACATGGGTATTTATTTTTTAATAATTCATCAAGTGTTATATTTATGTTTATGCCCTTTTCCATATGTTTTTATATTTCACAATAGAAAATGAAGCAAAAATAAGAAGGAACAAAAGGGTGAGGGAACCCTCCCTAGAGAGAGTTAGATTTGATCTTCTATGAGAGAATTGCCAATTTATATACTAGACTTCATTGTTTGCCCACATTCAGACTTTAAACAGCATAAGAGGCTTGTGAGGAGAAATGGCAGTAATGCAGTAAAATACACAAGTCCTAGTACACTGAACTCCTCTTCTCTTCATCAGTAAACGTAAAGACTTTCTAATCATGTTTCTCACTGCAGCTGTTACTCTATACCCTTACCTCCCCAGCCTTGACCTGGACTGAGTTTATGTTTCCTTGAACCTGAGGTATTTTCTTTCACTTCCTTTTCCCTAGGAGCACAGACCAGGTTACAACAGTGAGTGGTCCCATGGTTTCCACAGACAGAGCTCTTCAAGTCAGTCAGCCAAACTGAAGAATATGATTTAACCAAAACAAAATGGAAACCAATCATTAAAATAGCTTTGAGCTATATAGAAATTTAGAGGTTATCAACAGTTTAACAAACTCATTTCATTTAAAATCCAAAATGAACCATAAGAGCTCAGTATGATTGTCTTCATTTTATAGTTGAGGAAACTGAAATTCATAGAGTGTATTTGATGTTTCCATGTCACTCAGCTACCAACATGAGAGAGACAGACTAGGAATCCTAGGCTTTGGTCTTTCAGATCCAGCTGATTGCACTATGTCAGTGGTGTAGGCTTCAAATGGAGGGAGCCTACTTAAACGACTTTCACGACTCCTAAGGTGCATAAGCAAGTGAAAATCCCCCATTAGAAGCATGCTTGTATGGCCATTTACACTTCCAAAGTGTTTTACATTTGTATTTTTAGCCAGGCTTCAAAGTCTAAATATTGGTATTAACATTGCCTTACTTTTACATATATTAATACTAACGTTTTCCAGATGAAAGCACTGAGGTTCAAAAAGATTCAGTGAATTGTCCAAAGGATAACTTGGGGCTTAAATTGACATCACTTGAATTCTAAGCCTGTGCTCAGCCCACTATATCACATTATCCCTATCCAATCATGTTGTTAGAAATATCTTTCTGAACTTTGTATGCACCTCTGAAAATCACATTATTATGCTTGCATAGTTACAAGAGTATCAATTGTAGAAGCAGTATGATTTTTTAACAAGTTTGCACAGTGGATGCACATGTATTGTAACTAAGCGTAAAGTCCTGAAAACTAATGCTATAAATTTGGATGGGGGAGGTAAAGTTAGGTTGATGTTTATCTTTAGTTATAATAGTGCACTTTTGTTAATTTGAATTTCACTAATTTACACTTCACAATAATTCATTTAGGGCAGTTACTAAACTGTAATAAAATGGCCTGAGCTTTGACTTATCTATAATGAAAGGCTTAATAGGAAAATTAATACTTGCCCAAAGAATATTGAAATGACTGAAAAGAATGTAAGGACCATTTTCAGGTGTCCAAGCACTCTAGAAATCATTTACATACAGGCAATTGATGAGCCAATTTCAACTCATTCTTATCTATTTATTGAAGCTAGTCAGCTTCAGAACTCTAGTGCTTTGTTAGTCTAATTCCAATTATAGTACATAACAGAATATTGAAAATGCATTTTGGAAAAAAAGAAAATGCATTAAAAAAAAACCCCTACAATTTAGACCTTTTACTAAGGGAAACTAATCCAGATGGGAAACCAGATTAATGAGTTTTCTTTATTTATGACTAAAAACTTTATTCTCTCTGATATATTATACAAAGGAGAAACCAGGATCTAGGTTATAGTTTCTATTCTCCGGATTAATTGCTTTTTTAATTAAAAATTTTTGCGTTGGTTATAACTTTAATTATCCAATGAATATATATTTGCATTTCCAGAAGTATATAGGAATTTAATAAAAAATAAAATTTTTATTTTAAAACTTGAGAGTGAGTCAAAGAATATATAAAGTACCAACCAAGCCAGGATGTTTGGTTAAGCATTTCAAATAATCTAAGGAAAAATGAGCGAATAGTAGTACAAGTAAAATCGTGGGATTGAAACTATGTCTGGAAGACCACTGATGTAGCAAATGTGTCAGGAGTTATTACCACAGAAAAAGACAATGAATCAACACACAAAGTATTTACTAGTTCATTGAAGCCCGCTTGAGGTAGGTAGAAAGTATATGAATCACACAAAAATTGTTATGAAAAATTATGGGATAGAGGCAAGAAAAACATCTGGCTCAAGTTCTAACACTGCCACTTAAAAACTGTATGGTTTTCTGCAAATTTACTTTGTGGCACTTCCATTTCTTTCTCAGTAAAAATATTGAGAAAAATGCGTGCATTTCCCAATCTTATAAAGTTGCTGTGAGGACGAAAAATATCAGTGTCTTTAAAAAAGTCACTCTCTATAAATATAAGGTATAAATTAGTTTTAGGAATAGCCTACTACATGACTAATTTGACCTAGAAAAATTCTGGGTTTGGTGGCTTTAAGCAAGTTAAAAAAGATCACTTCATTTCTCCCACACTAGTTGAGAGCTCATTGTCCTGCACCAACTGAAAATCTGTCAGATGTGAGACTCTGACCAAGAGTGCTGGAAAAATGCATGATGAAGTGACACTGAAAATAGCAGAGCCAGAGGCAACAACACGATTGTATTAATTGTCAGCCTGCAGGACCCTAAAAATGTATTGCAGCGCCGAAGAGACAATTGTTAATACATAAGACTCCCATCATCATGATATAAGAGTTTATACACGATGTCATCTCAAAATTAATTTTGATTTTATCATTGAGCTTGTATTCTCTATGGTTTAAAGTACATTTATTCAATCCCTTTTGTTCTAGACCAAGCTGAGTGTCTAAGCCCCAAGTAGAAGTAACATCGGTTTGTTCCTTTTATGCTTTTTCAATAGAAGCTAGACAAGTTCCAGGAATGACACTAAGATAAATTATAAAAAATTACCAATAAAAAGTACCGGTGTCACATGGTTGTAAGTTTTTCTGACAGCCCAAGGCAACAAGCAGCACACAATTTGTACAGGAATATTTCAGGAAGGCATCACTCTCCAAACTCAGAGCTGAAGTTTCCAGGGAATGTTACTCATTTAAGTGGGCTTAGGTCATGAAAATTGTTCATCTGAGAACTGCAGCTGGCCACACAAACTCAAGGTGTAAATTAGATAAGTTTCCACGGAATCAGCATCTATCTAATAATATAGAGAATAGTGAACTCGTGCTTATCTTTTGGAAACTTCATGGGATTTAGGTTTCTGAGAAAATTTAGCCCAGTGGAAACTTGAGTTTCCATTAGACTCGAGTTGGAGGATAAATATTCTAATTCCAGTTCCATTAGTAAGTAGATATTTAATCTGGAGCAAATACAACAAATTCTCTAAGCTTTATTTTCCTTATCTATGAATAAGAGAGCAGATAAAGGGAAAAGTATTATTTATCAAATGGCTTTGATAAGATAATCACATGAAGCCGTATATCCCAAATAGTCAGAAGCTACTCAAGACTAAACAATGTTCATTAAACAGGAATTCTAAAAATTGCATTGTATTATTTTTATAGGTGAGATTTTCTTCTATTTAATTTTTCACAGTTACTGTGCTTTTATGATGACTGTGTTTCACATTGTTTTAATGGCCCATCCCAAAAAGAACATGGAAGTATCCTCTGCGGCAATTTCCTGGACCCCGTTTTCTTCTTTTGCCCTTGCATTTCTCCTGTCAGTCTTTCATCTCTCATTGCTGCCTTCCACAATAAAACATGCTGGACAGGCCTCTTCCTGGATCAGCACCAGTGTTCTAACTGAGGGAGCTGTCATTTTCTTTGTCTACACTTGTTAAACTTTAGAGATTTAAGCAAATGCTTCCTGGCTCAACTTCCCTGAGTTCAGCAAATATGTTTCTACTGCCCTTGTTATTTCTGCTCCTAATTGCTGATAGCGGAAAAAAAAAAAAACATCTAGGCAGTAGAAACTGCAGAAGGTGCTACTTCACTAAAAAGGCTTCCTATAGTCTTTCCAGAAAAATTGAATTTCCTTTGTTCTGTGTTACCTGTGTGAGATAGAATTAAGGAATTAGTTAAAAGAGCGGGAATTAATATGTTGAGATGAATATCTGAGAGTGTTTTCCCCTTATTCAAAAAGTCCTTTCTTCTATGGTTGTCTGCCTGGGTTTAAATCCTGACGCTAACACAAATTATGATCTTGGACATATTACATGAATTTTGAGCCTCTCAGTTTTTCCTTCTGTAAAATGGGAATACAAATATCATATGCATCATAAGATATTAGTTAGGATTAAATGAGTTATGGTTGCAATGCTTCAGAACAGTGTTCAACATGGTAAAACTATTACACAATAGCCATTATTATTGTTACTCTAGCTTCTACAACATATCATGCCACTTAAAAGGAATTATACCATTCTTTAGGGGGTATACTTACTATTTAACTCCTTCATATCCACTAAACATACTCTGTTTTAATATATAATATTAAATACCTTAAATTAAATTAAATATTAAATATAAATAATACCCTCTCTATACACATATACAACCAAAATCACACACAAATAATCATTAATATTCTTCTAAATATTTTGGTCAGCTGTCTCAGTTTTTTCAATTTAATTGGTAATTGGCTGGACTAAAGAGAAGGAAACAAGTCAAGGAAACTCGGACAACATACCAGGTCAACAGGCACTCTTAATGCTGCTACGATCTTTCTTTTTCAATAACTATAGGAACAATGTTTTTTTCCTACTATCTTCTTAGTCACCTCCTGCAACTGAAGACTTCCTGCTCATGGGCTGCACCACATCCTTGTAAATGTTAGAAACGAGGGTGGCGGATAGAGAATACAGCAAGAAGTCTAATTTTTAAAATTACTCAATTATAAAACTTATATATAAAACTCTATACTTGAATATGTTTGTCTGTAAAATAATAAAACTCTATTCTTGACCAGTAACCATCACAACTTCCTTTTGAGATTTCCATTATTTTGATATCCTGAGATACACTGCAAAAAATGCAGCTAAAACTATGTAAACTATTTAACTAAATATAATTTTATTAGTATAATTTAGTACCACAATCTAGGGTTAAGTATGATGACACTGATGTCATTTCTGCGACTGCTCTCCTAACAGTTTGGAAAGAATTATAGAGTTCCAACACAAAGGTCAGAGAAATCTGTGTTTGACTTCTCTCAACACCACCTACTTATCTGTGAGACTGGAGGAAAATTATTAGCCTTTCTGAGCCTCCCTTTCTTTTTCTGTAAAATGAGGATTATAATGCCTTCTACCTCAGAAAGTTGTTCTTAGAGGAAATAAAAGACAAGATGCACCGTTCAGCTCTGCTGTCCAAGGAGAGTAACTGACCAATGCCCCCAGTGGCTGCCCCTCCGAATGCACATGGTGTTTGTGTGAGGTCATGATTCCTGAGAGCTGCCCCAGACAATTCTAAGAACAGTGTGTGTTCACACCAAGGTGATCTCAGTCCCAAGAAAAACAAGACTCCTTCAGTGGAGACACTGGCCAGGAGACTCTCATGGGCATGACCAAATCTTCTTAGCACTGTGCTGCAGTGGAAGATTCTTCATACCCAGGCTTCCTCCTTTCCTCTCTCCTCCATAGTGTCTAATCTGAGAAAACAAACAAAAACCTTTATCATCTGCTCCTCACTCTAACCCCTTACCCTTCTTATACATTCCCCACAATAAATCTGTTCCCCTTAATCATGTCTTGGCATCTGCTTTTCTGAAAATCCAAACCAACAAATCATAAAACATAGTACATGGCACACAGTAAGCATTTTATAAAACGTATTTAATAACATTATAGGAATAGACACCTCATGAAAGAAAAAATTCTACAGACACTGTATGAAGTGAATAGACAGGAGTTTTTTCTACTATACAAAATTTTTATATGCTTCTAAATAAAATCTAAAAATAGACTTACTTTATTTGACTTTGTAGCAAAATAATCAGCACATTGTACTTTATTTCTATACAGATTTTCCCTAACACCTTCTTTAGCAGCATATTTCAATAATTCTGACTGTATTTTTTTATGTAAAATAGAGAGTTAAAAAATTCAGAACTTAACCTTATTCTGTCTAGATTACTTTAAAGGTATGGAGATCACATGAAAGGGACTTCTGAGCAAGAAGGAAAGGAAATATCTAAAGGAGTTTGAGTTAAATGACAGAGGAAAACCTGAATTGATTACACTTTTCTTTCTCACAGGCAACATTTCCCATGGAGCAATGTGTGTGTGTATGTGGGCGGGGGTGGTGTCAGAGTGTGCTATGGAAGAAGAGTGGAAAAAAGTAGAAAAGAATAAGAAAGAAAAACAAGAGCATAAGAACTCACAAGAAACGGAGAAGATTTAATTTCTTCAAGAGATGAAGCAGCTCTTTCTTGTTTTGCATCATTTCTCCTCTCTTCCCTACACCTGCACACTGGAAAACAGAAGTTTCACCATTGTTGCCCCGTAACTCCTGGATACCCACCTTTGATTCTGGAGTTACAGGTGCTATCAAAAAAAAAATTGCATGCTTATGTAATATTTTAATTTTACACACTTTATTGTGAACTTATGTGCTAAAAACTGTTCAGAGGATTCAAAAATAAATACATTATGTTCGCTGCTTTCCAAGGACTCTGAATGGAAGCGAAAGCATTAAAGAAAGTCTAATGCACTGTGCAAATTGCTTTATTAGAGGTCTGCACCAGGTGCCCTGGAATGATCCAAGGGAGTGCTTTGCTCTGCCTTTAGGAGTGGAAATACTCCATAAAATGGTGAAATTGCAGAATCTTGAAGAATAGACCATCTCCAGTGAGATGGGGTCAAGAAACATCTTTGAGGCAGAGCGAATAATAGCATCAATAAATTCATGGAATACTGTAAGACTGCCAGAAGACTCCTTGTGATTGGAGCTACGTTGACATAGCTGGGAGACAGCATGACAAGAGATGAAGCTGGACTGGTTGGAAGAGGTCAGATTACGAGAGCACCAGTGTGCCATGCTTTTATGACGGGGAAAAGACTGTTAATATCAAACTATTAAGGAGACTTGTGGATGCCTCTTTGTTTATTTAAAACTTCATCCCTCATTCTTATTTCCCAATTGTTTCCCAGAGCAAAATTGTTTTCTTAGCACCATTTTGGAATATGTAGGAAGTGATTTTAGATATGTAATTCAGTAAGACAAAAATATTAAAACCCGTTTAGTCTCTCACTTGTCCTGCAGGTCAGCATTCTGCAACTAATTTGGTTTTTATAGTATGCTTTTCCTTCATTCCAACTATTGCTGAAAATTATTCCTTGAAAAGAACAAAGATATGCCCATGTTCAGTTAAATGTTTTACCTAAGGGATTTGAAATCTATGAATAAAAGTAATTCTAAGAAAATGTAGTTTTTCTCATTGGTCTACATGTAAAGAAAAAATATTCACAAAGTGAACTACTCTTTTGTTACAGTGCAATATTATCAGAGTATTCCTTGGCAGAACCATCTAAATTGATGCTGATGCCTGCAGGGAACAGAACAGTACTTAATCTTTGCTTCTATATTCTGTCCATCTGGTAACTATAGAGAGAACATTCTAGCTCCAGTCTATATAGGAAAAAGAAAGAGAGAGACAGAAATTCTGCATTCTTATTGCCATAATTTTATTGCAATACTTCTCTAACTATTACTTTTGGGTCAACGATAATTGCAAAGTTAAGGTCAATTGTACTTGGAAAATTTGAAATCTTGATATCATATTAACAGTTAGGGCACAGATTTAGTTAGTCATGCAAATTTATTTTTCATCAGTAAAACAACTTTCACAAACTTTCAAAGTTTCTTTCCAAGCCAAGTTGGTTTTGTGTGCAAATTTCTTTTCCTCACTTGAGTTACAGCTTTCTTTTATTCAATACTAGAGTCAGATCCCTATTATTGAAAAATTGCACTCCTTTAGGACCTTTAAGTGAGCAGGCATAGCCTGAAAACATTAACCATAAAAGAAATCTTCAATCTAGAAAGGGAGAGTACAGCGCATCTGCACCTCCTGATGTGGAATTGTTTCATAATGAATCGGGAAATTCAATCCCTTTAAAGTAGGTCATGAGGACATGCTTCAAAAGTCTAGATCACAGATTTCCCGTTAGTAATTTGGTAACTTCTAAAGGTGTAAAATATATTTGAGAGAAAAATATTTTGAGGAATATTTTCTTTTCAAATTATATTGAAGTTTTTTTTTTCAGATAGTACTTTAAGTAAAGATGTGGAATGACTCAGTTCTAAATGGACTCCATGAATTTTTTTCAACGTTGGTTGTTTTGGGGGGCTGATACAGGGTTATGATTAAAAAAATAGGTATAGTAACTACTAGTAATGTAAATATAATATTTAAAATATGTGAATAATTCATCAATTACCTATGCATTAGAATAAACCTACTTAATATTATATTATAGCATTTTAAATAGCATGAAGTTATTTGAAAAATATAGTAATTATCATTGGTATTGCTCTTTCTCAAATGCCTTTTACTCTAGGACACCTCCTGCACTGTATTTTCTCTTTTCTCTGTATATGTGTTCCAGCACTAAAAGACTAAGGTGAGAACAGTAAAATTTTCATGACATGAAGATTTCTGTATAAAAATGTCAATATTTCAAATTGTCGAAATCCACAGTAATATAGACATGATATACTTGCATAGAGATACTTTTTTAGAAGACATACTATCCTTAAAATTACATATAATGGAAAACCCTATGTAAACATATGTTTATTCTCATCCTAGATATATTATATGCTCTTTGCTTAAATTTACATTATTATCAGTCTTAGAGTGAAAGTCTGTAGAATTTTTGACTAAGACGTGAAGCTTAACTGAGATATCATATTTAGACAGAGTATCCTATGTGTTTCATTTACTATTAGTTTGTTTCTTGTTCCCCTTTCCAGCATCTCTTTTGTAATCAACTTATCAATTTCTGCAAATGTTAGCCAGCATTTTGAAAGGGATTGCATCAGATCTGTATATCAACTCAGGAAATGTTCTCATCTTAACAAGATTGAGTCTTCCAATTCATGAACCTGGGATATCATTCTCTTTATTTAGATCTTCAATTCCTTAATCACATCCAGTAGTTTCCAGTGTACAAGTCTTATACTTCTTTTGGTAAATGTATTTCTAAGTAGTTTTTAAAATTATATTGTAAATGGAGTTATTTTCAGATTGTTCAGATTGTACAGAAATACAACTGCTATTTTGTATATTGATCTGTATCCTGCAAACCTCTTTTATATTTAAGAGAAGTCTGCTGGACAGAGAATTCTTGGTTGATTGTCTTATTTTCAGCACTTTTAATACGTTATGCTAATGCCTTTTGGCCTCCGTGGTCTCTGATGAGGAGTCAGCTGTCAATTGTGTTGGGATTTGCTTGTTTATGATGTTCTTGCTGCTTTCAAGATTCTTTCTTTCTCTTTGATTTTTGACAGTTTGTCTATGATGATATAGTTATGATTGGATCTCTGAGTTTATTGTACTGGAGTTCATTAAGGTTTTTATATGTGTAAATTAATGTTTTTCTTCAAATTTGATTTGGCCATTATTTCTTCAAATATTCCTTTGTGTGTTTTTTCACTCCGATTTCTGATACATATATTTGATAGCACCTCACATGTCTCTGAGGTTCTGTTAATTTTTCTTAATTCTCCTTTCTCTTCTTCAGACAGGATTATCTCAACTGATCTATCTTCAAGTTAGCTGATTTTTTCTTTTACCAGTTCAAATGTGCTTTTGAATACCTCCAGTGAGTTTTTCATTTCAGTTATTGTAGTTTTCAATACTAGAATTTTCATTTGGTTCTTTTTTTAAAATAATTTCTTTATCTTTATTGATACTCTTTATTTTGTGAGACTTTCCTTTAGATTTAGAAATGTTTTCCTTTAGCTGTTGAACTCATTTATAACAACTGATTTCAAACCTTTGTCTTCTAATATCTAGGCTCCCTAAGGGACAATTTCTATTATTTGTTTGTTTCCTCCATACATACAGGGCATTAATTTCTTTTTTCTTTGCATGTCTCATATTTTTTATTTATATGGGACATTTTAAATATTAAAATGTGGCAAATCTAGAAATCAGCTCTCCCTTCTCTCTAGGGTCTCTTGTTGCTTTTGTTGTTGCAGTTTGTTGTGGTTCTTTTTTCTCCGTTTGTTTAGTGACTTTCCTGAATTAATTTCCTAAAATATGTTTTCTTTGCTGTGAACAGCTAGTATAAAGCCTCTGATTGGTTAACTGAGTGGTCAGATAATGTTTGGACAGGGGTTTTCTTAAATTCCTTGAACCAGTAAACCTTCCACACTTTGCTGAAGGACTGTGTATGTGTGTTGGGGAACACCTTTAATGTTCCTCCAATTTACAACTCTGCCTTAGCCTTCACTTCCTGGTTACACAGTCTCAAGGTCAGAGTTGAGAGATTAAAGTTTTTCACATTTTTCCTGGGCATTCACAAAGCTCTACATATGCACATGTGCTTTTAGATTCCCAGAAATACTCCTTCGAATATCAGGGATCCTCAAAGACCCTTACTGACAACTTTTTCTTCATATTTTCCTTTCATGCTTTTCAGCCAGCTTCTTGTTTGCTCCTGCCGGTTATTGCTGCTTCAGGCAGCTGTGATGTTAAATTGTTGCCACTGAGCTTTTGACAAACACTCTGAAAATAAGCCTTCCCCTACTGAAGGAATTCAGGTAAAATACAGACAAAGCCCTGTGAATCAGGCTCATCCACAGAATCAGCTGATGTGAAATAGTGACACTTTTTGAGAATGGGACTTTTTGAAGAGCTATGAATTAATTCTGTCCTCCCCTAGTGTCTGCTAGACTTCTGATTTTCATAGCTACTAGGGCTATGAGGTTGCCGATTTTTAAATCTACTGCAGGACAGGAAAGAGAGTTATGGGGACAAGACAAGATAAAATGTCACAAAGCTTACTATTCTTACTGAAATTCAGCAGTTTCATTGAAAAAATACTCCTTGATTGCTGTGATCATTGGTTAATTTTGAGAGTTCGAAAAGGTTGTTTTTGACAATCTTTTCAGTGTTCTTCTTGCTTTTACTGAGGAAGAGACTTTTAAAGGTTTTCTCCTCTCCACCATTTAGGAAGTGCTTTCCTCCTTCACTATGATTTTTATAAACAGAATAAATGAAAACCTTAAATATTTTTATAGCTACCCAGTTCTTTGTTAGCCAAATGAATGTGTAAAGCAAAGAAAGGCATTTAATTGTTATCATATTTTTGTGTGAAACTATATTGCTATTTCCGAATGACAAGTTGCCACTCAAAAGTAGACCTGCTGAATCCCAAATAATACTGAACTTTGTGTAAAACCTTCCTTTTTTTTGTTTTTTGCTGAGAAAGATCTACCCTGAGCTAACATTTATGCCAAGCTTACTCTGTTTTTTTGGTATGTGTGCTGCCGGCACAGTATGACTGCTAATAGAGTGGTATAGGTTTGCCTGGGAACTGAACCTGCATCACTGGAGCGGAGCATGCTGAACTTAACCACTAGGGGCTGGCCCTAAAAACTTCATTTTTTAAAGACACTTAATACTTTGGTCTCATTTCTATCTCTATATCTTATGACTCTCCTATCAATATCTAATGCTCCATCATGATTAAGCTATATGCTAATTAAATTTACTTATTTATCTATATACGTATGTTTAAAAATAGCATATAGCCTAATAATAACGATGTCTTAGGTATCTATCAAAGATTTTAAATGTGTGTCTATGCTTTGTTCTTTTTGTTAAGTCTACCAAATTGGAAGCTGCCTGCTTATACGCTGAATGTGCATGATTGGATGTGGCCATATTTAACTCTCTTGGTATCCTTGCCAGGTTTTTCCATAGTACCTCATAATTAGCAGGTGCTCAATATTATTTATGAATAAAATAGAATTGCTAGTCATTATCCAATATCTAAGGGATCTGCTACATAAATAATAATTTCTCACAAGTGAATAAATAATTAATGTTCACCTATGTGTTTACCTTTACTATTTAATATTAGAGTAGTATACACCCACATGTTCAACACACCCCCTTCTATGAATATAGCAATTGTATCTCTGATTCTGCACCAAAAGTTTTATGAATATATATGCCATATATGTCTCAGTAGATGTGTTATGAATGTCATCATTTGCACAATTGTCTTTTTTTTTTAATTTTAAGGAAGATTAGCCCTGAGCCAACATCTGCTGCCAATCCTCCTCTTTTTTGCTGAGGAAGACTGGCCCTGAGCTAACATCCATGCCCTCCTCCTCAATTTTATATGTGGGACATCTAGCACAGGATGGCTTGTCAAGCGGTACCATGTCCGCACCCAGGATTTGAACTGGTTAACCCTGGGCCGCTGAAGCAGAACATGCGCACTTAACCACTGCACCACTGGGCCAGCCCGCACAATTGTCTTTAAGTATAAGGATGAGAATACAAAGTTCATATATATGAGAGGCACATAGTCATTTCTGGAAAAATTAATCTGGATCTTGGTTCCTATGTACTC
Organism: Equus przewalskii; assembly: GCF_037783145.1. NCBI lineage: Eukaryota > Metazoa > Chordata > Mammalia > Perissodactyla > Equidae > Equus > Equus przewalskii. Next base: position 30,325,790 of record NC_091852.1, on the reverse strand, counting down.
TTGTACTGACCATCTGTATATATCTCTCTCCCTGTTTTGTTTATTCATTCCTCATTCATGTTTTAGCTGTAAGTTTGAATTTATGCATCTTGCTTTTAACCCAAACTACTTTCTGATTTTTATGTTGCTCTATAATAACAATTTTTTAATGAATCTATTCAACCATGCCAAGGTTCTTCCTATACACTGATAATAACCTTTTATGTGTTTAGCATTGTGATTTTCCATGAGATTCCTAACTTGGACACTAGGTTTATTCAGGTTTCTGGTGTAAACACTATCTAATCTTTTCTTTCTCAATTGACTCTCATTCCTCTGTGTCAGTTAAGGGGAAAAAGTCATACCTCTGTGGCCAGCCTGGTGGCGCAGCAGTTAAGCCTGCATGTTCCGCTTTGGCGGCCCGGGGTCCGCCGGTTCGGATCCCAGGTGCGGACATGGCACGGCTTGGCAAGTCATGGCTATAGTAGGCGTCCCACATATAAAGTAGAGGAAGTTGGGCACGGATGTTACCTCAGGACCAGTCTTCCTCAGCAAAAACAGGAGGATTGGCAGCAGATTTAGCTCAGGGCTAATCTTCCTAAAAAAAAAAGTCTTACCTCTGATACTCCTCCTAATGAGAGGTGTAATATATATCTTCTCCCTTGAATCTGGGAAGTCTGGTGCTTACTTTGGCCAGTTTAGTATAGCATACCTGACACTATGTGACTTCCAAGAACAGGCCATAAAATGCTATGTGACTCCCTGGTTCTCTTGGAACATTTGCTTTTAGGATGCTCCCTTTCAGAACCTAGCTGCCACAATGTGAGTCACTCAAGTCACAAGGAGAGGCCATGTGTAGGCATGCCAGTTGACAGATCCAGTTGAAACCAGACTTAATGTCATCACAACCCATTTACCAGGCATATGAGTGAAATATTATTCAGATACTTTCACTCCCAAAAGTTCACATCATCCCCAGTTAATTGAATCCTCTCAGCTGAGGCCCCAAATAAGTGCAGCAGAGACAGGGCATCCCGTTTGGCCATGCCTGAATTCCTGAGCCTCAGAATCTGTAAGCATAATAAACTGATTGTTGTTTTATGCCACTAAGTTGGGTTTTTTTGTTTTAGATCAATAGGACTAACGGATCTGCTTTAATCCCAAGCCCTCTCTACTACACACATGCTGCTCAGTGAGGTCCTGGCAAGCGGAGTCTGAAAATTATCATATCAACCTTCCAAGGAGATTTGAGACCGCTGTTTCTTAGAAATTCGCTGGTGACATATATTTTCTTTCTCTCTCTCTAATGTCCCTTTCTTTTGGAGATGGTATCATGGTTCAAGGACATAAATCAAAACACATCTCTAGACCCTTGGCTTTCTCATCGTGACATTGTATACCCTATATGTCTTGGGAAATGCAGAAAGTGTCTAAAGAAAGACTGAAACTTGAGCCATCCTCACCATCTCATTACATCACAGTTTTCACTAAAACTGGGGCACTAACCATTTTGAAAACTTATTGAATGGCTGGCCCATGAACTGGTAATAAATGTTCAGAAAGAACATTGGTTTTAAATTGAATCTGTCACCTAGATCTATTTGTAGCAGTAAAATGTGTATAAAAGAGACTGCCTCCCCACAATCATTTCTGTGCCTGCCATTTAATGTTGTTATACATATGCTTTATGTCACTATATTAGTTTAACTGCAGTTTGATCCACTCCACTAATGGAAATCTGCTACAATAAGTGATGAAAAATCCAATCCAAATCTGTAGACTCTGGTTCTGAGCCATCAGCACAAGGTATTATATAATCCTGTGCTATACGAATGAAAATGGAACCTATTTGGCCATGGAACACAATGGTGGAAATAAGCAAGAAGAATAAGAGCAACAGTATATAAACTGAACACAAAGAAAGGCTTCCTACTATGCTAATTGAGAGAGGCGGCCTGCAAAATAACAGTAACCATTTCTGTACATTGATGAATTATGCATCTAGGGTACATAATAGAAACTAAGTAGCATCTTAGTAAGCTTAGCAAAAATTAATTGAAAATTTTTATTTCTTTGGTTTAACTTAAGAAAAAATTATAAATTTTATTAATTTTTTTCTCTTTGGAAAACTATTATAAACGTTTCTCCAAAATAATGAATCAATATTTCTGAGTGTTAATTTCTAAAGATATAGTTTATAATTGAGGCATTTTCTGTTTCCTGAGGTTATTTGTAGTTGAAGAAATAAATCAACCAGACTGCACATTAATTTAACATTTTTTTTACAAAAATAAGATATATTAAGCATCTATTCTGTGTAAGGCATATTAAGAGATGTATGGATGGAAAGAGAAAATTAAAAAGTAAATTAAAGGTCACAATTAGCAAATAAGACAATAAATAAAATATTACAAATGTAGAGAGAAGGAGATATTAATTGATATTTTCAAGATAAGGATGATGTATATGGTTCTTACATACATTTTTTTCCTAGGAATTTCACTAAAAATCTTATGAAATAGATTGGTCAAATTATATGTCTCTAAAATTATAGGAAATTGTAAAGGTAAAGTAGAAAATTAATTTTGGGGGGAAAGCAGGATTACAAGAGTCAAGGAAATATGAGGATAACTTTGGGAAATTTTTGAAACAAAGTGTACTGAGATAACTGAAAATGAAGAGATCCATTTTCATAATTTGTATATTTCTGTAACAGTGCTATGCAATAGGTTATGGATTTAACAAATCTAAAGAAAGTCTTTCCTTTTAATTTTAGCTTTGACCAGATTCAAGCATGACACAGCCTCCTAAAAATCAGATTGAGAAAAGAATTTTCTTTTTAGAAATTGCCTTTTAAAGATCTGTGTTTTAAAACTTGCTTAGTTTCAATCCTCGCAAGTACATGGGGTACTAGAATTAGGCAAACTGCAATGAAAATAAATGCCTTGGTTTCTTGTTGGGTTGAACAAACAAAATGACCTAGATGTGGCAATATTTGCAAGTAAATTGATTATAAAATAACTGAATTATTTAAGAATGCTTAAAATCAATCATAAAAGAATGCTTTTCTTATTAGTTAAAACTATCTGGGGCTAATACTATAATAGTCTACATATTCCGATGGATAATTTAATGTATAACTTTAGAAGAGCTCCCTATTGGAAACAATAGAGAATTCTAACTTCTTGCACTTCAAATTAGGTTTTATTTTATTTTCCAATCAGTTGACTACTCATTATGAAAATTCACAAATCTGTTCATTTCAATAAATTGAATTCATTTCAATTAGATTGAATTCATTTCAATAAATGTGTGAGTCAGACACATCGCTGGATACTTGGAATACTGGGATGAATAGAAAAGTAATCCATTCTGTCAAGAAACCTAATATGTATTAGAGTGCAGAGATATAGAAAGAAGTAAATTACAGAACAATGTCAGAAGCTTAATGATCAAAGAATGTATTAGGTACAGAGATCACAAGATGAAGGAGCTATCAATTCTATTTGGAGAGAGGTCAGGGATGTCTTCCCAGGAGAAATTCTTTCTAATTTGTTTTTGAGAAATAATTGCTTCACTTTGTGGACATGGAAGGAATAGTTATTACAACTAAAAGGAACAACAGTGAGGGCGATATCAGTAAGCGTAGTGTGAGTTATTTGAAAACACACACACAGACACACACACACACATACACACACACACCTGGACTGCATCTAGATGCTGTGTATCATATAAACTGGAAGAGCAGCATCCGTGTCCCTAAGAACGGTCTCACAGTTCTGCTGTGATAATTTAATGGCTCCATAGCTTTCTTTGAATCTGTTCTTAACATTGAATTTCCACTTCTAGCTCTCTATAATATGATGGCAACCATTTTAATAGTGCTTTAATTAGGATGGCCAAAAAAATATCATTCACAGTGCTTCACTTTTTTAAGTGAAAGTAAATAGTCATATTGGGACAACAGGCACCAAATGAGACTGTCACAGGTCAGTGAGTGTAAGTAGCAACACCACTTCTACCCTCCTTCGTCTGTCAATCCTGCTTACTTTCTCTTCTAAACTGACCAGCGTTTAGTAGAAACTAATTGGATCTTTATCACTTCGGGAAACTTTTAACAATTCTCCAGTATCTGTTCCACAAGGGGAGATGAGCTTTTACTGAGGATTTTTCCTTCATAGCCTCAATTAACCATTCCAGGTTCAGTTGTTACTAGCTCTCTGTGTCTACTTAACAAGAGTCAAGCTATGTGACTCATTATGACTTAATGCATGTGTCAGGAAAATATTTTCACATTAAATCATCTGTGTTGTTTTACAACACAATTCTTCCTGTCTTTATTCTTTGTTCTTCTTTTCTTCTGCCCCACTACTTTGATTTAAGGAGCCATGAGGGCTTTCTATATGCATTGCCTTCAGTGTGAGTTTGTTATTACAGAAAGATAGGGGAGAGGAAAAATGGATAGCTCTGTTTTGAATTTTGGTTGAATTCTCAGTTTTGAGGACCTAGGGTAAAGACCATACGTTTGAAAGAAAAGGGTTTTGGGGTCAGAAAGGCATGAGAACTCCAAGATTTATACTAGGAACAATACACTTCCAGTAGAATAGAGGAAGATACAGATTGCTGTCCCCTTAGAAGGAAATACAAGAAATCCTGGGGCTGTTGTGGGGAGGGACCCAGGGTATAAAGGGAGAGGTTAACTAAGATAAGAGAATTGGTCTAGAGGGACTAATGAGCAAGAACAGAGTCGACAATATGGTTCCAAGAAGAATGAGCACTGTCTTTTCTTGGCTCCAAGCAGCTGAGGTGGGAGCCAAGTTCACACTATTTGTTATTAGAAACAGGGAGGTATCTTGCCTATGTTGACTGCAATGTTATCTGTGCTTATTATGGTCAAGTAGTGATGATCTCTCTGCTGCAGTAGCCCAAATGTTGTTGATCAATAACCCACGAAGCACAACAAAGAAATTTGTCTTATGTGACCTAACTTGTCTGGACATCTCCCTTTAAACAACACGGTGAGGTCTTGAAGACCTTGAATGCAGGAGGGGTAAACATGAAAGGAAAGGGGAGCTGTTCCCACTCCTTTCCTATAATCTCCCATCTGCTTGTGAACCTGGATAGGTTGGACTCATAGTCACCCCAGCACCTCTCAAGTCCCCTCCGAGAAGCGAAAGCCACCCCTGGCCACCACTTTTTGTGAATTCCATCTTCTACTTCTACTCATACTACTTCTTTGCTTGAATTATTATCCCTGGACCTCTTTCTTGCCACCATATCCTATTCATCAGCAAAGATGGAATTCAGATACAGGACATTTGAAAACCTAATTGTTAACAGGCTTCATTCTAGAAGTTGCAGTTTGAAGCACTATTATCTTTCAATGTCCATTTCGATTTCTTTTTGGTGAAGAATTCCTTAATAAAGCCCACCATATCTAATTATTTCTTCCATTAAAATTGCACCCCACCTCTTGTTTATAATAATCCTGCAAAGCATAAGTCAGAAATTTTGGACATGGTAAACCTCCCTCTGGCCCAGCTGCTAGTACCTGAACTGATGGTTCCAATATAATTTCTTTTCGCAGAAGAGATTCAATTGTCTTTATAACACCAAGTGAAAGATAAAGGCCTTAAAATTTTCTTTCAGCTCCTTCCCATTTCCCATCACACAGTTTTCTAGGTGTTCTTCTGGAACTCTTAATCTTGTCAACATTCTCCAACAAAGATGCATTCATTCTTCTCTCTTCCTTCTGGTAATTATCAGCCTTAGGATTTGAATTATTTTACAATATTCTTTTTGAACCTAGCATCATGATATTGCTGAAATCATCTTTGCTGTCTTAGATTCCACCTGTAGTTTTCTCATCAGTGTTCCTACAGGGCAGGGATGGGCAAACTACTGTGCAGTGGATCTGATCTGGCCCATTGGCCTGTTTTTACATGCAAAGGTAACAGTTATGGATTTTATATTTTCATGGGTTGTATAAAAAAGAAGACAATGCAATAGAGACTGTGTAGGGCTTGCAAAACCCAATATAGTTATTTTACACATTGCTGTTAACAATTAAGCACTTTAGAGAAAAAGTATGCTGACCCCTACTATCAGGTCATAGCCATTACAACAAAATATCTAGGATCCCAGTTTAGGATTTGTAATCAGTTTCCCATACCAATAAGTACCAAATGAGGATTCTTAAAAGTTTTGGAAGGACCTTAACTGTAGTGTATTAATCTCTGTAAACTCTAGAATCCTCAACAATGTCTTGGTTTTGTTTCACTCAAAGGAGGCCTTACCTATGGTCAATGTGCAAATATAAGCTTAGTATAAGTAGCTAAATTAATGCTGTTTACTATCCAATTGACTGCAGTTGAGACATAGTTCAGATAAAGTCAACTGCTTTCTTGCATTTGTCTGCCTCTTATCTAAGAATATCATTGTTCAGAATTAAATATCTACTTAAGATCTTTTTCTGATAAATAATAATCTGCATGAAATATGAATTTTAAAGATTTATTCATATTTGTTTTCAAATATATATTCATGCCATGAATTAGAGCGATGATTTACTCATTAGGTACACATGGACAAATATGCTTTAGAATTTGAATCTTCCTCTTTATATCATAGTTTGTACCTATGCGTATTTTAAAAGATGGTAAAGTGCAAAGAAGGGAGACAATTTCAATTTCAACATCTTCAGTGCTACAAAACTAACTTCTCTTCTGAAACAAAGAATAAAGTATTTTTATTCAAGCATATCACACAGTTATATTAATAAAATTGCCTTGAAAAGAGTTTAAAATACATTTTTAAAAGAAAGGTAGTTGTTTTCCTAGAAAGATTGGGTGACTATTTCTATTCTCTGACAGTACGGGAGGTTCCGTTATTCCAAAGGTTACATTATACCTCTGCTGAGAGAGTGAAATAAACAAACAGTCAATTCGCTGAGAATGAGAGCGACAGGAAGGCAGCTGCATTCATTTAAATCCAGAAAATTTATAGAGAGCATTTATCTCAAGGTGCAGTATATGGTTCTGTTGTAAGAGTGCATATTATCCAATGTCATTGGCATGTCCAAACAAACAAACAAACAAAAAGGATTAGAAAGATTCAGGAAAATTCTCTTTTTTTTTACATTTGGCATGCAAGAAATATGAGCTTGGTTCTCTATTGTGCCCAGAAGATGATCGGGAGGGTATCCTTAACAATGCAAAAATTAAATGCTTTTACTAATACACTCCTCCCATATTCATCAGTGTGGCAAATAGAAATACTGAACAATGACACACCTGCCACCTCCAAATCAACATGCAGATGTTTATCATTCAAGCGGTGGTTTATCTCCCTAGTGTGGATATACTAAGTGCTATCTGAGCCAAATTGTTAAGGAAGCAGATACGCCATCATTACTATCTCCTTTTCCTTTTCCTTTTCTCTGTTCACAGGAGCCCATACTTATTACTCCACAGGAAACTGTTATCCTCAACCTTGGGATGCTAAGGGCCATTAATTTGGGTGTTTCCAGTAGGGATACCTATGTTACCACTAATTCATTTCTTCACTCCATTCTATTCCTACATCATATGTTACCTGCATGGTTTTCTCTTATTGTTTCTCTGAAGGAGCTTGAAGCTACCAATTTAAATGAATCATTGATAAAAGCAGAAATGAGGTACAAGCTCTCTTCAGTGACTTCCACCAAACTGATTTTACAGATTAATTAATGGCCTCAATTCAATTTGTAAAACATATTGACTAAGGCATATACCAGTAGGCTAGTCTTTATTACATCTGCACTGATTGTTGACTCACCAAGGGTTTATTAGATTCGCACTCAAACTAGTTTAATTTAGATGTAATATTTTACTTAATTACATAATTTACTTAAACATTATGTATACCAGTAAAATGCACATATTAAAAGGTGACTATTTTAGAGCAATTATTGAATGGCTTAGATATTGCAAAGAAAACCACCAACTTAATGAACACATGTGAAAATAAATTTTTCTTCAGCAATATTGCCCAGTGTTTTTTTAAAAAGAGCTAAAGTCGTTTATTGACAAAATTAGCTTGAGAAATAATGGTACAGTACAGAGTTAGCTTCCATGTTATCTACCAAAAAATAACTCAGAAAGCATTATGTGCATTACAAAATATATAAAAAAGCCAAAGGAGGAGTAATAGTAACGGCTTGCAACAAGACTAGTGGAATTTTCATTTCCAGGTTTTTGTTACAGGAAAATTGGATATTTTAAAACTGTAAAAATTACAAATAATTTTCTACATGCTTAACATGACATAAAAATCAGCATGGACAGACTTTGAAATAAATATTCCAGAGATATTTTTTAAACAGGAATTTCTCCTTTCTATATATTTGAAGGAAATAGAATCATATTTTCAAATACAAATTACTGGAAATTAAAGAATGTGATGTTTTGGCCAGTGAAATGTCATCTTTAATCGAGTCTATGAAACAAGTGGATTTGCATGATAAGTGCAAAATTCTTTGAATTCCATTTTGGAAAAAATGGCAGACAATAATATATGTCTTATGGAATTGTTAAAAATTAGCAATATCAAACATACAGTTTACAAAATAGTATTCACAAATAACAGAATTCCAAGTTCAGTAATCACTAAATCTTGAAGAAATAATGGCTTGAATTTTTGACACCACCACCCAAAATTCCTGCACTAAAAGAAAACTATGAAGAAAATGTTTTGTGATATAAAACTAACTGGAAATTTGACAATATAAGGAAGACAACATTAAATTATGATGATTTGTTAGAAAAATTATATATCATATGACATCAGAATTGCCCTTCATAAAGCAGATATATCTTCATATGGAAAGGATAAAATAGACAAGTAAAAATAAAATTATTTTTATTTTTGCAGCAGCAAAGTCATCCCTTGGTATGGTTTTTTATAATGGTTTCTCTTAATACTCAATAATGTTATGATCAGAAGAATGAAATTATTATGCTGTGAAACTTATTTTCATTTTATCAAATTACTGGTTTTATTTTTTAAAATGGGTTTTTAAAACTTTTTTGTTAGAATGATGTATTTATTAACTGTTTTTATGATCAGTAGCTTCACAAATTTTTTCAAATTATTACTAACTACATGTACCAAAACAATTGATAAGACATTATCCATCATAAGGGTTTACAGTGTTAATGAAGTTAACAAGAAGACATTCTTGAAGCTATCCTCTCTGCAGCCTTTTTTCTCTGAGAATTTTAATTCACCTTTTCCAGAGCTTCTTCCAATGTTCTACATGATGTCAGCCTGGTTTTTCTATCCATAGGACCTGCACACAGCCATTGACGGCTTCAGCGGTGAGTGGATCACCATCCATGTTTCCATGCTTCCTTTTCTAACCTCTTCATACCTGCTTTTCTGTCTATTTTCTCAAAAGCACCACTTATACAAATGATTGACACAAAATTCTCTATGTCCAAATTAAAATTTAATTTATTCTCCTCTCAAGTTAACTTTTCCTTCTTTACTTCTTATTTAAATAATGGCATCACTATCTTACCAATAACTTGGACAAAAACACTCGGAATCACAATAGACTACTCCATGGGGCTGCCTCTTCTTCTGCCAATAACTAACTAGTCATCAGCCTCTTAGGCTACAAGGCCTTGCTTTTCATTTTATTTCTCTAGCTGAATTCTTCACTACTTAACTTACAAACTACAATAATAAATTTCTAAACAATTGTGTAAAGAAAAATAAAGGAATGTGCCATTTTTTCTTTCAAAATTCTTTGATGATTCTCTAGTAAATACACAGACAATTACAAATTTCTTCATATATTACATAAAGCCACTAGCATTTCATCCATATATGAAATTTTCAGTAACATTCCCCATTCTCTCACTAGTTGCTACTTTAAAAATATTAATGTAGCCTCATATCTCAGAGATTGTCTATATATATTGTTTACTCACTATTAATCCTTTTTGCAAAAATATATCCATCATTTGAAGTCTGAGTTAGATTTCATTTCTACAATAAAATCTTCAAATCTTTTCATTGATAATGTGACATTTCCCGAAAAGGTGACAAATTTTCATAATTTCCTGTGGGTTTTAATTTCAGAAATAAAGTCACCCATCACTAAGCAAGCAGATAAAGTAGAAAACATTTAGTATCATTTTGGGAGGCATGACTGTACAATTTTTTAAATGTCCAATTTTTTCTGGCTGCATAATATATTAGATGTAGCGACAGATAGCTTTAAAATGGTAAATACAGTAAAGCCATGAAAGCCACATAGAACATGGAACAAATTCTAATATGCCTAATGTCTCTAGAAAGAGAAAGGAAGAGGAAGTGAGGGAAAAAGCAATGTTCAAAGACAGAGTGGCTAAACTTTTAAACTTTACAAAATAAAATCAAGCTGCAGAGTAACAGTAAAACTGATTAGATTACAAGCCAGTGGGAAAATCTTAAAAGAAGCTAACCAGAATCAACAACACATTAAAAGGAACACATACCACTATCAACTGAGATTTATCCCTTGAGTTCAAGGATGGTTAAACATATGCAAACCCATAAATGTCATACAGCTCATTAGCAGAATGAAAGGTAAAAATCATATACTCATCTCAATACATGCAGAGAAAGCATTTGACAAAATACAACATCCTTTCATGATAAAAATCCTCAACAACTTATGAATATCAGGAACATACCTCAACATAATAAGCGTCATTTATAAAAAACACACAGCTAACATACTACTCAACAATAAAAGATTAAAAGCCTTTCCTCTAAGATCAGGAACAAGATAAGTGTACCCACTATCACCACTCTTATTCAACATGATACTGGAAGTCTGAGTTAGAGCAATAAGGCAAGATAAAGAAATAAAAGGCATCCAAATAAAAAAGAAAGAAGTAAAATTGTCTTTGTTTTCAGATTATATGATCTTATATATAGAAAATCCTAAAGATTCAACCAAAAAACTGTTGGAACTAATCAATGAATTCAGTAAGGTTGCAGGATATAAAATCAACATACAGAAATTGGTTGTGTTATTATACTCTAACAACGAAATATCAGAAAAAGAAATAAAGCAACAATTCCAGTCACAATAGCATTAAAAACAATAAGATATTTAGGAATAAATTTAACCAAGGAAGTTAAAGATCTGTACAATGAAAACTAGAAGATTTTGGTGAAAGAAATTGAAGGTGATACAAACAAATAGAAAGATGTGTTCGTGGATTGGAAGAATTAATATTGTTAAAATGCTCATAATACCCAAAACCATTAGAGTCAATGCAATAGAAATAGAATAGAAAAATCAATCCTAAAATTTGTATGGATCCACAAAAGATTCCAAGTAGACATAGAAATCCTGAGAAAGAAGTTTAAAGCCGGAGGCATCACACTTCCTATAAACTAATTACAAAGCTATAGTAATCAAAACAGTATGGTACCCGTGTGAAAATAGACACATAGACCAATGGAAGAGAATAGAGAAGCAAGAAATAGGTCCTGACCTATACTGTCAACTAATATTTGAAAAGGGAGCCCAGAATTCTCAATGGGGAAAGTATAGTCTCTTCCATAAGTGGTGTTGATAAAATTAACAAAAAGTAACTCGAAATAGAATAAAGACTTAAACATAAGACCTTAAACCATAAAACTTCTAGAAGAAAACATAGGGAAAGAGCTACTTCACATTTTTCTGGGCATCAATTTTTTAGATATAACGCCAAAACCACAGCAACAAAAGCAAAAGTCAATAGGTGGGACTAGATTAAACTAGAAAGCATGGTATAAAAGAAACATGGCACGGCAGAAAATAAAAATATGAAAAAATGAAAAAATATCAACAAAATGAAAAGGCAACTTATCTGATACAAAGTTAATATTCAAAATATTTAAAGAACCTATATAACTCAACACCAAAAAGAAAAAAATACAATAAAAAATGGGAGGAGGGACTAAATAGACATTTTCCGAAGAAGACATATGAATGGGCAACAGGTACATGAGAAGATGCTAAACATCACTAATCATCAGGAAATGCAAATCAAAACCACAATGAGATATCACCACACACCTGTTAGGATGGCTATCACCAAAAAACCAAGAGATAAATGTTGGTGAGAACGTGCAGAAAAGAGAACCCTGTGCACTGTTGATAGGAATGTAAATTGTTACAGCCACTGTAGAAAATAATATGGAGGTTCCTCAAAAAAATTGAAGCTAGAACTACTGTGTGATCCAGCAATCCCACTTCTGGGTATTTATCCAAAAGAAATGAAAACAGGACGTCAAAGAGATACCTGCACTCTCATGTTTATTGCAGCATTAGTCAAAATAGCCAAGATATGCAAACAACCTCAGTGTCCGTCTATGAATAAAATGGGTAAAGATGTGATGTATATATTATATATCAGCCATAAGACAGAAGGAAATCCTGCCATTTGTGACAACATGAATGGACACCACGGAGGGCATAATGCTGAGTGAAATAAGTAAGATAGAGAAAAACAAATACTGCATGTGAATACTTATGTGTGGGATCTAAAAAAGCTGAACTCAGAGAAACAGAGAATAGAATAGTAGAAACTGTGGGCTAGGGATTGGGAGAAATGCGGTAATGTTAGGCAAAGGGTACAAACTTCCAGTTAGAAGATGAACAAGTTCTGGGGATCTATTGCATAGCATTGTGATTATAGATAACGATACTGTATTATATTCTTGAAAGTTGCTAAGAGAGTAGATTTTAAATGTTCTCATCACAAAAAAGAAGTGATTAGTATGTGACATGATGGAGGTGTTAGCTAATGTAATTGGCAATCATTTTGCAATATATGTGTAACAAATCAACATTAAACACCTTAAACTTACACAATGTTATATGTGAATTATATGTCAACAAAGCTGGAGGAAAAACACTAGATGTATTATATCAAATGTGTTGACCAATTGTATAGTATGCAATTAAGCATTTGGCACAGGCTATAAGGTTATACTCATTTTATTTCAAATCAAAACAATGCTTCATTTAAAGAAAGAGCATTGAAAAAAATGTTTTTCTCATATATTGTGCAGTAACAAAAGAGTAGAATGATAGAACTGTAAAAGCTTAATGTACTGATTGAAATCCATTAACTGGAAAACTGCCAGAAAGAGAAAATTAGCCGACTAGTATATGCTCAGAACAGCACATATGCAAATTGACTTTTATGTAATAAGGTAGAAAATAGTAATATCTTTTCCTGAGGTACCTGTTTGGCTAAATGATAGTCTTCATTGATATTTGGGCACATTTTGGTTAAACACATTTGGCAATTCACTTATTCAGCGAACTTGTACATGAAACCCTATAAGGTGTATATGTGTGTGTGGCGAGGGTGGAGGTGTTGCTTAGTAACAAGTTTTCTCCTTCATTGATACTTTATGGTTATAAGAAAAAATTTTGTAACATTTATCATTTTTTTTAAATCCTTCTGATACTTTCTTTTGTGAATAATTTGGCTTTTGTTTTTCTCCCACACAAAAGAACAACCTAACACAGGGACAAACTGTGATTTCTTACAAATAGAACTAACAGTTAAGAAACTAGTTTCATTAGATTATTTGAAATACTTACTACAATATGAAGATTTATCAGTAGTTATAAATAGTTCTTCTCTTTATCTCTAATACATTATTTATCTATTCTTTTGTGAGGAAGATTGGCCCTGAGCTAACATCTGTGCCAATCTTCCTCTATTTTATTTGGGATACTGCCACAGCATGGCTTGACGAGTGGTGCTAGGTCCGTGCCTGGGATCCCAAGCAGCAACCCCCAGGCTGCCAAAGTGGAGCACGTGACCTTAACCACTGTGCCACTGGGCCAGCTCCTACTTTATTTTTTTAATATGTAACAATATGATCTCTTTTGTGCCAATATAACGATGGTGACATTTTCTTATACTATACATTCCAGAATTTCACATTTCTCTCTCCCCCCATCTCTGTTACATACATACAAACCATACAGAAGCAGACAACACATACACACACATACATGCTACACATAAACATGTGTATTTGAATGCTGGCTTCACCACTTTTCCGTGTGAACTGAAGCAATTTATTTCATTCACTCTTTTGTTTCATTTTTCTCACCAATAAAATGAAAATTAGTATAACTGCTGCACTTTTATATAAACTTAAAACATATGTATTAGATGTTCATCAAATATGCATTCCTTCTATTCTTCTTTTGTATTCTCCTTTTTCCTTTTCTCTGTAAAAATTACAATCACATCCCATGCATTTACTTGACCATTTAAAACTGCCTCCTCCCTAAGCAAGGCCCATGAAGACAGATACTACTTTTTCATTCACGGATTTTGTCTAAGATAGTGTTTGACTCATAGTATAGGCAATCAAAATCTATTAGCTGTATTAACTAACTAGTTAATTATCTCATTAATCTACTAATATTCAAACTTACAGTAGGAAGACAGTACCTGTTAAGTCTCACCTATGTGATTGGGGCGAGCCTGGAGAAGCTGCTCCCAAAGTGTATGGGAAGAAGTGAATGACAGTGCTGCAGACGATGAGCCACGGTGGACACTGTAATGGGTTTCCCGGATCTCCCTTCAATGAAAAAGCTTCCTGCCCCACTGCTGGGAGCGCTATCAGACGACAAACTTCAACTGTATCCTCTTCAGGGGTTGGCTCAGCATGACAGAGCTGCCTAGCCACGGTTGTGCCCCTTTCTGCAGCCCATATTTAATATCGATTGATGTAGTGATATAAAATTTGGGCCATTGAGCCCAATTTTGGGACAATTTTGAAGAGCTGTTTAACCTCCAGAACTTCCCATGGAGTTAGCCGAGGCTGTTGTAGGTCTGCAACACAAATGGCTTGACTTCTTCCTGCTCAATCCTGCTGCCTTCCCCTTCCTTATACAGGTATTGGTCCCAACAGCACTTCTTAATCAACTGACTGCAACCAAACTCCATCTCAGAGACTCATTCTAAGTCTCTTAATTTTAAGTCTCATTCTAGGGCCCCTACTCTATGGCAGCATTTTTAACTAGAAACCTTTAGTTGTGCTAGTAAATCCTGACCAATCTTAGGATCTGTTATTAACCAGTCAATTTTTGTTGTCTGGTTCTTTGTGCCTTGTTTTCTTGTTTGTTCTATCACAGCATATTAGAATTTCTAAAGAGAACCAAGTGTCAGAAGGCTGCTTAACCAATAAAGCTTCAAGAACTCTTCTGATTGTACAATTATGTACAATCGCATGAGCTTTATTTTGATCCAATGCCTCTTTCAGTCATTGCTGATTACTTCTCACTAAATTGCTGTTCCCTAGCTGACATTCTTTGGTCATATTGTATCTGTTTATCTCACCAATTCTTTTAGCATTTATCTTTTGTTGATAAAACTTAGTTACTATCTCTACCCCCTCCATTTTAAAGATGAGGAAACTCAAGATAAGAGAGAGAAAGCTGTCTACCCACATTAGTGATAATGTCTGTCTGTTTTAACCTTCATATCATACCTGAGTTTTCACTCCATGTTATTTTGCTACAGGATTTACTGAGTAAAAGAGTCTTATGTCTTTTTTCTGTCCTCTATGTCTCATATGGGCTGCCCACTAAATTCTTATCTCATCAAACACACTATAAAATAATGCATCTTGATCTTAGATAATTCTGAATGTGAAAATAACCCAGTAAATAGTAGCTGTCTGCTTTCTGGCAGTGTTCTTTATAATGTTCTTTACCGCTGTAAAATGGGCAAATCTTTTTCTTAGGATATGAAATTAGATGTGGAAAATTCAACATGCAGATACTACTGAACACTGGATAAATTGGGACAAGATAGGTGGGGTGAAATTAGAAATCGTACATTAAGATTTCATAACCAAACTTGAATATATTTGTTAAGCTGATTAAATACAAATCAAAAGATTTAATATATGGTTTCATATTAATGAAAGCACTAAGCTCTGATATTTTCCTATAGTAATATTTTTTAATTATCTAACTTATCTTCCTCTACTAATTGACCCTGTGTCTGCATAAAAACTTAAAGTCTCTGTTTTCTCTCTCAATAAAAATACCTCAATTCCTATTTATTTAATTTACAGGATTAATATTTCTCTCCCTTTCTTCCTTCAAAGACAGATAAAATGTATTTAAAATGGAAAACAACGTTCAATGGTTATTAAACATAAGTATACTCGACTTTGAATCTGAGCTTCTTAATGACTTGTATGTTTTCTCTGATGATTTTTCAAATAGGGAATTCATGGTTTTGTTCTCAATTGTGTAAATATACCTAGAGGCTTTGTTTCAGTGTAGTCGATTGAAAAGGACAATCTTCAATCAATGTAGAGTGTTTAATAGAAGTATCTACTTTAAAAAGGAATATATTAATATAAATAATAAAATAGAATACCCAAGATTTAAAAACAATCTCTTGGTTACCATTCAACCGGTAGCTCTAGCTGTACACATCTAATAAAATTATAGCAGGAACCCAACTAAGCTATATTTCCTATAGATGTAACTTAGCAAAACAATAAAGCCATTTATTTGTGTTAAAATCATTTCAGATGATACGCAGGGAAATATATGAGAAAGCAGTGTATAAAACTGTGTCCAAGAAAATGCTACTTAGTAAACAATACCAGCCATGACCTGAACACATTTTGTACAAGGGAAAAAAACTTAAAGAATTTTAAAATTAGGCATGTTGAATATTTTGTGAGGCATGTTGAATATTATAACAAGTAATGTTACATAAAAGAATGACAAAAAAAACCCCAATATCTTAAGTATTCATAAGACTAACTGGTAAATTTTATTTTTTTAAATAAAGCAATAAAATAGTCGATATAAAATTCCGTATTTATCCTGTAGGAGAAAGAAAGAAAGGGAGGGGGAAGCTATAGAAAAGAGGCACACAGTGTTCTTCAAATATTTGGTAGACTTCTATTTCTTAAGAAACACAGATGTCTGGGTATTCACTTTTATCCTCTTCATTTACACTGAATGCATACTTCATATGTATACAATATTGATGTATGTTGATTTACTTTTAATATATATATAGTTAGTGTTTCATGTATTTCAAATTTTTTTAAAGGTTAAAAGTGGAAATGAGGTTCTTACTTGGCTAGAAAGTGGCCAAGATGTGTTTTACAACGGATTTCTCTAATCCCAAAGTGCACGTTTTAAATCACCATGATATATAGCCTTGAAAAGTAATCTCAGAACTACCGTCATTTCAGAGCAACTGTGCATGATAAAGGAAAGGGAGTCACTGTTTGTTGAAGTCCTCCCTAGAAACAGAGCTCCAGCCTAATTTTCATTAGTTAGGAAGGCAATTTACACATTTGCAGTTCTGCCTAAGGGAAGTAGGTGGGAGAACTAGGAAGTGATTACAGTCAGAGAGGGGAAGGCCAAGAAGGTTACGCGAAATTTCCCTGAAATTTATTTGGAGAATGTAAACGTTAATGCTTCAATTTAATACCTGAATACAGCAAGCAAATTTTTTTACAAGCAAATACAGAAAATAATTGAACATGAGGGATGCAAATAAAAAATATTCTAATTTAGATTAAAATGGTTAAGGTAAATTATTATTTCTCCCTACCAATTTATTTTGTATTTCTTTTTAAAAAATACTATCTACACCCCTTAACTTATTTTTATCATTCTCAATTAATCTTTTCTATGGCATCTTAGCTTCTCATTCCTTATATGAAGCACTCACTAATATTTGTTTCTCATATTAAAGTAAACATTATCATACATGAAAAAAATTGAAATCCAAGACTCATACCTAGAACTGAGTGTCTTACAGACTAGACAAAGCAGGCAATAGACTTCCCCATTTCTTTCCTGGCTCTGCCTCATAAGTATTATATGAACTTTGGTCTCTCTATGTCTCAGTTTCCTTGAATGTAAAATGACAACAATAAATTGCATTTCATAGGATTATTGTAAAGATTAAATGAGTTTATGCATATAAAAATCTTAGAACAGTGCATGGCACACATAAAAGTCTTGATAAATACTATATTCTATTGTTCAACCAACCTCTTTATATATAACAATGTACCATGTGACATACTGTATACGAGGTTGTTCAATATTAATTGGGTGAGATTTCAATAGTCAAATATGACAAGTGCGTGAATTCATGGGATGGGCATTGTGAGGACAGATATTTGATGTCCAACATGAGTGGTTAACAAAAGGCCTCACTGATACTAGGATAATAAGGAAGTGTAGACACTGGGACAATTGCCTCCAGAGCAAGAATGCAGACCTGGCAGTTGCAGAGTTGGGATACCTAAGAGCTGTGAGTTATGAAGAGGACATGTGCAATTGTGAGACTGAGCTAGCCAATCAGGTATGAATCCAAATGGTTAATATGCACATCAACTCAGAAGTAGTTTTCGTCATCATGTCAGTATGAGACAGGAGGAAAATATTCTAAAAATTATTTAAACTCTGTAAAACTTGTCTGCTAATTAAAATACCTGAGTCATTTGCTTCTACTGAATGTGTTTTCCCTTGATTTTTGGCCACATTCTCCTGATTCTTCATGTGTTTTTTATTTTTAAAATGCATTCCAGACATTAAGTAAAAGTGAACTGTGAAGCCTGAAGCATAATATTTTGTTTCACTGTAAATAATTATTTCTAGAAATGCCAAAGCTTTTTCATTGTGGTTGGTTAGGGTGAGGAGGTTATCGGAGTTTCAAATTAGAGCCAAGCTGAGCTAGAGAGAGGTCATCATTTTAAGCATATTGAATTTATCTTTGATTATTCCAATGCCCGGCATCCCAAACCACACCTTTTTCCTCATTATTCAGAGTGGTAAAAATTGGCAGCTATCTCAGGTAGTTTTGCTTCGCTTTTGGATCCTACTCCAGTAGAGTTCCAGAATCCAACTACCATGAGAATGTACAGAAATATATGATTTATATGTTACCAACCACTAATTCCCTGTTGCATTCTTGCAAAACTCGGAGGGGAGAAGATTAGGGTGAGAAATTGCTTGAGTGAGCCATCTGTGTTTGCATTGGTGCTCTTGTAGATTCTGATTAATCCCACTAATCTTTAGTGTTGTCCAAGGCTGGCTGTTTTCTTCTTATTTCTGCTAATTTCTCCATCTATCCATACCTATACTGTAAGCCCATCTCTATAGACAAAAGCTGCCAATGCTCTCTGCTCACATATGAACATCTCACTTTATTCTAGAGTATAATTTTATCAAGTCTTCCTTGCATCCAACTCTCTCCACAAGATCCCTATACAAATATGTGAAATTAATTTTAATAATATATTTAGCAAATCACATATATCCAAAATATTATCATTTCAACCTATACTCAACATAAAAATTATTAGATATTTTACATTATTTTTATACTAAATCTTTAAATCTAGTATGTACTTTTCTCTTATAGTACATCTCAACTTACATGCTAAATTTTCATTGGTAACTTTTGATCTATATGTATTTCATAAAATTTATAGTTGAAAAAGTAGCTTTACATAACTAAATTGTTCCAAATATAATGAAAGCTTCTTGAATAACTGAAGCAAATATGTTTTTATAATTAATTATAAATAAATTAAAAATTTAGATCTTCAGCTCCACTAGCCACATTTCATATGATCAATTGCCACATGTGGTTAAAGGCTGCCATATTGGTGAGCACAACTCCAGTGGTTCCCTTTGTCTTGAATTTCCTTCTCTCCAAACTCACTTTCCTAAGACTCTTGCCTTCTTGAAAAGTTTACCCAAACTTTGCTGTTTAAATGAGTCTCACTTCTCTACAATGTCTAATGCAGCTCCATGAATGCCTGCCTGTACTGACATTCCTCAGCTTTCTTATCCTGCTGTACATTTTCTTTTATTCCTCATCAGTTTCACCTCCAAATAATCTATATTGTTAATTAATTTATTAATTATATTTTATAGTCATCCCACCTCTACTAATATGTAGGCTTTACAAGGACAACAGTCTTTATTTTATTCATTGATATATCACAAACAGCGAAAAGAGTGCCCAACAGACAGTACGTGCTCAATTAAATATTATTGAATGAAAGGATTTTCCCAAAAATATATTGCAAAGCAGTCTGTTAAATTAGCTTGTCTCTTTTTCACATCTGTAGACAAACATACTGGTTTTGAATGTATCCTGATTTGAACTTTACAATAAAGTGAAGTGGGACATTGTTTCCCCTCTTTGTACTGTATTACAATAGGAAAAGAATAGAAGATCTGACAGAGAAGAGATGAAATTCTAGGTATGTTTGCCCCTGTCCTCCTCTGTCGTTGCTTTTTCCAAGAGTTGTTAGTTAGGGTAAGGTGTTTGACAGTCATTTTTTAAAATTTTTATTTATTTATTTATTTTTTGAGGAAGATTAACCCTGAGCTAACATCTGCTGCCAATCCTCCTCTTTTTGCTGAGGAAGACTGGCCCTGAGCTAACATTCGTACTCATCTTCCTCCACTTTAGATATGGGACACCTGCCACAGTATGGCTTGGCAAGTGGTGCGTAAGTCTGCATCCAGGATTCGAACTGGCGAGTCCTGCCACCGAAGCAGAACGTGCGAACTTAACTGCTGCACCACTGGGCCAGCCCGGCAGTTATTTTTTGATGTAAGCAGGTGTGAGAAGAGAACAGTTGCTTTCCGGAATGTATCGGAAATTACAACCAATTACAATAAGACAGCACCAATTCCGCTGTCCCTTACGTATAGATGTCCTGGTGATTTATTGTTAGTCTTACAAAGCCCCCTTCTCTTTATCTTTTCTATTGATTATCATAGTAAACACTGCCTTGAAATGTGTTTACATCAGGAACTTGCTATTTTATGCAAAACTACTTCAAGATTTTGATAGAAGAAACTAAGGAGGAAAACGCCTAGTCCAAATTTGTACAGCAAGCCCATGGCAAAAAAATTGAATCTCTCATTCCTTATATGAATTGGGAACTCCATGTGTTCACTATATTTGCATCATTGATCAAGACATTACTATGCTAACAGAATCCACAGAAGCAACATATGGATACATTTATTTTTATCTAAAAGATCAGCTGATATTTTAATGTCATTTTATTTTTAGTATCTTGCATCCATCACGCTTTGCATATTACTGGTATTTCTTAGGCCAAGTTTAAATTGGTCAGGAAAATCTCACAAAACCCCCAATCCTAACAGCACTAGAAGCTGGTTTCCTCCACCCCACCAAGTCTGCCTCCAGATTCCCATTAAAATTCTAAACTCACCATACCTATTTTGGATTTAGCTTTATTCGTTCTTACCATAGAGATTAAATTCTGTTCTCTATACTCAGGAGGCTTGATTTAAACAAAACCAGGGGCTTCGTCATTTTATTGTAGCTATCTTAAGTAGATCCAATTTGATTTTATTTGGTTTTGTGTTATTGATATACCAAAATGTCTGTTAGTAAAATTTGACAGTGCCTAGAGTATTGAATGATTAATTGATGGATATCCTAAACCTTCATTTTGTAACTTACAGATGAAACTATAACCCGCCCTTGTGAATCTTAACCCAGCTCTTTAGAAAATTCCTAAGCTCTAAGAAAGCTACAAAATAAATTCTCTTTGTGCTCTGTCAGTTATGTGTACAGTACTTGTTTGAAAGTGAGTCTTGGGGTAAAACAGTTGGAGTACAGAAGTGACAAGGGAAAATAACTTTTACCTTGTAGGATACAGATAGGCTAGTAATAACCACTAGCTATTAAATTGATCCGAATGATCAGGCAATTCTCAGTGAGAAGGCAATCAGGAGAAAACTATTGTATTAAAATACAACAATAAGTTGTTTATTATGTTTGCTTTTTACTTTGGGGGAGCCTTCCAGAATCTTAATCATCAACTCAGAAATATCATTTGCTAAAAAATGAATTTGAATTCAGTTAGGAGATAAAGATGTCCCTGTCGGAAACTGAAACCAATCATCTGCGTCTCATAAGCTTTTAGCCTTCAAATGCCTTGATGAAGAGCCTGCGGTATTCTATCATCATTCTGACTCTCAAACTGTAGCTGATGACCGAGGTTCCTGTCACACACAATGATCGTGCTATAATTATCTGCTTGGCGTGTGACTTTTAGATGTTAGCCATAATAACTTAAAGTATTAATTTTGCACTTGGGATATGTATTTCCTTTCTCCTTATGCCATTGGAACCACTTATCGCAATCGATCCTTAAGTCCTTGACAGCAGTTTTAGTGAAATGCAAAATTGAGTCCAATGTGGCTGAACTCAAGACAACAAAAGGAAGACACATTAAGTCATTTGTGCAGTCCACACTTTGTTTACCTGAATGCTCCTTCCCACTGCAGGTGTCTCCTCCTCAGGGGAGTAGCAATTATGGAACTGACCATGCCTTCTTTTTTGAGATCTGCTTTCCTAGGAAAACTAAGGCCAATAGCAGGACGCATACAGTATTAGACACTGATGCCCTGGAACCTTATGTAGGGCATTTTAATTGTCGCTACTTTCTGTTTTATAACTTACTTCTATTTTCAGCTTAGGAATTGGGTGTTTACTTGGAGGTATTTTGAGATTCAGCAAAAGGATAACACAGCATTTTCAATACATTAAATACTTGGATTATTTGCTGACTATTAGTCCAAATATGAAGAATAAGGGCTATGAACAAGGACTATAAAATCATAAATGGCATATTTAATTAGAACAACACTTTTCTCTTTTTAAAGTTTTTTTTCAAAGTTTGAAAGTGATATATTTATATGTATGAAATATTTTACGGAGTGGATAGGGAGTATACGGAGAGAAACTGCACACAAAGCTGTAATCAAAATCAGTACATTTTTATGCAAACGTTTAGATAAAATATTGGGTAAATATACTTACTGAGTTCCTGTGTGAATTGAGAATATTTGGACAGTACATCTTTAGACACTTTAGACTATGCAAGGCACAAGTGAAAAAATTTAAAAGACGTAAGTTATCTTTTGAGACAGTACATTTGATACAAGGAGTATTAGATTCTCTAGATCTGTGTTTTCTAATAGAAATGTAATGTGAGATAATATGCAATTTAAAATTTATAGTAGTCACATTAAAAATTTAAAAATAAGTAGAATTAATTTTAATAATATATTTAACACAATATATCAAAATATTTTAATATGTAACCAATAGAAAGGATTAATGAGATATTTCACGTACTTTTTTTCATACTAAATCTTCTAAATAAGTGGAGATTTTACACTTACAGTTCATCTCATTCAGATGCTACATTTTATTCTAAAATAAATTATCTATCTTGAACTCTAATAAAAGTTACAGTAGAAAAAAAGAGACACAATCAGAGTTTTTCCAAACAAAACTAAAATTCCCAATAAATACATTGAGGACCAAAAGATCATTTTCACTTAATATTTGATTCAACATGGACACAAATAGTTCATCTACTTGAGAATAACTTATTTCATCTTCAAACAAAAACATATCAACTTCAAAATTATATCTGTCCAAGTTAAGTAAATTACCTAACTCTGGGGTAAATTCAGTACTGTTAGTGCCAAATTCAAAAGTGTGATGGGTAAATGAAAATGCAACTTTAAATTTATCAATATCAAAAATGTTTTCTTAATTCTTTTAGTTTTTGCAGACAATGCTGTCAATAAGAATAAAAATCTCTATATTGATTAATGTAAGAAATGTCGAAAATCATCATTGTTGGTTTGTATTGTGTTAAAATGCATTTTCAACACAAATCCTTGTACCTGTCTAACTAGGTCACAAATAAGTTTTTCTATTCCTGTAACTCTAAATCGAACTCCTTCATTTGCAGTGCAATATCTGTAAGAGAATATAAACCACGGGCAGTTTTTTGTCTTTAATTAAATAGTTTTTTTATCAAGCATTCCTTTCAAGATAATCTTGAATTTCAGTTAATAACAGAGTAAATCTGTGTAAAACTTCCACTAAACAACAAATAAGCAGTGGCAAAAACTGTCATTAGATTCATCGTCTTCTAATTCTTTCATCAATTACATGAATTCTTCAGTACTGCACGATTTTAACAACTGCATCCATGACATTTTCCACAGAGTCTGCTTCAGAAAACTGAGCACAAATATTTTCAAGATTTAGCAGAGTGGAGCAAATCAATAAGGGAAAAATCAGTCTTTTGTTTTAAAATTCCAGTCAATGCAGATTATTAACTAACAAAGCCAGAGTACAGTCTATTGAGATAGTAATTAAATCTTTTCACATCTAGCTCATATTTGTCTATGATAAATGTAAATAAACAAAAAATGCACGAGAGTTCAATACTGTTGTTAATGAATTCAATAAAATGTTTACTAGTAAATTTGAAAGTCCTTTGAGATAAAACATGCAGAATGTCGTGGTAAAGCTAAAGAAAAGTACTTAACGTTTTCAAAATTTAACTACTACTGCTCAGTCATAAGAAATGATGAAATTCAGCCATTTGTGACAACATTGATGGACCTTGAGGGCATTATGCTAAGTGAAATAAGTCAGAGGGAGAAAGTCAAATACTGTACGATGTCACTTATAAGTAGAAGATAAAAACAATGACAAACAAACATATAGAAACAGAAATTGGATTGGTGGCTACCAGAAGGGAAGAGGGGAGGGAGGAAGGTGGAAGGCGCGGCTAGGCATATGTGTGTGGTGATGGATTATATTTAGTCTTTGGGTGGTAGACATATTGTAATCTACATAGAAATAAAAATATATAGCAATGTACACCTGAAATTTACATAATGTTATAAATCACTGTTACTGCAATACAAGAGAAAAAAAGGAAAAAGAAATAAATAAATTGATCTTTTATGTGGTTAGAAAGTTCTTCTATGAATTTGGATTTTTTTTAAATGTCTTATATTTTATAACTAATTGTTTGGTGGCTTAAGTGAAGAACTTTAATTTATTATAAAATATCTTTTTTAGTTTTTCATTTCATGAGTTTTTAAGAAAATTTCCGAAACAGAAATAACATAACTTGTACTTTCTCTGTCCATTATTTCTTCAAGAATTCATGTTGTTTTATAGCTTGCTAAACTTACAAGCTCAAATTCTATCAAAAATTGTTTGAAACATTTGGTGGATTTTTAATTCTGAGATTAAGTGATTAATTTCAAATATTATCTTTTGACTGTTTAGAGGAAATGTCTTATCAAATTTACTATGTATTTGTGGAAAAGGCCTCTTTATATTGTCCATTTTACCATCTTTAAAGCTTTTTATTCACACAAGTAACAAACAGCTTCTGTTTTGCTCTGTTGCAGAGTATGCGATTGCCATTCCTTCTATCATTTGGCACATAACTTGTTTCAATAAACTTTTATCTTTACTGTTCCAATCATAACTCTGTTTTCTGCATCTACACTAGACACTGCATCAGAAATATGCCTTAATTTTAAATTTTAAAAATTGCCCATACTGAATTTTAATGTAAAATAATTTATGTTAAAATTGTATTTCAAGTTAATTACCAATTAACATTTAAATAGGTATCGCTGTATCATGTTTTATCTGATAGCATATTCAAATAATACATTATAATGTTACATACATGTCTAGAAAAATCATTCAAACCAAATGAATCCAATGACATAGACTAGATGAAAGGTGTGTTTGTATGGAGTCCTTGAAATGATATATTCACCCAATAGCAAACTACAATAAAACAGTGTCTTACATGACACAACAAAGTGAAGGGTAATCTCACAAAACAATTAAGTTTATGTCAATAATAAATATTTTATGTTTCTTTTTAAAGTATAAATTGATTAAAATTAACATTAAAAACTCAGTTTCTAAGATGCATTAGCTGCATCACAAGTGTTCACTTTACACATGTGTCTAATGGGTACAAGATTGGACAGCACAAGTCTAGATTGAAATTATTAGCATGTGTGAAAAAGGAATTTTTTTGCAAGAGATGCTGTTTGGAGAAGCAAAATAAAGAGAATTAGTGGCACAAACCATGATATTGTCCATACAAACTCTATCAAGGCAGAGGATGCTTTAATCCAAAGAGGAGACTCTCAGGTGATAAACATATGCCAGTTGTCGAAATAGAAGCACTAGGCATTCAGAGCTTGATAACACTAATTTCTGCCATTGCAAATGCTAGTTCACCATGTACACTACTAATACGTAATTTGCATCCCTTTGGGTTTTCTGTAGATATCCTAGAATAACATAAAACCAATGTGAACATATATCTCCATTTGCAAACTTTTACATTAACGATGTGAACCATGATCTTTTGAATTTTGCGAATACAAGCAGGTTGAATTAACCTATCCAAGTCCAAACAATGCTGAAGCACTAATGTGCCATGCAAGCTAAGCAGTAAACTATGTGCCATTGTAAATAACCAAGGGAAGTGCTATATGATGTGTTCTTTTTTTTATGAATACTTGCCTTGGAGATGTTCCTATTTGTTTTAAAGTGCTGCATCATGTCCTTTGCTATTGTTTCAGTTTGTGGGAGGAATTATTCTATTACTCCTTTAATATGCATTTAATAAAGGTAAATTTTTTGATCTCTAATATTTCTTCTCTGTTCTTTAAAAGTATCTTTGTTCTGTCTTATAAGTTGGTAATTTCATTTTTCTTTTATACAAAATATGACTACAAATTTGTTCAGACAGTTGTAAATTCTTTTGAAAAGCTCAGCGTTTGTCCTCTGTCGGACTTAGGATCATCCCTCTGACCCACCTTTCACGGCTTGATCGTGCAGCTTTGTCTTTGATGGTCAATGTCTAATGTTAAATCACTCATTTCTTCATCTTTTGATGTCACAGCATTAGATCATATTTTACGTATTCTCTGTACAACATTCTGATTCTTAAAATAATGTTATAAAAACTTTAAGAATGAATGTTCTCAAGAAATAGCGATATTAGTTGCAGTCATCAAATAATAAATATTTTAACAACTAGTATGTAATCAATTAAAATGAAAAATATTTAAGCAAACCACAAGTGTTTATTTCTGGTATTTGTTAACTATTACAGAGTCTTTTGTTTTCCAGGTGAACTCTATGAAAATGTGTTTATTTCCAGGCAAATCGTGTTGTTTTAAGAATAATACTATGATATTTCGATTTATCCTGTATTTATCCCTCTTACTGAATTGTATAATTAAGTGTTGAATTTTCAGTTTATTGGTTGGAATTTTCTAAAGAGAAAACTTTATTTGTTAGGAATCAATTTGTCTGCAATTACCAGTGATTTGGGATTCCCTGACCACCCTCAGCTTCAGTGACTCACAAGAACGGCCCACAGGACACAGCGGCAGGAAAAGCTCATAGCTAAGTTTCATTATAGCAAAGGCTGCCGAGCAAAAGCAAAAGAAAAAATACACGCACTGAGCAAAGTTCACAGCGTTTAGGTGCACTCTATTGAGTCCTTGCCATGGGGTGGTGCAGAGGACGCGCGCTCTCTCTACCAGCAAATGTGCAATTTTCACTGCACAGGCCCTGCACTTCTTCTGTTAAATTTATTCATAAGTATTTTATTCATTTCAATGTTATTGTAAATGGATTTGTTTTCTTGATTTCATTTTGGATTGCTCATTGTTAATGTACAGAAATGCAACTGATCTTTGTACATTTGTCTTGCATTCTACAATCTTGCTGAAATCATTTATTATTGAGATTCTGTTTCAAAAGTTACTATAATAGCACAGTAATTAAGTGGTTTTGTGGATCCTTGAGGATTTTTTTTTCTTACAGGATCAAGTCATCTGTGAATATAGGTAATTTTACTTCTTCATTTGCAATCTCGGCCATTTTTTTTCTTGACATTGTACTAGCTAGCGTATGTTGTACAATGTTGAATGGAAGTTGTGAGCCTGGCTTGCTTGTGTTGTTCCTGATATCAGGAAGAAAGCTTGCAGTTTTCCACCATAATGTAGGTTGTTAGCTATGGGATTTACACAGACTTTCCTCATTAACTTGAGGAAATTCTGTGCTAATCTTAATTGTTGATGTATTTTTATCATGAAGAATGTTAGATCAAACACCCTTTATTTATATATTAAGATTGTCATATTTTTTTATCTTTATTCTATTAATATAATGCATTTCAGAGCCTTATTTTCACAAATTAAAGCACTCTTGCATTCCTGGGATAAATAGCACTAAATCATAGTGTACATTATATTTTATATGTTGCTGGGTTCAGTTTGGGTCTCTATAATTGTAATGCAATTACAGGTGTGTTAAAAGCATTCCATGTTCACACAAATCTTTTTTTTATCTTCTTTTTCCTGAGTATGATGATCCTGACCAGTAAGCATTCTCCAATAAGACCTACAAATTCTTTTGGTCTGAACTCTATCATTGCCCTACCTGGCTTCTCATTAAAAGGCTCATCATTTCTGTGCCTTCCTATGGAGTCCACATTCCATAAATTTTTCAAACATAATCCTTAGTCCACAGAAATTCTTCTTTTACCTTGATCAATCTATCCATCTATCTATCTGTCCATCCATCCACCCACCCACCCCTCAATCTATGGATATGTATAGATAGATTTAATTTTAATATTTAAATATATTTTATGTATTTAATAATTTAATGTGTGTATATATATATATTTAGATTTATCATCTTGTTTTCATTTTTCAAGGCTGTACAGACTTTCATTAACAGATTGGTAGCACTTCCAAACCTTCAAGGGCTATTTTTCTGATTGCTCTTATAATTAACTCTATTTGAAGCTCTACAAGAGAGACTTTTAATATTTTCCTTGGGTCTAGTTCCTTATGCAGAAGTAATTCCAGTGTGCATTCTTACTTTTTACCTTTATTTCTCTGTTGCATTTTATGGGTCTCACACTCTTGCTCATATGCTAACAATAGAAATATTGCTTCCCTTTCTATTACCTTTTTAAGAGCAGTCAGGTCTGTGAGGGAACCCTTATATTTTTCCTGGGGTTTAAAATGTAAAGTGATCCTTTCATATCTTTCCAGTATGTTGTGGTGATGGCCACAATTTGCTTAAAATAATCCTTCTCTTTCTTCAGTTTAAGCAATCAAATTTTATGATTTTTGTCTTTGTTCTCCCAGTACTCTCTCTTTGATGATAATTTTTGAAGCACATATTCCAACCATTCCAGTGTATACTTGATATTCTGAAGACACCATTACTAGAGATAGGGTGTTCCAAGCAGAGAGTTTTGAAATTGTCTACTTAGACAATTCACTATATTTATCTAAATATATGGATTATACTGACTTTGATTTTGATTTGTTTATTTATACAATCAATTGCTAATGCTCTGAGTGATGGAACCTCTGAAATATAAAGTTATTTTCAGAGTTTCTATAATTAGTCAGCTTGTATGCATTTTGTTTTGTAACGTATTTAATAAATCTCATAAGTTCAGGAGGTTAGCTACTCTGTAGTTCCCTCGTTTTGCCCTGAATATGGTTCAAAACATCATAAAGCAGAATAAAACATTCACAGCTAATTTAGTATGGTCTCTGTAGGTCTGAACATAATTTAAAGCTACAGCTTCACTAGTGTTTACAGAACAGATGGAACACACATTCAATGTTCTCAACTGCAAGTCTGGCTGAAGAACACAACAAAACAGAAAAAAATAAACAATCTTTCCCCTAATATCTAAAACAATAGAATGCCTGCTTCAGCCTCCCCTGCAGTACTTGGCCAACCTACAGCATTTAAGGTTCAAATGGCTCATTTGCTAAAGTGAGCTATAAATAGTGGTACCTGCATGCAGATGAAGACACCATAACGTGTAACGACCAAGATCAAAACTCAAAGGAACTTCAGATCAAGTGTACACCAGAGGTCTCATTTTTCACTTTCGAATTCTTATATATCTTTCAAGATTCCTCAACAATGCACCATATTGGAGTTTTTGAATATCATCTAATTAATATCCTCTCTTCTCAACCTTTTGACAATTTGTTAGACAAAGTAATCAGGCAAAGAGATAAAAATAGCCCATATCTTACTGAGAAAGCTATTTAGAGCGTGTGTTTTAGGTTTCGAGTGAAACCTCTAAGACCTCACTCTTGAAATAAACATCCTCAGCTACCAAGTTACTGGTACATTTGGAGAAACCTTTGGACTCTCCTTGTTTGCCACAGACAGACAAAGTCAAAGAAAGACAGACAGAGAGAGAATGCTCTGGAAACATGAGGAAAGTTTAAATGAATTCTTCATTGTTGATGTCCAGAAATGTTACTATAAAATTTCTAGGGTTGAATTTCTCATTATTCATCTTGCTTCTGGCTCTGAAATTCTTTTCAAGATGAACGTTTTTTTCCAGCTCTATAAAATTTTCTCCTACATTTAATGTTTTCACCTTCTCCGTTATGTCTGCCGCTCACTCTAGAATTCATTTTAGATATATGTTGCATCTTTCTGATATATTTTCCATGTCTCTTTGGTTTTTTCTCATACCTTATAAATGTATTAATTATATTATTCTAAATATTGCATTATTTATTTCATGATTAATTTTACATGTATTTTTTCTTTTAAATTTAGAGCATATTTCTCACTGTGAGTTTCTCCCTCACAAATTTTGTGAGTTTTTAGTTGAGTTGTCTGACTCCCATGGTCCTCAAGGAGGTAAAGATATGCCATCCAGCATGGCTCCTGAGAATCAGTAACAGCAGGTCTGGTACTACTCTGATGTCTTGTTCAGGCATTAACATTTCCTGCTGTAGCCTCCAGCAAAAGCGACAGAAAACCACAGAAAAACTTTCTACTGCCCACAGAAAACCACTACCTGCAGCTCCTCTATTATTCCTCTGCACGTGACCCTGGGTCCTGACTGCTTCCACCTTCTTAGTGGTCTTCTCTTGAATGTGTTTTGGGTTGTGATTTCCTCCAGTTGTGTTTCATCAGGCACCTGAGTTTGCCTACTTTCTATCTGTGGTGGTTAATTTTATGTGTTAACTTGAATAGACTATGAAGTTCCCAGGCATTTGGTGAAACATTACTCTGGGTGTTTCTCTGAGGGTGCTTTTGGACAAGTATAATACTGAAACTGATTGACTGAGTAAAGTAGATTTCCTTCCCGAATGTGGATCAGCCCCATCTCATCAGTTGAAGACCAGAATAGAACAAAAGGCTGACATTTCCCCAAATAAAAGGGAACTTTTCCTGTCTGGCTGCCTTCCAGTTGGGACATTCCTTTTTTCCAGCCTTTGGATTGAACTGAAGCATCGACTCTCCTTGGGTCTCAAACCCTCTAGCTTTCAGACTGGAACCACGCCATTGGCTCTCCTGGGCCTCCAACTTGCCAACTGCATATCATGGGACTTGTCAGCCTCCATAGTCTTATAAGCCAATTTCAATTCATTCATATATACAAACATGTACATATACATAATTTTTCCTATTGGTTCTGTTTCTTTGGAGAACTCTGACTGACTATACTATCTAATAAGAACTCTTCAAAATTTCTTTGTTAGGGAGAGCTCATATCCTTTTGTCTAATATGACTACAAATCGTCTCCTTATTCACTTTCCTCCTACGTGCCTGATTCTCTTTCTCTTTTCCTTTCTTTTTAAAAACATTTCATTATTTATTTTTAATATCATGATTTAGAGTAGGGGGAAGGTAAATTAGTATGTTCATCCTATCTTCTTGATCCAATCATTCCTTATTTCTTTCATCAAATTTCATGTTTTCTTCCTTTTCTTAAACATTCTATTTTAAAAAAAGCCTTAAGACTTTTTATCAATAAACAGTTTTCCTACATTTGTGCAACTTCAGATTTTTTTGAGACTTACTTTTGCTCCCTAATTTCCTTGTCCTCTGACTTTTCTTTTTTTTCTTTTGCCTCTTTCATTTTAGCGTTCTTTGCCATTCCTTCTTTCCTAAAGTTTTTCCTACTTTATATATATGTATACATGTATATATATTCTTTCCATGTTTTATAGTATTCTTCTAAATTTGAACCCTCTTGCTGTCATTCATTTAACATTCTTACTATTTTTCTGTCCCTCACAATAATCATCTTCAGGGGGTTGATGTATAGACTGGTCCTAGATTAATTTAAAAATGAAGCATTTCAAGGAATTTGAATCTCCAAATTTATATATTCAACATTTACTGAGAACCCACTCAGGTATACATACTTTATAGTTTGGTTGTGACACTTCTTTCCCTCGTCTACTCATCAATATTGCCTTCTTTATCCTGTTAACAGAAACAATGGTAGAAGTTGACAGGAAGATTTGAAAAAAATAAGGGAAGAGAAAGATTCTAAATTTTTTGTGGCAAATTTTGCCATCAAATTAAAAATGTCTAGTAATTTATGTCATTAACAGTTTATTAATAAATCCATTGATTTTTAATTTACTATTTTTATTCATTTATAGTATTATGAAAATTAAAGGAAACCTTTAGTTATTTCCATCATTATTCATATAGTTAGTATCTTCCAAGTATATTATTTCTGGTTTGTTTTTTCTTCTGACAATTGTGAATCTTATTCTTGAATTTATTTGTATTTTATGTATTTTAATTGAAATATTTGATTATCTATTGTAGCTTTTTATTACTAGCATGTGTACTTGTATTTGGTGTGGAATTATATATTCATCAGGCATTTTCCTAGTTGCTGAAATACAGAGACAATTAAGAAAAAATATCTGGCATCCTATAGTTCAGTGACTGTCAGTGACTGACTTAAAGTTTAGATTAATCTCATATCCTAAGTTATATTGTCTTACATTTTAAAGACACTCTAAATATCTTATTCCAGATCCCATCACAGGATAGAACCAATACCATGAGTTCATCTAAATATTTCAATTTCCTCCCCAGCATACAGAAAGCTTTCATTTTTTAGCCAAGGAAGAGTCACATGACCAAGGCTGCCCAATGAAATGGGGCTGAAAGCAATGTTTTCTGTTTCAAGGCCTGGTCCCCAAAATCTCTCCCATGATTTTCACAATCTGTCTTTGCCCTTGTTAGCTGGATACATGGAGAAGATCCAGTAGATAATTTTAAGAGGTGGCAGAGTCACTTTTAATGATTCTAGGTCTTTCAATGACTGCATGGAACAGAGGACACCTGCTATCACAACGCTAATTACCTGCAATTACCTGATGTGTAGGAGAGCAGTATTTATTTTGTTAAACTAGTGAAATTTTTGTCCTATCTGATACAACAGGTAGAATTTATTGCCCTGATCAATGTAAGCAGTAGTACCAAAAATAAGGAAAGACTACAAATATCATTGACCTAGCAGTTGGATGGCAAGGCAATTTGCACTGCAGGCAGGAACGTCATGCTGTGGAAACACATTTGTTAATACTGCCTCTTGTGAAATATTGAAGGGAAACCATAAACCTACTAAACAATTAGCAACTCTAGCTAGAGGAAGTGGTAGGAAAGAACCACGATGTTAGCTACTAGTTACTATCAACTGGATTTTGCAAAGTAATTAAGAAAAAGATGTGTTCAGAGAAGAAGTAGCCAGATGCAAGGGAACAGATAACGTCCAGAAATTTCAACCTTGAAAGGATAGAGAAATCAACCTCTTTTAGATCTCAATTAGCAGGTGGAAGGTAGGGGATTGAGAAATACTTTAGCTCAAAAGACTGCATTAAGAACCAACTTTGAGGGAAAGGTAATAATAAACCTTCATTTTTAAACCTTATATCTTCAAAATAGCCACCGTTAACTTGAAGAATGTGAGGAGACAGAGAGTGAGAGAAAGAGGGAGGAGAAATCAAAAGAATAAAAAGCCAGCCCTGATGGCCTAGCAGTGAAAGTTTGGTGCACTGTACTTCAGCGCCCAGGTTCAGTTCCTGGACATGGAACCACACCACTCGTCTGTCAGTAACCATGCTGTGGCAGTGGCCCACATAGAACCAGAAGAATTTACAAATGTACACCACTATGTACTGGGGCTTTGGAGGGGAAAAAAGTAGGAAGATTGGCAAGAAATGTTAACTTAGGGTAAATCTTCCCGTGGGGAAAATAAAAAAGAATAAAAGAAATTTGAGGACTATGATTGATAGATTGAACTACCATGCTGGTAACTACCACGTGGGACTAACTGGTAGCTAATAGTTCAGAAGCCTAGTAAGTTGTTTTTGAGAGAATTTATGTTGCCAAAGAAAACTATAAACCCAGCCTAAAGAGTTGGAGGTCTCAGACTTCTACAAATATGAATTACTGCACTTTTTTTTCCTATACAAGTATAGGGAAACTTCAATTGCCTGATGCAGAGAATTTTACATTGCCATGAACCATTTTGTTCTGTGACTGACATTCTTTTCTTTTATGAATGAGTTTTTCAAAAATTAAATTATATATAATGTGTGTGTAAGGATGGATGGAGAGATAACTTTATCATTTACAGGTTATAAGACCCAGAAGAATCTCATCTGAACCAGATACCACATGGCAAGGATTCCAGAACACTTGGAGATTCCATATTTAGGTTGGACAGAGTGACTCAATAAAATTTTATTTTAGTCTGGCTTGGGAAAGTAAGTGTATTCTATATGCGGGATGATGTAAGAAATAGATATTTGGTGACTAGAACAGAAATATGCAGACATGGTATGTGCCCATCAAACCATTTTTCTATTCCTAGGCAAATAAACTATATTTTTAAGTTCTCTTTCCTTCTTGGTTCTTGATGGGGTCATAAAATTAATTTTTAATCTTAAACATGAGCTGAAGTGATACAGTGACGTCTCCCCTCCAGGTCTCACTCTCTCTCTCTTTCTGTCTCATTTTCCCTTTCAGTTGACTGAAAAAGATTTGTGCTTGCTTTGCTCCAAATGTTTGATACAATGGAGCCATGCCATGGAAGGAGCCTTTGTCCTTTCGTCACTCCCTTAGAAAGGAGAAACTGAACTGCTTTGGCCTATGACATGAGCAAGAAATCCAGTGAGATTTTGAAATTGTTCATTAGAGCAGTTAGCTTACAGTGACAAAGCTTAAGTTCAAAATATATAATATTGGTATAGGTTCTTGCAGAAGGCAGTGCATAAAAAAGATAAAACAGGAAACAATACAAGAAGCCCACCCAGACATTGCCAAAGAATTTGGAGAAAATCACCTGTGGTAACTTGGATGTTAGACTACAAGACTACTGAGCTCGTATTTCTAAGGGAATAATTTGGAAAACAGAATTTTAGTAATGTGTGCTGGCTTTTATTGATTTCATTTGACAAGGTAAAACCAGAAAGATACAAGCTCCAGAATGTATTAGCCAGTTCTGCAAGAAGAAATTACGAAAAAAGAAGGTCTAGAATTTTGCAAGATCCAAATATTGGATGAACCAAATGTTTCTAGATCCCTGGGAGAGATAAGACAGAAAAACGCTTTCTGCGTTATAAGCCTGGTGAAATTTTTCAGCTGATTAAAGTGATTCAGCTTTCTGGCAAAGAACAGATCAAAGACATGGCCTTCTCACCTATTGTTCCATCTGGCCTCAGCCATTAAATATTCTTTCATATAGCCATTAAATGGAGAGAGAGGCAAGGGAGGCAGAAGCCAAAAGAATAGTGTAATTTTGAAAAACATCTAGTAAAGAACTTTAGCTGGAGTTGATGTCAGAGGGAAGTGAAACAAATAGATGAAAATAGAACATTTTGAAAAACTTGATTGCTGAGAAAGCACAAGCCCAGATTAAACAACGTGTGGTTATTTGGCAAGACTTAAAACACCCTTCAGGCAAAGAGAAGGCTTTGAAAACTATGCATCCTCTAAGGAGAGCAGACCTGAACACCCTATCAAAGACGAGGAGGGAGGATAGCAGTCAAGTAGAACTTCTCAGGGAGCAGAGTATCTGCCAAAGCTCTACTCTAACATCCAACATGGAGAGAGAGGGGAGAGGGAATTTTCTTTGTTTAGCTCATACTTCATTTCCAGACCATGCAGATATGCATCCAAAACTTATCAAAAGGACTACTCACATTATTTGCGAATATACCTATTTATCATCTAGCTAGCTAGCTGTCTGTCTGTTAATCTGTCTGACTCCCTGCCTGCCTGCATGAGTGTGTGTGTGTGTGTCTATCTATCCCCCCTGTTTAATATATGTATATATCTTTATCAATATTTATACCATTACTAAATCTGGTTTATCAGCCTTCACTCAGAAAAAACAAAGTAGGTGTAAATGATGCTTTTATAATCATGGTATAATTTTGGCTGTTATCTCTTCCATAATTGGCTAGTGGAGCTGAGAACAAGAAACGTCACTCACAGTAGTCTCATAAATAGAAAATTCATTCAAAAAAGTCTTTATAAATTACTTTAATCAACTATTATTTGGATAAAATTCAATTACTTCAGAGATGAATTAGTCCTAATTAAGAAAATTATTAACAAAAACACCAGGCAGGCATTTCAATAACCCACAAATATATTTAAAATATCTATTCTCTCCTGTCTACTGAGACTTTGTTTTTCCCATTGAGCATGCATAGAGAAATCAACTGCTGTCCGCAATTGGGCTCACAGTTACTAATATACAATGCTGCAATCCAATATTCTATGTGGACATAAATTTGAATTCTTGTCCACATATCTCATTGTTTAAGCTTCTATTCACTATGTGCTGCCTATCTTCATAAACATGATGTTTTCCTCTTTCAGTTTTTCTCTTCCATAGTTTTCATATTTGGCTTCCTCAATATATTCCTATTTAGGCCTTCCATAAGGCCCCAACTAAGGGCATTGATGAATGGTGCCATTGAGATATTAATACTTCAAGATATTTCACTAAGCAAGTTTTGCAATTGCTACAAACAAGTAGCAAAAGACAACATTTAGAGAGCAAGAATCACCTAAAAACTGCAAAGAATTTTCTTTTCCGGAGAGAACTTCCAAGCTCTCCCTCATCTTCTCTCCTCTCCCCTCTTCTCCTTCCTTCAAAGTCCTTTTTACTCTACTTCTGGATTAAAAGAGTGCACAACATATAATTTTTCTGTTATGAAATAGCATTTTAACAATGTGCCCTCTTTTTGGACTTCTTCCATGTAGAAATAAAGCTTGATTTCTACCCATTTTTAATTCATTGTCTTCGGTAAGCTTCAGAAAGAATTATGACACTACCAAAAGCCCATCTCTTACAGCCCACTTCTCATACTTGTATGTACTTTATGACCAACATAGAGTCCACTTAATTCTGACCATGTTATATATTTTGAAGAACTTTAAGCCACATCGCGGTTATGACTCCACACTTTAGCCAAAGCACTTAGGTTCCCTGATCTCAGACCTTAATTGGATATTGTCAATATCCATCTAAATTTTGCATATTGACATCAACTTCATTATATATACCTTTGTAGCTAAAAGTCTTACATTTATTTAGCACCATAAATGGCCGTTTATTTCCTTGTTTTTACATAGAGGAAGGAATATGTTCAAATATGTCATTTGTGCAAACTACACTAGTAATTTATGCATACAGGAGAGCAGATATATAAACATTACACAAAATATATAATATTTGAAAAATAAAAGGAATGTCTTCATATTTTCTATGTGCAGAAACTCTCCCCTGAGGTAAAAATATAAATTACGTTTGTTTCAGCTTCTTCAGAAACAATTTCCATTTTCACGTGCTGTATTGACAAGTATTAGAAAATTTGAAAGAAAGAACAGAGAAATTTGTTTTTATATTAGATAAAAGTTAAGTATTAATGAATAACATAAACCCAAGTGGAGAGAGGGATGCATCTTAGAATTTAAAACAATAAATATATGAAATATTGTCAAACATATAAAGCTTTGATTGAATCCTTTCCTGAGGATATCCTTTCAAAGGACTGGTAAAAGTATGCTAGTATTTATCTTCCAATATGTGATCAATATGACATGTTATTGCTAAAAGACTAGCAGAGACTGAACACCCATCCCACATACAGCATTCTCAATTTCTCTCTCTCTCTCTGTTTCTCTCTTTCAGGAAAATATCTCTGGTGTGCTTCATGTTGATAAATGACTTTCCATAGGACAGATAATCATGAAAACCCTCTGCCACCACTGCTAGATGTTTTCTGACAGGATTTCCTTCCTATGTGTTTCCCTGTAAAAGTCCTAGATTGATGCTAAGACCTATGACATAGAACCCGGGTTTATTCTGAAGAGGTGCTTTGAGTGCTGTGTCCCTCTCTGTTTCCAATACTTTTTCATATTGATGTCAATCCTAAATGATGAGTGGATCAAGGTGGGTTTCTTAAGTTACACTGACATAATCTGAATTAAATTGGGTAGAATGTCTGCAGAGAAGGAGAATTTAGTATTTTAAATCAATCTTTTTCCTAAATGAAAAATATTTTTCTACATCAGGGAAGATTTCTCTTCTTACCATTTACATTTTTATTTTCTCTGATTTAATTTTGATTCTATAGAACTTAAAATATATGCCTAACTAAAGGTTCAAATTACTTAAATTTAAATACATATATAATGTGCTTATCAACTTCATTGAAGTTTAAAATATCGTCATTAATGGTTAAACCTAGCAGGGCTCTTAGACACGATTTGCATCAATCCCCCTTTTTCTTATCCAAAAGAGATTACATGATTTGCCATTGAACCATCTCCTAGTCTAGTACTTTGCTCTGAACAGCATTTATCCAATTACACCTTTTAATATCTACTTGACAAGATATGGATAGCCGGAATATTTTCTAATATATGAAGATAATTTCAATTTTACTCTTTAAATGTGTATTAAAGCAGGTATATGTCTGCATTGAAACCACAATGACAAAGTCGCTATGAATTCTAGATTTAATTAATAAAAGTCTGTGAGAATATAGCCATATACTTACATTTTTGCAGCATGAAGTGACTAAGTGAAAGAGACTTGTGTAATATCATGATGTAAGTACATTTTAATGCCTATTGTAGGAAAAGTATATTAGATTGATGAAAAATGCACTAGTTAAAGATATTATCATCATTTGAAAGTGCCAAAGATGAATTCTACATTCAATAGGCATTTTTTCATGAAATAAGCATAACAGAAAATTGAAAATCTTTAGCAATTATGTAATGTTAATTTATAGGGAAATTCAATCATAATTTGTAATTCTGAGAAAGTCTACTGCAAAGAAATTGAAAAAGAATTCAATAGGAGAAGTTTAACAAACTTAACAATAACTCACATGAACAGGAGAACTTTTGCTTATCCTGAAATAAAGCATCCTGCCCTTCAATACACACACAATTTAACAAAATAAAAGTATGCAAATCGGAGGCAATATATTTATCTTGAGAAAGGTAAAGTTTTAAAATATAATCAAGCTGAAATATTATAAAATGAGTTCTACTGCAACAATATTTTAGGATAATAGCAGAGATGTCAGTAAGCAATTTGCAAATCATATATTTCCCTGCTGTGTTTGCCAAGATTACCTTGTGAATCATCAGGATCCATAACTCTAAAGGCTTTTGATTTACATTTGCCTGAAATGCAAGGCCAGAAAGGACATTGCAGATAAGACAAACAACATGATGATCTAGTAGCTACAATACCAATAAAAAATAAACAAATAGGTCTCTTCCTCCAAAAGGCTGAAGCAGACACTCACTTTCCTCTTGCAACCAATAATTCTCTGCAAATATATAGACTCTTTATATAGATTACATTGGAACAGCATTTTTACTGAGGCTTGTTCATGAATTTTATATCCAAAGTGATATTTGAGGCTAAAGGTGGGATAAGAAGGCTTCTTTATCTGTGACATTTTCCAGAATCTTTATAATCTTCCATTCCCGTATTTTTGGCCACACTCTATTTTCCTTTGCTCTCTTAATCAAATAGAATTTTATTTTCTTTGTTTTCAGACTATATTCTCACTGGTGTTACTTCCATTACTTTCCTTATCATCTCTTGTACTTTTACCCAGCATGCCTACTTTCGCCTGATAAAAATAGGTAACTAATATCTACCCAGTGCTTTATAGAAGCCAAAAACTTTTCTGAGTGATTTTAGATGTATCACTCATTGGTCCCAAAATTAAATCTAGAAAAAATATACATAAATATGTGATTTATAATATGAATAAATATATATATATATTTACAAATGAGAAAACAGTTACTGAGGGGTTCAACAACCCTCTCAAGGTCATTTGCTTGTAATTAACAGCGGTGGAATTAAAACTATCCCGTCTGGCTGGTCTTGCATGTCTGCCCTCCTTACAAGTTCCCTCCTCCCCCTTTTTGTCCATAATGGTTCAGGCTTAACCATCTATGTGGCCTCCAGTAGCTATGATAGAACACGATAAGCTCAGTCTCCCAAGTCACACTTGATTAAACCTGTGTGGATGTCTGCCACAAGCTGATTTTCTCTATTGTGTAAAGGAGGCTTGCGTGTATGTGTATGTACAAGGGTGCATATATGCGTGTGGGTTGGGTGATGTGTGTGAGGTGGAGAAAGACATTCACAATGTACTTGCAAAATTGCAGAGAGTAAATCTAAACAGAGACAGTAAAACTGATACACAAACAGAACTAGAGATAAGAAGGTAAGAAAAGCCAGCTGTATTACCCATGTTTTGTCAGTTCTAGAAGCATCACTGTCCCCTTCTAACCTCCCCTACCTGCAACAGACTTGCCTCCCTCCCTCCCTCTCTCTCCACTCACACACACACACACACACACATACGCAATTTAACCTGAAGCAAGTATATCTGTACTATTGTGAAGCTTCAGACTGCAATTTGGGCTTGCCCAGTTATTTATATTCTATAAATGTCTATAAAACATAATTGTAGGGGTTGGGACTTACGTACTCTATGATATGGACTAAGTAGAGAAAGTAAGT
Organism: Equus przewalskii; assembly: GCF_037783145.1. Classification (NCBI taxonomy): domain Eukaryota; kingdom Metazoa; phylum Chordata; class Mammalia; order Perissodactyla; family Equidae; genus Equus; species Equus przewalskii. The sequence continues at coordinate 30,284,938 of NC_091852.1, read as the reverse complement.
TTAAAAAGATGGAGAAACAAAGATTAAAAAGCACGCAAATAGGATCAAGCAGATGAGATCCAGAGAACACTGATGGCTCTTCAATTCTTTTTTCATCTTCCTTCATGTTTTCGTCTTAAGCTTCTTCATGGGTCACAACTACTTTACTACATTTGGGTTCTGTTGACAAATAATAGTATGAAAATTTTGATAATCCTTATTTGTTTTGCTTAATATAGATTAATCTGATTATATCCAAGAAACATATAACTAATATATTCTCTTTAGTAATATGTTTGATTTCTTTCCTCTTATTTGTTTATTTATTATAGGTGTCTGGTTTGCGATTACATTGAGGTTCATATATAATGTTCTACGTATATAACAATTTATAGAGTTGATAGTCTCTTTAGTTAGACTTCTTTCTAAAAGCTCTACTCTTTTACTCCCTTCCTCCTACATTTTATGTTTTTGAAACCATATAGAATCTCATATTTTGTGTGTGTGTATCCATTACCCTCTTGTCACTGAAATAGGTAATTTTAGTACTTTTGTCTTTTAACCTTAATATCATCTTCATAAATGTTTGTTCTGCTACCTTTCCTGTATTTTTGCCTTTACCAGTGGTTTTATTGCTTGTTTTTTTCTTTGGATAATATTCTTATCCCTATTTGTGGACTTCTCTTTCCCACTTAAATAAGTCCTTCAGCATTTCTTGTAGAAATGGTTTCTTGGTGACAAACTCCTTTAATTTATGCTTGTCTGGGAAACTCTTTATCTCTCCTTCCATTCTGAATGATAACCTTGCTGGGTAGAGCATCCTTGGCTGTAGATTTTTTCCATTCAGCATATTAAATAAATCAAGCCACTCTCTACTAGCCTATAGGGTTTCAGCTGAGAAGTCCAGTGATAGCCTTATGGGCTTTCCTTTGTATGTCACTCGTTGCCTTCTTCTTGCAGCTTTTAGGATTCTCTATCTTTAATTTTGGACATTTCAATTATAATGTGTCTTGATGTGGGCCTCTTTGGGTTTATCTTGTTTGGTGTTCTTTGTGTTTCCTGTATTTGGATGTCTGTTTCCTTCGTTAGGTTAGGAAAGTTTTCAGCTATAATTTCTTCAAATAGATTCTCTGCCCCTTTATCTCTCTCTTCTCTTCCTGGGACATCTATAATGTTAGTGTGCTTGATATTGTCCCAGAGTTGCCTTAGACTGTTCCCATTCTTTTCCATTCTTTTTTCTTTTGTCTGTTCAGCTTGGGTGATTTCCTCTAGTCTTTTGTCCAGCTCGCTGATCTGTTCTTCTGTATCACCTACTCTGTTATTGAGTCCCTCTAGTGAATTTTTCATTTGCAGTGTTGTATTCCTCATTTATGATTGGTTCTTTTTTATATTTTCCAATTATTTGTTGACATTCTCACTGTGTTCATCCAGTCCTCTCCCAATATAAGTGAACATCCTTATGAGATTTTCTTTGAACTCTTTGTCAGGTAGATTGCTTATTTCTGTTTTATTTAGTTCTTTTTCTGGGGTTTTGTCCTGTTCCTTTGCTTGGAATATATTCCTTTGCCTCCTCATTATGCGTCTTTCTCTGTGCTTATATCTATGTATTAGGTGAGTCAGCTATATCTCCTCTTCTTGGAGAAGTGGCCTTATGTAAGAGATGCCTTTTGAGGCTCAGCAGTGTGCTTCCCTCTCATCATGAGTCCAAATGTTCCAGGGGTGACTCCTGTGTGGGCTACTTGTGCCCTGCTATGGCTGGCTGTTTGTAAATTAGGTTTGGGGAGCCCCAGCACCATTGGCTACAAGGTTTAATAGCACAATCCTGTTGCAGTTTTCCTGTTAAAGAGTAGACATCCAGTGTACCTGGTTGCTAGGCTCAGGGCTTACAGTTGCAAGGCTGTTGTCACCTCTTTTAGTATTGCAGCAGAGTGGGGCTGGCCCCAGGCAAGAAAGTACCCAATTGTTTTAGGCTTTGATAGGTGAGGCCAATCCCCTTTGTGGCTTTTGTGAAGCACAGATCTTCTGCCACTGATAAGCTCCATCCCCCACAGATCCACAGATACCATCAACACAGTCCTGGGCCTGCACACTTCCTAACCCCCTGGAGTGTACCCAGTCACCCCACAGCAGAGGACCCCACATCTCCAACAGTGCTCCCCACAGTTCACCTGGTGCTCACACAGGCCCTGCCCCACAGAGGCAGACATACTTGCCTGCCTGTACAAGATCTAGGCACCCAGTCTATGAAGGCTGAAAAGTTAACCAAGGGCTTGCTGTTGGGTGGGGTTAGTCCCTAGTGCAGGCTGCCTTCCCTGGCTGAACTGGCTTAAATCTGTCCTCTAGTGGGTGTGGCAGAACCCTGGGCTAAAAGGCCAAGGGAAGAACTCCAATGGAATCTGCTAGTGTCTGTGTCAGCATCCTGTACTAAGTCACAACAATGGCTACTAGCAATGTCTCAGTCTCCAGAGAGGTCTCACCTCTCACCAAGATGCACCCAGAGCATACCAAGGGAGTCTCTTTTCACCAAAGGACTGTGCGTCTTTCTTTCTGGTGATTTTAGGTTGCTCTCTGAGACAGGTGAATTTGTGTGTGGGCCCTTTAACAGCTGGCTTTATTCTTCTTATGTCAATAGCTTTTCTAGGAGTATTCCCCATTGCAGTTAACCAGAAAACTCAGATAGTAGTGATGTGGATTAAGGCTGCCCCAGGTAGAGAAGCCCAAGGTGACCTGGCCTACATGCCAAACTATATGACCCAGTGGATTTTTATGGTATGAATTAGGGCTGCCCCAGGGAGAGAAGCCCAGGGCATCCTCACCTACATGCCGATCTATATGACCAGATTCATGTCTAAAGTTATATGACCGCACAATAACCAGACCCCATCTGCACTGAAATCATTTAATGACTTTTTACATCATCTTTTCTTTTTCCAGTAAAAATAAGTCACATACCTGTGCCTTATAAATTTAGCCCTAACCCTCAACTCGGAGCAGCAGCAGGAGCTCTGACTGCCCATGGGTCCTGTCCCCATGCTATTCTGTACTATTCTCTAAATAAAAGAGCACCATTGCCAGACCTTGAGAGTCCAAGAAATCTTTCTTTCGACTCCTCGGCTCACTGACCCTGCATCAGTAGGACACTTGTCTCAGTTGTGCTGAGTCTGAAGGATGCTTATAGTGGTAACATGCCCCCACTTAGGTCCCCACTTCTCCAGGGAGGGATGACTACCTTAGGGTGGCTCCTGTTCAGCAGGTTGCGAAGTTCCACCACTTGTGGAGGTGGCTTTCTTCTCTCCAGAAGGAATGTCTGCTTCTTCCGCCTCAGTCAGGATTGTCCCTTGTGGGGGTTCTTTTTATACAGTTTTCAGTTCTCTCTCCAGGGTAATTTTTCCAAGAATGGTTGTAACCTACTTGCATTCATGGGAGGAGGTGAATTCAGAGTCCACCTACACCACGATCTTGACAAGATCCCTAAATTAATGTATTCTCATCTGCAAGATAAGAATAATATTAGCTTTCTCAAAGGATTTTGTGGGAATATGATAAATGAGATAAAGGAATAAAATGCTTAGCAAAAGTAAGGATTTATAATATATCTCTTGCCCCATATTTGACTCTTTTACCCTATTTCTTTCCTTCCCAATTTTATTTGTTAGTCTGAATTCTTACCACTTATGGTTTATACAATAATTTTTTAAATATTTTTTTCTTTCTTAACTTTATAAATTGAAAGAATTTCACAATTTCAAAAATTTGAATGTAGTTGAATAAAAAAAGTAAGTGAAAAAAAATTACAAAAATAGTATGAAGACTTCCTGTGTGCCTTCAAGCAAATTCTTCAAACATTAACATCTTACATAATCATACTACAATTAGAAAAAACATGAAATTAATTTTGCTACAATGTTATTAACTAATTTATAGACCTTATCTAAATTCACCAGTTGTCCTGCTAAGGTCATTTCTCTGGTCTAAGATCTAATCCAGGATCCCTCATCACATTTTAATTGTTAGGTTTCTTCAATGTTACTAAAGATTTAGTAATCTGTAGTAATCTTTTATTTAGTAATAAAAATTACTAAATATTTGGTAAATATTTTGGGGGAAGATATTTAAAGATTCTGCAATTATCTTGTATCTTATTTTACTTTGCCCCATTAATATTAGCATGCACCATGATTCTTGCCCATGGAAGTTATTACTAGTGATTGCCAAAAATGATTTTCTATTTTCTCTAATTGCTCCACTTTTTATTGGAATTCTACTGTAAGAAAAAGCAATCTCTTCTACCCAATATATTCATTCATTCAATTGTTTGTTATGAAACCTTGTATTTATTTTATTCTGTGGTCAATATTTTTTTTAATTGCTAAAATTGTCATATATTTGGCCTGTGGCAGATTTTTCAAGTTAGCTTCTGTCTTTAGACATTTCAGGATCATATTTTGAAGATGAAGGGCCTTACTTTTGGCACTACTAAACATTCCAGGTACATCTTGCTCTGGCATCAACATTTTTTCAAAGAGCTCCAGTTTATTTCATTGGAAGAATGGTATTTAGAGCACCATGTAGGTTCTAGGCACGTTCGTTGCTTACTAGGTTGCCACTGTTCTAGGATGTCTCAGTAAACAAAGTTATGTATGTATAAACATGTGTGGATATACATATGTGTGTATGTGTATATACATATGACACATCTATGTCTATTTCTGTATGTCTCCATTGGTGTGAATTTTAAAAACTATTAGTTCATGCAGATATCTCAGATTCGAACCCAACACTGAAGGGTTCATTCTATCCTTCCGCTAGTCTATTTGCAACTCCTGTCTCAGATAGTGATTAACCTGGTTCCTATTATCCACAATAAATTTACCTATCTACTCAATCCAAGACCACACATAAACTAGTTTCAGAATTATCAATCCACACCCTTGTGAAAAACAAATTTGCTAACTACAGTATCCACACACAATGTTTTTTCTATAGCCTTATAGGATATCAAAATATAATGCTCGCTTAAGTTACTAATATTAGTTTTTTTCTTCTTCCCACCCGTCAATGTGGTTATGTTATTTATTCGTGGTGCACGTATGTACATTTATTACTATTTGGACTGTGGGTTCCCCACATAGCTAGGATTATTTTAACATTTTATTATTGAGGGATGTAAAACAATGCCACAATTATGAAAGTCAAACTATACAAAAAAGTATGATCAGAGAAATATCCTTCCTCTCCTTAACTATTGCATCCCATTCTTATTCGTCCATTCATTACCTCTCTGTGAGAGGCGAGTACTTGTTATTTAATGGGGTTTTTATTATTATTATTATTTTAAAGATTTTTTTTCCTTATTCTCCCCAAATCCTCCCGGTACATAGTTGTATATTCTTCGTTGTGGGTCCTTCTAGTTGTGGCATGTGGGACACCATCTCAGCGTGGCTTGATGAGTGGTACCATGTCCGTGCCCAGGTTTTGAACTGTTGAGACACTGGGCCGCCTGCAGCAGAGCATGCGAACTTAACTACTCAGTCACGGGGCTGGCCCCAATGGGGTTTTTTAAAAATGATATTCAAGAATGTTTGTATACTATTCTACATACACCTTTCTTAATTCCTGTAGTACCCCATTTCTGTATTTATCCTTTCGCTATCTGCATTGTCAGTTTTCAATGATTTCCTTTAACTCCTAGCTATTTCCTTGTCAACCATCAACGAAAATATTGTATTATCCTCTCCTCTTTTGGTTGCATTAGCTCTACCTTGACAAAATATATGTTACATATTAGTCTTTTGCCTTTACTCCTATCTCTTGTTAATGTCCTAGAACTCCATTTTTTATATACTAAAATGTTCACCATCACTTTTTGCGTGTGTTTTTCCTATCCTCTACAAAATTCTTCAAAAGAGCTCAGAGATGCTGAATTTCCTAAGTTCTCATATATTGGAAATTATTTCAGATGGCCTTGACATTTGAAGGAGAACTTAGCTAGATGCTTAAGTTTTTTCAAAAATACTTCTTCATTGTTGCCTTCCATTGTGTGTTGTTTTGAAAAAAGTCTGGTGCTTTTGCCTTTGCAACTTATTTGGTTGCTATTGTTGTGTTATTCCTCTTTTCTCTCTTCTCTCACAGTATTTTCTTAGCCTGTTGTTGCTGCTGTTGTTTTTTTTCATACCGCAGAGGTACATTTGTTACAGCTGATGAACCTACATTGACACATCATTACCCAAAGTCCATAGTTCACATTAGAGTTCTGTCTTGGGTTATTTACGTTATATTCTATGGATTTGACAAATGTATAAAGACATGTATCCACCATTATAGTATGGTTTCATTGCCCTAAAAATCCTCCAGGGTCTGCCTATTCATCTTTCCCTCCCTCCATCCCCTAACAACCACTAATCTGTTTACTAAATCATAGTTATGCCTTTTCAAAAATGTAACATAGTAGGAATCATACAGTAAATAGCCTTTTAGATTGGCTTATATCAGTTTGTAATATGCATTTAAATTTTCTCTATGTCTTTTCATGGCTTGATAGCTCATTTCTTTTTAGCACTGAATAATATTCCATCGTCTGGATGTACCAGTTTATTTATCTATTCACCTACTGAAGGACATCTTGGTTACTTCTAAGTCTTGGTAATCTTGAAGAAAGTAGCTATAAACATCCATGTGAGACTTTTGCATGGACATGGGTTTTCAGTTCATATGGGTAAATATCAAGGAGTGCAATTTCTAGATTGTATGATAAAAGTATATTTAGTTTTACAAGAAAATGCCAAATTGTCCTCTAAAGTGGCTGTAGCTTTTTGCATTCCCACTAGCAATGAATGAGAGTTCCTGTCATTCCACATCCTCGACAGCATTTGGTGTAGTTAGTGTTCAGAATTTTCACATTTCTAATTGGTTACTATGATTGTTTTGGTTTGTTGTGATGACTTCAATTTTCTCTTTCGTGACCTTGAGAAAAGATATCAGGTGGTAGTCAGGTTGTTGTGTGTAGTTGAATGGATTATTGTTGTTACTTAATACAAAGATTTTGAAATAAGCATTCATACTGCAAAAATAAGTCCAAAAATTTCTCTGAATTGTTCACTTAGTGGAGAAGGACATTTAACACCTTGGAAACAATTTTCTCCTCGTCTCTTATCTCTTTCACCACTATTTCTTTGTCATTCTCTTGATATTTTTGTGAAAACTGTTCATTGATATTCACTAATGTTTCATTGGTGTATTAATGTGCACTCATTAAATAGGTATTTTTAAGAAATCATTCAACACAAAGCACTGAACAAGGAAAAGAATAATGAATAAAACATGCCCCTTCTCTCAAAAGCTTGGAATTTGGTGGAAGGATATAAATAAACATAATATACATGCATATTTATAGTTACAGATGCTGCAAAAACTGTCTTTAAAGAGGACCACTGTCAAGTTCTTCCTTTCTTGTATCTAAATGCTGCTTCCTACAAACAGAGGTGAACTGTGTTTCCTCACAGTTTGAATCTAGTCTGGATTTGGTGACTTTCTAGACCAAAAGAACATGGGAGAGTTCACATTCTGAGACTTCTGAGTCGAAGTATAAGATACATTCCACCTTCTACCTGGGTATCTGAGAGAAGGCAGCTACTAGGTAAGAAGCCAACTTTTGACGGCAACGTTTTGCCTAAGTCCAAAATAGCCCTGTGGAGAGGTCTTATGAAAAGAGACAATGCTAACCAGCCAGCCCACAGCTTTCCAGTCATCTCAGCTGAAGAACTTGATATGTGAGTGAAGACCCCCAGCACAACTGAACCTTCAGATGATTCCAAGTCCAGCAACTACTGACTGTAGCAGGCATGGGGAACACCAATGAAGATCATGGGTCTGAGCCCTGTTAACATACAGAGCCATGAACCATAATAATATTTATTTTCAATCACTAAGTTTTGGGATGGTTTGTTATGTAAAAAATACATAAATAGAAATGATGTGTTTATATTTACATATATATATTATATATAAGATATATAACAGAAATAATAGGCACTATATTAATATGCATATGTCTGTATGTCTGTATATATGAAACACAGACAAAAAGGCCTTAGTCGACCAAATATGGAGAAATAGGATTGGATTGATGGAGAAAACTCAGAGAGAAAGGGCTGTAGAGAAGCCGTTCTCTGATAATATACGAATGCTTCAAACTTGAATGCAACACGTAATTGTGTCAAACTCTACCAGCTGATAAACAAGCTCATTTCCTCCTCTTCCAGTTCTTCTTGGCCTTCCTTGCAGTTTAGATAGGGTCACATGATGGCATTTCAGCAAATAAGAGTGGAAACGTGTGTGTAAACTTCAAAATGTAAACTATATCCTTTTTTTCTTTCTTCCTCACTTTGTTTCCTTCCTTCTTTCCTTCATTTATTCCCTTTTTATCTTCTTTCTTTCTATTCTTCATTTGCTTTTCTAAACAGTCATGCACTTTGAAAAATATGTTATATTTTATCATGTATTCCTCTGATTTTCTAGTCTAAACTCCTTCCTGTGGAATAAAGTCTTTATAAATATCTCTTTCTTAAATCTACAATCTTATTTCTTTTCATTCTTCTTTCCCATTTCTGTCTTTCAACACTATAGGAACTCAAGAAAATATTCTAATGATCTGAGCTTCTCTCATGCGATCCTCTCTGCCTCTGTACTCACTGATAGCTTGGTTTCCTCCTTTTCATCTTTCAAATCTTATTTCAGGGCCACTCCTCTGAGAACCTCTCCTGACTTGCCTATTCAACAATTCATTATACATTCTCAAAGCACCCTGCTCTGTTCCTTTGCCAAATGGACACATTTTGCGCTATATATTTATTTGTGTAATATCCATATTCTCTATTAAAATGTATATTCTGTGAGGCCAGAGACAGTAATTTCTTTCCCCTGACTATATGCTGAATGGTTAGCATAGTCCCAAGAACATGGTAGATAACATATTTATTCTCATAAATAAAAGAGCATTTTATATTTATCCAATTAAATGCAATTTAATTTGGTTTCTGTTATTTACTATTAGCTAACCATATTTCATCCAATTGAATAAGATTACATTTCAGGTTTGTGTTGATATGATAGCAAAACATTCTTTAACTTCTTTTCACAATTATATTTATTCCAGTCACTATAAATTAACATACAAAAAAGTTAAGTAGAATTTTCAGCATACTTTAAAAAAGTCCATGATAGGTTCAAAAGTACATGTGATGAATTTCTTAATTTCTGGGTACTTCTGAAGAAATCTTAGAAACTATTTTTATTGCTTTCAAAGCAACCACGCATAACATATGAACCAGGTATAGCTGAGAAAAATAATAAGAAATATTATTAATCATTGGTTGAAGTCTATTTGCATTGTTTATCCTGAATATGTAGTCCTAAATGCCCAAGGACAACGTATGAAAGTATTCCTTTTCACTTTCTCATGAACCTGGCATGATGAGAAAAAAAAGACCAGTTTACTTGACAAATTTTCAGCCAGAAATTCTACAATCTTTTTTAAATATCAAGTGAAAAAGAGAAATTATAAATTTATATTAACCTCAATATCTAAAATGGGTATCAATATGTTATTTTTCATTGACTTTGAAGATGTACTTTTCCCATTAACTTTAAATTTTGACTTGGAGTTTAAAAATGTTAACCCTTTCTCAGGGTTGCTTATAAAATGATCCCTTGCAGATCAGTGTGTATGCAAGGGGAGAATGGGAAGTAGATTGTGCATTTGATTATTTAGGGGCTACATAAAAGATATTTTATGCCTTTATTTAAATGTAGAAATTATATATACACACATGCAGACATGTGTGTACACATATACATACGCAAGTACATGTATGTGTATATGTACTTATCTTTGCTACTGGCACAGATGTAACAGATCAACAGAAAAGAAAGGGAGATCTGCTACGTTTTACTTTTGAAATTTATTCATTTTTCTTTCTATTTTTAAAACTTTTTTCCACCTTTATTGAGATATAATTGACATATAACATTGTGTAACTTTAAAGTGTACAATATGTTGATTTGGCACACTTATATATTGCAAAATGATTACCACCAGAGCGTCAGCTAACACCTTCATCACATCACATATCTACCACTTCCTTTTTGTGGTGAGAACATTCAAAATCTATTCTCTTAGTAAGTTCAAGTATATAAGACAGTATTATTAACTATAATCACCATGTTGTACATCACATCCCCAGATCTTATTTGTCTTATAACTGGATGTTTTTTTGCTTTGACCAACATCTCCTGATTTCCCCCACCCCCTGGCAACCACCATTCTATTCTCCGTCTCTACAAGTTTGGCTTTTTTAGATTCACGTATAAATGAGATCATAGTGTCTTTCTCTGTCTGATTTATTTTGCCTAGCATAACGCTCTCCAGGTCCACTCATATTGTTATTGCAAATGGCAGGAATTCCTTTTTTCTTAGAGATGAATAATATTCCATTATACACACACAGACAGACAGGCATCCCATATTTTCTCTTGGAAGATGTGGATCAAAGATATATTCATCTGTTGACAGATATTTAGGTAGTTTCCATATCTTGGCTATTGTGAATAATGCTGTAATGAACATGGGAGGGAAGATATCACATCAAGATCCTGTTTTCATTTTCTTTGGATACATACGCAGAAGTGGGATTACTAGATCATATAGTAGTTCTATTTTTAATTTTTTGAGGAATTTTTGTATTTCAGTCATATCTGTTCTAATGTCTCCTCTTTCATTTCTGATTTTATTTATTTGAATCCTCTCTCTCTTTTTGGGGGGTAGTCTATTTAAAGGCCTGTCAATTTCGTTTACCTTTTTAAAAACCAGCTCTTAGTTTCACTGATCTTTTTATTGTTTTTTGAGTCTCTATTTCATTTATTTCTTCTCTGATCTTTGTTATTTCCTTTCTTCTGTTGACTTTGGGCTTATTTTGCTCTTTTTTTCTGAGTTCCTTATAGTGTAAAGTTACTTTATTTGAGATCATTCTTTTTTTTTAATGTATGCATTTATTCCTAAAAACTTCCTGCTTAGACTGTCTTTGCAGCATCCTATAGGTTTTGTTATGTTGTTTTCATTTTCATTTGTTTCAAGACTCTCTTTTTATTTCTTTTCAGATTTCTTCTTTGACTCATTGGATGGTCAGGAGTGTATTGTTTAATTTCCGCATATTTGTGAATTTTCAAGCTTTCCTCCTTTTATTGATTCCTATTTTCATACCACTTTGATTGGAAAAGATACTTGCTATGATTTCAATCTTCTTATATCAGCTAAGACTTATTTTATGATCCAACATATGATCTATGCTAGAGAATGTCCCATGTGCTCTTGAGAGGAATTTGTACTCTGTTGTTGTTGGGTGGAATGCTCTGTGTATGTCTTTTAGACTCATTTGGTCTAAAAGTTTGGTTCAAGTCCAATGTTTCCTTTTTGATTTTCTGTCTAGCTGATATAGCCATTGTTGAAAATGGGGTATTGAAGTCTCCTACAATTTTGTATTGTTGTCTATTTCTCCCTTCATATCTGTTAGAATTTGTTTAATATATTTATGTGCTCTGATGTTGTGTGCACATATATTTATGATTTTTACACATACCTTCTTGATGGATTGATCCATTTATCATTATATGACAACCTTTCTTTGTCTCTTGTTATTGTGTTTTGCTGAAAGTTTTTTGTGTCTGATGTAAGTATAGCTACTTCCAGTCCCTTTTGTTTTCTATCTGCAAGGGTTATCTTTTTCTATCCCTTTGCTTTGAGCCTAAGTGTGCCCTTAAAGCTGGAGTGAGTGTCTTGTAGGCAGCATATAGTTGGGTCTCGTTATTCATCCAGTGACGGGATGTCTTCTGTTTGGAGAATTTAAGCCATTTACAATTAGAGTAATTATTGATAGGTAGGGGCTTACTAATGCCACCTTATTATCTGTTTTCTGGCTGTTTTGTACTTCCCTTGTTCATGTTTTGTCCTATCTTACTGCCTTCTTTTGTGAATTGATGATTTTCCCTAGAGACATACTTTGGTTCCCTTTTCTTTATTGTTTGTGAATCTACTGTAGGTTTTTGCTTTGTGGTTACCAAGAAGATTACATAATTATATCTTACAGATATACAAGTTTATTTCTGGCTGATAACAACTTAACTTCAATCACATACAAAAACTTTACACTTTTATTCTCCTTTTATGTTTTTAGCATCACAATTTACCTCTTTTTTATTGTATATTCATTAACAAATTATTGTTGCCATATTTTTAATACTCTTGTCCTTTAACCTTTATACTAGGGTTAAGTGGATGGCACTCCACTCTATTACAATATTAGAGTATTCTGAATCTGAGTATATACTTATTGTTACCAGTGGGTAGTATATATTCATGTTACTAATTAATATTCTTTTATTTCAGCTTGAAGAACTCCTTTTAGGATTTCTTGTAAGGTAGATCTAGTGGTGATGAATTCCCTCAAGCTTTTGTTTGTCTGGGAAAGTCCTTATCTCCCCTTAATTTCTAAAGGATAACTTTTCTGGATATAGCATTATTTGTTGGCAGTTTTTCTCTATCAGCACTTTGAATATATCATCAACTTTCTCCTGACTTGCAGGGTTTCTGCTGAAAAATCTTCTGATAGCCTTATATGGATTCTCTTGTAAGTTATAAGCTTTTATACTCTTTCTATATTTAAGATTCTGACTTTCTCTTTGTTTTTTGACAGTTTTTTTTATAATGTGCCTTTCAATAAGATCTCCTTGATTTGATTTTGTTTGGTGACCTATGAGCTTCATGAACTCCCCAAATGTCTTCCCAGATTTGGGAAGTTCTTGGTCATTATTTCTTTAAATAAGCTTTCTGCCCCCTTTCTCATTCTCTTCTTCTTGTGTATCACCAGTGATGCATAAATTGGTCCTTTTGATGATATACCATAGCTCATGTAGGCTTTCTTCATTATTTTTCATCCTTTTTCTTTTTTCTCCTCTGACTGGGTAATTTCAAAGTTCTTCATTCTCTCTGATTCTTTTTCTGCCGGATCAAGTCTGCTGTTAATACCTCTATTGCATTTATTATTTCATTCATTATATGATTCGGCTCGAAAATTTCTGTTTGGTTCTTTTTTATGATTTCTATCTCTTTGTTAAACTTGTTATTTTATTTTTTTCCTGATTTCATTGAATTGTCTTTTTTGTGGGTTTTTTGTTTGTTTTTTGTAGCTCGAGTTTCCTCAAAACAGCTATTTTGATTTCTTAGAGATCTCTATACCTTTGGGTTCAGTTACCAGGTGACTATTGTGATACTTTGGTGGCATCATATTTCCTTTTTTCCCATTGCTTGTAGTTTTGTGTTGCTGTCTTCACATTTGAAGTAGCAGTCACCTCCTCCAATCTTTACTAACTGCCTCTGGGGGAGAAATACTTTCTGTCAGCATTGCTAGAGATTCTGAGGCTTTCTCAGACCTTTTACACAAGCAACTGCTCCACACTTCTTGCTTCCTCTCATGGCAGAATTTTTAAGCTTGTGAGCCTTCTCTGGATCCTGCAACACACCAGATTCTTCCAACTTCCTGTCCAGGCTCACTAGCTGTCTGCCAAAGCTCACTTGTACCATCATCAAGGACATGCACAGGGAGCTGACCACAGGGTAGTGGGGGATGGGGTGTGTGGGTGAGGGACATGGAGCACTGAGAGTTCCTGGGACCAGTTGAGGGATCCACCAGTGAGACATTTTCAGCAGCTCATGGGTGGGCTTCTTGATGAAATCTGCAATACAGTTAGAATCCACGTCTCTTTAATGTCCTCTGAGATTCCTAGCTGCTACTCTCCCGGACTCTTTCTGACCCCCAGTAATGGAGATTCCAATTTTGTATTCTGGATGTGGTGAGAGCAAAATGAGCCCCTTTGGCAGTGTCCCATACAGCTGGGGAAAGCAGATACTCACTTACACGCTCTCTCTTTCCCCTTGTGGGACAAATCACAGGCCAGGGAAATCTTTTCTTCACTCTAAGCTGTGTCTCCTTGGAGGATAGTTGACATTCATGAAGTCAAATTGTTACATTTACCCACTTCAGTGCATCCAAATTCATATATATATATTTTGTTTAACAGAATGTTGAAACTTCTTTAGAAACCTAGCCTTCCACAAAACCTCTCTTGTCTCTGAGTGATTGTGTAAGCCAGTGTTCTCCAGGGTCTCTCATACTGTGGCAGAGAGATTGGAGCTGGTTCATGGGCCACTGAAGGGACCACAGCCCAGACTGAGGTGTGTCTCTACCTATTATCTGATGCATGGGTGGGTGAGACTTCCCCTAAGTCCCTTGGTATATGATGCTGGATCCCACAGATTCCTCAGAGGCACTTCAGCCTGTGGATGATGCTGAATTATTGTTGTCGGGAAGGGGACAAAAACGAGAGAGGTCTTTTGCTGCCATGATGCCAACAGCATTCTTCTTACTTTCTCTTTGATAAATACACTCAAACTGGATGGGCCTATTCCTATAAAAAGGATAATATATGCACGTATTTCATCATTTTTTTTTCCATTGCATCAACATGAGAAATATTTTTAATTCATTCTATTTAAAAAACTTTTTGATTTAATATATTTTATTGCATTTCACTTACAAACCAGCATTTGCAAGTAAATTTATTTTTCGGGCATCTCAAGAAAATTTTGATGGCTTACATATGCTATTCCCTCTTTCTCGTCCTTTTAGAGTATAGGGATTTGATAACAGTATTGAGAGAAAGCAAAGAGAACCACTATTCCTGAATGACATTTCAGTGCTATGTAAACACCGATTGTTATGGTTTATTCCAAAGAGAATGGTTGAGATCCTGCTCTTCTCTACATTAACCTCGAAGGTCATACTTCTCTTGCCAAAATCCAGAAAAGTAAAGCATCATGGAAGCAAAAATTACATTCTAAAGCATATATACTCAAGGGCTCCCTCCACCCCTGACTCCCAGACTCTCTGGCAGATATAAAAGGTTTTAGCACAATACATGATAAATCACAATTTTACCCTTTGCAAGTACAGGTAGCAATTTGGTTCTGATTTTGGGGAATTCTCATCTGGGAGTTTGGGACTCACTGATGGTATTGATCAAAATAGATCTTGCGTTCAGAAGGCAAGTTTCTGCAGATTTGACTCACCTCTCTAATCCTGAAGCAGGGAGCTCCTTTTCTGGGGACTTTGGGGCATTCTCAGATGTTGTATTATTTAAAGACCATTTCTTCACCTTGATTTACTGAGAGTAAGTTCTTTTTTCATATTTTAAGCACATCCACACCATTCAATTATTATAGGTTTTAAATCTTTCAGGAAAATGCTTTAAGCAACAAATTATACACCTGCAATGATTGCATCATATTAAAAAGCATTTCACTCAAATATATAACTTGTGTCCACGTGTAACTTAAATGATGTCTTCAAAATTATTTACTAAAGTCTGGTCAATTGAAATAATCAGAAATCAAGCAACTGTGAAAATATTTTCTCCCTTTTCATCCCTGGAGCAAACATTATTTGAAGGGGATTTTCCTGTTCTACCCAGTCAATATAGCTGAACAGCATCTCTAACAGGAAAATGTTTGTAGACATGGTCTCAGTTTTTCTTTTTTCTTTTCTTTTGTTTTGATGTAAAGACTGATCTATGGTATATATATTCCACATATTATTTTGCATGCCTGCTAAAAATGGCCATAATTTGTCCAAGTTGGCAGGCACAGAAATGACCGTTATTCTCTAAAACCACTGACCCAAAACCTTAGTTGTCTTTCAATACTTTGTGGGCTCGATTCACATTCTTGTGAGTTGGTTCTTGTGTGTCTCTGCATTGAGAGTAATTTTCTTGCTTCTAATAGTAACTTGGACGTAAGCCAAATATGGACTATGGATTATCTTGACAAGTTTCTCCTGCTTTAGAAAGCGCATGAGTCCGGAGAAGCGAATGAGTCAACAGTAAGAGGCACAGTGCCCCTTTTTCTCACATTTGAGCTTGCAGCGGGAGCAAATATCCTGAATTAAAGTTATCATGAGAAAGATCATTTTTTTCTGGTCATACTGACCTGACCAAAGCACCAGGAACTGTGAGAGAACGTATAAGATTTTAAGCCTGAGAATTCATTACCCAAATCACTGAAGGTCACTTTCTTTTTTTAAGAATTGAACTTTTAAAAGTTTACAGGCTTAACTATAGCTACTGTAAATGAATCTTAAGGCCAAAGCAGGACAGAAATCAAAGACAAAGTGACATCATGTCACTAAATTAGGCTAAATTTGTCCTTATCCATGTTTTTATTTTTTTCTTCTTCATATCATAGCACCCACATGCTAAGAAAAGCAGCCTTTTACAGGGACCTGGAAAAGAAAGATTGTAGGTCTTGATGCAGGGCTCATACTGATGTGCTTAAGAAAGATTTCTTAACACCTATTCACCCTTCCTCAAGCTTACATCACTGGGGGATATTGTGCTTTTATAAAGACCCAAATCATTCTCACAGCTGAATGGAAATCATCTCTTTAAAGCCTGCTGCCTCTGCATTTGCGTTACCCTGGGTCTCTCCGCTCTTCATCACTGAGATGACTTCTGCACTCAGCAACATCTGTCACAACATGGTCACTGTTTCACACCAGTGCTATCCATATGTTTGATCAAAGAAATAAACCTGCTCAAAGAAGAGATTTATTGTACACTAGAGAGATGAACTAAGGGTTCTCTAAACTCTTGGGAGCATTCTATATTTTCTAGTTACTTAGCTCACCTTTTAGAAACAAATAAGAAATGCCATTGACTAGCCTTCTCCTCAACAACTACTCCTCTCGATTCAGTCAAGCTTAAAGTACTAAATCCATTTTTCAAAGGTCAGCATATATTACAGACTAAGAAGAGTGGGTAGTGTCTTTATTTTACATATAAATATGCTGTAATTTAACAAGGAATTTGGAAGAATAAAGATTCACTTATAATTTAAAAAGAAATAAAATCCTTTGAAAGTAGTTAAGAGAAATTAAGTATCATTGTATAATGGGGAAAATTTAGATTCAGTTTTAAGTTGTAATATATGATCACTTATAAGCTTTCTTGCATAACAGTAATTGGGGTATATTTGTAGGACAGAGAGAAAATTCTACTTTATTTCATAATTAAAATATATTAAAATGACTTTTTCTTTGAAAATAATATTTCTGCTTTAGTAAATATAAATGAAATTCCAGCAATAATATACACATATACACACATTTTTGAGCAATACGGTAATATATGTTTAATCATTTTCCATGCTCTACCAAAGCTTCCTATCTAAGTGTAGTAATAAATATTTCATTTAGTATAACCAAGGAAGTAATAATTTCCTGTTTAAAGAATTTACCAAATAACTTCAACTTACCTTAAAATTTACCCTGTTAAAGTACAGAACTTAAAAACAAATATGCAAAACAAAAATAATAAAAAATAAGAATATAAGTAAATGAAAATAAATAAAAGTGAAAAAAAATATATGTATATATAGTAGAGATCATTATACCTGGCACTTAAAGTTAATTCCTATATTCTGTTTATTGCCAGCTATGTTTTTCAGAAGTAATTTTTCCTTACTTTAAGTTAGTGTCTTGAATTTTTATGTGCTATTATTAGTTACTTAGAATCTTTTCTTGAATAAGACTGTCTAAAACACACACACACAAAACAATTGTTTGACATAGAATAAACACACAAAACAATTATGTGACATAGAAAAACATTACTTTTATTTCTTAAAAAATATGCTGAACTTGTCTAAATATTTCTGTGTGACTGAGCGTTATAACATTACCATTAATAATATTATTATGCTTCTGTGTAGTGACACCCTCAAGGAGCTCTGAGAGCTTTAAAATTATTTGACTCTAGGATAAAAGATATTATACCAATCTAATTCCTGCTATTCTGTTTTTTCCTTCGTTATCAGCTATGCTATTTCTTGGTGTGTGAGTTTGTGCTTGTGTGTGTGTGTGTGTGTGTATGTACGTATGTACAAATATCCATATACATCTATGTATGTATAATACAATTACCGAGTGGCCCTCTAAGGAAGAAGTTTGTTTACAAACATGAAAATGCCTTTGGAAAATTTATTACAGCTTGGGGACTCTTAAAATAAACCTAGTACTTTCCAGTTCTTAGATGAATGTATAGCAGATAATTCATTCTTCATGAATATGGAGTATATTAATGTAAGACAAGCAATGAAACGATTACAGCACTATTAAAATCATGAGTCAGAGAAGCACTGGTTAGGCTTCGAAATCAGAAAGCCAAATAAAAATAATTTATAATCAAAATTAACCCTGACATTTGCTTAATGCATCACAATGGAGACTGGCATTCTTGCTCTTAACAAGTTTAACTAAAACCATTTCTTCTGTGAGTGCTACAATTAATTGTTGTTGTTTATTTAGTTAAGGACAAAATAAAGTGATTTGTATGCAACTTGGGGCAATAAAAAAATGGCAACCTTTGTGGTAGACTAGTATTCTGTGAAAAACTTCTTACAATATTAAAAAGCAGAAAAAAGCAATTTGGATATAACCACTCGAACAATTTTAAATATAGTTTATTAAAATTTCTTCTTTCTTTATAGTTTTTCTTTTGTCAAGCATATAAGCACCCATGGTTCAATTTTAATAATTCCAGTCTGTATACAAACACACACATACAAATATAATGGTGCCCACTGTATGGTCCTTGCAGAAGTTTAAGAGTTCAAAACCACTTTATGGTGAATTTAGTCTAGTATTTTGTCCTGTGGTCTCTTCCAGTTATTAAATGATAATTTTCTGCTTTTATTACACTTTTCATTGTCTATAATAAGTCTAATTCCATAGTGCCTCAAGCATTTGTTACTAATATGAAACTCTACTTTAAAAAATAAATTTTCAGTCCTCCACTTCAGGGAAGATGGAGTAGCTGTATTTTCCTGTATTCGTCCCATTAAATGACTTTATAAACTGTAGGCATTATTTATGAAACACACATAAGAAAACTTCTGAAAGGCAAAGAAGGGCAGAAACTTGTGAAAAGACAAAGAAGAAAGACTAGTTAGGAACCTGAGGATCCAGAGAAAGACGTTTGTGGATTCCCCGGATTTTCTTTCTGCCTCTTATAGCCTAGACTTGGATCTAAAGAAGCTGAAAACTGGGTATGCCAACAAGCACAGGAGAAAAAAAGCCCCACAAAGCCTCCCCTCTCTAGCAAAAGAACCAGGAAAGCAGGAGACTAGAAGTAAAAGCTTTAAAGAATAACTGGTCTACTCCAACCACACACACACCCACACCCACACACACCCAATCTGGGGACTTAACCCCAACTCCAAATTACCAAGTTTGCTTGGAGATCTGAGGCTTCCACCTTTGCCAGGCAGTAATGAGTGTATTTTACTTCTCTCCATTGGGGTAGTATCAGAGAAGGCCTAGTGAAGAGTGAGAACTTTCACTTTTGCACAGAAGTAATGAGGCCAAACTTCCTCTCCCCCTCCATGAGGAGTGAGTGAGTGGAGAACATGTGGAGAGAGGTAATGAGCCTCTGCTACTTTTCCAAGTCAGAGAGTTAGCAGTGCAGGTCTAGTGGGAAGCTGGAACTGCAATCTTCACACACCAGTAATAAGAGACACTCTAGGGTGTCAGCTTAAGCCAAGGGGGAACTTGGACTTCTACTTCAACCCAGCAGTCATGAGGCAATAACCACCTCCACACCAAATCAATGTCAGAAGAAGCCAGCCAAAACAGAAGGTTTAAATAAGATTGAGAGTCTCATAATATAAGGTCCAAAATGTCGAGAATTTAATTAAAAATCACTTAAAGTATCAAGAACTAAAATAATCTCAAATTGAAGGGAAAAGATAATGAATAGATGCCAACAGAGAGATGTCAGGGATGTTAGAATTATCTGACAAATATTTTAAAGCAGTCATCATTAAATTGCTGCAACAAAAAATTGTGAACAGACTTCAAAAAAAAAAAAATAATCTCAAAAAAGACAGAAAAAGTCTCAGCAAAGAAATAGAAGATATACAGCAGAATCAAATGTAAATTTTAAAACTGAAAAAGTAAAATATGCTTTCCCCACAGAAAAACAAAGAATAGCTCAATTAAAAAAACAAGGAATGACCTCACAGCAGAACGGAGGAGATAGAGGAAAGAATCATTGAACTTGAAAATAGAACAAAGGAAATTATCCAATATGATTAGGGAGAAAATGAACTGAAAAATAAAATGAACACAGCCTTGGCGACCAACTGGTGGCAGTACACTACTGGTAGAAATATAAAATTATGCAGCCATTATGGAAAACACTATAAAGATACCCCTCAAAAATTAAAAGTAGAACTAGCATATGATTCAGCAATCCTACTTCTAGGTAATTAGCCAAAAGAATTGAAATCAGAATCTTAAAGAGATAACTTCCTTACCATGTTCATTGTATCATTTCTCATAATAGCCAAAATGTGGAAATGATCTAAATGTCCATCAACAGATGAATAGATAGAGAATATGTGCTATATACATACAATGGAATGTTATTCAGCTCTAAAAAAGAAGGAAATCCTACCATGTGTGACAACAAAGATGAACATTGAGGACCTTATAGTAAGTGAAATGTCAGTCACAAAAGGACAAATGCTCCATGATTTCACTTTTATGAAGTATATAAAATAGTCAAACACATTGGAGCAGAGAGTAGAATGGTGGTTACCAGATTTCAGGAGCAGGAAGAAATAGGAGTTGTTATTAAATGGGTAAAAGTTTCTGTTGGAAAGATGATTAAGTTCTAGAGATTTGCTGTACATCCTCATGCCTGTAGTTAATGATACTATATTGTAGAAATATAAATTTGTTAAGAGGGTAGATCTCATGTCAAGTTTTCTTACCACAATAAAAAAACAAAAATAATGAATGACCTGCCAAAAAGAAACCATCAGGCCCAGATGGTTTCACTGGTGTATTCTTACAAATGTTAAGGATAGGTAACCAATTGTTTAAAATCTCTTTCAAAAAAGTAGAAGCAGAGGAAATACTTCCTAACTCATTCTACGATGTTAGCATTATCCTAATATCAATACCAAATAAAAATATTACAAGAATGGAAAACTACTTACCTATATCTCTTATGAATAGATGCAAAAATCCTCAAGAAAATCTTAGCAAATCAAATCCAAAAATATATCAAAAGAATCATACGCCATGATCAAGTGGGATTTATTTCATATATATAAGGCTCGTTCAACATTCAAAAATCAATTAATATAGGGGACGGCTTTGTGGCTCAGTGGCTGGGTTGGCACTTCCAATTCGGCAGCCCGGTGTTCGCTGCTTTGGATCCCAGGTGTGGACATGGCACTGCTTGGCACGCCATGCTGTGGTAGGCATCCCACCTATAAAGTGGAGGAGGATGGGCACGGATGTCAGCTCAGGGCCAGTCTTCCTCAGCAAAAAGAAGAGGACTGGCAGCAGATGTCAGCTCATGGCTAATTCTTCCTCAAAAAAAAAAAAAAAATCAACTAATATAATCTCTCACATCATTAGGTTTAAGAAAAATCACAGATCATATCAACAGATTTTCTTTTTAAAAAAGTTTTTAACAAATTCCAATATCTATTCATGATAAAAACATTCAACAAACAAGAAAGAGAAGGGGACTTCCTCAAATTGATAGGGAACACCTACAAAAAACCCACAGCTAAGGGGCTGGCCCCGTGGCTGAGTGGTTAAGTTCTCGCGCTCCGCTGCAGGCGGCCCAGTGTTTCGTTGGTTTGAATCCTGGGTGCGGACATGGCACTGCTCATCAGACCACGCTGAGGCAGCGTCCCACATGCCACAACTAGAAGGACCCACAACGAAGAATATACAACTATGTACGGGGGGCTTTGGGGAGAAAAAGGAAAAAATAAAATCTTTAAAAAAAAAAACAAAACAAACCCATAGCTAACATTTTACTTAATGGTGAGAAACTAGATGCTTTTTCATTAAGATTCGGAGCAGGCAAGGAGGTCCCCTCTCACCACCCTTTTTTTTTAAATGTCATACTGTAATTGTTAGCTAAAGCAGTTAGACAAGAAAAGCAAATAGAAAATACACAGACTGAAAAGTAAAAATAAAACTTTCTTTGTTCACAGATGACATGAATGTCCATAAAGAAATCCTAAAGTATCAACAAAAAATCTCCTAAAGCTAACAAGTGATTATAGCAAATTTGCAATCTACAAAATTATTGGACAAAATTCAATTGCTTTCCTATGTATCGGTAATTAACAATTGGAATTTGAAAATAAGAGACAATATCATTTAAGGTTACACATAAAATGAAATAAGTATGAATACAAAAAACTATATGCATCTCTCTTTAGATCTATTTTTAGAAAAATACAAAATTCTGATGAAAGAAACAAAATAAGATCTAAATAAATGGATGGATATTCTGTACTCATGTATTGGAAAACAGTATCTGTAAGAAGTCAAATCTTCCAATTTTGATGTATAGATTCAATGCTATCTCAGTCAAAATCCCAGCATGGTACTTTGTAGATTTCTATAAACTGATTCTCAAGTTTATATGGAAAAGCAAAAGACCAGATTAGCCAATACAAAACCAAAGTAGACAAGGAAAGTCAACGGACTCACACAACTCAACTTCAAGGTTTACTATAAAGCTACAATAATCAAGACAGAATAGTATTGCTAAGAGAATGGACACATAGTTAAATGGAACAGAAAAACATCCTGGAGACACACCAAGGCAAATATAGTCAACCAACGTTTTACAAAGAAGCAAAGGCAATTTAATAGAGACAGGATACTCTTTTCGACAAATGATGCTGGAAGTATTGAACTGTTATATGCAAAAAAAGAATGTAGATATAGGTCTACACCTTTCATAATATTAACTCAAAACTATTGACCATTGACCTAAATGCAAAACAACACAGAACCTTCCAGAAGAAAACACAGGAGGATATCTTCATGACCGTGGTTTTGGTAGTGACTTTTTAGATACAAAACCAAAATCACGATCCATGAAAAAAAAAGTTATACTTTATGAAATGAAACACGTCTCCCCCACAAAATACAATGTTAAGATAATAAAAAGACAAGCAACAGACTGAAGGGAAAATTTTGCAAAAAAAAGAAGCATACTTGATGAAGGACTTACAGCCAAAATATGCAAAGAACCCTTAAAATTAAACAAGAGAAAAACAAAAAATCCAACTTAAGAATGAGAAAAAGATCTGAAAAGTCACACCATCAAAGATACATAGATGAAAAGGGAGTATATGAAGATATGCTCACCAGTATTTTTCATTAGGAAAATGCAATATTAAATATGATACCACTGCACGTCTATTAGAATTGCTAAACTCCCAATACTGACAATAACTGCTGGGAAAGATGTAAAGCAGAAAGAACTCTCATGCAGTTGCTGGCGGGAATCAAAAATGGGACAGTGATTTTGGAAGAATGGCAGTTTCTTACAAAATGAAGCAGATTCTTGGCATAGAATCTACTAATTATATTCCTAGGTACTTATCCAACTGATTTGAAACCTATGTTCAAAGAAAGACCTGCTTGCAAAATCTTATAGTAACTTTTTTCATAATCACCAAGAACTGGAGGCAATCAAAGTGATCTTCAATAGGTGAATGGAGAAACAAGTTGCATTAATCTATACAACTGAAAATTATTCTGTGATAAAAAGAAAAATATGAGCTATAAATTTACAAAAATTATATAAAGGAAGCTTAAATGCATATTGCTAAGTGAAATAAGGCAGTCAGAAAATCCTGCATGTTGTATTATTCTAATTTATGAATTCTAGAAAAGGCAAGATTATAGACTGTAAAAGGATAGTGGTTGCCAGAAGTAGCAGAGGGTGCCAGGGAGAGGACTGAATAGATAAAGGATGGGATTTTTAGGGCTATGAAGTTATTTTGTATAACGTTGTACTGGTGGATACATGACATTTTGAATTTATCAAAATTTATGGAAAATGAAAATACAAAGAATGGACCTTAATGGGTGCAAATTAAAAAACAATAATTATTTAGGAGAGCAGAGGATCCAAAGAAGGAATGTAGGAAAAAACTATCTGCTTTTGAGATGTCTAAATCAATCTCTTTATAGAGAATTGGGGGAAAATGCAGACATAAGTACCTTTGGTAATGTGTGAAGTGTATAAGATGCAGGCAAAAGAAACTGTGCATGAACACTATGCACTAGCTGATAAAGTTGTTTTCCAACAGCGCTAACAATTACGACACAGCTATACACATCTTCCATGTTACATTTTGTTTTGTTACATATCTCATTTTTTCTTCTTTTCCTCTTGCAATACATTATTTTGCCTTAAGTGAGTATATCTAAAGTAACGATGTCATTCCTTTAAGGATTTTTTCACTATATATTTTTTACTTAATATCTTAGTGTTTGCTGTAGTGCTCACAATATACAACTCATTTTACCAAAATCTACTTCTGATTTATGCTGATTTAATTACAGTAAAATGTGTAATTGTCAATTTTTAACTTTATTCCCTCTTGCCTCCCTTTTCTGTGCTATTGTTATATATAACATATTTATATATGCTACAAATGCAACAATAAATTGTTTTCCTCATTACTTTATTTCGTCTTTTCCATATAGCTTATGTCTTTTTTGTTCCACAGTTCCTCCATTATCGGCTTCTTTTGTGTTAAATAGGTATCTTATAACGTGCCACTTAAATTTTTTATTTGTTTTGTTATATATTTAGAGTTATTTCCTAAATGGCTGCACTGAAAGTTACCATTAATATCTTAATTTACAAGATTCTAGTTCATGTTAATAATAATTTAATTTCCATAGTATATAAAAACTTTCATTTTACATACTCTGTTTCACCCTTCATGTCACAAATTATATCTTTATACATTGTATTTCCATCAGAAAGACTTATTATTACTACCTTTTGTGGTTGCCTTTTGAGTCTCATAGGATAAAAAAGGGAGTTCAAAGAAAAATACATTTATACTGTCCTTTTTAAGATACTATTATCAACATACAGTTAATATACTGTTCAATTCACCCATATAAAGTGATTAATTCAAAAGTTTTTACTATAGTCACAGATATGTGCACCATTATTACAGTCAATTTTAGACCTTTTTTGTTAATTTATTATTTTTTTATTGCAGTAACATTTGTTTATAGCATTATACAAATTTCAGGTGTACATCGTAATATATTTCAAATTCTGTATAGACTACACCATGTTCACCATTCAAAGACTAATTAAAATTCATCACCACACATATGTGCCTAATCACACCTTTTGCCCTCCTCTGTCTCTTCTTCCCTTCTGGTAACCACCAATCCAATCTCTATTGCTGTGTATGTGTTTGTCATTGTTTTTATATTCTACTTAGGAGTGAGATCATATAGTATTTGACTTTCTTCCTCTGGCTTATTTCACTTAGCAAAATACCCTCAAGTTCCACCCATGCTGTCACAAATGGCTGGATTTCATCATTTCTTATGGCTGAGTAGTATTCCATTGTGTATATATACCACATCTTGTTTATCCATTTGTCCCTTGACTCAGGCTGCTTCCAAGTCTTGGCTGTTGTGAATAATGCTTGTGATGAACATAGGGGTGCATATATCTTTATGCATTTGTATTTTCAAGTTCTTTGGCTAATTACCCAGCAGTGGAATAGCTGGATCTTATGGTAAATCTACACTTAACTTTCTGTGGAAACTGCATACTATTTTCTATAGAGGCTGCACCAGTTTGCCCTCCCACCAGCAGTGTATGAGGGTTCCCTTCTCTCCACATCCTCTCCAACACTTATTGTTTCCTGTCTTGTTAATTATTGCCATTCTGATGTGAGTGAGGTGATATCTCATTGTAGTTTTGCTTTGCATTTCCCTGATAATTAATGATGTTGAACATTGTTTCATCTGCCTTTGGCATTCTGTATATCTTCTTTGGAGAAATCTCTGTTCAGATCTTTTGCCCATCTTTTAATTGGGTTGTTAGTTTTTTTGTTGTTGAGATGTGTGAGTTCTTTGTATATTTTGGATATTAACCCCTTATCTGATATGTGGTTTGCAAATATTTCTCCCAATTTTTAGATGGTCTTTTTGTTTTGTTGATGGTTTCCTTTGCTGTGCAGAAGTTTTTTGTTTGATTTTGTCCCATTTGTTTATTTTTTCTATTGTTTTCCTTGCACAGTCAGACATGGTACTGGAAATAATGCTACTAAGAGAAATGTCAAAGAGCGTACTGCCTAGTTTTCTTCTGGGAGCTTAAGGGTTTCAGATCTTACATTCAAGTCTTTAATCCATTTTGAGTTGATTTGGGGGCATTGTGGAACATATGGTCTACTTTCATTCTTTTCTCCATTGCGTGTTCTTGTCTCCCTCATCAAAACTTAGTTGTCCATATATGTGTGGACTTATTTCTGGGCTCTCAATTCTGTTCCGTTGATTTATGTGTCTGTTTTTGTGCCAGTACCATGCTGTTTTGGTTACTATGGCTTTGTTGTATATTTTGAAACAAAAGAGTGTGATATCTCCAGCTTTGTTCTTTTTTCTCAGGATTCCTTTGGCTATTTGGGGTCTTTTGTTCTTCCATATAAATTTTAGAATTCTTTGTTCTGTTTCTGTGAAAAACGTTGTTGGAACTTTGATTGGGATTGTGTTGAATCTATAGATTGCTTTAGGAAGTATGGACATTTTAACTATGCTAATTCTTCCAATCCAGTAGCATGGAATATCTCTCCATTTCTTTGTGTCTTCTTCAATTTCTTTCAACGATATTTTATAGATTTCAGTGTACAGGTCTTTTAGCTCTTTGGTTAAGTTTATTCCTAGGTATTTTATTCTTTTGGTCACAGTTGTAAGTGGGATTATATTCTTAATTTCTCTTTCTGCTACTTCGTTGTTGGTGTATAGAAATGCAACTGATTTTTGTATGTTGATTTTGTATCCTGCAACTTAACTGTATTCATTTATTATTTCTAAAAGTTTTTAGTGGATTCTTTAGGGTTTTCTATATATAAAATCATGTCATCTGCAAGTAGTGACAGTTTCACTTCTTCCTTTCCAATTTAGATCCCTTTTATTTATTTTTCTTGCCTGATTGCTCCAGCTAGGACTTCCAATTCTATGTTAAATAAGAGTGGTGAAAGTGGGCATCCTTGTCTGGTTCCTGTTCTTAGAGGGATGGATTTCAGTTTTCGTCCACTGACAATGATGTTAGCTGTGGAATGGTCATATATGGCCTTTATTATGTTGAGGTACTTTCCTTCTATACCCATTTTATTTAGAGTTTTTATCATAAACAGATGCTGTATCTTGTCAAATGTTTTCTCTGCATCTATTGAGATGATCATGTGATTTTTATTCTTGATTTTGTTAATGTGGTATATGATGTTGATTGATTTGCAGATGTTGAACCATCCCTGCATCCCTGGGATAAATCCCACTTGATCATGCTGTATAATCTTTTTCATGTATTATTTTATTCAATTTGCTAGTTTTTTGTTGAGGATTTTTGCATTGATGTTCATTAGTGATATTGGCCTGTAATTTCCTTTTTTTGTGCTGTCCCCATCTGGTTTTGTTATCAGGGTATTGTTGACTTTGTAGAATGAGTTAGGAAGCTTCCCTTCCTCTTCAGTTTTTTGGAAGAGTTTGAGAAGGACAAGTATTAATTCTTTGAATGTTTGGTAGAATTCACAAGGGAAGCCATCTGGTTAGACCATTTTTGATGCCAACCCTGATATCAGTTCACTAACATTTAACCCAGCATATATGGGATTAAAAGCAAAAGCACCCATCCCCTTTCCTTGCTTCTTTAGTTACATTCATATGTAAATATCAGTTTCTTTAAGCTTCCTTTTCCTGAGCTTCACAAGTCAAATAGAAATTACAAATTGTTAAAAGCACAGGTGGCCTGATGCTGGGCTCACACTAAAGTTTTGGCTAATTATAGATCTTTGAAGTTTATTATAGGGAAACTGATATCTAGAAAATATCAAGAAGCTGAAGTTTCCCAGACCCCAACTCCTCTGTGTCCTGGCACCAGACTACACCATCCATCACAGAGGCAGACAACCAAGAACATCTACCTGCAGATTGCCTTATCTTGCCATCCCCCTCTCTGAAAGCAGCCTCACAAGGCCAAATGGAAACTGACGGGAAGGTGCCAACCATCAAGGCCACATGCTCCTCTTCCCTACAAGCAGCCACATTCCCCCCAATCTTTAAAAACCCTTGCCTCCCATCTTTAGAGAAGATGAATTTGAGGGCTTACTCTTGTCTCCCAGCTGACGTCACCCAAAATAAACCCCTTTCTTTGCCATAAGCCTGAAAGTCTAGTTTTCATTTTGGCCCCTCTTGTGTGGTGGGTAAAAGAACCTGTGTTTGTGTCCAGTAACATTTTCATCACCTCAAAAAGAAACCATAGACTTCTAGTTTCCATTTCTGCTTGTAAGGAGTTTGGAAGTCACCATTCCATTCTAACAAGAAGTAAAAAGCTAAGCAGATTGAAAAAACAACAACTCTTCTTGGATCCACTGGAGAGAGGAGGACACAGGGCAAACTACTAATCCCAAGATTGGAGAGACAGGCATGCTAATAACAAAGAACCAGGACTTGTCTGGGCACAGATTTATGAGTAGAAACTAACCCTGAAACCAGTGCTGGGGAAGGAAAACCTGAACTGTTTCAGGGTTTTTCAAATTGCTGAAGGCTCAGTGTGGACAACTCTGAGAGTTAAAAACTCCAGGGGACCCAGTCATAGGGAGGACCTCACAATATTATGAGATTTACCCCCAAGAGCTCCACCAGGTTCCCACAGTAAATATCTCAGAAAAATCCCCTCCTGCTTCCGGCAGAAGGAAGAGAATGGGAACCATTTTGAAATATCCCAAAGCTATCTATTCTTCTTAACAAGCCTGCCCACAGGAGAAAGTCGTTAACTAAAGCCTAATCACCTGGGGTATTATCAGAGCCTATCTGAACTGGGGAAAGGAAATACCCAATCCAGCTGGCTCCAGTCTTCCATGTAGAAGGGAAATACCCAAATACAGCCCAGTGTAACCATCCTGTCTCACATAATGCAAGAGAAAAAAACTGAGAAACACTTTCAAAATTCAAAGACAGAGGCATAGACTCACAAAAAGACTGAGATCCAATCATAGAACTAGAGACTTCTCCTTCCCCAACACCTCACCACCACATTACTGAAGACCCATTTCCAGCAATTCCTTTTACTGATACCTCATGTCCAGCTATCAACAGATTGAAATCCTAAAAACAAAAACAAAAACAAAAACAACATGCTGGCATGGTCATGAGGCCACACCTGTCTCTAACTTAACACCATTAACATTAGAATTGTTTAACTCAGCCCACTATATACTCATGGGCAAAGAAGTATAGAAAATGGCCTCTGATTTAAAGCAATTTATGGACTACCTAAGGGAAATGAGCTTTAGTAAACAAACAAACAAAAAACGAATATATAATAGTTGATGTTAACAAGATAAGAGATGTTGTAAAGCAGCACGAGATTAATTACCTAATAGATGACACAAATATTAGGATTTTTAGGCACTCGGGAGGAAATGATGATAGAAAATAGGAAGAGAAAAGCTTCACAGAGGAGGGAGAATTTTTATTAGGTTGACTATCAGGGCATCTACTGTAAAGTACAGTTATGGACCTTGTAACCAGTTTTCAATATTTCTGTCTATAAATGCATGTTCTTTTTTATTTTTGTATTCTGTATCTGATTTTACTTTATAGTGAACTTCTCAATCCAATTAATCTTTTCTTCCTCACTTGTCTCTCTAATCATAACGTTGACAGTGGAAAATTTCACCCTTTTTATGTGAATTCCCTAGTAAGTGATAATTAAACACTGCAAGTGAGGGAACAGGAATTCCCAACTTAGGAGTTGACAAGGAGCTTTTAACAAACGTTGCCCAATGCATGTTTATATCTAAAGCAAGCTCTTTCATATTCACCACAATTATCAATTTGGATATGTGTCAATACTGTTTTTTTCAGCTGCTGTATTATGATGCAGGCATGTCATAATCAGCTTTGAGATGTGTTACAAATTATTTATTAGTAATAATTGATCACTAAAATCCAGTATTGTGCTTTGCTAATAATTGCCTCATTATCCCTAGTTTGAATCACTACATAGTCTCTTGAATGGAAAATAATAGAATAAAACCATAACTGTCATGGAGAGAATCATGCACAACACAGCATGTGGTCATTAGAGTCTATCATGAGAGGTGGTGTGAGTATGTATTGTGAGTATGTGGTCATGAGACTGCTATCAGTAATACACATTATGTTGGGAAATATACATAACTGACTCCTTTAAAGAATTGTTAGCAAAGGAGAGGTGAACAAAAACTGTTAAGACTAAATTTAACATGGAAGCAAAAATAAATGTGGAGCTTCAGTATAATCTTTCTAAAATGTGTTTTAAAATTGTTGTATTGAACCATTTCTTGAAAATGTAGATTTTTAAAATATCAATTTTTTAGAAAAATTTTATGTTGAAGCATCAATTGCTTATGTAAAATAGTTTTTTCTTTTTGAGGAAGATTAGCCCAGAGCTAACTGCTGCCAATCCTCCTCTTTTTGCTGAGGAAGACTTGCCCTAAGCTAACACTCATGCCCATCTTCCTCTACTTTATACTTGAGATGCCTACCACAGCATGGCGCGTCAAGCAGTGCCATGTCTGCACCCAGGATCCGAACTGGCGAACCTCAGGCCACCAAATCAGACTGTGCACATTTAACCACTGGGCTTCTGGGCTGGCCCCTAAAATAGTTTTTAAAATATCTAAATATGCCAATGATACCATGTCCAAGGTATAGCTCTCAAACAGTATTCTTATACTTAAGAATATACTTAAGAGTATATGAATATATGAGTTTTGCTTATACCAAGAGTTTGTAGGGTAAAGAAAAATTATTTCTATTAACTGAATAATCTGATAAATTCCCCCACAATAATGTTTCATCATTGTATTTGTTTAATTTATCCAGCAAGGGATTATATTTGCTTGCATTAAACTTTAGCAGAAATTTTAGAAAATGACTGCTTCATCCTTCTGAAAAATGGTTATTTTTGCTACCCTGAGTGACTGACAGATATTTAATTAATAATATCATGCCCATCTTTTATCTAGGAAGCTCAAAATACAACTTTCAAATGAAAGATTTTATGAAAGAAGACTTGAAAAGGAGTAAAACTGGAAGAAAATATCAGACAGACAGAAGTGCTCAGACATCAGATGGGAGGTTTTAATTTTTTTTGAGTATCATTGAGGAGATTGAAGGCAACATCAGTAATTATGTGTGTCTTCTTTTATTGGTTCATGAGATAGTCTAGGCCATTTCTTCAGGTATTATATTTTCAAACCTCTATACTAATCCCTGTCCTCCAAAGGAATACTGCTTTCAAACACCTGATGAATGGAGGCATCCATCGGTAGCTACATAAATGACAAGTAGATAGCTTGACAAGAGAAACACATAAAGCAGCATTATCTAAAAGCTGACCCATTCAGTATGGCTTTCCCAGCCAGTAATAATTAGATGTTACAGTTCAGGGCTGTGCAGCATTGTTCAGTTCCCAGGTGTGTTTCTCCCTGAAAACATACCAGATGGGTATCTCCAATGTATCTAAAAATCATTGTACTTATTTATCTTGGTGTAAAAGAAGTAAACACATCCCAAAACAAGGGAGGATAGATGGTATCTCAAATCCATGGAAGAAAAGTCTAGTGCTTTTCCTGCACATGTTTTATTCAATAACAAGTTTCTTATTATTATCTATTCACCAAATATTTAGACCTGGAAAGATTGCCAAAGAATATTTTGGAAGTTTTATCTCTTTCTTTCCTTTTGTAACTGTAATCTTTTTGGCCCAGTGCTTCCTCCATGAGGGACAGTCCTACACAGACACAAGCACACCACACATGCACACACACAAGCACTCATGCATGCATACATGCTCACTCGTCAATTACAAACCCTGCCAAGTGCAAATACCAGCTTATGGCAGTTATTCAAGTGTTGAAAAGAGAAGTGAGATAAAGATATACAAGCAGAACAGCTAAAATACTCCACTGAAAATGATATATCTTCAACTCAACAATTAATTACACTCGTGAGCATTTTTCCCAGAGAAATGAAGATCTATGTTCAAGCAAAACCTATACACAAATGTTTACAAAAGCTTTATTCACAACAGGAAAAAACTGGAAACATCCCTGATTTTATTTCTCTCAATTGTAAATGAGATATCTGCAATGCCCCTAGCAGCATCCACACCGTAGTCTTAATTGAAGTATTTGGGTAGATTCAGAGTCATCAGTGGATCCTTTTGGTTAGTTGCTTATGTCTACATATGAACTTGAAAATTCATTCTACATCTTGATTAGAACTTCATGCATTTTCCATGTTGTCTCTGCCATCTGAAGTGTCCTTATTTGCCTCAAGACAACGGTAAACTTCCACTCATCTTCTAACACCCAACTCAAACATTTCCTCCTTCAAGAATGTTTTCTTTCACATCATTTACGCTATCTATACCAATATAGTTATGTGTTCCCTTCATTTTATCACTAATACTTCTTAAATATGTTGCTAGTAAAATGCAAATTAACGTCGATTGAACATGTCTATTTATGTGTAAGTTATGCGTTCAGTAACTATATAATTTATCACCCAAATTGGAACACTTTTCAAAGTAAAATGTGATGCTATTAGTAATAATGACAAGCTAACTAATATAAATCCAGACAATAACTTAGGACCTAGGATGAAACTCACTACTAAATAATAATCCTGTGGAGCCTGAGGACCATATATTATACTTACTTATATATGAGGAGATTAGCAATTTCCTTTTCATGTAATCAATGTATATTAATATTCATGGCACCTGAATACACAAATGAATCCATAAATGACTCTGTGCATATGTACTCTGGCCAATGATCTCTGCTGACTCCTTTGGTACCAGTTATATCTCTCAATAATCTGTTTTATGACGCTGGGAATGGGGACTCTACACACCACATTTTTGTTCTGCAAAACTTGCTCCCTTTCAGGCTCTGCCGATGATGGACTTGAGAGAGACTGAGAGGCTGGAGGTGGAAGGCAGGCCTTGTTTCCTTTCTGCCTCCTGTCCCTTTAGCAACCTTGCTTCTTCACCCTAGCAGCAGCAGTTGCTTCCAATAGCAGCAGTTGATTCTAATTTGCAGCTTTATACAAAAGTTACAAAAACAGCATCAATGTTCCTCTTCAGAAATACCAACACCTTGATCTGGCACCTCATCTTTAGAAGTCTGGTTCTCTTTGAGTTCAGAGATCACGTAGCTGCTGGACTGAACCTACCTCCTCGGAGGTCAGAGGTTTAGTTGTGCTGGACCCTTTCTCCAAAATTTTAATGATCCAAACCACTTCCTTTCTCCCATCAACCCTAAGGGTGGCAGGTATTTCATGAGATTGTTACCTCCATGATACTTTAGTATTCTCTCTGTGCCTTTCCAATTATGTATTTGACACTGTCGAGCCTAATTAAGAATTATTTGCATTAGGTTATCTTGTTAAGAAACTGAACTGTGCAAGCACTTTCTACAGGAATAATATGGCTACGTACTCCACAGAATATGAATTTTTCTCCCTATGGGTTCATGTTCTTGCACCATACATTACTAATTAGCTACCAGCCACCAAAAGCATAAAATCAATAATCAGGCTTAAGTGGAAAATGTGATATTGGCATTGCTTATGACCACATTGTGCCTTCTTGTAGCTCCATATCTGAAAACTTCAATGGAAAATATTAATATCATCACTTCTCATTTTTCCTGACTGCAAAATCTCGTTTTTTTCACCTTCGTTGTTTTGGTAGCCTCTTTACAAACCACTCCCTGATCATTTATACCCTCTTTGAAGTCTTAATCATAAACAAACACATAATCCCAGAAAAGGAGCTCCCATTGGCAGAAGCTTAGCTTTATCTTCAATATCCATCTTCCTAATATTCAATATTTATTTTCTTTCTATTTTTGCTCATCATGCACAATATAACAATTGCAATGGTAATTTAATATAAAAAATATACAGAACTGTAAGGTATTAAGTGCACTCATCTTATGGTTAATTCCAAGAGACCTTCTTATTTTAATTGGTGTAGTG
Organism: Equus przewalskii; assembly: GCF_037783145.1. Lineage (NCBI taxonomy): Eukaryota > Metazoa > Chordata > Mammalia > Perissodactyla > Equidae > Equus > Equus przewalskii. Next base: position 30,250,676 of record NC_091852.1, on the reverse strand, counting down.
CATTATTTCATTCAGCTCTTTTGCTTATCAAAAAGAACTATCCATGTTCATATGACTCTTCACAATGACCATTTATATGGCTAAAATATATTCCACTAATTTGGCATGTAAATATTTATGAAGCCATACTTCAGCTTCTGGACAGTTAGTTTGGTTTCAGATTTTTGCCAACACCACACCATGCCACAATGAATATGCTTGCATACATATTTATAACTATTTTCCCTTTGGAATATGTCCCTAGTAAAAATATCTATTTTTGGAAACACTAATTCTGAGATAATGAAATCATGTGTCTGTTATAAAGCAAGACAGAAACTGCTACCCTGATGGTTCATCTCCAGGCTCATCCACGACAGAGGAAATCACAGCAGTCTTTTCCAATGTAGCCAAAAGATACTGAATCAAAATTGGTACTAAGAAATTGGGGACTATATTTTTCATGGAAAGCTTATTTGCTTGCACTGGGTTTTTTGGGTATTTGTTAAGTGGGAAAGAAAGGGACCAGTCATATTGGCTTTCAATAATCTAATAAGCTCTCTTTTTGACTCTCAATCTGCAAGTGAAATGAGGTTGATAAGATGAGAGAAAGTTGAAGATTCTTAAAAATACTTTAAGATTACAATTCAGACTTAGACTTTATAGTTCATTAAGACAGGGTGCATTATTAAGAGTGGTGTCGCCGACACTCATCTTCTGAATACATTAGTGGTTTGCTCTTCTCACTCCCTTTGAAGTTAAGTGTGGCTCTCCATCTTGCTTTTCACCCATGAAATATAAGCAGAAACGATAAGTTCGATAACTTAGGTCAGAACAGAAGAGGATAAGGATGTGCCCGGCACATGAAGAGAAATTAGGAGTAAAAACATGAAGGTTTAAGGAAGAGTAATTCAGAAGAAAGCAGTAGTTAACAGAATTAAGTCCTGACGAAGGAGCAAGGAAAGATCAGAACCAAAAGCTACACTCTTAGAAAATTAATAGAAAAGAGACCATTGGTAATCTATGGAAGAGAATTTTCAGTGGTGTGATGTGAATGAGAACTAGATTGGAGTGGATTAAAGAGTGAATAGAAGTTGCGAACACAGCCATAGACGATGGGGCTGCTTCTTCCAGAAGTTTGTCCATAAAGAAAAATTAATAAAAAAAGTGATAATTGGAAGGACTAGCAAAATCAATAGGGGATTTAGATTTTTTATTTTTTGTATTCAAAATAAAATGACTTCTGTATAAATGTTGATGGGACAACAGTATGTAGGTGATAATTTTCATATTTGCAAAGTTTTTCAGAACATCATACATCAGACATTCATACAAACAACTGGTAAAATTGGTAGGGAAAACGGAAGTCAAACACAGATACAGATGCAGGGAGCTGAATAAATGGTTTTGTTGTATGAGTAAATTTTGGGCTGAAGCTATAGAGTTTTAGGTCATGAATATGTAGATAGTAGTAGCAATAATGGAGGCAGATAATACTCCCAAATTAGTGTACAAAGTAACAAGAGAAGGGAAGGGAAAGGAAGAGAAAGAAAGAGAAGGAGAAATCAGGGAGCCTTCAGAAATACCCTAGAGATGGTTAAGGAACAGAATGCTTTTGTTTGTGAATGGATATATTTTTCATGTAACTTTTCAGTTGTCATTATCGACAGTCTATATATCTTTACCTATACCTATATCTATATCAATATGTGTCTTTTTATGTATCTAAATATCTATACTCTGGAACCTATAAATATAGGAAAATAGGAAAGCTTCTTTCTCTTTACACACCCACTTTTTGACAAATAAGATGCAAAATACATTTATACAATTTTGGAAATATATTTCTCATTGTGTGCTATTTTTCAAATTTATTTCAGTACTTTTCTTAAATATAGACTTTTCAGTATTCAAAATGTATGTTCACTAAGATTAATAAACAGAACAATATTTGAAAATTATATCTTTAACTGTTTTTTTTTGAGGAAGATTAGCCCTGAGCTAACTATTGCCAATCCTCCTCTTTTTGCTGAGGAAGACTGTCCCTGAGCTAACATCCACGCCCATCTTCTCTGCTTTATACGTGGGACACCTATCACAGCATGGCTTTTGCCAAGCAGTGCCACGTCCACACCCGGGATCCAAACTGGCAAACCCTGGGCCGCCAAGAAACAGAACATTCGAACTTAACCACTGCGCCACCGGGCCAGCCCCTATGCCTTTAACTTTTATGGGGAGCAGAAAACTAAATTTAGCCAATAATAATATGATATTGAGATATTTATTCTGCCAAAGTAGGCTAGAGAAATATAGCTCTTGATTTTTGTTAGGTATAAAATTGTTGCTTAATTGTGATACATTATGAGAATCAAAATAAATTTATGTGTGTTAGTTGTATTTTTTACTAATTTTATTAATAATTTTGAGCATTTTAAAATTAGAGCTTTGGATAATCAGGTTTTTTTTTTTTTTTAAGATTGGCACCTGAGCTAACAGCTGTTGCCAATCTTCTTTTTTTTTTTTCCCTTCTTTTTTTTTCTCCCTAAATCCCCCCAGTACATAGTTGTATATTTTAGTTGTGGGTCCTTCTAGTTGTGGCATGTGGTACACCACCTCAGCATGGCCTGATGAGTGGTGCCATGTCCGTGCTCAGAATCCAAACCCTGGGCCGCCAAAGCGGAGCGTGTGAACTTAACCACTGGGCCACGGGGCCAGCCCCTGTATAATCAGTTTTTTTCCATCAAAATTACTTGGAGTGGCTGTTATCCCTACCCCATGATATAACAAAACAAAATCCATGGGAATGAGGCAAAGGAATCCTCATATTTAACAAGCACTTCAGAAAATCACTGTTTTAGGCAGCTTCTCAAATGATCCCCACCTCCTTGTAGTTCAACCTTTGTCCAATCATTTTCCTTTGAATGTAGACTAGATCTAACGATTTCCTTCTAATAAACAGAATACTCCCATGCAATGGAATATCCTTCAAGATTAGGTTATAAATCACTGTGACTTCTTTCTTGTCCACATTCACTTTCTCTCAATTGTTCACTCCCACTTGCTCAAATTGATGAAGCCAGTTGCCATGTTGTAAGCTGTCTTATGGAGAGCCCCAAATTACAGGGAATTGAGGACAGCCTCTGGCAAATAACCAGCAAGGAACTGAAGCCCCCAGTCCAACAGCCTAGAAGGAACTGAATGCTGCCAACAACCACCAATTGAGCTTGAGTGGATCCTGGATCCCATTGATATCAAATATTGAGAGAATCCTGGATCACATCAATACCAAATATTGATATGACTGCATCCTGGATAACACTTTTTGCTTGCAGGCTTGTGAGAGAACCTGAGTCTGCCAACGCAGCTAAGCCACATGTAGATTTCTGCCCCACAAATATTATAAAATAATAAATATGTGCTGTTATAAAATTCTAATTTTTGGACATTTTGCAGCAATAGATAACTGCTAGGATAATACTGCACACTAAGACCTAGAACCATCATTAGAAAAAAAAATGCGATAAAATCAATGAGAAAGAAGGCAAAGATTTTCTGCTTGAAGCCCTTAAAATTAACTCTTACGTCTTGAATGTTCGAATATTATATATACACCAAAAAATATTCAGGAGAAACATACTCTGGGAATCACTTACCTGATACAACAAAGAGATTTCAAAATATAATATCCTAAATAAGACAGATTTTTTTTACTTTAACGTAACTTCTTAAAATAACCAAATTATCCAGAGCTGAAACTCAGGTCAGTATAAGTGGTAACAACAGGCCCCAGCTACACCTATCTTGTTCTTCTGCTATCACCTGGGGTGCTGACTTAATCCACATGGTTAAAACTGGATTACCACCATTACATCCACAGTTTTCACTGTTGGAAGCGGGGAGAGGATATAGAAAGTAAGGAGTGTTTTTTTTTTTTAAAGTCACAGCACTGAAATTGTATACATTTTTTCTGTTCACATCCTCCTAGCAAGAACTAAGTTACGTAGCACACTATACTTCAAAGGAAGCTGGGAAAACTAGTTTTTAGCAGGAAAGCCATCTGTCCAATAAAACTCTGAAAGCAAACATGCATTTTATTTTATTTTATTTTTATTTTTATTTTTTAAAAGATTTTATTTTTTTCCTTTTTCTCCCCAAAGCCCCCCAGTACATAGTTGTATATTCTTCCTTGTGGGTCCTTCTAGTTGTGGCATGTGGGACGCTGCCTCAGCGTGGTCTGATGAGCAGTGCCATGTCCGCGCCCAGGATTCGAACCAATGAAACACTGGGCCGCCTGCAGCGGAGCATCCGAACTTAATCGCTCAGCCACGGGGCCAGCCCCAACAAACATGGATTTTAGAGGGCATGAGCAATATCTGCTATAGAAATCAATTTGGCATTTTAAAAATGGATATTCTTAAAGAAATAATAACATAGCAAATTAGGCAAATGAAAAATACAGGCAAAAAACAAGGTATGATAGAAGTTGGCATTTTCAAAAGGTAGACAATGATACATTGTGGCTTCTATGCAGGGTTCTGGAGGGATCTGAATGAGCTGATCGAAAAACATGAATCCAGAAAGATGGCCTGGCGCCTTGGCAGAGGGTTTGAAAGTCCTACAAGGGAATTTTTTTTTCCAAAACAGAGTGGAAACATTTACTCATTTTGAGCAAGAGAGTAAAGGAATGAAGTTAAGAAGTATCTCAGGAAGCAGAGATTAGGGTAGGCTTGACGTGAAGGTAGTTTTAAGCCATGTAATGATTTGTAGTTCAATTTTAAGGCACGTTAGAAATAGAGGCATGGAAGTGAGAAAGAAGAGATGAGATTTTAAAGCATACACTTGAAATAGAATAGACTAAGATAGGGTAGAAAAGAACAATAGAACAAAACAGAGTAGACTAGAACACACACAACACATCGCATCATATTACGTCACATCAATTCACATACAAATTGATTACAAGTTGAATGTAGGGAATGAACCAGAGGGAAAATTTGACTATGATTCCAAAGTTCCCAGGTTAAAATTCTCTCTGCACAGCAGCTCTTCTGGGAAGAAGTAGTACAATATAAAAGATTGGGTTTTCTTTTTTAAAAGAGATAATGAGTTTTGCCCTGCATATGTAGAGTCTCAAGTACCTATGGGTCGATCTGATAGAAATTTGAGACTAAAATCATAAATTCTGTTTTAGTTTGCCCAGGTTTATTCCCTTGGCTTTATTTTAGAACACAATGCCTGTATTGTACTGAGTTGATTGATCTGGTAGTCTGTCACCAGGCCAGTATTTCCAGAACCTATTACCCAGTTAATGCCTTTTACTCGCTCTTTTTCTCTCCATCAGCATGTGTTGGGCAATGAAGCACAAAAATTGCATATGGTGCCTTAATTTTAATACACAAATATATACTGCTTTACTGTTGGATTCATTGTCTTTCTTTTCCTGAAAGCTTATTTGATTGAAATTTTTGGCTCTAATTGAGAAGACTGAAGTAAAACAGTTTTCACCACGAATAATGATTTTCCATTACTTGCTCTTCTTAAAGAATATGAACTATATACCTAACCAGACAGAAATCAAATTTCTTTGGGAGATTCTGAACAATATTGTTAGGATTTATTTCTTTTAAATAATAACTTTAAATGCTGGTAAAGAGAAAAAAAGAAAACCAAAAGAAAAGAGTATATTGCAATAATAATGAGTTTTCTAAGAAATTACTTCAAATTCAAGACTTCTTCATTTATTCTATCAATGAACTAATATACTGCCCTGTTAGACAAGGTCTTTAAACCAATTATCTAAGGTTAATTGTATAAATTAGCATACTAATACGATAGCAACAGCACTAAGCAGGTGAATAATGAATATTATCTAACTGAATGCATTTAATTCGTCTCTGTTCATCTACTAATAAAAGCAATAACCTTTTAAACATTAAATGAAATAACCATTATTTACAAGTATTTAGTTTTTTAGAGAATGAGAGAAATATAGATGAATCATACTATTTGCTTTTTGTTTCCAATTTTGCCTGCTTTAATGATGTTCTCATAGATCACAATACTTGAATATATCTCAAAAATAAAATCACTATGCAGTGATTAAACAGAGATGCAGAATGTAGGTCTAAAGGATAGCAAACAATATTTAGAATTCTGTTTATATATTCTGTTCTTAACAAAGGCTTGCTCGAGTTTTGCAAACCCAAAACAACCGTATTGTAATCTGTCAAACACTGTAAGAGGACATTCAAGATATTTCCCAGTTGGTCTCCAAAATCGTCTCCATTCTATATCCTTTGTGGTCCAGCCACAGGTACTTCTCATTGCTTGAAAATGCCACATTCTCTCATGACTATGAATTTGCTGATTTTCTCACCCCATCCTGCATTGCCATATCTCTCCTTTCTCTATTTTGAGTTCTTATCTCCTCCTCCTTTTCCATGCCATCTTTCTACTAACTCTTCTTCATTTTTTTTCTTTTCCCTTTCATCCTTCTCCTCCTCCTTATCTTACCAGAGTTATTATCTCTTTGGATACCCAATTCATTTCCTAACAGACCACCTCATTATAAATAATTCTACACCTCTCTGTGCAAATCTGATATTTTTATTTTTCTTAAGCTATCAATCACTGTCTCCCTTGGGCCATGATTTCTTGTATAGACGTGTGCTTCTTGCCCAAGAAATGAAGATTTGAAAGAGATTGGATGTGTTTCTTTCACATTTTTCTTCCTTAGTAAATACCTCTGAAACTTTCCCACATTTAGTCTTTAATAAATACCTGCTCAAATACATTGAATATGCATGGTAGTTACTGGTAGGGTGAATTAAAAATTAGTACTCTTTTAATAAAATAAATAAAGTTGAACCTTTCAATTTATAAAGAAAAGGGACTAAACAGGAAAATGGTAATCTAGCTAAACTTACGTTTCTGCAATGGACTCTAGTTAACACTAATAGCTAGGGGGATTGAGGTGAATCAAATTCTTTGCTCTGACAAAGTGAGTTCAGAAGAACCCCAAGGGGAGAAAAAAAAATGTTACTATTTGGATCAAAAAGAAACAGTGCAATTATTGGTGGAGATGGGAGGACCAAAAAAAAGAACAGTGGAGGGGAAGATCACAGTAGAAGATTACAAGTGAGAGGCAGAATGATTGTGTTGATAAAGGAAATCATAATGGCTACAGGTAAAAGGGTAACATGAAATGACAGCACAAGCAACAGAAAGCAAATTAAAAAGCACAAAACGAATGATACATTGTTTTTAGTGCAATATAAATTAATAGAAACTGAAATGAGGCAAAATTACAAATGTCCAATAATTTATTTTTGTTCTTTTATTCTATAATAAAGACTGCCTAATATAAGAGCAATAAGAGCATAAATGGGAAGAAATAACATTCACAATTATACGACGTTTTAAATTTTTAATCTTGGTTGAAACATTAGAAATTGTGTGAATAGAAGATTACCAGCCTCCTATTATCATTTGACACATCACCATTCACTTAATGTATTGTATTTCCTTGCCCTGACTCTGATTTCCAACTCACTCCACCCAAAATACTCTTCTGCTGTACATCTTGGAAGTGTTACCCCATAAGCAGCAAACTCTATTTTATCCTAAAACTTTTTTGAAACAATATGAGCACTTCAACGTCATAAGAGGTGACAAATAGAAATGGCAAGCAATAGGATATATTGGAGCATATGAGGAAGCCATTTGGTGTAAACCTAATTCGGCCTGACCTTGTTTATCCAAAAGTGCCTGACTGAGGCCATTGAGCATGCATTGTATATCTGCTTTAGACATTCCTTATGGCAAGAACAAAGGCCCTGGAGATAAAGGTGCAACTTCCCTCCCGCTCCCAACGTTGGCATTTCCTTAAGAATTAAGCATCTTTCCTTAGGCTAGGAATTTATTGCTGCGCTCACCTGTGACCACCCAGCTTGAGACAACAGACTTGCTTCCTGCTGCGCACTCCAACATAGCCGACCCACTACCTGCTGTGTCCATCAAACGCTGTGCCGACAGGGCGATCTTGTGACTACTGAAAGAGGGACATTTCAATCATAGTAAAGCATCCTCTTTGCAGGTATATAACCACTCTGTATACCTCACTTCTCCGGTGCCCTTTCTTCCTTCGGGAAGAAAGGCCCTGGGCCATCGTCCTCAGATTTTAGCTCAGAATAAACTCTCCCAAATTTTCATTTATAGATTGGTTATGGATTATTTTCGTCGACAGAGGAAACAAGGTGTTCTCTGAACCCACCATCTCCATGTTTTCCTGTTAAATGGCAACATTTATTATCCAATACTTTATATATTTCAGAGTTAAACAGAGGTGCCCTTGCACCCCATTGCTTTTATAATTTATTTTCCACCCTTTTGTTGAAAATAATTTTGGTTTCTTTGATGTCCATGCCCATCCCTTTGATGCTCATTTGGCTATACCAAACTTCCCTCTCCTAACAATTATTTGTCAATATCTTCATTACTCTCATTTATCAAAACCTTCACATCTGACTTTTACTTTTCAATTCAACTTTTCACTTCTCAATTCAAGCTATGTTTTTATCCTGGATGCATTCAATGGCCTTGTGGATGACTATCCAATATTCTGCTTATTGGATTATTTATCTCCTTAGTCTGAAGGATCTTTTCCAGGTAGAAGATATGCTTTGATCTTTTAATAGACATTGCTGGAATCCTAAACAATGACTTCCCTTTGATGTCTTCAGTTAAATGGATCACAAGATCATACCTAACAGCAATGAAACCATAAGAAAGGAGTAATTTTAATTGGGAACATCATCATGCTGAAAAAACTGAGAATCTTGTTGTGTAGAAGAAGAGAACAGATACTGAATAAGTAAGTAACCAGCAGAGTTTGCACCATCATCTACTTTCACATCTCAAAGAGTGTAGGTTACTGACATTCTTTCTCTCTTAGATATACCTCAGCTATCCAACTGAGTCTTCTCTTTGTCTTTTAAATATTCTCACATTTGTCCCATTTGTATAAGATAAATCCCACACTCAAGCACTTATGCTTCTGAAGCTACATTTCTTGCCTCCATTTGCTTTCAAACATTCCTGACTCTGTGTCTCTGTTTCTTTGGCTCTCATTTATTCACAAGCCTAATTCAATTAGGTTTTACACCCACAGTAATGCAGCAGCTCTCACTGAATTTATTAGTGATATCTATGTCACAAAGTTACACATGACATTTCATTAATCCTCTTTCTTGAACCACTTTTACCTCTTGACACAAGTGACCACTATGTGCTTGAAATAACCTCTTCCCTCAGCTTCCTTAACAAAACAATTCTCCGAGTTTTCAACCCACCTCTCTGGCTTCTGTTTCTCTTTTTTAGAAGCTGTTACTCTTCTACACAACCCTTACATTTTGTTTTTCTTCAAGATCACACTTTATTATATTTCCAGTTATATTATCTTCCTCGGCCAATTAGTACATTCACTTTTCATTCCACAAATATGTACTTTACTACCTATTCTATGCCAAACGCTCTTTCAGGTGCCAAAGATTAAACAAAGCCTGCAAATTCTATGACCTCATGAAGTTACATTGTAGTGCGAGAAAAGGCTAATACACACAAAAATTAAATGAAATATATATTATATTACAAAGTAACAAGGACCAAGGAACACATAGAAAGCAGGGATGTGGAATAGGCTCACTGTCAGAACGGAAGGACAAAATTTTTAGATAGAGTAAAGAAAACGCCTCACAGAAAAGGTGATATTTGAGAAATTTGAAGGAGATAAAAGAATTAAGTTATGTGAATATCTAGGAGGAGATCATTCTGAAGAGAGAAACCACGAGGACATATTAAAGGAACAATATATAGAGCTTCAATTATGTTCCACAGAGAGGTATTAATTTCTTGAATGAATAAATCTCCATGATTACTATTCTTCATTAGAAGAGACATATATCAAATATTACATAATTGGTGAAATATATTTTATTTAGATTATTTACATTCCTTCATTTCTAACAATTTTTCTCCTTTCATACTATAAGTTAAATCTAAGATATAATGAATAAATGTATTAATATAAAATATAAATATATATTAAAGTATAAATATAAATATGGAATAAATATAAAATATATTAACACATAATTAATGGTTCAGTTTATTAGCACTCTTCTAGATCCTGAGATTAAAAGGACAAAACTATCTAGGAAGATCATAGCTGCTTATAAGGCGGTTTTTTTTTTAGGAAGATTAGCTCTGAGCTAACATCTGCCACCAATCCTCCTCCTTTTGCTGAGGAAGACTGGCCCTGAGCTAACATCTGTGCCCATCTTCCTCTATTTTATGTGGGACACCTGCCACAGCATGGCTTGACAAGTGGTGCATGTGTCCGCACCCAGGGTCCGAACCGGCAAACCCCAGGCCCCCAATGTGGAACATGCACATTCAACCACTGTGCCACCAGGCTGGCCCCTAGGGTGGGTTTTACATAATACATCAAGTCATGCAAATATGCTCTAAAAAATTAGAAATGTCACTTTGAATTCTTATTGTGGTCTACCCACTCTGTTCTCTCTGCTCTCTCTCTTTACTCTCTTGTAAGTATGTTTTGGTGACCATGAAAATAACCCTAGCTTTTAAACCAAAACACTTCAGAAGATATTTCTGTAAGAATGAGGTTGTTGGTTTCTCAGATGCTCTGCTCTTAAGTAATTTTAATCTCAACTTTCTATGCTGTTGATGATTTCAGCCAATGCTGAGGCTGCAGCATGATGAACCAGACATATCTTGCTCCCTGAAGTTCAAGCAATAGCTTAGTTTCTCACTCCTCCCAACTTGCTAAATTCCAGAGGATCAGTTGTGACCTGGTTAGTCAGTCAATGGCCTGGGTTATTTTTGTGGGAAGTGTCTGCTTCTATAAAGGCTGTAAAACTGAACAAAGCAATGAGACCCACCAGCTGGAAATCAGTCTGGCCTTGCCCTTCTATTGGCACATCCTCCACGTCTGATCATTGCTCCAAATGACAGGATAGTGGTAAGAGAACAGATTTACCAGAGACTGAAGATCCACTGAGACCAAGGCTGAGATCCTCATCTGACATGTAATTTTGTTTTTTCAGCTTAAAGTAAAATATATCCACTTTTTTAAATGTAAGGTTTTGGTGATTTTGCCTATAGTTTTCAGGAAAAACAGAAGAGATGGTGGTAATGGATTAAATATATAAAACCATAGAAGCTTGATAGGACTTACGGGAGTTATAAATGTATTTATTTATACACTAAATAAAGACCACTTACAGGTGTCAAAAAGAATACTGAGAAAGGTATGTAGGAATGCTGCCCCCTCACAGTTACTTTCCAGGCTGAGAAGGCCACCAGATCTGTACCGTAGTTCATCTCGTCTCCTGCCCTGCGCATTCACGTTTTTTTTAACCACAGCCTTACATTGGGATCAGGAAATAATTCTTGCCCCCATTAAAGGATTTTAAAATGCTTTTAAACTCTTATGTTTCAACACTCAGGTGAAGTTATTTCTATTTCTGTTAGTTCTGACCTTCTGGTACATCTTCCTGAATGCCATGCTCACTTTCCTAGAATATTCCCTCTTATGTGCCATAAGAGACTTGGATATATTGATTTTTACAAGGGTTTTGTTGCTTGTACTCACTGATCCTAGTAACACATGGTCCCACTTCTCTCAATTCTTCTCCATATGACATAGTTTTAATTCCCCTTTCCATAATTCTCATGCCAATCTCTTCTACTTTGCCTTCTTCTATTAATTATCCTGCATGATAGATGCTACTATTTAGTAACTACCAAAATGCTAGAAACATCTTGAAACAAGAAACATGACACATTGTAGACTGTAAGAAATACTGGTTTTTTGAAAATTACCACTATTTGGCTAACAACTAAGTTGCAAAAATAATGGGTTTGGAATCTGAAATTCAAATTAGATCTTTCTCGTTCCAAAGTCAATTACGTTTCCACAATATCTCTGACCTTGTGCTTTTTATCCTCTATTTTCACTTCCCTTTACTCAACTAGTTTCCTGAAGGTGACATAACAAATTTATCATAAACTTGGGAACTTAAAATAACAGAAATTTATTCTCTCACAATTTGGGAAGCCAGAAGTCTGAAATCAGTATCACTGGGCCAAAACAAAGGGTTGACAGGGCCACACGCCCTCCAGAAGCCCTACAGGAGAATCCATTCTTTGCCTCTTTCAGATGTTGGTGGCTGCCAACATTCTTTGGTTTGTCATTACGCAACTCCAATCTCTGCTTCTGTGATCACGTGGCTGTATTCTCTTCTGCTTGTGTCAAATCTCCCTTTGCCTCCCTTTTATAATAATGCATCTAAAAACATTTAGTTCTCACCTTGTCATGCAGGATAATTTCTCCATTTCAAGATTTTTAACTTAATCTCATCTGTAAAGTCCTTTGTCCGATACGGTAACATCTGCAGATTCCAGGATTTAGGTCGTGGGTATCTTTTGGGGGGAAAGCATTATTTAGCCTACCACACCCTCTATCCTTCTCCACTCTGCTCATTTCCCAGGTTCTGGTGACCGTGCCTTCTCCTCATTCCTTCTGCTCTGCAGGGAACTACAGCTCCTTCTTATTAAGCTTGTGGTTTAGCACTATTCCCGGCACTTTCACTCACCTATAGCTTTGTAAATAGCCCCTTTATTGAATTCTTGAATTATCCTAATTTGTGTCTGTCATCTATGTCCTGTATGGATCTTTAAAATATCTAAGGCATAAAATATAATTTGGGACATCAGCAAGATAGGGAGTAGGAAGTCCTGAAATCTCCTTCCCCCGATGGACACGCTGATTTAGTGATAACACATAAAATAGTTTCCTTTGTGAGACATCTAGAAACTAATTGGGAGGCTCCTGCATGCTGAGTGAGCACATAACCAGACACATCAAAGCTGGTAGGAATATTTGAGACAATCTTTCTCCATAAGCCCTACCCCTGGCGTAGCACCATACTATTGGAAGGAAATTCTTAGCTCCCAGATTCTTCTTGGGGAACAAAGGAAAAGAGAAAACCATAGGTCCAAAGTTTTGATTTTGTTGGGGGCTTCCTGAAGCACTGACTTTAGTCTCACTTGTCTCAGAAATCTGAGACAAGAGTATTCTGATTCCTTGGGGGCCACTGAGAACAAAGACTACTGTTTGAACTAGCAAACTAATACAAGACACAACCCCATCACCCAGCTCAGCACAAAGCAAGCAGGCAAAAACCCCCACAGGTCCCAGCTTCTCCCAGGGAGGGAAAAAAATTGGACCAACACATGCAATGCTCTTATTTTTCTGGCAATTTTATAAAGCACTGGATTTTGTTTCAACAGTCTCAGCACTGATGGGAATCCAGCATACTCTAGATGCTTAGGGGCCACTGAGAACATGATGGCAGTTTCCACTCACTTGAACGTTTGAAAGGCTGCCTAGAATCTCTGACTGGGCTGATGTGTGTGGGTATTAACTTACACAAGACTAGTGCATGAAGACTGAGAAAGGGGGCTGTATTGTCTAATGCGCAGACACAAACACAAAAAATCAAGGAAATTTTTTTAAAAAGGAAGTATGTTCTAAACGAAAAAACACAATAAATCTCTAGAAATTGACTGTAATGAAATGGAGATATAAGATTTACCTGAAAGAAAATTCAAAATAGCCATCATAATGGTACCCAAAAAGGTCAAGAGAACAATGTATGAACAAACTGAGAATTTTAACAGAGATAGAAAATAATAAATAGTATCAAACAGATATCATAAAGTTGAAGAATATAATAAGTGAAATGAAAAATCACTAAAGGAGTTGAACAGAAGACTAGATCAAGTACAAAAAAGGATCAGTGAACTCAAAGACAAATTATTAGAAATTAGTAAGAGGAGCAAAATGAAAAAGAATAAAAAAGAATGAAGAAAGCTAAAGCAACTTATGGGACACCATAAAAGGACCAATAGAGAAAGATGTAGCAGGCTATTCAAAGAGATAATGGCCCCAAATTTCCCAAATCTGGGTAAGGAAATAGACATCTAGGTTTGGGAAGACCAATGGCTACCAATAAGTGGAACTCAAAGAGGGCCACACCAAGACACATTATAATAAAATGACCATCAAAGACAAAGAAGAATTATGAAAGCAAGAAGAAAAGTGAAATGTCACATACCAGGGAACCTCCTCAAGACTATCGGAGGGATTCTCACCAGAAACACTGTAGTCTGGGGAGGGATGGAAAGGCTAATGTATTCAAAGGGCTGAAAGAAAAATACTGCCAGTGAAGAACACGATACCCAGGAAAACTGGACTTCTAAAATGAAGATACAAAGACTTTCCCAGACAAGCAAAAGCTGAGAGAGTTCATCACTATTACACTTGACTTATAAGAAATGCTAAAGGGAATTCTAAATTGAAAAAAAAAACCCTGAAAAACAGCATACAAAAGCATATAAAAGTATAAAATTGTCTAGTAAAAGTAAATATATATCAAATACAGAATACTGTAATACTTTATTGGTGGTAGATAAATCACTTTTAATTTTAGTATAAAAATTAAAATACTATAAGTACTATAATATATTATAAAAATAACTATAACTATAAAAATATGTTAATGGATATATGATATAAATCAATGTGAATTGTGTCATCAACAACATAAATTGGAAGAAAGAAGGAAAAGTATAGAGTTTTTCTATGTTATTGAAGTTAAGCAGTTATCAGCTTAAAACACTGTTATAACTATAAGCTGATTTATGTAAACCCCATTATAACCACAAAGAGAATACCTATAGAAGTTACACAAAAGAAAAAGAGAAAGAAATCAAAGCATATCAATACAAAGAAAAAAATCAGTGAACACAAGGAAAATAGCAGGAGAGAAAAAGAGGGACAAAAAACCATAAGGTGGGCCAGTCCAGTGGTGTAGTGGTTAAGTTTGTGCACTCCGCTTTGGCGAGCCAGTGTTCCTGGGTTTGGATGCCCAGCGCACACCTACACACTGCTCATCAAGCCATACTGTGGCAGCGTCCCACATACAAAATAGATGAAGATTGTTACAGATGTTAGCTCAGCAACAATTTTCTTCAAGCAAAAAGAAGATTGGCAACAGATGTTAGCTCGGGCCAATCTTCCTCACCAAAAACAAAACAAAACAAAAATGATAAGGCAAAGAGAAAATGATTAACAAAACGGCAATAGCAAGGAATTCCCTGTCAGTAATTACTTTAAATGTAAATGGATTAAACACCCCAAACCAAAGACATAGAATACCTGAAAGGCTTAAAAAAAGAACAAAAAAAACCCAAGATCCAACTATATGCAGTTTAAGGAGACTCACTTTAGATATGAAAATACATATGGACTGAAATTGAAGGGATGGAAAAAGATATCCATGCAAATGGGAATCGAAAGAAAACAGGGCTGGTATTACTTATATCAGACAAAATAGACTTTGAGTCCAACACTGTCACAAGAGACAAAGAAGGACATTATATAATGATAAAGGGTCAATTCACCATGAAGATATAACAATTAAAAATATATTTGCACCCAACATCAGAACATCTAAATATTCAAAACATTTTGACAGAACTGAAGGGAGAAAGAGACAATACAATAATAATAAGAGACTTCAATATCTTTCAGTAATGGATATAACATCTAGACAAAAAGGTCATTAAGGCAATAGCAGGCCTCAACAGCACAATAGACAAATGGACCTAACCAGCATATACAGAACATCTGCCCAACAGCAGTAGAATATGCATTCTTCACATGCACACATCAAACTTTCTCCAGGGTAGATCACATGCTAGTTCACAAAATAAACCTTTAAAAATTTAAGAAGATTGAAATCATCACAAGTATCTTTTCTGACCACAAGGGTATGAAACTAGAAGTAAACTGCAAGAGGAAAACTGGTAAACTCACAAATATATGGATATTAAATAACTCACTCTTGAGCAACCAATGGGTGGAAGAAAAAAATCAAAAGAGAAATTAGAAAATATCTTGAGACAAACTAAAAAGAAAACACAACATACTAAAACTTAGAATATGTAACATATGTAATTCTAAGGAGGAATTGCATAGTGACAAATGCCTACATTAAAAAAAAAGATCTCACATAAATAACCTAATTTTACACCTCCAGGAAAAACAACAAACTAGAACAAAAAGAACAAATTAAGTCCAAAGTTACAAAAATGAAGGAAATAATAAAGATTAGATCTGAAATAAATCAAATAGAACTAGAATGACAATAGAAAAGATCAATGAAAGTAAGAGTTTTTTGAGAAGATAAAATTGACAAAACTTTAGCTAGATCAACCAAGAAAAAACGTCAGAGTCCTCACTTGATCAGCACATAGACTAAAACTGGAATGATAAAGAAAAGTTTAGTATAGCCGCTGCACAAGGATGACACACAAATTCATGAAGTATTACATATTAAAGAGAAGAAGAAAAAAGAAAGAAGACGCCAATAAACAAAATCAGGAATGAAAGATTTTACAATTGCCGCCACAGACATTAAAAAATCATGAGGCAACTATGAAAATTTACACCAACAAACTATATAAGTTAGAAGAAATGGATAGTCTGAATCATGAATAGAAAATCTTAACAGATCAATAAGAAATAAGGAGACTGAATCAGTAATCATGACCTCCCAACAATGAAAAGCTCAGGACTGGAAGGTTTCATTTGTGACTTCCAGTAATTATTTTAAAAAGAATTAAGACCAATCCTTATTAAACTCTTCCAAACAAATTGAAGAAGAAGGAACACTTTCAAACTCATTCTATGAGGCCAGCATTACCCACTACCAAAGCCACAAAAGAGACTACTAGAAAAGAGAACTAGATGCCAAGTCGATAAAGATGCAAAAATACACAAGAAAATAACTAGCAAACTGAATTCAGCAGAATTTTAAAAAGATCATATAGCATGATCTAATGGGATTTATTCCTGAGAGGTAAAGATGGTTCAATGTAATGAACCTGACAGATCAATGTAAGTCCCTGACAGATAAAGATGCAAAAATACACAAGAAAATAACTAGCAAACTGAATTCAGCAGAATTTTAAGAAGATCATATAGCATGATCTAATGGGATTTATACCTGAGAGGTAAAGATGGTTCAGAAATCAATTAAAGTGGTACACCACATTAACAGGAAGAAGGATAAATAGCATAAGATCATCTCAATAGATGCATAAAAAGTATTTTACAAAATTCAACATCTTTTCATAATAAATACTCTCAAGAAACTTGTTATAGAAGGAGTTTACTTCAACATGATAAAAGCCCAGAGCTAACATCATACTCAATGGTGAAAAACTGAAAGTCTTTCCCTCCAAAATCAGGAACAAGGCAAGAATGCCCACTCTCAGCAATTTCATTTGACACAGTACTAGAATTCTTAGTCAAAGAGATTTGGCAATAAAAAGCGTCCAACTTCGAAAGGAAAAAGTAAAGTTACCTCTCTTTGCCAATGACATGGTATAGAAAACCCTAAAGACACTACAAAAAATACTCTTAGGATTGACAAAGTGCCTTAGAGTGAAAATACCAGCCTTGGAGCTAAGAATAATCATGTGGAAATCTATCCACACATCACAGCACCTCAGTTATACTTCATTACAGTGTTATCAGGTTCCATATGTTAATTTAAACCCAAAGTTATTCGTAAGTGTGCCACACACAAAATGACAGCAGAAACAAGTGACCCATAAAATATTGTTGAAGAGTATGTTAGATGGACCACGGAAATTTATTGTTCTCTCCTAATAGAGGATATTTTACATGTTCTAAAGTGAATCAAAATACCAAAAAATATCAAAATATTACTCTAGAGTTAGTTTTCAAATAATTGGGAATGGGAGCCTATTTCTAAAACTCAGAAGATAATATTACAATTTTCTGTAAACTAAATTATATATAATTTGTAATCAAAATGTGTGTCTTACCCAAAGCTACCTCACTGTAACGTTTTAAGAACATGTTATGATTATATGTAATAACTATCATGGAAGAATCATCAGAGATTATCTGTATATATGAATTACAAAACAGCTACTTGTTTATTAAACACAATTCTTCTGATAATTCATGTTTGATATCCATAAATATAGGCACTATAGAGCTCTATAAATTGACCCAAAGTTTGTTCTGGCCCAATATTCAGAAAACCGAAAAAGAATGAAAGCAAGCTAAATCAGAAATTTCTGAGTAAAGAATAATTTAACTAATATTTAATTTAATATCCTTTAATTAGAGCTGATTGGCTCTATTTCATTTTTTTCCAGAAAATGCTTACAAAGATATTTTTCAGACTGTGTTCCGATTTGTGCTGAATTTGCTGTTAATCCCAAATAGCACTGTTATCTTTGAGATCTCTCTCCCTGGTTAAATAATAAGTGAGCTGCTGTCCGTTAATCTAAGTAGAATGTAACTTTGAAGTTTCCATCTTGGGGAAAAGATTTACCCAATAATGTAGATTTGAGTAGACGGTTATGCATTTTCAATTGAAAAGTGAATAATCATTACATTCACATTTCTGATGTCAGGGCGAATAAATTGGCACTGTTGACCTTCAAGGTGTGAACAGAAAAGATTCTTCAGATAGTAAAATGGAAAAAAAAAAAAAACCCCTAGCTACGGGTGCCTCAACTTTATTGTGAGGAAATCGTAATAATAGAATGGAACATATACAATATACATGATTATTGATTTTGAAAGTATCCCCTTTAGAACAGCCTGTGGGGTGATTTTCTAATCCAATTAAAAAATGGAAATGTAACTGGAAAATGTACTAACAAAATTAGCCTCTCTTAACAGAAATATATGAAATATATGAACAGAAATATATGAACAGAAACAAATATATTGACTGTTCCTGAGGCTATTTTATATGTGACTTACTGATCAATGAAATATTTCTTGGAAACAAGACAATTTTAGAAACAGAGGGCAGAAAGGAAACCTGGAGGTTGTCTTGTCTACCTGAACTCCCTAGAAGCCGAGCCTTATGTCAAGCAGAAAGGAAGTATTCCGAGTGAAGAAACCTGGCTTTGCCTTATTAAACTGTTACTGCTCATGTGGACAAATGTCTGCGCAAAAGTCAATGACAAACGTGCAACCATTTATCTGGAACGTATGCTCTTCCACACCTAATAGTTTAATTACTTTTAAATACATTTCTTAATTTTATGGGTCATTTTAGCCTGTAAACATATATTGTAAAGGGCTTAACTTGTCTTTTAAGGTAAAGCCAAAATTTGTAAGCTACAGGGTTAATATTTGAACTTAACATCTCGGTCAACGTTAGCAACTAAATTATAAATAGGTAATTGCACCCAATCATCTTCCCAAATGAGAAAGCTGTGACTCAGCTGTATTAGCCAAATCATTCTCACAACTCTTTCTGTTTCCTATTAACTCCAACTCAACTTCCAGGATTATATAAAAATCTCCTTCCCTGACATGTGATTTCTGTGCTAGACTTGCTCAAGGTCAGCATTTCCTCATTACTTTATCCTATTTGTAGGCCCACCAACCTGTATCTCATATCAGATTATTACACATCTATTAATTGCACTCTGAGAACTCTAGGTGTTTCTACATAGTCGTATGTTGCCCTGGGCATAATAGAGTCTAATTATTATTTGAGATCCTTTCTAATGATATTTTTGTATGATTTTTTGGGACATGTATACATATTAAAATAAATTTTATAATAAAAGTAATATGGGTTAAATTATAACATTCAAATGGATCAGAAGGCTATAGAGTGAAAATAGACCCCTCCCAGCATCCAAGCTTCTTCCTCAGTCTCCAGAAATAATCACTATTAACTGTATCTAATATGTTTTACTAAAAATGGTCTACATATACATAGGTGTAAGTGTGGTTGTACTATCATGAAACTTTCTTTTTCACTTAACAATATATATTGGAAAGCTTTTCCTCTGTTAGGACATATTACTTGATCTCATATTTGAATAGTTAAAAATAATTCTATCATATAGATGTGAGATTTCATTTGAAGCTGTATCCTACTGGTAGACATTGATGTTTTAGTTTGTATACAATGGCAAGCAATTCTGCATAGCACTCCTTCATACTGATTCTGCCTTCTACAACCTTGTGATTATACAAGATATCTTCCTACAAATGGAACTGTTTAATCAGAAGTAATGTGAATTTGTTTTATAACATATTTGCAAATATCCTTCAAAAACTGCAACAATTTGGGGCCAGCATGGTGGTGTAGTGGTTAAGTTTGCGTGCTCTGCTTTGGTGGCCTGAAGTTCATAGGTTTGAATCCCAGGCATGGACCTACACACTGCTCATCAAGCCATGCTGATTGTGTACCTGGGTGGTATCCCACATACAGAATGGGGGAATATTGGCACAGATGTTAGCTCAGGGACAATCTTCCTCAAGCAAAAAGAGGATTGACAACAGATGGTAGCTCAGGGACAATCTTCCTCACCAAAAAAAAAAAAGAGGCAACAATTTACAAAAATATCAATAGTATGTGACAACTGTTTTCCCAGAATCTTGACAAGCTTATTATTAATCATTTTAATATTTGACAATTTAATTGGTAATTAATATAGTAATAAATAATATATATATTATATATATATAAATATATGTGAAGCCCAAAATATTTTCATATGTATAACATCTATTTTTATTTCTTTCTCTGTGAATTCTCAGTTCATTTCTCTTTACCCTCTTTTTCTTCTTATCTTTTCCCTTAATTATTTTAGAGATATTAAAGAAGGTATTTATTTGTTTTCTATGAATTTTACAACCCAATATTTTTACTTGGTATTATCTATTATTAATCTAACCTTATATTTCTTGAATTAATTCCATCTGATAATGTAGAATGATTTTTATAATAGTTTTCAAATACTTTATGATATCTGCATCACAATTCATAGTAAAATTGACTTTTATCTTGTTTATTTTTATTTTTTTGTTGTGCTAGATGGAACTCTCCACACGGATGCAGTAAAAATCAAAGCTAAAGCAGAGAAGATGTGATTCAGAACACAATAAACATCTGAAACAGCAAAACCCTTACCGTTGAGATCATTTGTGCCCCATTATGTCTACTCTGTGACTGAATTTTCAGTGTGCTACTACAACTGGTCCTGTGTCTGTAACTGATTTCATTGGTTGACTGATCTTCGTTATCTCCCTACCCCACAACCCTTTCTAGGTTCCCCCTCATTTCTAGTCAATTCTTCAGCTAGTCTAGGGTGCTGACCTGATACAGTGATCCAGGACTTTCATCCCAAAAGGGTCTGAGACTTTGTTTTTCTTGATCTTTGACAGGTAGTGGTTCCATCAAGTACATTCAAGAGTGTCACAGAGCATGAAAACACCAAAAGATTTCCTAGTGAAACCTGAGTTCTAGGCATACTTATAGGTCCTTTTATGCAACACCATACCAAGCTCCTCATAACAATATGAATTTATTACCCATGCCAGTATTATAACTCATTTCTCTACTTTCTAACATACCAGCTTACAATACTCAAAGTGACCAGCAAAAAGTCATTACTTTAAGTTTAGTGTAATCGTTATCATATTCCTTGGAGGAAGGGTTCTGCCTAGAAAGCAGGACATTTAATCCATCAGAACTTAGAGTACCAAGGATGGAAAGCACATATTTAAGAGGACAGTCAGTGTGAGTGACAGGGAGGCCAATTCTACTTTCATTCCACCCTCCCCCCGACAAACATACCTATTGAAGTTAAAACATTATACATCTACACTTGACTAAGTATATTTACTACAATTCTGAGACACAGTCCCAATCTCTCAAGGTTTTTTCCCTGAGGTGACAATTTAGCTGAGCCTTCAATTGGCCACTCCATCACTCTCTTAGTCTGGTTGCTTCTAGTGATGTTATATGGTAGGAATAGTCATCCATAGCCATGTGCCAATTATGGCACTACCTTTGCCATTAAATAAGCACCTTGATCTGAGACAATATTATGTGACCTTCTATGTCAATAAATGTAATTTTCTATCAGCTCTTTAGACATGGTTGTTGGCAAGGACACTGCAGACAAGAAAGGCAAACCCAGACTTGGATTAGTTGTCAGCGCTGGTGAGTACAAATCACTGCCTTTGCCAAGGTGGAAGGGATATAATTGAATTAAATTGAAACCAAGTAACTCTGATCATCTGGAAGGAGGGTACAAATGGAGAATTTGTATAAATCTCTTCCAGTGCACATACCATATATGGCAAAGCAGCTGGAAATACCACTTGACTAAGTTAGCCATGCTCCATCTTTGATCTTTTTATTTTTTTCAGGGAGGGATGACAAACAGGTGAAATAAAAGGATTATAATGGAGACCACAAGCCTCTGCATTCTTTAAAGTCATGGATTGCATTTAAAATTTCAACAGTTTCCCTCACGATGAAACATTATTTATGATTTACTAACTTGGCAGGGAGAGATGGGGAACAGTTCTGGGAGCTTGAACTTGGCCTTTTCTGACATCATCTTTGTACATCTCAGGTCAGGAAACCACTGTGAGGACTCTTCCACCAGCTCAATATGTCCTTCTAATTATGCACTAAAGGCAAAGTAAATAAGCAAAAACTGGGCCTGTGTACCTATTGTATCCAATGTGAGATGTTTGTGCCGGAACTCCCTGTATTATCTCATCCCATAGACTCCCTCTAACAAGGAGGCCCTGATAGCAATTCAGGACATCCCGTATCAGTGCTAGTGAGACTGCATATAACAGACTTAAAATATCTGGTATTCCTCTTTTCCCAAGGGTCTCCTTTGAGAAAGGACCCAAGGGCATTGCAATGTTCTTCCTCACGGAACTCAGCCCCCACTGAACCAGTGTGCTTTGGATCTGATAACAGAGTTGGATTTAAAAAGTGAATGAAAGATTGCAATTGTTCCCCTGTTGCAGCTGGCTCAGCCTTCTTTTCACCACCTCTATTCTTTTAATTTTTTAATCAAACAAATGAAGCAACATCCTAGATGACAGCCTATCTTGCCTGTGGCTCTTGAGTCTATTAACCCTGCTCTTTGTGCTCCTAAATAACCCTTGATTTACTTGGCTAATTTCCAATAAAAATTTAAAATTGAACTCCCCAATTTTGCCTCTTCTATTTTCTCACCCACTCTAGCACAAAATATTTCATCATGTAATCCTTTTAGGTACTTAGGAAAGGATTCACTTGAAGGCCCCAAATAAACACACAACAAATTTGTCAGCACATCTTACCTGCTTCCAATTTTCTGCAGTTTTATTCTAACCTAAAGTTTACACTATTCTGCTTGAAGATAAGGCTCATACTACTGCTTCACAATGATATTCAGATAAAGCATTCGACTAAAAAAGTATAAAATTTCATTTGGAACAGCAAATAGTCATTTAAAGTATATTCATATTTTACTCTTGTAGATAATATGTAGAGTAATCCAATTCAGAACTGAGAGAATTTAGATGAAATTGTTTGTTTCTTAAATATCCAAGTGACAAATCATTTTAAATACACAATTATGATAAATCATCATATATACAATTATGATGGCAAGTAGTTAATTTAAAACACTTAGTTTTTAAAGTAAATTATCCCTTTAGTAGAATATATTAGTGTGTGGCATAGATATTTAAGTAATTCTCTTTACATATTAGGTTCATATCCATTCTTTTTTTTTGCCTTATTTTAATAATGCTTCTTTTATTTCCCACTTCTTTAGCAAGTTCCTTCCATATGTTCACTCCCTATGATTGATAAAAAGTCATAGAAAAATATAAAACTCTGGCTTAAGTTGAATATCTTTTACATTCTAGGCTAGAAACACATTCTAGATTAAGCACAACTGCTTGAGTTTTAATGTATACTTAGAGAAATATGGTCCACTTATTTAATATTATCTACTGAGAATGAAAACTTCTGCTGGAGGTCTTCAGCTACATGAAAGGTATCAAAGTTCCCACGTTTAGTGTAATCAGTCATCACTTCCTGCAAGCTGAGGAAGCCATACAGAGCCCCTCCAGCCATTGAAAAAAATTCATTGTTCACACTGTATCAGTATATCAAAAATATACTGATTGTGATTTTATTTCAGTTCTTAAAAGAACCTGTGGGATGTCTTCTGCATTATCCTCTGGCCTTAGGCAACTGTTGTCTGTTTTACTTTCTTATATATTTAAAACAGAAAACTAAGAGACAGCCAAGTGAGGCAGAGTATATTTTTTCATATCAGATGTTTCTTAGAAGTATGCAATGTGCAAGGAATCATCTGTAACACTTTACTTAATCTTAAGTATCAAGCTGCAGCCTACTTTTTTCTCTAATACCCTTAAAACCATATGGTTGTTTCTGTTTTCGGTGTCATTTCGGTTGGGTGGCCAATACTTAGGCACAACATAAGACATTTTCATTGATTCTTAAAAGGTCTTTATTCACACTTGAGCTAAAGCAGCTGGTGGAGGGTTAGAGAGCACTCGAGTCACCAAATCTCTGGATATTGCTTTCTGCTGCACCATCTGTGTCCCGTTAAATATTCCTGATTTTTGCCAAGTTTGGGCCAATTTATATGTTAAATCAGTTACTGAAATCAGGATCCAAGAAGCTTCAGGGACAAAAAAATGATATTAAACTGCACAACTCTTATACATTAATCATTAGTATTGGAATGGAAAGTTCAAGTACCGCCACTCAAAAGAGCTCGTGATAAATCAGGCTCCCTGAATTTCGGAGGATTGAGAATGTGAACGTTTTTTCAGAAGCATTCACCCCAGAGGTAGGTACCCCATCCTAATCTTTTAAGATAGTGACTGAATTTTGCATGGGATGCTACAGAGCAGCTGCAGACTCAATTCTGTTCACAAATGCTTTTTAATCTTCTAGGCACCATAGCCTAGTACGACTTAACACAGTGGCTAATTACTTTGGTAGCCTAACAATTTTACTGTCTTGTACCTGACAACAGCTTCGAGTGACATAGATTAGCCAGTATGTAACTTCTCACTTTAAGAAGTATAACATTCTAAATTGTCACATGGATCAAGAGCTCAAATTAGGAAGGTTACTGGCCTGCCTTTGAGATATTGATTTTCAACAGTGAACAAGACTGCCTTGTTATTTCAAAATTAAAAGGAAGTCTTAGGATATAAAAGTCAAATTACATTACATTTTTAGATGCCTTTGATTAAACTATATCTAAAGTTTCACTGAGACCAATAGCTAAGAATGGAAAACATGAAGATTTGAGTCTGGAAATTTTAGAGAGTTAATAAAAGAAAGAAGAAAGACCAATGGATGGTTAAGAAATAACAGGAGAAAAAAAGCATGTAAACACATTTCTCCCAAATATTTAGCAAATCTATATAACATTGAAACAATACTTAATCTAATTTGCTAAATGAAATTTGTTTAATGGAAGATCAACATATTCTAATATGACTAACAAGACTGATAACAACTAATACTTGCCGATTATCTTCTAGGTGTCCATGCTCTGCCAAACATATTGATTCATTATCTTATCCAGTCCATACAAATCATACAAGTATATATATTGTAAGTATACATTTAAAACCATATAAGTCATTTCAATGTCTTATACACAGGAGGTAGCAAGGAAATATTTATATTATTTATTTATTTTTTGGTGAGGAAGATTGGCCCTGAGCTAACATCTGTCATCAATCTCCCTCTTTTTGCTTGAGGAAGATTGCTGCTGAGCTGACATCTGTGCCAGCCTTCCTCTATTTTGTATGTGGGATGCTGCCACAGCATGGCTTGATGAGCGGTGTGTAGGTCCATGCCCAGGATCTGAACCTGCAAACCTTGGGCCACCAAAGCAGAGCATGCAAACTTTACCAGTACACCACTGGGCCAGTCCCAGAAATATTTATTGACATCAAAGCCACTTTCAGTTCACTGAATGCCAAAAATGTCTGTTAAATCATATACAAATGTCTTAATCATGGGTTCAACAATTGCCTCACATTTTCTAATTAAGACTACAACCTCTGACACCCCATATTATAAAGGACCAAGACTACGTCTTATTTTTTCTTTGTGTTGCCTTGAAATGAATAATAACATATTCTGCGAAGAGATAGTATCCAGTACATTGCCCACATGAAAACAAAGATAAAAACGATGGCCTACTGCCAAAATATCAAAGCAAATTGGCAAAGCATATCTTTAGAATTATTTGAAGATCTGCCAAGTTTTCACTGCTTACAGCTAAAACAACAATATTCTCCAAGATTAAACGTTTACTTTTGTTTGCCACAAGTAAAGCTAGGAATCACTTAGTTCTATTGGGATGTTCAGGCATAAGTGTCATGATTGCCAAGATTCACATAGTACTACCAAGTACTAGGAATTCTGGGAAACAGGGAGATTGTGTTAAGCCAAACCCAAATAAGCCAAAAAGATTGGGTTTTTACATTTTTTTTTAATTCCAGAAAGAGAAACATACATATTTATTACAGGAAGTTATTGTAACTTCAAAAAATCAATATGGTCTAAAAGTTCCTAGGAACACTGTAAATAATGTTAAAATTTGTAAATTTTACCAAGTTTTTATAATTCCTCCAGGCTAGAATACTAAACTATAATGTAAAATTTTAAAAAACATGAAGTATTCCACATGTGATTTTTATTTAAAAGTAGAATTTTCCCAATTTCTTTGACTGATAAGAAGGATAGCGAAGGTGGAGAGTAATGAATATTTTTCACTAAAGCCTCAAGTATAGAATTACCCAAATAGTTTTCTATAAGGCAATCACAGTCAGTAGTCAGTATGCCCTTCAAGCAGGAAGGCAAGATCTAAATGGATGACAATAATTCATCAGTAAAAGTCACCCCTCTGAACCAAGGTGGGTGTATCAAAGCTTATAGTATGGTGTGATGATTATTTTCCATAATATATCCTAGTATCATTTCACACTTTAATAAGGATTCATGAAGTACTCTCTATGAAAATCATATCAAAATTTCAAACACTAGAAATTTACAGTTTGATATTATACTATTGAAGGATAATTAATGGACAATGTCTATAATATTCACTGATGTTAGATGAATACAAAGGGACTTTCAGTTTGGCTCTATGTCATTATATAGGCAGCCACTAGACAATATGAAAAGATAATCAATGCCATTAATACTTTACAACCTATGTTTATGAACCTATGTTTCTATATATTAGTTATAAAAATTTAGATAAGTAACACAAAATTTATTCCATTTTATCCAGCTATGGTTTTCAAAATCTAGACATTGAAATCCAGGCCAATAACGGAAACGTGTTAGGTAAGCTTTGTTCACGTACACATATATATTATATAACTGATCCAAAATTAAAACACGTTTGAATATTTGAACTGAAAAAAAAGGTTACGTATAAAAAGTCAAACTTCCTTTTCCCTCTTCACCTTCTAACTATTCCTTTCTTTTTCTCTATTCTCCTAGCTGGCTTTTTTTTTAAAAAAAAAATTCTCTCTGCTTATTTCTTCCCTCTCACTTCCTATATTCTATCTCCAAAGGCTAAGTTACATTACTTAAAATATAAAACTTGGAATAACTCTCCAAATAGTCTATATCTAAAAAAGGGCTCAAAATGGCCTATATTCTGATCATTAAGATAACAAATTTAATGAGATTTCCATAGAGCTTTTTATTTATATGTCAGTATATCAATATTCATCACAATCTTTTTGGATTTATCTATCTCATGTCATTTTGAACATAACTTTAGAATATCATTTTGATGTTTTAAGACTCTCATTGTTGTCTTAAAATTACAGAATAAGTCTTCAACGATTTTGAAAAAAAATGATTGCTAATATTTAAAATGTTCTCTAAAAATAGGAATAAATATTGAGATTTAAGTAAAATGAAACATTGACAGAATGGTTGATAATCTTTTGCATAACTTAAAAATGTAGAATTTGAGAAAATTTGACTAAATCTAGGATTATGATTTTTTCTGTATTACATGAAATTTGGAGTATTTATCAAGGAAAATAATTTTGATCAATATTACAATATTTAAGGCATTGCTTTCTTTGCTGTTTTTGTGTAGAATTAACTTTTAGAAAAAGGAAAACATGTCACAACTATTGTGGATGTAAAATTCCCAAAAATAATGGTCACATTGTCCCAAAAGGACATTGTGATACAGAGAAGTGAATTGATCAGTGCCATAATTTAATACTAATATCTGGGTATTATGAATCATCATTTCTTAAAGAGATAAAAATAATTCTTTGGAATCACAAGATCTAACAGTAGGAGAAAACTGGCACATCTACATAGTAATTTCCACATCGGTTATAGATACTGACAAAGGTGGTAAGGTGTAATAGATTTGTTTAATATTGACTTTTTAGATTCACAAGAAAAAGAAGCTAATAGCTCAAAATAAAACTTTAGGCCACTTCAAAACCAATGCCTTTCCTAAAATAACCAACTTAGAGAAGAACAATAAATTGATGTTCTCCATTCTACATTACTTTGAAGTAAGTAATCTTCACCTTGATTTAAATAAATGAACATAAGTGTTTAGGAATATAGATTGATGTTTACTTTTCCATAGTGGTTAATATTCTCACTAATATCTGAAACACAGCAAAGCTGATAATGATAAGAGTTTGTTTCAAAAGATAAATTATTAAAGATCTCTTGGTCTGAAGTAATGGCTAGCCTTTCTGCTAAAACATGGTGCAAATTTTAAGTAAATTAACTTCTATGCAATTTAAATCGGAGCAAGCTTACCATTTTTTAATAATAAAACTTTCTGTTTTGTTAAAACAATTTCAGAGCAAAGAAGTATTTTGAAGAAATAAAGGCAAGTTCATTATTTCCAGGGTATTCAAAAATACTGTCATGTTTTGCATTTAGCAAAACCAACACATAAAATATTTCCAATCACATTCATACTTCTAAACATCACCAAGATTAAAATTAAAATGAAAGTTTCATGACTCAACTACTGAAGAAGTTCAGACATCTAAAGAGTGTTACTCAAACAAACAAGCAAACAAAGTACACTTTTCCTAAATATAAACCCACATGAGCCTTGAAAATGCTTTTTTTTTAAGGTATGCTTTTTGGTAAGCAAGATTGGCCCTGAGCTAACATTTGTTGCCAATCTTCCTCTTTCTTTTTTTTTTTCCTCCCAAATGCCCCAGTACACAGTTATTCATCCTGGTTGTAAGTCCTTCTAGTTCTTCTTTGTGGGATGTCACCACAACACGCCCTGGAGTGGTGTGGAGGTCCATGCCCAGGATCTGAACTGGCAAACCCTGGGCCACCAAAGCAGAGCTCATCAACTTAAACACCATGCCACCAGGCCGTCCTCTAAAATGCTTTTTAAATTTTTCTAAAGACGCATAATATGTCCTTGCAAATAAGGTAAATGAACACCTAATAAAAAGAGAGGAAGAATATTTTAGGATGCATAATGTAAACTTATATTGTACCAAGTGGAGTATTGGAAAGAAAGATGAAGAATAAAATGTGACTCACAGGTCTCTCTTCAGCATAGTTAGAAGGAAAATGTGAACATCACCTGAGTTAGGTAAAACTGGATAAAAGCAGTTTTTCCTGAAAGAACATTAGTATGATTAATACGAGGAAATGAAAATTTAGATGCAAAATGTGGAAGTGGCATTTGGATAAGAGATACAGATTTAAGAGAAATCAGAGTGTCTGAAGGCAATGTAGTGATGTGGAAAGAATTAAAGAAAAAGTTTCAAAAGGATGAGTTTTTAGTTATTGCCTTTTCTTATATTTCTTTCTTCCAAATTTGCCTTATGAAGTGGCAGCAACCCTTCTGCCACATTTTATAGAAAACTAAGGATCAGAACAGTGAATTCAATGTCTCAAGTTCATGCAGATAGTAAGAACAAATCAACATTTAAGACTGTAAGGCTTCAGTCGTTTAAACACATTGTTACCCTATGACTTGTTTAAAAGGGAGGAAAGGAACGAGGGAAAATATTGTTATTGAAAGGGATGGTAATTAGTCTTTGGGAGGTGAACAAGATGTAGTCAACAGAGAAGTCGAAATACAATGAGGTGAACCTGAAGTTTATGTACTGTTATAAACCAGTGTTACCTCAACAACAAAAAAACAAAAGGTTCAATAAATGTTACTCAAATAATTTGAAAGAGCAAAGAAGTGATATAGTTTAATGAGTTACTACCTTAAAGACTAGACAAAAATATCCAGATCTTATAAATAATATGATTTGCAGGGAGACAAGAAGGTCATCAATATATATCTACACAAGTGTTTAGAAACGAAAACATATAGATAGAGATTCAAAAATTAATGAAAATCTGATTTATATTTTGGAAAGAGTGAATTAAAAGTTGATATATGGCCATTTAACACAGCTACAGATGATGGCTTATTTGTACAGTTGGATCTTGATGGAAATTTCCAAGAAGGTTGTTATTGAATACAAGGTCACTAAACTGCTGTGAGCAGACAAGAAGCCTGTCTCCAAGTTTGCACGTAAAACCCTCTTGACAAGAGTCAAGGCTTGTCCATACCTCAGTTATGTGGGAGGGTCCTGGCGCAAAGGAGTTTAATTTGCTTATGCCCTTAGAAAGATGAATTTATAACAAGAAAGGATACTTTTTTGCTTTTAGTTACCAGCTTTTTAACAGGATGTTATTATTTCATAGTGAGCTGGTGATGTCAGGAACTGTATGTAAGATCACAGTTTGACGTTGACAACTGGTCTGCTTGTCTGCAGAGTGTGGAAAACGTATTTGCTTTGATGCGTGCTGCATCTGAAGCGGTTCAGCCCCCTCCTCCACGCCCTCTCTCCCCGGCTTTGGAAATCTAGACCTGCATTTGGACGCACGGAAATGTTCTTCCTACATGATTCACTAGCCTGACAATGGGTAATAAAAACCTGATGGCAATGTGTTATTAGACAACAGAAGTACAGTAACTAGAGCTAAATTAGAAAAAGGAAAATAAGCTCCACATACTTAAATATATTGTGCATGTTTGTGGAAGAGTGAGAGGGAGAGCAGTTGCTTTGAAGGAGTAATGAAGGCAGGCGATGAATTTCATCATTAGGATACATACTTAGTGTAAGTTTAGCCAATACAAAGCAGATATTTTTACTGTACAGTCACAGTCTAATAAAAACAATACAGCAAAGAAAACAACAGGAACAAGAAAACCAGCAGATTTTGAAATTAAAAACTTAAAAGTTCCTAAGAATTAAGGAAAAAAACAAGCTCTTTAATTTTTATATGTAATTAGAAACTGAGGTCATAAAAACGTTTAAGAATAAATGAAATTCTGAATGTAGTCCATAAGACTTCAGAAACTTATAAATGTGTTTAATTTAAAAAAATCATAAAAGCCCTTTTTGAATTATGGGTCAAAGTCTCTATTAAGGAGTATTAAAATGTGTTTTAAGAGAGGCCAAGGACTCTTGGTAGAATAAAATAAAATTACTAAAACCCACAAACATCAGCACAAAAGCTGGATCTTCTCCAAGAAACCTTGGCAGGACAAAGCAGATCAATTTATAAACTGCATCTACTCTGCTAGAACGCCAGCCAATTAGACCTAACATTTTCTTGAATATACATTACAGATGTAAAGTTAAAATGTGAAGCATTTATTTTATCAAGCTAGTTGAGAAATTTTTCTTGAAAATCTGATTAACAGCTACTAAAAGAACATTTTGAAGTTTTCTAACCTATAAGATACTGGGATTTATAGGAATTACATTGGGTCATTTCCCGTCCCCTATTCTACAAATATCAATGCATTTAACAAAGTTAACTCTTATTCAATACGTTTTCACATCAATGATTTGGAAAGTAACGTTTTCTTAAATATTAAAATTTGACCTAAAATCTCTAATTAATAGCTTTGAGAAAAATATAACATGCTAAAAAACCCCCACAAACATTAAATATGACCAAATTGAAGCCAAAGGCCAGTCAGGAAAGTGTTTGTTATTCCCATTCAATTCAGTTAGTTATTGAGGACCTTCTATGTGTTAGGAACAAACAGAATTACAATGAGGAATAAGACCATATTTATTGTTTCTAATTGAATTTTTGTTCCAAACATCTGTTTTTGGATTAGTAATTTTTTGGTAACTGGAAGCAAAGTTTACATAACTTCCACCTTTTTCTCTTATTTTATTAAATCTGAGGAATTAACTCCTTTTTGAAATTTTGCATCTTTTTATTATGAAAGTTTCCAAAAATACATAACAGGTTAAAATTACAAAATTATCATGCAGATTCAGTAATTAATATTTTTCACGTTCATTTTAACATCCATCACCATCTATCTAATTTCTCTATATCTTCTTTTTCATCCTTCCGTCTTCATCGTTTTTGTTTTATTGAATCATTTGCAAGTAAGTAGTCCATATTCAAATTTTTGAACCATTCTTCACTCAAACATCACATATTATGTTTGGCTGTTAAATGTATTTAGATTCTTTAAATGTAATATAAACAGTTCCACACTATTGATTTTTTGAAAATATCAAGATAGTTGTTTTATAGACTATTCTGAAGTCTGGAGTTGTCTCTTTTTATCTTTGTAATGTTGTTCCATTTCTTCCTTCATACACTGTATTCTTTATGAACTGGAATGTTGGTCTAAAGACAGAATCACGTTCAGGTTACACATCTTTGGGCAAAAAATACATCCTAGTTGATTGGCTAGTTCATTGAACCTCATGAGGAACCATTTACTGTCAAGTTGTCCTACTGCTAATCACGCTCAGTTGGATCACTCGATTTTGTTGGAGACTGTGAAACCTTTTCATTGTGAAGGTACGGTAGGGACCTGAAATTAGCCACCCCAAGATATGTCTCTTTGGCATCAGGATTATTTGAGGCTGATTGCTTTTGATAAACTGGGACAGGGAAGGAGGCTCTGAGGAATGGAACTCGCCCTTTGTTAAGACACTTACATTTGTAAGGTAAATCTCTATCTGTAAAAGGTGCCCCTCTCTTTGTACTAAGAAGAAGAAAGGCGATGACCTTCTCTCTAGAAACTCTTAATCAATACCAAAGGCAAGGACTTAAGTCTGCATTTTATTGTGCCTGTTTCTGGTAACCTGTGGGTGACTTCCCTCCCCCTCCCAACTTTGGCATTTCTTTAAGGATTAAGGATCTTTCCTTAGGCTAGGAACTGATTGCTGAGCTCACCTGTGACCCCCCAGCTCCAGACAATCGACTTGCCTCCTGCTACGCCCACCGAGATAGCAGACCACTACCTGCTGTGTCCATCAAGCACTGTGCCCGACAGGGCAATCTTGCGACTACTGTGGGAGGGATATTTCAATCACATGTGAAACACCCTGTTTGGGGGTATATAACCACTATGTGCACCCCACTTCTTCGGTGCCCTTTCTTCCTTCAGGAAGAAAGGCCCCGGGCCATGGTTCCTCATAAAGCTTTGTTTAATTTTCTCCTGCTATTCTGTCTCATGTGAATTTAATTTGTTCTCCGGCCAGACGACCCCACATTTGGGAAGAGGAAATGTCTTTCTCCCCTACAGTTTATTGTCCCCTCCGATATTAATAAGTAACATTTAGGATGATGCCTAACCTATTAATGATAGGTGCCTGAATAATTATTGCCTTGAGGATTAAATCATACAAATTTTCTTATTTTATCTTGTTTTTCCTCTCTATTAATGGGTGATCTTTACAAAGGAGTAGAGCCTATCTCATCAATTATGATAAACTACAATGTTTCCTTTTAAAGTAAGATAAAAGCTTGATTCTTTTTCTTTACCTTTTCTTTGGTAAGGATTTGTATGAGTTATTTATTTTCATTTTATTTCTTTATAAGCACCAATATGTACTTACATGTATTTATATATTTAGTGTATTATAATCAATCACAGTAATATTCTTTTTAGTGCTTAAATTGCTCCAAATTTGGCCAGGGAGCTCCTTTGATTTGGCATCTGTGTCTTTTGACATGCCCCAAATTAGTCTTTAAAAGCTTCTTTGCTTTTTGATGAGAGAAGATACACCATATTTTTCTGGTAGTTTCCCTGCCTTACATGTAGAAATATCCATTTCTCCAAGGGACCCTATACCTTATTAGTGAGGAATGACGCTTAGAATCTAAGATTTGCTGTTTAGGAGTACTCATTGCTAATGGTCTTTCAGTATATAGAGCTCAGAAATGAATTTTCAAAATTAGTTTGCATAGACATACCCAATTTAAATTTAATGTTAGATTTTTTCTTAATTTGTTTGATACTATATTTCTATTTATCTGTTTATCAATTTAAAACCTTGGTTCTAAAATTTTTCACTTTTATGTCTTTGTTTATACTGTAATAAAAATTAAATACTTTCAATATTATTAGTAATATTACTATAATATATTAATATAATAATATTATACTTGTGTTATATTTGTGAGGGAAGATTATGATTTCTTTGTGGTTCCTTTTTTTTCCCCTGGGTTATATACCAGTAATAATTTACAGAATTCTGTGTTAAAAAACCATGTACAGGGTGTCAGGATTTTTTTGTCTTCCTTAATAAGTGTTTGCATTTGTTTTGGCAAATGAATAAACTCCTTACATTTCATCTTGGTGCTTTGAAGGTTTGTTTGAAAGTTTTGTAAGGGTGGATCTAAAGTTGTCTTTACTATAGCTAATTGAGCCCTACTGATAAAGCATGACTAACTAACTTTCCCATGTTTTCCCTACTGGGGCTGAATAAACTCAAATGTCACTCAGCATGATTGCAGCTCTTGGAATTCTTTAGCTTACATCTTTGTTTTTTGTTGCTCTTGTTGTGTGTGCATATGTGTATGTTCATGCTCTTGACATTGTTTGTTACAGTTTTTTTTAGTGCCTAGACTCATAAATCTTCACCCACATACACAGCCTAACATTGAGCCTGAAATTCCAAGAAGCCTCTAATGCATACACCTGGAGCGCCTTCTCTGGGTATCTTCCTTCTCTCTGGTACTCAGCTGTAAGTTTTCACTGTCCTGGTCCTTTCAAATTTCAATCTCTCTCTCATCAACTCAGGGAGACAAAAGAACAACTTGTATTTTTGGACGCCCTTCCCATGCCATGATACAGATAGTGCATGTGGGCATAAAGTCAGGCCAATCATAGGCTCCGTCTCATTCATTTGTTTTCTCTAAGGGAAAAAAGTCCCATTTTGCCTGTTGTCCCGTATCTATAACTGTTATTTTCATCTTTCGTTCAGCTTTTTGATTATTTACTTTGGAATGTGAGTCCAATATGAGACATTTTTTCATAGATAATAATGGAAATCCTTCATATTCATTTCTCATATGCATAATAGATAATACTAGCTCAGTGAGGGACAGGCCTTAGTATTTTTACTAGGATTTCATTAAATATATCAGCTAATTTAGATAAAATTGTCATCTGTAAAATGTCCAGTCCTCTTATCCAAAAACAAATGAGAGTTTCCCCTTCATTTGTCTACTTTTGTGTCTTTCATCTGTGTTTTAAACTTTTCTTCAATTTATTTGTATAACTTTTAAAATTTATCACTATTTTATCATTTTTCTTGCTATTATAAATATAATTTGTTTCATTATATTTTCTAATTGTTTTTTTTGAGAAATGAGCTATTTATTGTATATTAAATTTATATCCCATCTTTTTAAATTAATTTTTTATTGATTTTATCAATCATTCTTGGATTTTCCAGTTATCCAATCATATGATTCACAAAGAGAAAAAGTTTTATTACTTCTTTTTCAATTTGCATTATTTCAGTTTTTTCTTTCCTGTCTAATTATATTGTCTGATATTTTCAATAAAATGTTAAATAGCACAGAAGGCAGTGGTCATCAACTCTGCCCTTTTCTTTTTCATGGTGGAAATACTTCAGTTTTCCCCAGTAAGAAAAATGATAGTCCAGAATAAAGCACATATGCTTTGTCATGGTGAGAAAGATGTCATCATTTACTATATTACCCTCTGTGTGTGTGTGTGAGTGTGTTTTAACTAGAAATGGATACTGAAATTTGATGAAAGTCTTTGCAGCATCTATGAAGATAATCATAATACTTTCCTTGGGCCACTAACATGAAAACATTAATAGTTTATTCCTCTGTTTCCTCAGTTGTAAAACACCATTATTGTGTAATTAGGTTATTTTTAAACAATAGCTTTTGGGACAAAAGACAAGTAAATACCTGTATCACTCTTATAAATATAAAAAATGAATCTGATAGAATAAATATATTATGACATTTTGTGTTTAACAAATAAAATCTATCAAGTTGGACCTCATTTATAAGTCATATTGAACCAATTTTCTGAATAAAATAGATCTAGTTTCATTTGTATTTAGCAGACATGGATGCGAAAGCATCATTTTATATTACTAAGAAGCCA
Source organism: Equus przewalskii (assembly GCF_037783145.1). Taxonomy (NCBI): domain Eukaryota; kingdom Metazoa; phylum Chordata; class Mammalia; order Perissodactyla; family Equidae; genus Equus; species Equus przewalskii. The sequence goes on along the minus strand of NC_091852.1, from coordinate 30,214,226 downwards.
TTCCCTTTCATTTGACTATTGTTCTGTACTTTGGGCTTCTGATTCTCAGTTCACAAATTTATATTTACTAGACTCTTAAAAATTTAAGACTGTCTAAAGTTATAGAAAAACAAACTGAGACTAAATATAAGAATCTGACTATATCTACAAAAATGTTACATGTATCTATCTCTTAGCAAGTCCACTTAAAAAAGCTATTAAATATAATCTTACAAGTGTCCAAAAATATATGGGCCGTTATATCATTATAACTTGTTTTCAAGTAAAACAAATGAATATGATCATGGAAATATGATGAGAATCAATACATTCATCCAGGACTGCTTATGTAATTTATAGTATCTATACAATGAAATACCATTAAATTGTTAAAAAAGAGAGGGAAAATTAGTATGTGTTGACGTGGAAGGATTTTAAAAATATGGTAAAAATGGAAGGAATTTAAAAATATGTATATATGATCCCTTATGAAAATTCACATGTGTCCAGGGAATTTCTGAGAAAACATGCAAAACATTTTACCTCAGGAAGAACTTAAGTCAACGAGAAGGAGGTCTTTTTTAAATTTTTGGAATATTTTCAGCATATCCACATAGCTTTCATAATAAGCAGTTTAAGTAAAAAAAAATGTGCAAAAGTACATTGTTAAATGTATCTAAACAAAAAAAGAAACAAATCATGTAAAGAAAATCCATGATTCAGTTTTTATACTCAAAGTTTTATTGATTTTTGTCCTAACAACTAGATTCAAGCACAAATTTCCAACTTAGATAAGCTTTAGAAATTTTTGATATCAAACAGCCACTTCATTTTTTTTTGTCTTTTGCATGTTATTTCTCAGAATCAGACAATTCAAAGTTAAATATATTGGGCAGTTTTGGAATGCACCACACAGAGGGGAACTTCGTTTGTCTCTCCATCATTCTTGTTTCCGTATGAAATTTATTGTTCCAGGCAGCCAAGCAGAGGAACTAAGAGGCCCTAGTTATGTTTCCTCTGTACGTTATGGGTACATAGTAATCAGAGGTGTCATTGAAATCCTATTGGCCAAAAAATGTTAGATTCTATATCTGAACATCCAGACTTTTCCAGCACATTTCAGAATGATGACTTACCAAAGAGCCAAATTAGGCCATGAGAAGCCAATTCAAAATTCAGAGGCAGCATATACACATCTAGAAAACGCTGAATCCCAAAATAACTGCATTACAGATCCCAAAAGTAAAATGAAGTTAATAAAAAATGTCCTCTGGCAGTAAACTTTCATTAGCTACTCTGGCTCTCAGACTTTTGAAAAATGCCAGTCTCTTGTTCTTTCCTTTCCTCCCAGTACAGAAGTCTCTAACCAAGTAGTATCTTTTTTTACCTGAAAAAGTAAGTTGATCTCATAAACGCCCTTTAGTATCTAATTATTGGACACGCACAGTCGGAATCGCTTTTAAATAACTTTTATATTTGCAGGTCCAAGGTAGGTGAAACAAGAGCATGTTATCAAGGTTAGACTGAGATGAGACCTTGTGGAAACAGATAGTTTTTGTGTGATGTAAGAATACCCTCAATCTAAAGAAAGGCAAGTTTGCTTAGATGGGCAGTATTAGAGGAACACTAATTTGGCTGAATATCTAGGCTGTAATGTATTTTTGCCCTTAGATGGTATATTCCGGCATCTTAAAAATGTAAACTCTTCGTTTGGAAACGGGCTTTAGAGGTCACAGAGTACTAGTCCAACTTTCCTTCTAAGTACCACTTATTCCTGGAGTATGCTGGAAAAAACGAGAATTTATTTTGGACATGAATATTTTCAGTGAGAACTTTACCATTTACAAGATTGGCTTTATGAATAGAAACATCTTCTTTAAGCTAAATTACATGTTCATTTATCTTTACCCAATAGTCTTTGGTTTGCCCTCTAAAGGACACAGAACCAAGTCTCTCAATTTCATAATACAACTCATTAAATAGCTGAATATTTCTACCCTATCTCCACTTCTCTGCTACAAGTAAATCGTCCTCTGTCTCTTAAATCACTCTCCCTTAAACATGATATCCAAACACTTCAATGCTTGTGTAGAACTTTCTTTTAAACCTCCTTTCTTTTGTTTTTCAAACTCCTGGCCAATCTTAAGAATCAAGAGATAACATATGTTACTTGCTCTGTTATAATAATCACTTTAAAATACCAATTTTTGTCCACTCTAGCACCATACAAATTTCAGAACATCAAGAATTCTGTATCCAATTTAAAATTCATGCTTCACATGAAGTTTTCTTCACTGTTGCACAAATATTCAACAACAGTTGTTCTCAGTTTAGTTCACAGATCTATGAGTATCCCTGAGACACTTTCAGGGGATTTGCAATGTCAAAATTATTTTGAAAATAATACTAAGATCTTATTTGCCTTTCACTGTATTGGCATTTGCATTTCTAGTAAAAAAAAAAAAAATATGGGTATATAAATATGCTGGCACCTTTCCATGAATCATAGTAGTGGCATCAAACTATATAGTCATTTTATTTTTCACCACCATATTCCCAAAATTAAACAAGGGATGCTTAAAGAGTATCCTTATGAAGCAGTAAAAATTATTTTATTAAATCTCAATCTTTATTGTTGTATGTGATAAAAGGAAATTATATATAACCATGAAATGATAAAAACATAATAGACATAATCAATTCCAAGATGTGACCATGAGAGAGATGAGGTGGAGAAAAATATAACTGAAGTCAGTAGCTCAAGAAGCTGAGGATGCGAAATGTTTGTGGATTCTGATATGGATGCTGAAGTCATTGAGGTGATGACGGAAGTAGAGATAGAGAAGAAAAAAATGAGGTAGAATACAAAATATCCTTCAGCGATTGAGAAGGGTTATATAGATACCTATGGGGTTGGTAAATGACAAATTAGAAGGAGGGCTAATGCTTTTGTTTTAGTATCTGGGTGCCATGAGGTTCAAAGAAGTTGACATTTTGAAGGCATACCTAAGATAAATGGTTTGTATTTTAGAGTGAAATGCAGGAAAACACCTACACTACTTATAACTAGAGGCTAGTTAGAAGGAATAAAAGGGATGAAATGTCTTCCACCAGAGAAGCCCACAAAGGAAATTGCTTCATCAAGAAACAAGAGAATTCCAGTTCTCACTAAGAGTGAGAAAATTGAGGAAACATCAAGAAAAATTCTTGAGGTTAGTGAGGACTTTTTTTTTTTTTTGATGAGGAAGATTGGCCCCTGAGCTAATACCTACTGCCAATTTTCCTCTTTTTGCTTGAAGAAGATTGTTGCTAAGCTAACATTTGTGCCAGTCTTCTTCCATTTTGTATGTGGGATGTCACTACAGCATGGCTTGATGAGTGGCGTGTAGGTTTGCACCCAGGATCCCAACCCGTGAACCCCTGGCTACTGAAGTAGAGTGTGCAAACTTAAACACCACACCATGGTTCTGGCCCCTAGAAAGAACTTTCTAAAATCACATGTCTAAAGAGTTTGGGAGGATGAGAGGAGTAGCACATTAGGTTTATGGGAAGATGAGTGCAGCAGTACGGTGATGAGTGCCCCCTGGATAACTGATGGACTGAGATGAACAGGGATAAAAGGAGTGATGACGTATGTCCTGATCAATTTCTTGCTTTAAAGTAAGCAGCTCAGTCAATTCGAAACGTGGTCCTGAACACTTAGCATGGGAGCTCATTGTAATTTCTCCCTCTTGAAGCTACTGAAGATATGTCTGTGAGGGTGCAACAGTGAAATAGCTCTTTTGTTGAGGCCCCAGGGATGACAATTTTCTTTCCTGTATCTTGTGTCTCACCATCATGTACTAGTGAAATACCACAACGTGACAAGTGTTCTCTTGGTTTCAAATATTTTGCTGCTCCCGGTGGTGACAAGGCCCTTGATGTGTTATAAGAGTGGTTGACAAGGAGAGAAGTCTTTATGGCTCAGATCAATGTGGTAAATGAACACAGTTGGAAAAACAGGGCCAAGATGTGCTTGATTGGGGCCTGAAACTTGGTGTTACTCTGTGGTAGCTTACTTGAGAGATGCTGACTAAGAAGGATGAAGTTGAAAGCAATGAAGTGATATTTAACAAGCATGGGAGCATGACTCAATGAGGAGTAGAAATCAATGAGGCAGAAACAGGCTCCTCTTGAAAACAAATGAGGCAAAGATGGACCAACTCCCAGCCCTTTTCAGGATCCTTTTTTTTGTTTGCAACTAAGTCAGCCAAGCTGAGTTCTAGTCATATTTCTTCCTGCTCTGAATTGCCTATATTTATGTCCAGTTATAGACATGAAAAATAGCCCACTAGAAGCATAATTGCCCATCCTCCTTACTCCTCGCCAGAATTGCTGTGGATGCTGCACTGGTTCTAACTCACATTGTGCTTAAATGTCATCACTCAGTCAGTGTCCAGCTTAAACCAAATACATCACCCCATTTCTCTTTTCAGAATATTGGGTTTGGCGTAAACAAGGACATTAGAGAGGACATTGTGCTAATGGATAGCAGTAGAATTCACGCAAAAATATCAGAATCCAAAGGAAATCTTCAGACCAAAAGTGATGTTGTGTTCCCAGAAACACTTTTGCAATTTCATAAGGCTGCTGAGAACGATATTTGTAGTTTGGTTCAGTGTTAAGGAGCTATCCCCAAAAATATTTGAAAAACCCAGGATGAATTCACTGTTTTGTAGCAAATATTCAAGCAAGGAGGTGTGGAGAAGGAGTTAGTGTCTTTAAAAACAAAGTATGGAATTTGGAAGGAGGCAAGAAAATTCCTCCTAAGGTTCAGGGCAAAAGTTCAAATTCTCTATCCTGGTTTTTGAGGCTTTCTATGATCCACTGCCTACTTCCTCACCACATATTTCACATGACAGGACAAGCCATATAGAGATAGAGTACACTCCCTTTTGCAACTTTTCTCATGCTGTTCTCAGCATGGAATGCAAAATTTCAATGCTCAGGATATGAAAACCTTAGTCTCCAAAGCTCGCCTCAAATATTACCTCTCTGTTCTTCGGTCCTTCAAAGATCGTAAATCACTTGGGGGAAAAAGCTGAACCTTTCTCTTCTATTTGTTTGCCTCCACATTGGGTCTAGCACGGTGTTTGGAATTAACATATATTGAGCACCTTCTGTGTACTCTGAGATGACATGTAACATGGTGAAAAAAAATCTTAAATTGTGCACTTGGGGACACAGATCTGATATTTAATTCTGCCTCAACTATAAACAAACTCTGACACCTTAGAAAAGTCTAGATTCTCTGTGTTGACAACGATAGCAGGTCAAATGAAATATAGCATATATAAGGCTGTACGACAATCTAACACTAAATGATCAACTAATGTTAACCCTTTTATTTTTCAGGCTAAAATCATACCTCAAATAAAGTAAAAGAGAGGAATTCAGGTCTTTGAAAATAGACACCAAATTCAGCTAAGCTTTGAGACAAAGTTGTAGAGATAGCAGACCTCTGAGAAGAAGGGAATTTTTTATTCTTCCACAACTTTTTTTCCCTAGCATTGCAATAGGAAAAAGAAAAGCTGAATAGAGTATTTCCCATTAATATTTTGTATGTTGTGCCCAAGGCCTACATTATGCATTCAACTTGGGACAAAGACTTGGCATGCCACCACCTAGGCCTCAGTTTTTTTTAACTTTGAATGAGGAATGTAATGATATGTCCTATAGTCCCTTAAAGGACGCAGAATACTTTTCTTTACAACCACAACCTGTCTCATGACTGTGAGTCAGGGTCAGTGAGCAAAGACTATTGAGGCAGCTTATAGAATCAGTTATGGAGTTGTAGAAGCAGATGTAGTGATGACATTTCTTAGTATCTTCAAATGTTATTACTTAAAGGACGGCTACTTTTAACGCAGGTATATCTTTAAGGGTATTTCATATGATTATAACTGAGAATGAACCAGTTTAGAGCTCAGAAGCAGATACAAAGTAGGAAAGGGAGCAGCACTGCATTTTGCTACTTAGGTCCTCATTGATTTTAACAGAGATTAATTTTGCCTGATTATTTGAAACACTAATTAAATTATTTTATCTGAGGTGAATCAAAGTTCATCAAACAATCTTCATGTTTAATTTTGATGGATAATCAAAATATGGCATCATCATTCTCTCTAATCTGAATACGCAGAATTCTAACAACAGCTCACCTTGACCTATGTGGTAGTCATAATGCTTTCTACTGATAGTTACAATTCTCCGCTATCTTGACACAAGATAGGATTGCACTGCCTGGAACCTTGAAGTTAAGTGTAATCATGTAACTTATTTGGATAATTAAATGAGTGGAAATGACATACATTGCTTCTAGGCAGAAGTCCTTTAAAGTAGATAAGTAACTGTTGGGATTCCCTCTTCCTGCTACTATAAGCAGTAAGCATGTATGAGTGAGGAGAATACAAAATATAGCGTTCAGTTTACACAGGATGGACTTGCTCTATGAGTAAAAAGTAAAGCTTCTTTTTAAGCCACTCAAACAGTAAGTTTATTTTCAATGGCAGCATTAGACCATCCTCAGTGATCAAGAAACTGAAACCAGAAGTTGAGTGTCTTCATAACAAAAATAAGATATGTTGCATGGGCTTAATGGTTAGGTGGCTGACAGCAAGGGACCTGTGATCCAGAGTCTGAGAGATAACCATCCATGTCAGACAGCAGCAAATTTTTTGGTAATACTGTTGCCTTTGTTTATTAAACATGCAGTCTGGGGGAAGAAGCCAGAAAACAGAATATTAGCTGTGTATATTGTTTGTTGAAGACTGTCACTGGTAAGGTATCTCAGGAAAGAGATGACCTCAGGAATAAGTGGGCAATTTGAAAGCAGGAATGAAAAGGATTAGAGAATATCTAACATTGGAATCTTTTTGGCTTGTAAGAGACAACTTATTCTCAATTTGGCATAATGAAATTATAAACAAAAATGGCTTAAAACAATAAAGACTTATTAAGGCTGTCAGCAAAAGCCACTAGTCCATTGTGAAAACCTCTGAATAAACTAAAGTATGTGAGAGTAAACATCCAACCAAGAGTGTCTTGCAAGTGGAACATTACCATTGCAAATGGTAAACATGGTGCAGAAAATTAACTAAGAAGCTGTGTTTTCTACCATCACATATTGGGCTCAAGACATAGTTACCTTAAAAGAGAAACAGATATGGGGATAAGAAAGAAAAAACAAATACAGTAAATACGAGAATTATAACTCAAAGGATACTTCGATTGTGGATATTGGCACGTGGAGTTGTTTGGAATCAGATAAGAAGTTCACTCAATTTTTGAAAGAGATATAAGTCTAATAGAAGCATCAGTCTGAACCTAAAATTATTTTAAGGCTAAAAATGACCATTCAGTTGCCAACTATTTGGATAGTAGTTTGGCTGAGAAATCAGCTGAGCTTTTAGTAAGGACAAATTTATCACCACCTACTTGAGGATAACATAAAAGGGAAAGTCTCTCAAGAGTCAGTGCCAGAGTTATGAGAAGTAATGGACAGGGATGCAATTAATGAGAGAAGCAGCATAATTAAACATCACCTCTCCCAGGATAGGAAGGGAATTTCTCAGAATATCTGTTCACAGAGATAGCAGAATTCCTACAGACCAAGAACCAAGGACAAATATTTGTCTCTCCCTTTTTTTTCCTTTCCAAGAGGGGGTATTTATTGCAGTTATTCCTTCTCCTCTGCCATTGAATATTGAAGGGTGGGAGTATATATCTCCTCTTTTTTTAAAAAAAAAATAGATGTATATGTCTCCAGACCATGTAAAATCACATCTAGAACTCTAGAACCAGTTTAGGACTACTTTACAGCATGCCAATTCAGAGAGTGCCATGAGCTCTCAGAGATTCTGTTCTTGGGTATGAATATAGTGACCCACATAGGACTTTGAATTTCCCTCTTGAGAAGGGGGAATGTTTTGTTCTGGTAAGAAAGAACTGAATACTTGGTGACTAGAAGGAGATTATGGTAGTCACTCACGTGTTTACCATTACATCCAGTTCTCTGAGAATGTAGTTGGTTTGCACACAGTTATAATCAGGTGAGGCCATGACACCTGTCTCAAAAAAAAAAAAAGTGGATAGAAACTATATGTGTCACTTTCAGACTGAAGACTTTAAGAGCAGGTGGATAATTTACCATACTTGCTTTTCTATGATACAGCAACTAGTCATGTTCCAGATGGTGAAGGCTACGTTAGGCTGTGTATCTGAAAGAGGAAAGTATGGAGCAGAGCCGCAACTAAATGGTAATATCCACATGTCACACGAACATTAAGTGAACCTGGAGTTATTTATTACTGCAATATATCCTAACCTATTCTAACTTAAAGTTTGAAAGTTTAAAAAAAAAAAGTCTATTTCCTTTAAATCTCTTCAAATTTAAATCACTGCACTGTATGTATGATGTGCTAAAAAGCTAGATACAGCCCTGTATTCACTATATGAAAATCTTGGAAGTCAGAAGAGAAATTGGGCTAGGTTTGAATATATGTTTGCTTTAATCCTGAGTCTTCTAGTCCATAATTATAGATAAATTGAACAAATTATTTAACTCTATCCCTTTGTTAGAAAATAAGGGGTGTTTACTAAGTGTAATTCCAAGATCCCATGAATCTTAAATGTAAAATGAAGTAGAAAAACTTTAATGAATTTTAACATTTTGTTTGATACCCATTTTCACTTTCCAAAACTCAGAGGCTCACCAATATCATCTGTCTTGAGATCACCAAGATCTTTATGCCAGTCAGCAAAATAAACCCCAGACTCCCAGGTCACCTCTCATCTTCTACATTAAATTTCCCATACAGCTCTAGATGGTCTTACTTTATTCCAGTATTACTCTCTCTCCCCAAATCCTGAAACTCCTCAGCCTATCACTTTCAACATCATGGCTCACCATCAACAAAGTCTTTTATATCTTGAACTTCTTGTATTAGTCAGAGTTCTCCAGAGAAACAAAACCAACAGGAGAGCAGATTTATTATAGGAATTGTCTCACTCTATTATCGAGGCCTAGAAGTCCCATGATCTGCTATCTGCAAGCTGGAGACCCAGGAAAACCCGTGGAGTAACTGAGGCAGAGTCCAGAGGCCTGGGAATGGGGGGTAGAGTGGGTGGCAATAGTGAAAGTCTTGATCCGAATCAGAGGCTTGAGAGCCAGGAGCACTGGTGTCCAAAGGCAGGAAAAGCTGGATGTCTCAGCTTAAGCACAGAGTGAATTTGGCCTTTCTCAGCCTTTTTGTTCTATTCAGGCCCTCAGTGGATTAGATGATGCCCAGCCACACTGGTGAGGGTGACCTTTACTCAATCTACTGATTCAAATGCTAATCTCTTCTGGAGACACCCTCACAGACACACCCAGAAATAATGTTCTACAAGCTATCCAGGTAGCCCTTAGCCTAGTCAAACTGACATAAAAAATTAACCATTATACTCCTTATTCTGCATTCTCTAAATGTCCTTATCTAAATATTAATCTGGATCTGCTCAAGGACACAGCTTCCCTGGCATACTTCACTGGTGATGATTTTTCTCTCCAACGGTCCTTATACCAAGGTTTCAGACGTAAACTAAGTATCATTGTCCTCACTATGGTTTCTAGACAGACAATTCTTTCTCTCTCCTCAGGTAACTCATCACTATTTTTTGGATAATGTGGCTTCTGCAGCACAGTCAGTCTTCTAAAATTCTTTGTCTTCATTTTAGTAAATTCAAAATAAATGTTCTGGTAAAATGACTACACAAAAGTTGTAGATTTGAACTAGGTTTCTTGTTTTCTGATACCTTTTTAAAAATGGTCTAAATGATTTAAATGATTTCTCTTAGATACTGTATTATCAGCTAGCATTCAAGGGCATCATTAGAAAAAGTAATAGGTCACTAAATATCATATTAATTGATAAGATACAGACTAAAATATTTACAATATCATATAGACCTCCTTTAAGGCCATACTTTCCAAAACAACTGCTCTGCTTTTCATTATGAACAGAATAACTTTATTAATGTTTATAATTCTCTCTTTGTTTTGCTAACAAGTTCAAAGCCCATTTGGAATGTACCTCTACTATTATATTTTATTACATGGAGCCTTTGTTCCAGTTTCTTCTTACTTTACAGCATTATTTTTCTTATGCTCTAGTCAGTTCATCTGTTTGCTTTATTTTACAGTAGTATGGCTTTTTTTTTCTGTAACTTGACTTATGTCTTCCTTGAACTGAGGCAGAATAGCAATCAGTTAATCAATTTAAAAACAACAGCAACAATGTCTGGCACATTGATTATAGGTCTCAAAGGAAACTTTATATGGCATCAGACATAACAGAAAGATTATCAAAACAGACCCAAGCACTAAGGAAAAGTGATTGAATCTTCAGAAATCAGGTTCATGATATAGGGACTCATCAGGATTTAGGGAACATTCTATTTTTCAGGAAAATGGAGTGCAGCTATTTATTTATTTTTATTTATTTATTTATTTGAGGAAGACTAACCCTGAGCTAACATCTGCCGCCAATCCTCTTTTTGCTGAGGAAGACTAGCCCTGAGCTAACATCCATGCCCATCTTCCTCTACTTTATATGTGGGATGCCTACCACAGCATGGCTTGCCAAGCTGTGCCATGTCTGCACCCAGGATCCAAACTGGTGAACCCCAGGCCGCCAAAGCAGAGTGTGTGAACTTAACTGCGGCACCACCAGGCCAGGCCCTGGAATGCAGCTATTTAAATCAATGCTATCTAAGGTGAGGGTCCTCGAGAAGGGACAGTTTGAGACATTTAGATGGGGCAGACAGTGCTGAGAGGATTGTTGATGGAACTCAAGGCAAGAGGAAGGAAAACCTTTCATAAGTTGAAGTTTCTTTCCTAGGTGAGTTTTTGAAGGACATATTATAAGTTAAAACCCTCTTCCTGAACCTAAGCCTAAAGTAAACCACCCTGAAACTGATAACAGTTCTTTCTGCGTTTGTTTCCCTTAACCATAGTCCCAAGGTTATATAATTAACTGTAATTTCATGAAGAGATAATTCCAGAATTTAAGTGGATTTTACTCTCTGTCTGATTACTGCACTTTCACAAATAAGGAAACTCAATGCACACTTCATATGTGCACTCATTTATTCAAACATACATTCAAAATGCACAATTTAGCTATGTTCAGCAAGCATAGGGCATTTGCCATGATGTATGTTGAAGATTGAGACTATTTATATCTACGTAGCTTAATTATTGGGACTAAGAATTAAAACTACCTCTTTCAACACAAGTTGATGATTTACTCCAAAAGTATTTCTCAGGAAGATGAAGCTATAAATGAGCAAATAATTTCATTTCTTGGTTTTGGAAAATCTTGCAAATCAATTTACCCAGACATAATTTGCTCACATGAGCAAATAGCTTGCTGACCAAATAACGCTTTACTTATCAAGGTTAACTTCAACAATCTCTCCTTACTGGGTCCATGAATTCTAAATAATTACATTATTAAATTTTCCCAGTTAATACCCAATAACACACTAAATTGGCCCCCTTCATAAAAGATGCAACTTAAGCTGCTTGAATCCGGACCCCAAAGCCTATGTATAAATACACTTCCTTGACCCTGCCTTTACAGACACTACTAAAATTTTTTCAAGATTATGTTCACTTCAGCTGTTGTAATGAACTTAGATATCCTTGACTCGTATTTTTCTTAGTGGCCTGTGGTGAAAGGCTGACAGCTGACTATGTAATGCCAAAAAGCATTGTATCCTTGCATAAATACCAGAAGGCAATGCCTGTAATTTTATGACTAACACAAGAGGAAGGATAGCTAGAAGTTCATGGACTTCGGCATACAACAGGCTTGGTTTGAAGTCTATATTGTCCACTAAGTATCTATTATATCATATGCATGATGTATACAGTGTATATTATCACTGTATACACTGCTGGCATGTAAATCCAGAAGTTTGACTTAAATATAAAAACAGGTTCCAATTAGAAGAATGAAACAAGGAATAGGTACCTAAGAAAATGCTAAGTCTAACAGGCAGCAAAAGCCAGTGTCTAGGGGATAAAGTAGAACACAGAATTTAGCCAAATTGATAGTAAACATCAAAACCCACCACCCAGAAGAAAAGTAACAGCTACAAGTAGGAGTGGTGGCAACAATCACCTTGAACGTGAGCCAACCTCTTCTCAGAAGAGGACCTTTGTAGCTTTCCATGCAGAGACAGAACTTGTGATAATAAACTTGCTGTAGAAAACTACTTATATTCTCAAGAGGAGTTCAGAAGCAGAAAGCTAAGGGGGTTCTGACAAATGTCCTAACGACATCCAGCTAAATATTAGAACAAATGAGTCCTCTTCATTAACATCATCTAATTTGACATAGACCCAGCAAAGAAACTGTGGCTGAGAATGTATAATGATTTGCTCCTTTCCTTCAGAATATTTTACCAAATTGCATGAGAAGGCGGAAACTTTTATAGCTTTTCTAGGTAATCTTTAATCCTCTCTGTGAGGGGATTCAAGGTAGATTGTTTTCTTTTTTCGCATCTTTACTTGCCTGGGCAAGTTAAACATTTCGCATGACTGACATATCTGACAGACATTACATCAATGAGAAGGTACTTCTCCAAAACATTATGGTGAATTTCTATTATGCCAGTTATCATTTGAAGATACAACGCCTTCTTTTCCTTCAACCCAGCTGTCAGCTTTTTTCTTTCATTTCATTTCCACAAAGGTAATGGGCATCACTGACAATTTCCATTCGGAATGTTGAATAGGAGCTATTTATGCTTCTCAGCTGAGAAGCGTTAGTGCTGTGGAGCTCCTGTTTCATCTTATCACCTTTTGTCAATGGCTTGAGACCATTTTTATTTGGAAAATTTACACATTTCTAAAACGAACAAGCAGAAACAGCTTGTTTTATTAATAAATTCTTAATAGTTGCCATCCTCAAAGGATTTCTATTCTGAATAATAATTTTCCATTTTAGCACATGTTCTTATTGAAATACAGTTTATTTGTCCCAATTACAATTTTAATGTTTTTTAAGGCAAAAATTAAAAATATAGAGCCAGAGCTGAGATGTTTCATTTGCTCCAGTTAACCTTACAGACGACATTCATTTAACCATAAAATACAAAATATTAAAAATATATGAAGAATCAAAATGCAACTTTAAGCAAAACTTTATATTTCTTATGTAAAAATGAATATTTACCTCTTAAATTATTTAGCAGGTTTGAACTTTTAAAAATTTTTTCCACCGATTATGTTTGTAAAAGTTGATCTTAGGGCTTTTGTACAAGCTATTTCCATTCCTTGGAACACATTTTCTCCTATTCATCACTTAAGTCCTATTCACGCCTCAATTCTCATTTTTTCTTTTTTAACTAAAAGCCTCTCCTTGAACCTAATCTACATTAGGGCCCCTGTTATGCTTTCATACATAGCTCACACATTCACTCTCCTCGTGTGATTACTTCTTAACATTTGCCTCTAGTACTCTTACGTAGACCGCATAAAGGCGGACTACACAGTGATACCCGTGAGTGTGTGTGCATGTCTCTGTGTTATCTTGTTTCTGATATTAAATTTGAATACTTTGTAATTTAGTATGTCCTAGCCTAATCAAGTATTTATCTCCTGAATATGTTTAATTTATCTTTCATCATTCACTTAGTCTTTTATTCACTCTCTTGGTAACTTATATTGAGTGCCTACTATGTGCTAGATATGGTGCTGAGTAATAGAAACTTAGTGTGTGAGATTAACTCAGCACTTGAAAGCTACCAGATTCAGGTGTGAGGAGATAAAATAGAAAACACAACATATCGATAGTACACTAATTGTTATGTTAGAGGTAAGCAAAAAGAAGGAGAACTTACATCAGGTAATATAATTCAAGTTAGTACTTTTCACAGGAGGTCATATATTAAATTTTAAATAGAAATTAGCCAATTTGAGAAAGATTCCAGGGGACACAGAAAGTGATGGGATGGTTAAAATATTTCAGATAGAGGATTTGAATTAGGCAGTAGCTGAGCATGCCCTTGGGCCTTTAACCTTCGTTGTTTTCTCTATCAGAAACACTACTCTAGTAGATGGACAAATGGTTAACTTCTTGAAGTTTTTTAATGCAAATTTTACTTCAATAAGTCTTCTTTGGCCAATCTATTTAAAATTGCAGTTTTGCAGATGTCTCAATGTCCCTTGCCCTGCTCTGGTATTAACATATTTTTAAAATTCTATTCATTTATAAATTTTTTGAGGAAGTTACATATCTATGACTTGCTTTTATTCATTTGTTATTATGTCACTAATTTTCTTTTTTTTTTTTTTCTGCTTTACCTCCCCAAACCCCCCGTACACAGCTGTATATCTTAGCTGCAGGTCCTTCTAGTTGTGGGATGTGGGACGCCGCCTCAACGTGGCCTGACAAGCGGTGCCATTTCCGCTCCCAGGATCCGAACCCTGGGCCGCCGCAGCGGAGCGCGTGAACTTAACCACTCGGCCACGGAGCCGGCCCCAATATCACTAATTTTCATACAGTCTATTACATGAAGCTATTGTTCATTCATTTTCACTGCTAAATATGATTTTCCATTTGATAAATATACACAATTAATTTTTTTGTTTTCCTTTCAATGGGCCTTTGCACTGTTTCCAGATTTGTGCTATTATGAAGAGAGATGCTACATATAATCCTTTTTATATCTTCAGATCCACATGGGTCAGAGTAAACTTTTCTGATTCTAGGAGCAGAATTGTTGAGTCATATGGTAGGGGGAAGTTCTGCCTTTAAATGATGCTAAATTGTTTAACTAAATGTTTGTAACAATTTACACATCCATCAGTAATATGTAAAATCTTTGTTTCTGTTCTCAAGTCTTCTCTTTAAGTCATTTCTCAGCCTAATCTAAGAACATAATCTGGGAACACGCTCAATCCAGATATGTACCTCTGACATGTGGTAGGGTACTGAGTTTCTGATGAGGTTTAATTTCCATACGTGTCAGATTTTCTTGAACTTATGATTTGGTGGTCACTCATCAAATGATGTGATGTGACTGCAACCGTGCAGCAACATTTGATACTCTGCAAATCACATATATAAGCACTGCAATAGAGACAAATATTAAGAGAAGGATTCTGAGTATAGTTGGTAGCTCACCTTTAAGCCAGATCACAGTGCACCCAAATAAAAGCTAGAATCTAGATCTTATTTCCAAACTAAAACCCTCAGAACTAGATATGGGTATTAGATGGCCAAGAAAATAAAGAATAAGAGAATGAAGATTAAAACTGATGATTTGTGTTGGTAGATTTTGTTCCATTGGATTTAGGAAGAAGCTAACTTCACTCCGGAATCTATTAGATCTGGAATGACTGGATCTGAAACATCATTGGTGGAAAATTTCTCTTCCTGAAAATCATCTGATACTTTAAGCTTGAAGTCTCTGGCTAGAATAGTTTTCCAGTATTCCACGAATTCTTGAAAAATACGCATCTGAGATTCATGGCCTTGTAATTTTATAGCTGTGTTTGCTTTGATAGTACCCGATAATATCCTGTATGGGGGTTCAAGGGCTATCTTTCTTTGATGTCTCTTCCGGAAAACAGTATCTGGATTTTAGGTAACACAGAGGTTCTTTA
This sequence comes from Equus przewalskii, assembly GCF_037783145.1. Taxonomy (NCBI): domain Eukaryota; kingdom Metazoa; phylum Chordata; class Mammalia; order Perissodactyla; family Equidae; genus Equus; species Equus przewalskii. The sequence continues at coordinate 30,198,550 of NC_091852.1, read as the reverse complement.
GGGGGATTTTGAGGAAAATCTACCTTTATCAATTGATGATAACAGAGTGTGAATTTCATAAGCCACTTGCAGTATTTTGCCAAGTCCGCTTGCAGCAGAGCAGAGTCTAGTGTCAAAGCTGGTATTACTACATGCATGAGCAACTTGTTACAAATTCATAAAGACAGGAAAAAATCAGACAGTGGTAGTCGATTTCATTTCACAGAAAGCCTTTGGCACGGCTTTTTGCACATGGAAGTTTGAGAGTTTTTGAATGTTTTCTATTTTTAATTCAGAATTCCATTTGTTCTATTTTTTCAGAAGGTTGCTGTAATAGGAACAGCAACGTTTCTTAGTAAATGTCAAGGCTTTTTAAAGATTTTAAGTGAAACTCCCAGTAAAATGGGAACACAGTTCCTGGAGAAAAAGGTTGGAATTCTCCAGGACAAGAACACAAATCAAGCAATTTGGTTTTGGTTGTTACTATCAGAGTCACGAGTTTCCAGCAAGGAAGAGCTCCAATCATTTTGGGAACAAGGATGCAATGAACAAAATATATTAAAATCCAATGCATGGGTATAGTTCTATAAAATCTGCTTGGAAATATTCAAACGAACCCTGAGCTGAGGTGGGTTTTCTAAGTCCAGCCTTTACAGTTTTACAATGATTATATGGGTAACGCACAGGATATGAATTAAAGAGAGTATCAGCTCTTTGAGTAAAGTTAAACCAATAATGTTGGTGAGCTGCATTGGTTGCCTTTTCTGTGGTGAGTGATTTTATGCACAATTTTTGCAAGGTTTCTTGTGAGACCATTGGCACCATATAAGGTGCCTGAAAGCACCATCCTGAAAGCACCAGAGATGATTATCAAGTAATATACAAAAGTAATCGTTTCTAATTATGGAGTCAGAATGATTGGCATTCCATCACAGCCTCTGTGAACTTCTTCACAGATTTTGTTCTTGGGGTAATGTGGGGGTAGGACTGAGTCTTAGTTATAAACCTAGTTGATAAACTAGAGTATGTGCTTTAGCCTCCATGTTACTACTTTATGATGGTACTTTCTTACAGAGAAATAGAGCACTTAGAAATTCTTTAATCTGATGATGTTTCCAAATTGGGGTATCTACTGAGGTCAAGAACACACAGTCTTTTCAAAATGATGTATTATTAAAGGCACACTTGTTCTCACTGAACCTGCTTATTTGGAGTTGAAAATCTCTAGTAAGTGTTTCTTACCTGGTATTGCCTCTAGAAAGGCATTTTTTTTTGATGGGTAAGGCAACTGCCTCTGGAAAGGCAATATTTTTGATGGGTAAGTTGAGGCCTTTTGTAATGTATATAGCCTGAGAGTTTACTATTTCAGTCATAAACAAACAGAATATATTTGGATTTTGTAGAGGTTGTGTAATGATCTCAGGAATTTGGGTAATTCCCAGACAGAATCTAGTCAAGAATAAGGCTGTTGTTCCTCCAACAGTGGAGGGAATGGAGCATGGTTTAGATTTTTACAAAGATGGATGGAAATGTGAAACAGGAAGCAATATAATTTAACAAACGGTCATCCTAATTGCTGAGAAATTGTACTTTTTGTTGAGCAATAATTAGTATACAACTTGAAGGAGCATCAAATTTGAGGGAGACCCTAAAATCATGTCAGTAGAGACATTCATTAATTTAACTACAGCTTCTATTTCCCTGAGACAAGATGTACAGGCTCTTGCTCCTAATTAAGAGAAATGTCATGACAGTCTACCTATTTCTAATCATTTCCATGAAGTTGAATCAGAACACCAAAGACTGTCCGCATCATTCATGTAAAATAGGAAGAAAGGTTTATGATAGTTAAGGCCTAGGATAGCAAGTGGTCAAAGTGTTCATTTTTTTAAAAATTGCCTGTTCGTCTTTAGGTTGCAAAGGAAGAGTACTGGATACTGAAGAGTTGGTCACATCATATGGCATGGCAATTTCAGGGAAGTTGGAAATTCACAATCTGCAATACTAAGAAAGTCACAGGAATCTTAGTTGACAGCAGCCTGCCTGGAAAGTATTTGAATGGCTTGTAGTATTCCAGAAATGAGGGATTTATCATTTCAAGACAAGAACAGACAGAGAGGCAAATAGTTAACAACCAGGAAGATTTTTACCAAGAAAAAGAGATTTTTACATATGCACAGTCATTTGAAAGCATCCCTTATAGACTGGTCTTCCTTTATAGGAGGCAGAACAAACTCAGCATTTGGGAAGCCAATGGAAATGAAACACAACTTGGATGCAGCCTAGGACCTACCTCACTGTCATGAACACAGAGTCCTGAGAAGGAGGCTCCTGGGACCTCAAGGGAGTATGCCCTTCTGGCATCGAGGGTCGTGACATATGGAAATGAGGTAGTCTTGACTGGCACTTCATGAGACTCAAGGATTGTCAAAACTCCCACAAACACAACCAGAAAAATGGCTCTTTTAGTAAAATTAAGGCTATTAAGTTTACCTCAACAAGCAAAAACACTACCATGAGTCTTGTAGTGTGTCAAGATTATTTTCCCTAATATCTGAAAATTGATACTCCTTTAAAAATGTGTTTTTTCATTGCCCCTTCACCATTACTTTTATTAATTATTTCTAACACAATATATAAAAATAATAAATCATGTAAAATAAATAACATAACAGCATTAGAGCTGATATTAACTGAGCACCTAATATGTGCTGGGCGATATGTAAAATGTTTTGCATATTTGTTTTTCTTTTATTTCTCATAAAACCCCATGATGTAAGATATAGTACAGAGAAGAAAATTCAGATACAGAGATCAAATTGCTATAAATGTTAGAACGAAGGTCGGAGTCAGATCAAATACCTGTTAGGTAGCGAGCACTGCTCCAAGCACCAGGGATTCATCAGCTAACAGAAAGACGAAAATACTTTCTCTGTAGAGCTTATATTCTACTGAATAGAGAAAGAAAACTTAAAAATAAGAAGGGAAAGAGAAGGTGATAGTCACAATGGTGAAAAATAAAGAAGCAAAGAGGATAGAGTAGGAAGGGGAGAGTAGGCAAGTTCAATAAGATGGTCAGAGAAGGCCTATTGACAGGAGACGTTTGTGCAAAGAGAGGGATGAGTCGAAGGGGTAAGCCATGGGGATATCTGAGTGAAGGGAATTACAGCACAGTTGGACAGCAAATAGAAAGGTCCCAAGAGAGGGCATTCCTGACTCATTCCAGAAATAGTGCTGAGACCAATATGGCTGTTGGAGAGAGAAATCAAGGAAGAGTTAATGGGAGGTCAGATCATAAGGTCTGTGGAAGCAGTTTTGTTCTTATTTTAGAGACATTGTCTTTTATTCTGAAAGGCCTTGGGAGACATCAAAGGATAGTGACACAACCTGACTTCCATTTTGATAATCTCTTTCTGGCAACTGTGTTCAGAATCGTTTGTAGGCGCACAAGTGAAAGCAGGGAAACTATAGAGCAATGATGGTTCTTAGGCTATTCCCAGTATAAATCCATTCTTCCCTTTATGCAGCATGGTTTGGGCCTAGGGCTCTCTAAACTTGCTGGCTTCCAATTAGTTGTGCCAATAGTGGTGTTACAGGTCCTCTGGAAGCCAAGGAAGAAACGAATGACACTTTTCTTCCCCTTTGCTTCTAGCCCCCTCAACCAGACCCCAGCAGTTCAGTAACAGTTAGTTTAGTAGTGCTAATTGATTCCAGTTTGTAGTTTCTTCAAAGCTCCAAGAACCTGCCTTCTTGTGCCTTCTCAGGGCTCCAGTATTGACACCTTGGTGGTCTGAGTCCCAGACCTATTAGTACCTTCCTTTGAGTTCTTGGGCTATCTGGATTTTGTCTAAAGCACCAGTGAGAGCTCATGAAACGCATACACAAGCCCTAAAACTGAAAAGAAAAGTAAGAGAGTGGTTACTATAAATGTGAGAACAATTTTTGTACTCCACAAAGGACAGGAGGATCCAGAAGGGGAATGTTGGGAGGAGGGAGCTTCTGTTGTGATTTAAACTTTATTGATATGGGTGATGGTTTCACGCTTATTTGTGATTACTCACTATGCTGTATATTTCTGTTTTATACACTATCCTGTGTATATGTTATATTTCACAATAAAAACCATTGAAAAATATCAATGTGAATTTTAGAATTATTCTGTCAAGATGTAAACAATATCAATTAATTGCTTAACAGATCTAAAAATTGTCAAAACAAAAGCAAATCTGGGAAAACCTGGTGAATCTTTGGGTTAACCAAGTTCTCTCTTCATTCAAATTTGTATGTGATGGTTTCATATACTTGTTGTGAATTTTTTCCAGTCTTTTTCTGGTGCTATTGAGGTATGTGTATGATGTTTTTCTCCTTTAATTTGTCATTTCAATGAATTACATCTATAGAACTTGTAATGTTACATAAATCTTCCCTTCTCGGATTAAACACAATTTGTTCATCAGGGTTTGAGATTTAAGTTGAAGGAAGACTATCAAATACAAAATATCAATTGAATGTTAATAAGATTACTCAGACATCACTTTTTCATAATTCAGTTGATAAGTAATTTTACTGAAATTTTTAAATTCTTGTTTTGATTTATTCATATAAAGTACTGTATTTTAGTTTTTTAATATTTAATCTCATATTACATTGTAAATATATTATATGTGCATTCTACCTTTTTCTCTTTATCACTATCAAAGTTGTTTATTAATATTATTCTTTTAAAATGAAACTTTGCTAATCCTTTATGTCTTGTAATATTATTTTCCCATTCTAGCTTTTATTCTGTGATTCCTTTTCTAACTTCTTACCTGTGTGTGTAAAGCATTAATTTTCAGCTTTTCTTGTCTTCAAAGAACCATTCTTTAAAATACCACATTAGGAGTATTACTCGCTTCCGTATGTAGCATTTTTAATTTCATTGCCTTCTCAATCGGTTTTAAAATTTCATTTTTGGATTTTATATTTATAAATGTACAGTTTTTTAAGTTGGCTTTTGCTTACTTTTTAGCATAATTACATTGCGTGTAGTGGAGGCTGCCTCTGTGTTGCAATTATTTGAAATTTGTTAGTACTTGTTTCAGGATTTTATTTATTGTGATTTTTTGCAAATGTTTCAGTGTTCTTGAGAAGAATGTGTATTCTGTAATTGTTTGGTGCAGTATCCTATATGTGTGGTTGTTAATTGTGCATTTGAATATATTATAGCTTAATTATCCAAAATTGGGATATTTGTCTTGACAGCTCTCATAAGATAAAAATTTGTCAGTTTCCCTTTGAACTTCCATCAATTTTCATTTTATATATATTGAGACTCTCTTATTACACACAGATGAGTATAAAATTGTTATTGCTTTCTGAGCACTTGAACTCTTCATCATTGTATAGTGAATTGCACATGATGCTTTTGTATTAAAATCTATTTTGTATCAAATTAACATAGTTTTATTTTGCTTAACACTTTATGGGTTTTTTCCCCCACTAATTGACTTTCAAGCATTTAGCATTTAAGCTTTTTGGCTCCTATCTTGCACAAAGCCTGTAGTCTATTTTTGCATTTTCATCCAGACTGACCATTATTGTTGTTGTTTTAGTCTAGTCTGTTTAATTTGTTTGCATATGGCATTGTTACTGACATTTTGCACTTATTGCTATATATTGCGTCCATCTAAATTACCTCTTTTTTATCCTTCTTTTCTTCCCTTCAATTACCATATTACAAACTGATTAAGGTTGCCTCACGCATACCATTTTATTTCTTGATATCAATTAGGATGCTTTGAATTTTTAAAAACCTCTTTTAGTGTTTACCTTAATATTTTTACCTTGCATATTTATTTTTAACAATTCTAGAATACATCAATATTTTAATCTTCTCAAATAATACCAGGTCTTAAAAGATTTAACACCTCTTGTCTCCAAAGTTACATAATTTTAGTTCTGTTTTGTCTTTTTACTGTCAAATGCGTAAGTGATGTGTTCTGTAGCCTTAGAGTTTATTGATTGTTTTGCATCAATATTTTTAGACAAAAGTTAGATATTTTTAGAAATTTATGAAATTTAGGCTAAGATTTTATTAGAAAATAGCCTAAGTTAAAATTTATTTTATATTTGAGAAACATAATTTTATTCTGAATTATGTACCTTTTTATGAGCTGCCATGCATATGTTTCTCATATCTTGTTTCCCAGTAGAATCATCTAGGAGTATTTTAGATCATAACATTCTCAGTCTCCATCTTCAGATAATGTTATTTAATTGGTCTAATTGAAACCTGAGCATCCGTATTTTAAAGACAATCTCCCCCTCAGGTGACTACAAAGCAGCCAGGTTTAAAATAACAGGTCAAGCTGAATTGTGGGCTCTTTTAAATCTGAACAATAGCTTGCTATTCTTTGTATTCCTAGTACTTTACACAGTACATCAAATATAGTGGCTACAGGTTGGATAAATAAGTGAATAGCCACATATCATAATGATATTCAGAGCTTACAGAGTACCAAAATCCAGCATGTTGACACAGTCCTTCAACTTCAGAGAAGTTAAAAATTAAAAACAGAAGTAAACAACAACATCTGTTCACTTCTTGAAATAGTTTTATTTTTAGGTTATTTCAATGGTTTTATTTACTTTTTCAGAAGAGACTCATGTCCATCATAGTTTTCGATCGCCTTATTTTATCAATCATTTGAAACTGTTAGCCATTGTTAGTTTTTTACAATGCACCAGTTTATCTTCATTATATAAAAATCAGACAATTATTTGCTGATTATAACTGAACAAGTTTAAAGTGAGCGATATTTTTAAATGGAGGCAGCAGTTTTGACTTTTAGCTTATTCCACACGACAGCTGTGAACTAAGGTTTTTCAGAACCACTAGATCTCTGGTGAGGTGGGTAGGCTTAATTAATGCCAAATGATGCTCACACCAGGCAAGAGACTTCTTGCAGTGTGGGAGGAAGCAACACATTTAATCTGTTATTACTAAAGGAAATGTGATACCAGGACTGGATGATGTTGAAGGCACAAGGGCCTAGCTCTGGCAGACTGTCAGTTTAGGCTCATTTGCATTCAATTGATAACAAAGACATATTTAAATAAATTAAATACAAGCTTCATTTTGTGTTGGATCGATTGCTCTTAATTTTAGTTTCTAGCATTTTTTGAAAGTCAAATTCAATGTGAAGAGCTTCAGGGGAAATGTCATTCAGTAACAGCTCACCATTAGTTTAGATTATTTTGAATCTTCCTTGATTGTAAGCTTAAGTATGAAACCTTCTATTTTTTTCATTAATTCATGTTCCCAGTTGAGCATACATAAGCATGTATAATAAACAGAGTGCATATATATTTGTATATGTGTGTATAATTCTCATATATATAACTCAATTTTTAATTTCTCTAGACATATCTTTTCTGATATATCTGCCTAACTATAAATGAGGCTTGCAGAAATCTACTAATAAAATTGAAATTTTTATCAAGATTTCCTTGCAATTCTAACCTTTAATTTAATTCTACAACCTTTACTTTAGTCTTTAATTGCTTTGTTATTTGATACCTACAATTTTATAATTATTGTGTTTTCTTCATAAATTATGTACTTTATTGAGACCCAGTGTCCTTTGATGCTTCTCAGTGATTTGTACTTTAAAGGTCATCTTTTCTGTTATTTTTGCTATTATTTTAGTAGGCTTGACATTTGTTAGGTACTGTTCTTTGGACAACACCTGTAGAAAGGTGAGAAGACAGTATGGTATAGAAAGAGACATCTACCCACAGGACAGGCCCCACAGCACCAGCTCTCCCTATCAGGAGCTCTGAAGCTGAAATGACCCATCAGCTTTCTTTCACATTAACAAATGGCTAGGCCTTTATACCTCCACCTCCAGCAATCATTACATGTAAATAATGTGTCTGAGGTGCCCCAGAAGATGCTGTCAACTGAAAGCTGAAGGCTACAGTGCTTCTGCAGGGTGGCATGTCACCATGTCAACCACAAAGATTATTTCTGTAAAGTAATACCACTACCATTTTCTTTGTTTTTCATCTCTTGTTGAAGAACCACATTTCCATATGCTGTCATTGCTGTGTAGCCTCAAGAACATCCCTTAATATTTCTTCTAGCGCCAGTTTGCTGGTGAAACATTTCTTGTATTCCTTCCACGAGAAGTGATTTTTTTCTTTTTCATTCTTGAAGTATATTTCAGTTGGATGCAGAATTCTTGGTGGACAGTTTTTGTTTGTTTTGTTTCCTTTCAGCATGCTACAGCTGCTGCACAATTTTATAGCCTCCATAGTCTCTGATGAGGAGCCAGTGGTCAACCAAGTCGCTGTCCCCTCTATCTAATGTGTCTTCATTCTTTCACTGTTTTCAGGATTTTCTCTTTATCTTTGGATTTCATTAATTGTACTATGATAAGCCTAGGTGTGGTTTCATGTATATCCTGCTTTGACCTCACTGAGCTTATTGAAAATCTAAGTTTATTTCTTTCAACAAACTCAAGAAAATTCTGTCATTATTTCTTAAAATTCCTTTCCTGCTCCATTCTCTCACTCCTCTCCTGAGACTCTTATTACAAGCATGTTAGGATTTTTTATATTGTTCCACAGTCCCCTGAAGTTGTTCATGTGTTTTCACAATTTTTTTCCCTCTGTTTTTCAAATAAGGACAATTTCAGTTGATCTATCTCCACGTTAATTTACACTTTCTTCTGTCTTCTCCATTCTACTCTTTAGCACATCTAACCAGTTTTTAATTTCAGATATTATATCATTCAATTTAAGAGTTTTCCACTTAGTTTTCTTGTTCATATTTTAAATATCCTACAAAAATGTTCTAGCTTTTTTCCACTGTGCTCATGTTTTATTATACATCTTTTACAGTGTTTATAATTGTTGCTTTAAATTATTGTCTGATAACTCCAACATCTGTGTCATCTTTGCTTTGGAGAATTAAACACATTTTCCATATGGAGACTTATTTTGGATTGAATCCTGGCCATTGCGAGTGTTATATCGTAGAGACTCTGTACTCTGTTATATGCCTCAGAAGAGTGTGGAGTTGTTGTCATTGATGTTGTTGTTATAATAAAAAATTAATTTTGTTGCATTCAAACTGCAGTTAGCTAACTTGGATTCAGATCTGGTTGTTGGAATTATGTTCAAAGGTAGGAACCCACAAGTGGGAAGAAGCTAGAAAGTCTCTACTTCTGTGGACCTGGCATGCAGAGGCAAGCTTACTATGGAACCTCTGCTGATGGTTTTTCTGTTAGCACACATAGAGAAGGGCTCCTTTCTGCACTCCTTACACTTTCAGATGTAGGTAAGAATCAGCCTCCATAAAAAATTTCTTTTGTTTTTGGAAATCAGAGTATACCTCAATTCACCGTGAATGAACAAAAAGGGACTGATTCCCACAACGATCCCAGTAGTCAGAGATCTCTGAAAGCGGAACTCTGCTAATTTCCTTACACCTAAACTCTAATGCACTTCTCCTGATATTTTAACAGGTAATGAGGGAGAAAGCTCTGTCTTCTCTGCCAGTTTTATCTGCCAGGATCATAAGAGTGCTTCACTTCATTATAAAACGCTGCTGTGCAGATCCTAGAAATCTTTTGACTTTGGATAGGCAAATAACTTGAAGATGAGCATGGTGAAAATTCAACCGTATTCAGATCAGCATAATTTTAGAACCCACAGATTTTGCCTATATTCCCTACGCTGAGACTACATACAAAATTTGATCAGTAGGTTTCCATGGTTGCATGATTCTAATTGTTTGCATTTTTCTGGCACACCATGGCTAACTGTTCTGCTTCTGTAGTTGACCAGTTTTTACTTACATCTATCAAGCTGTACCCTGACCTTGGTCCTAGCACACTATAACTCACTCCACTGTATCTGACATTAAGTTTCTTGATAAATAAGAGTAAAACATTTCTATCTGCTCACTAAATACAAAAGGATCTACCTTTCTGGTCTATTATACACATACAGAGAAAAACGATAAACATTTACTTAAAAACTTCCAAATTCTTCTAAAACTATAAACATTTTGTTCTTTTCAAGTACAAAAATTAGTAACAGTTTTCCAAAAAATTTTTCGTTAACATTCATTATTCAAGGAGATGTGCCTAGGGCTTTCACGTCTTCCAGTGCATTGCTACTCGAAATGTTGTCCACTGGTCAGAGCCAGTCTGAGAACTGTTAGCTGCTGCTCTGTCACAAAGTAAGCACAGACATTGAGAGCTTTTCAACACATTTTTATAGAAATTTGTTGGAGCCATTCTTATCTGTAGAATGTGAAGATAATAAAAAGTGACAGTATATGAGTTTCTCTCATTTATTTTCTAGTAATTCCTTTTTATTATGTTTTATGAAGTTATTTGTCTGCCATAGATTGGAAATTTTTAAAAAATTAGCATTGTCTTTAACCAAAGACAAATGTCTTTAGCACTGCCTTAGCAACTGAGGACATGGCTGAAGTAGAAGCATATCGAGAGAAGCGTGCCTGCACCTGCTGGAGAATAACCAAAGAACTTCAGTATAGGAAGGATTTGAGACAGCAGAATTTAAGAGGATCATTGTACTGTCAAAGTGAACGCTGCCTGAAGACAAGAAAACCCACTGCAAAGACTAGTGTGTGACGTGGGAGATGAGAGCCTGGTACAAAATGATAGTGCAGTAGAAAAAGTGGAAATAAGACTTGAGAGATCTTATTAATAAAAAAATGTCAGGGCCGGCCTGGTGGTGCAGCAGTTAAGTTCGCACATTCTGCTTCAGCAGCCCAGGGCTCGCCAGTTCAGATCCAGAGTGTGGACCTACGCATTGCATATCAAGTCATGCTGTGACAGGCATCCCTCATATAAAGCAGTGGAAGATGGGCAGGGATGTTAGCTCAGGGCCAATCTTCCTCAGCAAAAAGAGGATTGGTGGTAGATGTTAGCTCAGGGCTAATCTTCCTCAAAAAAAAAAACACATAGGCCTGGACCCATTTTTCTTAAGGTGCATCGTCATACTATTAAATAAATCAAACAATACAAATCAGTTTCCTGTAGAATAAAACAAACTTTATAACTGTTTTGTAGTCAAGTCTTCAGTGAAATAAAATGAATAAACTCTACGTGTGTATGTTTAAAGACCCATAATCTCAATAGTATAATAATTTAAAAACCCAAAATGTATAACTTCGCTCTTCTTATAAGTTTTCTCAGGAAAAAAATTTGAGTACATATTTTACGAGACATTTCTACTTTGCACATCATTTTTAGAGAAGGAATAGAAACAGAGGAAAAAAGTTTTGTTTTATGTCTGAGGGAAAAAAATTGATGAAGGGTAGTTGTACAGAAATGTCAATTTTAGTCTTTATTTTCTTCTGTTGATAACAATCTACCAGTAATTACAAAAGCTATGAAATATTTTAGGATCATATTTTTATATATCTAACCTAGCTGATTTTTTAAATAAACCCAATGAAATCATTTACCAATAATGATTGTCTTTCCCGCAATCTGTTAGCACGTGTTTAGCACAGATAAATTCCAAAGATAATTAAGTTCAGAACAAATATCTCAAAATCTAAATTAATGCAATTATTCCAATACAGTAAGAGGATATGAGATGATAATTCTCATAAATAGTATTTGTGAATCTATTTATTTGAAATTATCTACAAGTTTATGAGCTAATGGTCACGTAAGTAAAATTCTTCAATGGATACACTGAAAGTCAGAATCAACTGCATTGTTTCTTTCTACATCCTTTTATAGATGCTACATTTGAATAAAACAGATTGCTAGTCTTCATAAATTAGTGGAACTTGATTAGGATAAATAGAAATATGTTGTAGTGATTTCAGGTATTTTCAGAGAAGACTATTACAGATGATTTCATTGCTGGAAGACACAGATACTTTGAGATATAAAGAGGATCTTCATGAAAAAAAGTAGATATGATGAAAATGGTAGCAACAGAATCATAGTTTGAATTATCATACAACTATTTGGGTTCATTGTTTATATAGAGTGTTTTATTTCTGACTTTCATATAATCTTACATATTAAGGTAGATTATATGGACTTATACCAAATTTAGCGAAGTGGAGATCGTATTACTGTGTGAGTGAGTGTCTGTGTGTGTGTGGGTGTGTTTAACACCATTTTTTATGCATAGTAATGTCAGCTAATTTCATTAATACCATAAGCCTAGTTTGAATGACATATGCCTTTAATGTTTATTGTAATAAAAGTCAGTTCCTATAGTTTTGACCCCAAAACGTAAAAACAAAGTAAAAGAGCACAGCTCCAGTAATTCACTTAAATTCATTTCCTCATGTAAACTAACCCACCCATATAAGGTTCAAATATGTTTGGGTACTTAAATAATTGTTCTGTAAATTTTACAACTTGTCTCTTATTGCCTAAATTCCTCAGTCAGCATGACCTCCATCCATTTGAAATGTTCTAATAATACTGAATCCCAAAAGAGAACTGGTCAATCTCTTTTTCTTCTAGGAAGCTCTTTACTCCTCTACTGATGAACCCACAAGTAACTTTGCATGGAAAAGAGTTTTGGGAGAGATTGTTTTTGAAAGGGTGTATAAAACAATCTGCGACACCTTTCTCCTCTTATAAAACAATGAGCATTACTTGTCTTATATTTACATGACTTACAGGGGCCCGTAATGGGTTCTACTCCAAAAAAGCTAACTGAATGTCTAGAACTCTACACGCAAGTTGTAGTTAAAAGCTGGTGACAATCCAGAAGCAGAGCATTTTAAAATTAATAAATGAAATAAAATTTTAAATTTCCCCCCATCGGAACACCTAGCTACATCTTACTTCCCCACAGAGAAAGTCAAATTTTGAAGACTGGGCTTAAGGTTCAACTGTCAATTACACCAATTTCAGATTATTTATTTTGTTTTTAGGTCTGATATGTCTTTTAATTCTGATGATGGAAAATGACCTTTATCAATAAAAAGCCATAGATATTTAGGTAGATGTGTGTGTGGGGGGGGCAGATATGAGTAAGAGAAACCTGTGTGAATCAGTTCACATTGTTCATTATATAATGATATTTGATTTTTAGGCCATACACTGGTGGGATTTGCTTGTGCTAGAGTAGTTTCTGACACAGTGCCTCTTAAATTATTGGGCTACAGTCAACAAATGCGTATTTTCTTTTCTCTGTATTATATCTAAGCCATTTATATATTTCGCTCCCCAGTAGAGAGGAAGTTAACAGCAATAAGCTCTATTCTGTAAATAAATCCCTGCCAAAAGAATTAAGGAATCATTAAGTATGATATCTCTTCATGCAGTGACCCAAACTCCATAAAAGGAACAAAGAAACAAATCTAAAATCACGAAAGGCAAAAAAAAAAAAAAACCCAAAACAATAATCTATTAGAATTTTTACATCCTAATTGCCAACACAATAGCTGGATAAAGAAAGATTCTCTTGGACAGAAGCAACAATGCTCTTTGTTCTCAGCGGAATGAAAATTTTTGCTATTTATGCTACCTTTGACTAAAACAGATTGCTAGTCTTCACAAAATTACACTTGGGACAAGCTTTGAATCAAATGTTTTTACTTTTTTTCTTCCTTTGTTTAAATAGCAACTGTCCCAGCGATTTTGATATTAATTCATTTCTATGGTCCCTGTCTACGATATGATATGTGTGGCTTACTTTGCTTATCTTAGCTTGACACCTTCTTATTATTATGGCATCTTGTCCTTTTCTTTTCTCTTACTTGCCATAAACAGATAATCATTCCTCTAGCCTTAGGTGTTAAGTTTTTCTAAGATGTCTTGGGACTGGTTTGTCCTATTACTTAACATACTCACACTTTTCACAGTTGAATCTTTTGCAGTAGTGGCTGATAGAATTCTTCGAGTAAGAGACAAAACTTTCTGGACTTCTTCCTTAGTACTTGAGCATTAGCAAGCCTTCCAAGACCATATGGTGCAGATGGCCATCCCATTTCATCTCGCACCTTCCCAAATTCACTTCAGATTTAACACCAAATTATTCAAAGTCAACTAACTGAAAATAGTTGATCTGCCTTCTTTTTAGCAACAACTGGTATGCGGCTATAGATAAATTGAGAAATGTGATTATTAAGTGAACTGAAAGATGCATACATTTTTTGTTCTATCTGAAGTAATATATTAATATTTTTGAAATTATCATATTAGAAGTTATTATAATATCAAGGAGTTGTTTTTTCCTTTTTAGGAAGGAATGTTCATAATCACAAACTAAAACTATAGAGCTTCACATTAAAGTTAAGTATCTAAAATCTTTAATAAAAATATACAAAATAATACTTGATAAAGCCCATGGTAAACACTGACTTGTTTGTGAAACATTATAATATTGGAAAAGTAATTGCAGGATGAAATTCTCAGATAAAATGAAGCATGTTCTATTTTCATTCATATTTTGATGAACTTAACGATCACTATCTTTAATAAATTACTAATAAAAAGGTAAATATTTATCTGAGGTTAAATTCCTAAACTGTTAACAAACTTTGAAAATTTAATAGATATTGATTAAACACCTAATATGTTCAAAGAATTGTGCTAGATCTGGAAATACCATAATGACAAAAAAAATTTCATCTTTAAGAACTTCACAGTCTAATGGAGAACATAGATGGATAAATGAGTAATGGCAATACAATCCAATATACTGGGTGCTATAATAAATAGCTTTTATTTCTGTTTAAGAGAGTGAGGGAAGGCCTGACAAGAGGGAAGATAAGAGCTAGTTTTCATTGAATCCAAATGTCCTAACTGCCAAGAACATTAAATGGGGAAGAAAAGGTACAAAGAAATATGAACAGATGATAACATCTGGCTCATAGGTTAGCCAAAGTGTAGTAGAAATCTAATGTTGGTAAGTATCATAGTGCCAAGAGTTTAGCCAAGGAACTTCATGGTATTGCTACCTTGGCATCCATTTTGTTTGGCCAAGTGGCCTGCTGGGGGCCTTAAACTGACATTAGCCCCTCATCAAAGTGCATGTCCTAGATAACAGCCCTCAGAGTCACATGTAAATATAAGTTCCTTACGTGACCTCACCAATGGCTCTTGTTATCAACAGTCTCCCTCACATGCCAGGGCATTCTCCTCGTGCACCTCTTAGATAAGACCCCTGCAGAGCTCACCAAAACCTGACTTTTCCTTGTTTGAATTGACCCATCTGGCCTTAGCCTGGGAATCCTGAAGAACTTCACCTACAGACCCTAATAAAGGAATGTGCCCCAGCTCCTGCGGTTCTCTCTCTGCCTGCAGCCTGCCTGGACCTCCCCTTGTGGCCTCTTGAAGCATGTCTTGTATTTCCTCCAGGGCCTGAGAATAATCAACCTCTCTATTTCAATTCCCTTGTGGTCTTTTGTCGAACCTTGTCTCACCATCCCACACTCCAGCTCTACCTCACACGTGTTAATTTAACAACACAAAAAAGGGGAAGATTGGGACATTTGTGAAAGATCTTTTATCTTATAGTGGAGGGTTTATGTTTTATCTTTAAAAACAGTAAATGAGTGAGGTTATGAAACAGGAACATAGCATGATGAACTCCATTTTTAACAAGAAAACTTTGGTAGTTCTGTGGAAGAGGAAAAGAAGACAGAAGGGACACTTAGCAGGACAAAGTAAGATATTGGTATAACAGAAAATGTTAGTGAAGTAGAGAAATGATGCAAAATTAAAAATAAAGATGAAGAGAAATATTTAAGAGCTCCCCTCCTCACCTTTGGTAAAAGACAGACTACGTGGTGCTTGTTGCATGTGGAAAGAGAAAAAGCAAGCATCTACGTCATCCAGGTTGGGAGTGATTAGTGATGGAATTTACACTGGGGACCTCCTTGACTTTTCTTTTTACTGAACTGGATAACATAAAATATTTTTCTCTTACATTATTCTGTTTAAAATAATGGTAAATTAAACTCTTATTTTCCATAAAACTTATTTTGTTGTCACTGTCAGATAACTAGCCTTTTAGTACCTTAGGTTCTATCATATATCTGATCAGAAGTTAATTTGCAAAATATATAAGGAACTTCTACAGCTCAATAACAAATAATAAGAAAAAATGGGTTAAAACATAGACAAAGGACTTCAATGAACACTTCTCCAAAGAAGACATACAAATGGCCAATAGGTATATGAAAAGATTAACATCACTAACCATGGGGAAGTACAAATCAAAACCACAATGAGATATCACCTCACTCCTGTTAGGATGGCAATTATCAAAAACAAAATAAACAAACAAAAAAAAACCAAAATGATAAAAAAAGCGTTGATAAGAATATGGAGAAAGTGGAACCCTTGCATACCACTGATGGAAATGTAAATTGGTATAGCCATTATGGAAAACAGTATAGAGGTTCCTTAAAAAATTAAAAGTAGAACTACCATATTATTCAGCAATCCCACTTCTGGATATTCACCTAAAACAACAGAAATTAGGATCTCAAAGAGATATCAGCATTCCCATGTTCATTGCAGCATTGCTTATGATAGCCAAGATGTAGAAACAACCTACATGTTCATCGATGGATGAATGGATAAAGAAAATGTGACATATACATACAATGGCATACTATTGAGCCTTAAAAAAGAAGGAAATCCTACAATATGCAACAATGTGAATGAACTGGTAGGACATTATATTAAGTGAAATAAGCCAAGCAGAGGAGTACAAATACTGTTCGATTCCACCCATATAAGATATCAAAAATAGCCAAATTCGTAGAAGCATAGAGTAGAATGGCAGTGCCAGGGGCTGAGGGCAGGGGGTGTTGCTAATTAATGGGTATAAAATTTCAGTTATGCAAGATGATTAAGTTCTAGAGACCTGCTGTACAACATTATTGTACTACAGTACACCAGTTAACAATATTGTCCTATACACTTAAAAATGTATTAAAAGGGTTAATCTCATGTTAAATGTTCTTACTACAACAAAAATGGCATTTTCTATTTTTGCTTATAACATTTGTCTTATAACGATACAGAGTTAGGACTTTGTTCTTTAGTATGAGTAAACTAAATTTCATAAAAAATATGATGCACATAATTCAGCATGTAAAACTATTAGAGAGCTATGCATTCTTAAACATACCACATCTTGAAATATGTGAACTTTAAGATAGTAGGTATTTTAAATTTCCTTCCTTCAATATATATTTTCTGTTTGTCAGAGAGAAAACACTTAAAACTTTTTATCATCTTAAGTGGCTTTCCCCTACAACCCTCAGTCAACACACTACTCAGTAGGGAATGGCACCTCTGATTTGAAGTAATAATTTAAAGGTGAATCTTTCAGTCTTGACAGAATCAATTAAAATTTTTCTGGAACATGTGAAAGAATAACATCTCTACCTAGCTGTGCCAAAGTTAGTAATTACAGTCTTCACAATTTCTTTATATTGAAACTTAGACCCTAAGTGTTAAGAACTTGCATTGCCTTTGTTCTGGGTTGGATTCTTTCAATATTTCACTTATAACATATAAATATGGCATCTCTCTCTCTTTCTCTGCTTACATCATCCCTAATATCCAAAGATAACCCTGCTAGCCTAATGCTAATTGTGCAATGATATTAATTTGGTCTTATTCATTGTAATTATTGGCCATCACCTAAACTATTATTACATATGAAGGTAAATCTGGCATCTACCATTATAAAAAAGAGATCCAAAAGGGAGGAAATAAATTCACTGAATTTTGACTAAACTAACTTCTCTTCTACGTTCAATTGAACTTTTGTTTGAAAGAGAGAAAGAATGGTGGAGGGGAGAGAAAATGCTACATTTTCCCATTCTAAATGTAATATTTGAAAAAATATTATGGCTTTTATAAACTCCACACTGATTATTAATAAAGAAATATCTATTGTTTCTTGTGTTTTTCATTCCTAAGAGGCAGAAAGCTTATTACAAAAGAAGATAATTTTTAAAGCCAGTGTAAAAAAGTTTTGGCTCATATAGACCTTCTGTAAAATTTAAATGTAGAAATATGAAGTGTTGTGAATAATATTGATTTCATATGGTTCCAGAAGTTTACAACAGACATCAATGCTTGAGCTTTGTTTACAGTATATTTTAATTAAAAAAATTCTTTTTTATCATATTCACATCCCTTAGGCACAATTCCTACCCAAAAAGATTTTTTTCTTTTTTCTTGTTTTTGCCTAGGAAGATTCACCCTGAGCTAACATCCGCTGCCAAACCTCCCCCTCTTTTTTTTGTACATGAACTGCCACTACAGCATGGTCACTGACAGATGAGTGGTGTGGGTCCATGCCCAGGAACTGAACCCAGGCTGCTGAAGCGGAGCACTCAAAGTCCACCACACTTAACGATTAGGCCACCAGGGCTGGCCTTCTACCCAAATAGATTTTAAAATCAAAACTAATTAGTGCCATAGCAGCAGTGCTGTTGCATCAGCATCAGCATTTCTATACACTAATAACAAACTAGCAGAAAGAGAAGTCAAGAACACAGTCCCATATACAACTGCAACAAAAAGAATAAAATCCCTAAAAATAAATTACACCAAGGAGGTGAAACACTTAAACACTGAAAACCATAAGACATTATTGGAAGAAATTGAAAGACATAAAGAAATGGAAAGATATTCTGTGTTCATGGATTGGAAGAATTAACGTAGTTAAAATGTCCATACTACCTAAAGCAATCTACAGATTCAATGCAATCCCAATCAGAATCCTAGTGACAGAAAGAGAACAAAGAATCCTAAAATTTATATGGAACACAGAGGACC
The DNA here is from genome assembly GCF_037783145.1 of Equus przewalskii. NCBI lineage: Eukaryota > Metazoa > Chordata > Mammalia > Perissodactyla > Equidae > Equus > Equus przewalskii. The sequence continues at coordinate 30,179,762 of NC_091852.1, read as the reverse complement.
CCAAATAGCCAAAGCAATCCTGAGGAAAAAAGAACAAAGCTGGAGGTATCACAATCCCTGAATTCAAAATATAGTACAAAGCTATAGTAATCAAAACATCATGGTACCTGTACAAAAACAGACACACAGATCAAGAAAAGAGAATAGAGAGCCCGGAATTAAAGCCACATATCTATGGACAGCTAATCTTCAACAAAGAAGTGAAGAACACACAATGGAGAAAGGAAAGTCTTTTCAATAACTGGTGTTGGGAAAACTGGACACCCATCTGCAAAAGAATGAAAGTAGACCATTCTCTTACACAATACACAAAAATTAACTCAAAGTGGTTTAAAGACTTGAATGTAAGACCTGAAACCATAAAAATTCTAGAATAAAATGTACGCAGTATGCTCTTTGACATCGGTCTTAGCAGTACTTTTTTAACTATATCTTCTCAGGCAGGGAAACAAAAGCAAAAATAAACAAATGGGACTACATTAAACTAAAAAAATTTGGAAATTTTTTTCACAGCACAGCAAAGAAACCATCAACAAAATGAAAAGACAACCCACCAACTGGGAGAAAATATTTGCAAATTATATTAAGTAAAAGCACATAAAAACTATAATGAGATATCATCTCACACCCATCAGAATGGCTATTATTAAAAAGACAAGAAATAACAAGAGTTGTCAAGGATGTGGAGAAAGGGAACACTTGTGCACTCTTGGTGAGAATGTAAATTGGTGCAGACATTGTGGAAAACAGTATGGAGATTTCTCAAAAAATTAAAAATAATACTACTATATGATCAAGCTATTCCACTTCTGGATATCTATCCAAAGAACACGAAAACACTAATTCAAAAAGATATATGCACCCCTATGCTCATTGCAGCATTATTCACAACAGTCAAGACTTGTAAGCAACCCAAGTGCCCATAAACAGATGAACAGATAAAGAAGGTGTGCTATACAAGTATAGCACACACACACATATATATACAATGGAATACTACTCAGCCATAAAAAGACAAAATTGTGCCATTTGTGACAACATGAATGGAGCTTGAGGGTAGTATGTTAAGCGAAATATACGAGACAGAAAAAGACAAATACCGTATGATTTCAATCACATGTGGGAGATAAACAAACAAACGTGGATAAGGAGAGCAGATTGGTAGTTGCGAGAAGGGAAGGAGGTGGGAGGAGGGCAAAAGGGTGAAGGGGCATGTATGGGTATGTACGGTGATGGATAAAAACTAGACTATTGGCGGTGAACATGATGCAGTCTATACAGAAGCTGAAATACAACAATGTACACCTGAAGTTTACACGATGTTATAAACCAACATGACCTCAATAAAATAATTTTTGAAAAAGTCATTCCCAAACATGCAGCTAGGATCACTATTTCCTCGTCTTGTGTAAGCACTGTATGAACTGAATGACTTTACCTCTGTTTTCACCTCACAGCTGACCACACAGGAAACCCACACTGCTGACAGCCAGATGGCAGGGGCTTTGATTCTTCCCGCTGTTGTGTCTTGGGTACATGTTTTATTGTCCTGCTAAAAATAATGGAAGATTGCCTCTTAATATCATTGTTATCAGGATAACCAAACAAAACAATCACAAAGGCAACAACATCAATAACGCCTCGACATGCTCAAAATAAGAAAAATCAGCTAAGTGAAAGACAATAAGTACAAGACACATTTATACATTTAAATAAACGTTTATAATTTGGTTTTAGCACAATATTATCTTTTATGTTCAGCTGAGGATGTTATTAAGAAAATCATGGTTTTTGATTTGTGTTTTCTTTGTAAATTTTTTTGTTATTCAAAAAATTAAAACTAATGAACTATAAGCTGCAACGTGAACTATAAGCTCAAATAAAGCATATGTAACTCTACGTTTGTGCATATTTGTTATACGATAAGAAAATTAATTACATAAGGAATATATACAAGAATAGTTTTTATTAAAAGGTTGAGAAACGTTTATTTAAAAAAAATTCCTTTAATGGCCGATGTTCCTCAAGGCCATAGCATCAGTTTTCTTTTTCTCTTACTCTCCTAAGGTGATACTCCCAAGGTTTCAATTATAATCTTTATGAATTACCCGTATTACTGTTATATTATGAAAATTGATGCACTTTATAATGGAGCCCTTTTGAGAAACTTCATGTGCAATGCACATACTCTTGGTGTGATTTATAATTTATTGGATGATATTATTAATACATATATTTATATTTATTCACACAATACATACATACAGAAATGGCAGGATAGATTTCATGGATAGCTATATTAAATTAACCTGCAATGCTTATTTAGGGCTTCTTTTGGAGAACACTTTATACAAGGAGGTTTTTAAATTGGTAAATGTAGTATTAAAAAATTAGTGATAATAAGAATAGTTACCATTTAAACTAAAGCAAAAATTGTGCTAAGTTTCCATATATTCTAAAAGGAAGACTAAATGCTATCAAATTCACATTTTTTAAGAAAGGAGATAGGAATTCCTGCCATGGTTTGTAAGTTTAGCTACAAAACTGAAGCTCTTCAAAACCATATTCTAATTGTATCCTTGGAAAGGTCAGTGTGGGGAGAGCCAGGGACCCATAGCAAGACTTTCCTGGCAGGGTGGGAAAATTCTGCTCTTAGGGGATGAAAAGTGGTGCAGGATATTCCTGAGAGCATATGCTCAGAACTCTGTTTTGTCTAGTAGTTCAAAGTGTAATTGTGTGTATGTATTTACACATATATATATATGCATATGATCTTGATAGTGCATGTGCTAAGAACTCTAGTTTGAACTAGAGTATGGCAATTAAGCAAAAAGTTGACGTTAAATAAATGCAGTACAAGGTAGTGAGGAATCTCTATCAAGGAAGGGCAAGAAGGAATTCAGGGAATACTCAAACTGTAAATATTCGGGAAGTCTTGCAGTAGGTAGCAAAGCACCATCCAAAAGCTTTCTAGTTCCAGAGGAGACTCCTAGAAATCATAAGTTCTATCCAAGGAAGAACATACTAAGTCATGCAATAAACTAAGACTTTGAACCTAGTGGCAAAAGACTGTTCATCAAAAATGAAGCTATACTAAGTGAAATAAGCCAGACAGAGAAACACAAATACCACAGGGTATCAGTTATACATGGAATCTAAAAAAAAAGTCAAACTCATAGATACAGAGAGTATAAAAGTGGTTGCCTAGGGTTGCGGGTGGGGGAAACAGGGAGAGGTTTGTAAAAGGGTATAAACTTTCAGTTACAAGATGAAGAAGGTCTGAGGAGTTAATGTATAAGAAGGGTACTACAGTTGATAACATTGTATTGCATAAGTGAGATTGCTAAGAGTGTAGGACATAAATGTTCTTACCAAAAAGAAGAAAAAAAATACCTGAAAACAAATTAAAACCAAAAGGTAAATATGTAAGGTGATGGATGTGTAATTAACTCAACATGGGGGAATCCTTTCATAATGTCTATGTACATCAAATCATCACATTGTACACTTTAAATATCTTACAATTTATTTGCCAGTTATACCTCCATACAATTGGAAAAAATGAAGCTGGACTGGATTATTATAAAATTATATTTCCTAGAACTCATTATCTATTGCTGCATAAACAAAAAATTACTCAAAATTTAGTGGCTATGGCAACAACAATTATTAGCTCAGTTTCTTTGGGTCAAGAATCCCGGCATGATTAGCTGGGTCTTCTAGCCCAGGGTTTCTCATATGCTGAGATCAAGGTGTCAGCTGGCACTGTAGTTCTCTCAGGGGTAGGATCAACCGGTGGAGGATGTGTTTCAAAGCTCACTCCCGTGGTTGCAGGTGTACATCTGTACGAACACGTGTATATGCTTAACGCTGACAATCTGTACTTAAGTAAATGTTTCTGCAGTCATTAATAGAGAATAGTTTGTCTAATAGTTTAATCAGAAAATGTTCAAAGGAAAAATATTACCTACGTTATTTTATGTTCATTATAGTTTGTGCTCTTTCTTTGAATGTCAGTTTGGTTTTATATGAAATTCTAGATTGACATTTTTTTCTTTAAGTAAGTATCATATATGTTAATTATTGTTTACTGGCCTAAAGCATATTTGTTGAAAAGCCTGATTTTTTAACATACCTTCCTTTATTCAAAATAATTTTAGAAAACAATTTTAAAATTTAGGTGAAATAGTTGAAAATAGGTTTCAAAAAGAAGGAGAACAGATGAAGTCTAATGCTATGAATATAAGAAAACAGGTTTTTGTTTTGTTTTGTCGTTTTATTGTATTGTATTAAAAACACAACATGAGATCTACCCTCAATAAATGTTTAAGTGCACAAAAACTATATGTTTTTAAGTTGTAATAATTGAAACACACATGTAACACAAAATAACTAAAACGAGAGATTTAGTGTGTATAAAATAATTCCAAATATAATAAAACATGAATAGGAAAATTGGTTCTTAGAATTGAAATAGTATAACTGAATATTTGAGAAACATTAAGAGTAAAAGCTTGGTTTCTATGATAGTATGTTTCATCTGTTTTTAGGTTAAATGCATGAAATTTAACTATAAAGAGATACCAACCCATACATGAAATGTAAAATAAATGAAATTCTGTTACATAAAAAGCAAAGTCATAGGCTTCAAGTGTAATGTTTAGAATCTGAGAAAATTAAAGCATTATTATAAAATAAATTTGGAGGGATAGTTAACTATATAATGGTCCAATATTTTTTTCAAATAAATAGCTTTTATTCCATCTCTAACTCTTTCCCCTCCCTAATTTCTGAGACAATACTTAATGACTTTGAACCTCACAATAATAAAACTTAAAACAGTAACATTACACTTCTGGAGTCATTGTGAAAACTAAATATAGTTATCGGTTATTTTTGATGGTAGTGTTGTTACTAATTAGTAGCATTAATATTTGATGAATAATAGGCAAACACTAGACAGGCATTTTATTACATTTTAACCAATAATAAATTATACAAGACTATTAAAATCATATACATGTAAGTACATATACACAAATACATATGTATGCATATTTAAAATGGAAGAAAATTCATCAAAATTAGAATAATTCTAGGTGCTCTGATTTTAGGTGATTGTCTAATTTTTATAAATTTCTGAGAGACATATATATATGCATAGGTGTCGTATTACATTCATCTAAATTACATATTTATTAAATATAATTTAACTTGTGTATGTTATAAATAGTAATTTTATTCTCCTGTAATATACATAGGGCCATATGTGTTAAATTCTAACATGTATAATATAAAATATCATAACAGTAATAAAAGCAGATTTCCCTTTTGTAGACAAACCCTTTTCCCACCCCAGCCCATGCCAACCACTGATCTGTGTTCTGCCCCTCTAGTTTTACCCTTTCCAGAAGGCCATATAAACGTTTCATGCACTTGAAATCATTTTGAGCCTGACTTCTTTCACTTAGAATAATGCATTCGTAATTCATCGAGGTTATGTGAATCACTAGTTTGTTCCTTTGTATTATTAAGTAGCATTTCTTTATTTATATGCTCAATAGTTTGTTTTCCTTTTTCCATTTGAGGGCTGTTTGAGTTGCTTCTAGCTTTTACAAGCAAAGCTGTAATCGCATTTGCATACAAGAATAAGCAGAAGTTTTTATTTTACATGGCAAATACCTAGGTGAGAGATTGCAGAGTGATCTGATAAGTTTAACTTGCTAAGAAACTGGCAACTGTTTTTCAAAGTTGCTTTACCAGTTTGTATTCCTACCAGAAAATGTGAGAGTTCCAGTTGCTCAGCATCCTCACCAGTAATTGTTAGTTTTTTTCAGAAAGATCTATTCATTCTGGTAGTTGTGTAATGGTACTTCAACGTACTTTTAATTTGCATCTCTCTGTAGTGTCTATGTCAATTATTCACTCATTTTTAAAATCTGGATGTCTGCTTTCCAATAACAGTTTCCAGAGTAAGTTACATATTCTAGTTACAAATATTTTATCAGATGTGATATTTTCTCCCAAGCTGTGACTTTTTATTCCCTTAACAACTTTTGAAAAGCAGAAATTCTTAATTTTCGTTAAATCCAATTTATCAAATTTTTATTTTATTCATTGTGCTTTTGGCATCATATCCACAGAAGTTTTACCTAACCTAAGTTCTCAAAGATTTTCTCCCGTGTTTCTTTTTAGCTATTTTATAGTTTTCTTGTTTTATATTTGAGTGATCCATTTCGAGAAACTTTTTGTATATGTTGCAATGTATGGATCAAGGTTACTTTTTAAAAGTATCTATGTCCAATTATTCCAGCGTTTGTTGAAAAGTCTATCTATCTTTCTTTGACTGAAATGTCTCGGCATTACTTCTGAAAATTGCTTAGCTATTTTTGTGGACCTGTAGTTTTTGGACTCTTTATTCTGTTGCATTGATATATGTATCTAGCTTTTAGTCAATAGCATAAGGCTTTTATTCCAAAGCAGAGTGTGAAGTTCTGTTTTAAGTACTGAAATCAAATAGTGTGAGTCCTCCAACTTTGTTCTTTCTCATAATCATTTTGGCTTTCTTTTGTTTTTTTTTTTTTGCTTTTCCATAAAAAATTTAGAATTAGCTTGTCACTTTCTACAGACATCCTACTGCTATGCTGACTGAAATTTGGGAGTTTTTAGAGAAGAACTGACATCTTAACAATATTCATTATTCTATGATATATTTCTCCATTTATTTAGGTACTTTTTGATATCTTTCATTAAGATGTTTTGCAGTTTTCAGCAACCAGACATTCCAAATGTTTTGCTAAACCTATGACCAAGTAGCTCATTGATTGAGAACTACTGTAAAATGATTTTTATTTGAATTTCTAACTGTCCATTGCAATTCTTTAGAAATTTGATGAATTTTTGTATATTTAATATGTATCCTACAACACTACTAAAGTCACTAATTATGTCTGGCAGCTTCTTGGTAGACTATTTTGATTTCTAAAGAGAAAATAACGTCATCTGCATACAGAGTCCTTTATTCTTATTTTTTATTGTATTTTTTATACCTTATTGTACTGCTTAGTACCTCTAGTAGGAAGAGGAATGTTAAGAGAAGAAATACTTGCCTCCCGAAATAAGAATGAAATATTCCGTCATTTATCATTAAGGATAATGTTACAAGTACCTTTTTTGTTTTATTTTGTAAAAGCTCTTTATCTGGTTGAGGAAGTTCAACTTCAATAGCTGTTTGCAGAGATTTCCTTAAATCATGAGTTTGTATGTGAGAGTGTGTGTTAACCATGGATGTTGAATGGATACTGAATTTTGTCAAATGTTTTTCTGCATCTATTAAGCTTATCATTTTGTTTTTTCTTTAATGAAATGTTGAATTAAATAGATCACTTTTCAAACAATGATCCAGTCCTGCATTCAGAGGAAAAATTTCACTTTGTCATTCTGTACTATCTTTTATATGTATTGCATAATTCAAATGATTATTGTGTGAGAATGTTTGCATCTATATTCAGGAGGAATATTGTGTTGTAAATTTGTTTTTCTTATATTGACTTTTCTGACTTGGGGTCTAGGTAATCCATGCCTTATGAGTTGGGATGTGTTACTGCCTCTCCAATTTTTTGAAGAAAATTGTGTAGAATTAGTATTAGTTTTTTAAATAGTTTACTGAGATATAATTCACATACCATAAAACTCACTCTTTTAAAGTATACAAATTGGGAGTTTTTCAGTATATTTACAGAAGTGTGCAGTCATCTTCTTTATCTATTTACAGAACATTTTCATCACCACTACCAGCAAATCCGTACTAACCCTGCATACATAAGATAAATCTAACTTGTTCATGGATACAAGGAGCTTCATATATTGTTGGTTTCTATTTGCTAGTTTGGTATTCTTATGACTTTTGCATTCACCTATAAGAGATATTTGTCTGTAGTTTACTTTTCTTGTGATGTTTAGTTTTCAATTTAGGGTAATATGGCCTCAGAGAATGAGTTGGTAAATGTTGCCTCCATTTTTCCTTTTTTGGAAGAGTTTGAAAAAATTTTGTGTTAACATTTTATTTAACTATTTGGCAGAATTCAACAGGGAAGCCATCTGGGCCAGGGCTTTTGCTGTGGGAAGTTTCTTTACTAATTCAATCTCTTTACTCATTATAGATCTACAGTATTTTGTCTATTTTATCAGTATTTCCTTATACACCTTTTAATCCTTTACTACCTTTTAGTCATTAGCAATGTTTTCTCTATGCATGATACTATAAATTTGAGTGTTCTCTTTTTGCTTTTTGAGGTCTAATTGTTTATCTTTTCATAGAACTAAATTGTGATTGTATTAGCTTTCTTTATTGTTTCTATTCCATTTATTTTTCCTCAACTCTTTAATATTTCCTTACTTCTACTTGTTTAGGGTTTAGTTTGCTCTTCTTTATCTACTTTCTTAAGGGTAAAGTTTAGGCTATTGATTTGAAATCTTTCTTCCTCTTTAGTACTGATATTTACAGCTCTAAATTTCCCTCTATATACTGCTTTAATTGTATCTTATAATTTTTGGCATGGTGTGTGTTTCAACCATCTGAGAAAGTTTTCCAAATTCCCCTTCTACTTTATCTGATGGTCTATTGGTTATTTAGGAAAATGTGATTTAATTCCTACAAATTTTTGAATTTCTCAAATTGCCTTCTGTTATTGTTTTCTAATTTCATTCCAATACTGATGAATATATTTTGTATTATTTCAATTATTTGACATTTATTCAGACTTGTTTTATGGCCTAACATGTGGTTTATCCCGGAGAATTTTCAACGTGCACTTTAAACGAATGTATATTCTTTTGTTGTTCTATGGAGTGCTGTATAGGTGTCTGTTAAGTCTTGTTGGTTTAGAGTGTTACTCAAGCCTTCTGTTTCCTTGTTGATTTATGCCTCGTTCTTATATCCATTAATGAAAGTGGAACAATGAAGCCTCCAATTGTTACGGAATTGTCCCTCTCTCCCTTCAATTCTGTCCATTACTGTTTCATAAATTTTGTGGCTCTCGTTAGGTATATATTATTTATAACTGCTTAATCTTCCTGATGGATTGACCTTTTAAACTAAAGTATATCCTTCTGTCTCTAATAATTGATATCTTGGAGTCTATTTTTCTGATATTAATACAGCCACTGCTGCTCTCATGGTTACTCTCTGAAAGTATATCCATTTTTATCATTTTACTTTCAACTACTTGTGCCTTTGAATCTAAGTTATGACTCTTAAAGATAGTACAGAGTTGGATCATGCTTCTGTTTTTACCCCTTCTGCCAATCTCTGCTATTTTATTGGAGTGTTATTCAATTTACATTTAATATGATTGGTAATTAGTAATGATTAGTAATCATTTAATATGATTACTAAGGTAGGATTTACGTCTGCATTTTGCTATTTGTTTTCTATATATCTTACGTCTTTCTCTATTCCTCCATTATAGCCTTCTTTCATATTAAAAAGATATTTTCAAGTGTATCATTTTAGTTTTTTCTTTTGCAACATATTTTTTGGTTATGTTCCTAGTGTTTTCCCAAGGAGTTAAAATTATCAACAGTCTAATTCAGATTATTACCAATTTAATCTGAATAGTACACAACAACTTTGCTCGAAAGTAGTTCTATTTTCACTCTCTCTTTTACGTCATTATTGTCAGATAAATTACATCTTTATGTATTATAAATTACATCTTTATATATTATAAACTCATCAAAACAGTTTTATAACCATTACATATGTGCTTGCCTCTCTTGTTAGTTCTAGGAAATTTTGGAGGGCAGATTCCTTGAGATCTTGAGATCACTATGTACAAAATCATGCTATCTTCAAATAGGGATATGTTTACCTATTCCTTTCAAATGTGGATGACTTTTTATCTTTTTTTTTTCCTTATTGCAATGGGTTGCACCTCCAGCACAGTATTAAATAAGAATGTTGAAAATGGACATGCTTTTTTTGTCTGGTCTCCTGGGGAGAGCAGTCTTTCGCTATTAAGCATAATGTTAATTGTTGATTTTTTTGTGGATTCTGCTTATCAAATACAAGAATTCTCTATTCCCAGTTTTCTCAGAGGGTTTTCTTTCAGCGTATTTTTCTTTCCATTGTTCAGAGTTGTTCACTTCTGTTGCTTTATCTTTCAAGTTCACTGATTTCCTCTATGCCTTCCAATCTACTGCTGAACCCAAAGACTCAGCTTTTTAAAAATTTTAGTTATTTCAATTTTCAGTTATAAAATTTCACTTGCTTCTCTTTTACATTCTCTATTTCTTTGCTTAGAATTTCTATTGGCTTTGAATTGAAACCAGAACACTTTCCTATTATGTTGTGATACTGTAGACAGTATTTGAACTTTTTAAATTTGAGCCAGTGTCTTTTTTTTTACTGAGGTTATGATAGTTTACAACATTGTCCAAATTCAGTTGTACATTATTATTTGTCAGTCACCCTAAAGGTTCGCCCATTCGCTATTTGTGCCCATCCTCCACCTCCTTTCCCCCTGGTAACTGCTAAATAGTTCTCTTTGTCCATGTGTTTATCTTCCACATATGAGTGAAATCATACAGTGTTTGTCTTTCTTTCTCTGGCTTATTTCACTTAACACAACTCTGAAGGTCCATCCATGTTGCTGCAAATGGAACAATTTTGTCTTTTTTAATTTGTTGAGTAGTATTCCATTGTATATATATATATATATATATATATATATACCATATCTGCTTTATCTAATCATCCGTTGATGGGCACTTGGGTTGCTTCCATGTACTGGCTATTGTGAATAATGCTGCAATGAGCATAGGGGTGCATAAGTCTCCTTGAATTGTTGATTTCAAGAACTTTGGATAGACACCCAGTAGTGGGATAGCTCGGTGATATAGTTTTTTTTTATTTTGTTTTTTGAAAAATCTCTGTACTGTTTTCCATAGTGGCTGCAACAAGTTTGCATTCTCACCAGCAGTGTATGAGAGCTCCCTTTTCTCCTCAACCTCTCCAACACTTGTTATTTTTTGTCTTGGTTATTACAGCCATTCTAATGGGTAAGAGGACATCTTAGTATAGTTTTGATTTGCATTTCCCTTATGATCAGTGATGTTGAGCACCTTTTCATGTGCCTATTGGTCATCTGTATATCTTCTTTGGAGAAATGTCTGTTCGTATCCTCCACCCATTTTTTGATTGGATTGTTTGATTTTTTGTTGTTGAGTTGTGTGAGATCTTTATATATTATGAAAATTAACCTCTTCTCAGATATATGATTTGCAAATACTTTTTCCCAGTTGGTGGGTTGACTTTTCATTTCTATCCTGGTTCCTTTGCCTTCCAGGAGCTCTTTAGTCTGATGAAGTCTCACAAGTTTATTTTTTCTTTTGTTTCCCTTGTCCAAGAAGACATGGTGTTTGAAAAGATCCTTTTAAGACTGATGTCAAAGAGTGTACTGCCTATATTTTCTTCTAGAAGTTTTATGGCTTCAGGTCTTAGCTTCAAGTCTTTGATCCATTTTGAGTTTATTTTTGTGTATGGTGTAAGAGAATGGTCTTCTTTCATTCTTTTGCATGTGGCTGTCCAGTTTTCCCAACACCATTTATTGAAGAGGCTTCCTCTTCTCCATTGTATGTTCTTACCTCTTTTGTCGAAGACTTGCTGTCCGTAGGTGTGCAGTTTTATTTCTGGGCTTTCAATTCTGTTCCATTGATCTGGATGCCTATTTTTGTACCAGTTCTATGCTGTTTTGATTAATATAGCTTTGTAGTATATTTTGAAGTCAGGCATTGTGATGCTTCCAGCTTTGTTCTTTTTTCTCAGGATTGCTTTAGCAATTCAGGGTCTTTTTTTGCCCCACATGAATTTTAAGATTCCTTGTTCTATTTCTGTGAAAAGTGTCTTTGGGATTCTGATCAGGATTGCATTGAATCTGTAGATTGCTTTAGGTAGTACGGACATTTTAACTATGTTTATTCCTTAAATCCAGGTGCATGGAATGTCTTTACATTTCTTTGTGTTGTCATCAATTTCTTTCAGTAAATTCTTACAGTTTTCATTGTATAGATCTTTCACTTCCTTGGTTAAAATTATTCCAAGATATTTTATTCTTTTTGTTTCAGTTGTGAATGGGATTTTGTTCTTGAGTTCTCTTTAGCTAGTTCATTATTCGAGTATAAAAATGCAACTGACTTTTGTAAGTAGATTTTGTACCCTGAGACTTTGCTGTAACTGTTGATTATTTCTAGTAGCTTTCTGATGGATTTTTTTATGGTTTCTATATATAAAATCATGTCATCTGCAAACAGTGAGAGTTTCACTTCTTCATTGCCTATTTGGATTCCTTTTATTTCTTTTTCTTACCTAATTGGTCTGGCCAAAACATTCAGTACTATGTTGAATAAGAGTGGTGAGAGTTGGCACCCTTGTCTTGTTCCAGTTCTCAGAGGGATGGCTTTCAGTCTTTCCCCATTGAGTATGATGTTGGCTGTGGGTTTGTCATATAGGGCCTTTGTTATGTCGAGGTACTTTCCTTCTATGCCTACTTTATTGACAGTTTTTATCATAAATGGATGTCGGATCTTGTCAAATGCTTTCTCTGCATCTATTGAGATGATTACATGGTTTTTCTTCCTCATTTTGTTAATGTGGTGTATCACATTGATTGATTTGCGGATATTAAACCATCCCTGTGTCCCAGGTATAAATCCCACTGGATCATGGTGTATGATCTTTTTAAAGTATTTCTGTATTGTTTGCCAATATTTTGTTCAGGATTTTTGCCTCTATGTACATCAGTGATATTGGCCTGTAATTTTCCTTGTGTTGTCCATGTCTGGCTTTTGTATCAGGGTGATGTTTCAGCAGCTGTCTCTTACATTGCCCCAGAAGGGAAAGGGAGGGCCCTGTCTTATAACTTCTAATTAAAGATAGAAGTACAGGTTCCTGATTCAGCCTCCAGTAACAGCTGAGTGAGTGGGGCATCTGGGTAGAGGTGGAAGTTCCAGACCAACACATGGTGTCCCTTGACACAGTGGTGTGGGTGGTGACTTCTGGGCAATGATGAAAGTGCTGACTTCATTAGGTCTCCTCTGAGAGCACCACAGCGGAGAGGGCTAGGAGTGCCTCCTTATGCTCGGTGCCAGTGGAATTTCAGGCTTCCCTTGTAGTCTCCAGTGAAACTATGCTGGGTGGAGTCTTTGTTACCACTGGCAAGGTTGAACATTTAGCCTCCTTACTTGGCCTTCTCTGACAGCATCCTGGAGGGTTGTGGAGAGACTCACTATAGCCTCATGAGTGTCTAAGTCCATCCTCCTCAATAAGGTTTTTCTCATGTCGATGAAGGTGTGGCTATAATATTTCCTGTGGTGTTTGGTTAGAGAAGAATGGTTATTGTCTAAAATATTTCTGTCTTGCTAGATTCCCACTTTTCTTGGTCATCTGGCTAGAAAGAGAAGGCTTTGGTTGGAGATTTATTTTTTTTTAAAGATTTCACTTTTTTCCTTTTTCTCCCTAAAGCCCCCTGGTACATAGTTGTATATTCTTCACTGTGGGTCCTTCATAGGTGTGGCATGTGGGACGCTGCCTCAGCATGGTTTGATAAGCAGTGCCATGTCTGCGCCCAGGATTCAAACCAACGAAACACTGGGCCTCCTGCAGCGGAGCACGTGAACTTAACCACCTGGCCACGGGGCCAGCCCCTGGAGATTTATTTTTGTCTGCAGCCATAGGCACTTCCATTTTGCCAGCTTTCTCAGATCCAAATGTGACATACGTGGGGCAAAAATAAAACCCAGGAATTCACTTTATTCCTTGCTCCTACGTTCCTATCTTGTCTACCTTCTTCTTTCTACCTCTCAGAGTCTTCTTGTGTTTGTTTTTTATATATAACACTCTTGGTTTTTAGTTACACTTAGTGAGAGGACAGGGGAAAGTACAGCTGTTCATCTTCGCAGAAGTGGAAGAAGCTCTTCATCGTCGAAAGACAGTTTTTCTCGATAAAAAGTCTAAGTTAACATTCTTTCTTTTCCTTTCAGTGCTTTGAATGTCATCCTTTTCAAAATTCTCTGTTTTCCTTGGTTTTAGATAATTTGATTATGATGTGGCTAGAAGTGGATATCTTCAAGTTTATGCTGTCTGGAGTTTGCTGAGCTTACTGCATGCATAGATTAATGTTTTTCATAAAAATTGAGAAATTTGGCAATTATTTCTTCAAATATTTTTCTGCCCCTTTGCTGATATTTTCTATTTGTTGAGACATTCTTCTCATACTTTAATTTTCTAGACATGATTTCCTTTAGTTCTTTGAATATATTTTTAATAGCTGATTTAAAGTCTCTGTCTAGTAAGTCAATGTCTGGGCATTTTCAGGAAGAGATTCTACTATCTTTCTTCCCCTTTTCTGATTTCTTTACATGTCTTATAATTTTTTGTTGAAAACTGAAAATTTTAAATAATGTAATGCAGCAACTCAGGAAATCAGAACTCTTACATTCCCCAGGATTACTGTGGTTGCTGTTGCGTCTACTGCTTGATTATGAATTTCTTTAATTAATACTGTAATGTGTATTATTTGTTGTGTATGACCAGTGAGGTATCTGCTTGATTATATTAGTAGTGAGATAATGATTGAACATAGGTTTTTCTTAAATGCTTTGAACTAATAAGTCTCTGACCATTTGCCAATAAATTTTGTGTGTACTTTGGAGAACACATTCAATGCTCTTGCAATTTAATATTCTACCTTCACTTTACTTTCTGCTTACATATACACAAAAGATTAGTCTTAGATTATATACTGGTTGGGGCCTAATCAGGTCTCTTCTGGGCTTGTGTATAGACCTCCATGTGAATCTGGCTTTTCAGATTCCCAGGAACACGTTGAAGCTTTTCAAATACCCCTATTGACATCTCATTCTCAGCTTTTCATTTTGCTTTTTGGTCGGTTTCTAGTTTGCCCCAATGATTACTGCTTTCTCAAACAGCTGCAATGATAATTGCCACTGATTGTTTTGATAAGGGTTCCAGAGAAAAGGTTGTTTGCACTGAGTGAGCTCTGAGTCAAGTCAAATAAAGACAAGCAATGCCAGTGGCAAGACAAGGAACTGTCAGGCAGGTCAAACAATAAAAATTATCCGGTGTTGGGACTTTGGGGGAGCTTGAAACACATTCTTCTCCTCTAGTGACTACTAGTCTCGCAGGTTTCATGACTACCATAATTGCATGACTCTTGGCTTTCAAGGTTGGAGTTGGGGTACAGGGATGGAATAGGGAAAACTAAAATGCCATAAATCTCAACATCCTTAACAAGATTCAGCTATTTTTCTTAAATAAATATTCCTCACATTGTTGCAAGTCTTTGGTTAATTTCCTGAAGTCTAAAAAGTTGATTCTGACAAATTTTGCCAATATTCTTGTGCTCTTACAGAGCAGCAGGCTTTCTGAGGTTTTTTACTCCATTACTGCAGAAATCTTCCTCTACATTATTTCCTAAAAGTTTGGTAGAATTTGCTAGAGAAATTTTCTGGGCTAGGAATATTTTTTTCCTGTATATTTTTATTATAAATTCAATTTCTTTTTTTTTTAAGTGCTTTTTCTCCACAAATCCCCCCAGTACATAGTTGTATATTTTTCGTTGTGACTCCTTCTAGTTGTGGCATGTGGGACAGTGCCTCAACATGGCCTGATGAGTAGTGCCATGTCCGTGCCCAGGATCCAAACTGGCAAAGCCCTGGTCCACCGAAGCGGAGTGTGCGAACTTAACCACTCAGCCACAGGGCCAGCCCCAAATTCAATTTCTTTAATCCATACAGAACTACTCATATTCTCTGTTTCCTTTTGAGTACACATTCACAGGTTATGTTTTAATTCTTTGCAGTAATCTTTCATTATTTTTAAACCATCTTTATAGTCTGCAGCAATGTTTCCTCTTTCATTTCTGACAACTGTGATTTGTGTATTCATTATCACTATCTTTTTCCTCCCTGGTCAGTCTAACTATAGGATTTCCATCTTATTGATGTTTACAAATAAGGAAATATTCATTCATTTTCACCATTTTCTCCATTGTTTTCCCAGTCTCAATTTCATTGATTTTGCTCTTATGTTTATTATTACCTTCTTGCTGTGTTTTTGAAGAGTAATTAGTCATTTTTTCTAGTTTTTTATAAGGAAGCTTAAATCACTTATGCTTTAAATTTCCATAAAGCAATGCTTTAACAGCATTCCTCTAATTTTGGTACGTGTAGTATTCATTTTCATTCAATTCACTGTATTTCCCAGTTTCCTTTGTCATTTCCTCTTTGACCTCATGGGTTATTTAGAAAAAATGTTTAATTTACAAATATGTGGAAATATTCTGAAGTCTTTTACTTAACAAAAACGTTAAAACAGTTCTAATAACTGTACTCAATATGTTCAAAAATATGTTAAAAAATAAATGTACCCAATAAGTGAAAAAAATATGCGCAGATGAATAAAATGTATAAAAAAGAATGAAATCTAATTTCTAAAAATAAAAACTAAAAAATATACACTGAATGAGATTAAGGGCACACTAGATATTGCAGGAAAAAAGTCAGTAAACTTGAGAAGATAGTAATACAAAATATCGAAAACAAAACACAAAAGAAAAAGATATCAGAGAATGCATAGAGCAACAGCAGCATGCATGACAACATCAGGAGGCCTAATATAAGTATAATTGGAGTCCTGAGAAATGAGGAGAGAGATGGAATTAGAGAATAAATCTTTGAAGAAACAAAGCCTGAATATTTTTGGAATTGATAATATTTTTGTGTAATATTATCTACTTAAAATTTTAACATATTGAATACAATTGTTGTAACTGTTTTAACCTCTTTGTGGGTAATTCAAACATCTGCTTCAGTCTGGGTTGATGTTAATGGATTGACTTTTCATCTCATTATAGGTAATATTTCCCTGCTCCCCTGCACATCTGATTTTTTACCGGATCCACACATTGTGAATTTTACCTTGGTGAGTGATGGATATTTTTGTATTCTTATGATCGTTTTTGAGATTAGTTCTGAGACAGAGTGAAGTTACATGGGAACAGTTTCATCTTTCAGGTCTTATTTTTAAAAATTTTTTGGGCAGTACCAGAGTACTGTTTCATCTAGGGCTAAAAATTCCCCACTTCTGAGGCAAAACCCTTCTGGTTACTCTATCCAATGGTCCATAAATTGTGAGTTTTCCAATCTGTCTGGTGGGAACAGGCTCTATTCCTGGCTCTAAGTGTAAGATATTATTCTCTTTTATCACTTCAGTGGTTCCTTTTTCATTCTCAAGTAATTTCCTTCTTGCCTGCACTCAGGTGTATCCTGCTGACTACTCCAGTGGGAGTCTCTGCAGATCTCCGTAGTTCTTTCTGTATGCAGTTCTGTTATATATACTCTGTCCTGCAAATTCTAGCCACTTTTATCTTCCCAAGATTCTTAGCTCCCTCTTCTTAAATCAAATAGTAGGCTGGGCTCTGCCTGAGTTCTCTCTCCCTGTGCTATACTTGCATTATATTTCTTCTTGCAGGTGCCTCTTTCCCCTTATATTTCAACTTAGTTGACTGCTGTGCAACTTCAACTCTGATGGTTCAAGAAAAGTTGCAATTTTTCTTTTCTGTAGTAAACGAGGTAGCTATCTTCCAGTTCTCTCCATCTTATGTGAAAGCTTATACTTAAACTTTTGAGCATTTCTCTTCTCTTTTAGGGACGGAGGTTAGAAATGGCAGTTTAAAAAAAGGAAAAGCAATTATAAAACTTCCTAACAAGCCTCCACTTTGTCTTTAGTATTTGTATTGCTTTGCTAGGGTTGCCATAACAAAATACTGTAGACCTGGGGGCATAAACAATAGAGGTTTATTTTGTCACAGTTCTGGAGGTTAGAAGTCTAAAATCAAGGTACAACAGGTGTGGTTTATTCTGAGGCCTCTCTCCTTGCTTGTAGATGGCCACCTTCTCACTGTGTTCTTATAAGGTCTTCCTTCCATTGGTCTGTCTGTCCTAATCTCCTCTTATAAACACACGAGTTGTACTGGATTAGGGCCTACCATATGACCTCATTTTATCTTAATTATTTCTTCAAAGGCCCTATCTCCAAATACAGTCACATTTTGAATACTGGAGGTTAAGATTTCAACATGAATCTGGGAGAAGATACAATTCAGCCCACAACAATATTTAAAGCATCAATTTTCCAACTTAGACTTAATTTTTAATGTTGTATATTTATAGTAATTTATAAACCACTTTTTAAAACATTTGAATTTAAAAGACAGCAAGCTACTTTTGAATGTTTGAGTCAATTCTCATATACAAGTGCAAAACCAGAAAAATACGAAGGAAATAAACTATAATTGTGAAATAAATATTAGCTTTTTAAGTACATTATCCACTTAGCTCCTAATTCAGCATGTACATATGCAGTCAGTTCTGAGATAAACAATATTTCAACTCCATAATTCCAACTGTTACCTTTATATTGGAAGATGACATCCCTTTAGATTAGAATGTTTTTAAATAAATTTTAAAGATGATAAAATTTGCCAATTCAGTATTTGTAACTATGGAGAATGTATATGTTACAGAAAGAATTTCTGTAGATCAGCAGAATCATATAAATTAGAACCATAAAAACCCAAGGCCTCAGAGATAACTTAGATCTGCCAGTGATGGTTTCTTTCTTACATTACTGTCAATGACATTTGATTCAATTTAAAATGGAATATAGCTGTTCCCTGCAAAGTAGCTTAAAATGTTTTTTGTTTCACATTATTATTCTAGTTATTATACTTAAATTATTTTATTGTCTTTTTTATTTGACTTTTACCTGTATCAGCTGTTAGTTTACATATTTTACATGTGTACACACACATACAAACACGTATACATTGTGTACATACACACACACACACACACACATCCCCCATATAGTCTCCCTTAGCTATCTCAATTGTGGTGCATGAATGTATTCTCTGAGTTTTTGTCCCTCCCTGATCAGAGGTATGCGGGTTGGGAAACACTGACATATCCAATTCCAGTCCTTAATGCCATAATGAAATTCACTACAGTTTAGAGCTTCTTCAGGCTTATTTTAAATCAGTCTTCTAATATTACACTCCACATTTCTCTCTTTCCTGTATGCTTTCTCCTCACAGATTTTTCAATATTTCTTTAAGGCTCAACCCATGACAGCTACTTAAATTTTATACTCAAAGCAAAAGTTTCAGGAAATTTCCCCAACCCTTTAATTTCTTAGACTCTATTTCTGTGTGATTTGTAGCACCTCTCTTAATAAGCAGGTTAGGGAAGAAGAAGGAAAACTGTAGTCAAAAATACTGGGTTAAGTTAATCCAACGAGAAGATCTCTTGCACTCTTTCAAAGTATGAAAATAAACAATAGCTTTGCGTCTGCTGCACATCTGATTTTGACTCTGTCCCAATAGCCATTGAAGTTAAAGAAGTCACACCTCTGCCCCTTTTTCCAGCAGGTAATAGCTGTTTTTCATTTCTTTGGTAATATTAGATCAAGATCACGTACACAGGTGAACAAAGTAGAAACCATTTATATTAACTAGTAATAGCTGAAACTTGCATGTATTTACAAAGAACTGATAGCAAATATATCTATATGCAGTCCTATAAATAACATTAAAGCCATATATTAAGGAATGAAAAACATGAGAAATTCTCAAAACTGCTTTAAAAGTGAACATCAGAAGTCTTGTTTTCCCTCAAAACAAAAAGATTTAAACTTGTTGATTCTCATATGGAGTGACCTTCTAGGTCAGTCAGATATATATTCCTGTATTCACAGGGAAGTCAGCAATATATATTTAAAAGAGCAAGCCAGATTAATATTAGAATATATATTTTAATATATATTCAAGACATTACACTCACCTAAATCCTAGCTTTCACTAACAAACAATGGACGAGTGGTAAAGATCACAGAGATGCTGATAACATACAAAAATAATGGAAAGCAGCTATACTCCAAGAAACACCTTTGGAATAAAAACAAAGGAACAAAATAACAGAGCCATATTTTCTATGGCATAGTACTGCAGGTTAACTGACAGCCACTAAAAGCCCCTTACTCTGTAATTTCTCTTGCCCTCAAAAGCCATTAGGTGAACAATGACCCATATATAATTGTTTCCCTTGTGTTTCTTTACATGATTTTAATATGTGGCCCTGCTCTCCAGGAACATTCTCACTAGATGTGGAAACACCACACATACACACTTGAAACATTTAAATAACAACAGAAAGTAGTTTATGGATGAGCCTACCTGAAAGGTTTGAACAAAATCACCGTTGCATTTAGTATGTTGGTGATAAGAATGGCAAATTTATGGACTAACATACAGGCCTCTGCATCTCCTCAAAGCGCAGAGCTTACCGAAGACTTCAGAGTTACAGTTATAACTGGTGGGAATGGGAATGGAAACCAGAGCTACAAGAAAAAGGAGCAACGGGGAAATCTGGAGTTGAGCACAGGAAGACTGTTGCTAGTGACAGCACAAGACCAGGACCCTGGCTCTATTCTAACCATCTGGGTGACCCTGGACAAGGAATTTCATCTCTCTAGGTCTCAGTTTTCCCATGAGTAAAATGGAAGATTCACTCACACCAGCCATGTTCACATTATATTTATAGGGCTTTGGATCCAGACCGAGTGTCAGGTAGAGGACACAAGTGTAGTTCAAGACCTGCGACGCGCTAACACCTGTAAACAAGCCCTATTGTCGTCTGTCATTTGTAACAAAATAGACATCTGTTTGAGGATCAAAATATAATTATGTTTGAAAATGTTATTTTAAAAAAAAGATTGAGAACAACTTGCTTCATTTATCCCTTCCAGCTATGATGTTTTATGAAATGTTGTTAAAAAAACTCACTGATTATGGCAAGGTTGTATTCTTCACAGCACTAGAAAATACTGGAAAGAAATTAACTGTAGATCCACATTAATAGTTTGTACTCCCAATAATAAAGCCCAAGTCATATTCTCACCCATGTCAGCAAATAGCCTTCATGACCATAAGGAAGCTGTGCCAGACAAAGGTATATAATTTAGCTGAAACCTTTGAAAGGAAGAAAAGCACGTCTCTCTCGCGCGTGCCCTCTTTTCCTCACTCTTAGCTCCTGGTTTTAAGCCTCTACCTGTTGGCAACACATGCATCCTCAAATGGTCTTTAAATTCTTCTCCTATACTGTGGCTTATGATGCTAACTCTGAGGTGTGATTCTGACACCTATTGGCTCTCCTTATGTCACTGTTGCCAATGGTCAAAAGTCAGCCAAAGTTTGTCTTGATGCTCAAGAACATTTTCTCACCAAGTTAAACACATTTTAAGCCCTAAATTAAGGCAGACTTGCACTGTTAAAGCCTCTATTTTTCTAGTTATTCTTTTTTTTTTAATTTTTTTAAATTTGGCACAAGATTCTTTGATGCTAGATAAGATGATAACACAAACACCCATACATGGGCTAACATCTGAAATTTTCTTTCTTCAGTACTGAGTCAATGAGCGCAACTTTAAAATTCTCAAATTTCAAGAAAAATTCTTATTAACACACTGTGGTAGATACAGAATGGGCTGTGTAGCTAAAAAGTCCTGGGTTCATAGGGTAATTTTTAATTTTCTCACTATAACCTAGGGAAATTACTGAATGACTTACAGTGTCCTCATCTGTGAAATGGTGATTTAATTTTGTTTCACAAGATGATGTGATAACTACTTCATTAGTGAGATGCTGGGAACATGGTAGGAATCAACAAGTTGAAATTCCCCCCATGTCTTCCCCTGCCAACACATTAATTTTCAGTTTTAGAGGCCATGTATGTGCTTCCAATTTCCTTCAGTGTGTCTAGCCAAGGTGCATTCTGGTCATTGTGGAGCCCTGCAGGCCCTAGGGGACCTTATGCAAATTTCTGTGGTAGGCATAGAAAAAGCCCCCTGTGGCACCCTGGATACACTTTCCTTAAGGCCTGACTTGTAATATCTCTCAAGTGAACATATGACCTTTTCATATACAGATTTAATTCTATTCCCAGAAAACATTTTGGAGTTTCTAAAGTCATCTTGCTCCTACTGGTATAAATACTATTTCCAATTGTCTGTAGCACACTTCTTCTCAGCCTGCTATTCCAAGCTTCCCTAACACTACTGTCAATCTCTTTACTAGCCCAGGCATACAGGAAAGTTGGCCTTGGGTTTTTGAAGGGAGCTGAGCATTGTCTACTTATTCATTCTTCCAGTACGTATGTGTGGAGTATTTCCTACGTGCCAGGGACAATTCTAAGCACCTGGGATACAGTGCTGAAAATGGTAGGGTAGGGGTCTCTTATCAAAGAAGGGGTACTGAGGATAAACAAACCATTAAATAACATAAATTAGGGCTCTTGGATGAACACTGCTTAGGTGTCAGAGGTGATAAAGGGCTTCCTGAGAATCTGATTCTTCAACTGAAAGCTGGATACTGAAAAAGAGCTGACTCAGCAAAGACCTAGATGAAGACTATTGCATAGAACCAGTAAGAAGTTCTAAAACAGTTTGTAGCTATATCGTTAACTTGACAGGCAGGCCTACTACCCTTTAAAAATTTAGGAATTTTTATATCAAAATGTTAATTACTATTTTGCTTTTTCTATGCTATTTATGCTTTCCTTATAAAAGAACGTTTGAGCAAGGTTTTAATTTTTGTTAGTTTTAATTTGGAGGAATATATTTTGTGTGGTTTAATACTCAATATTTTATCTACATTTATGTTTATTTTTATATATTCTCAATATTATAATTTTTAAGAAAATTAGTAGAATCATAACTTATTTGTTATGGTTCTGTTGCACTTTTCTAATATCCCCATATATTCAAATATAAAATCTACGTCAGTTGGAGTAAATTATTTTCCCAAGGAAAAAATACATTCCATGTTCATTTACTCTGTGTTGTCATATATCGAATCTCTTCTCAAAATTATTATTTCATCTTTTAAGCCACAGTATATCCAGCAATATGGTACTGGAAAAAAATTAAGTATAATTAAAGTCAAGTGGTTTAAAATTTGTTGGTAGAATTGATTTTCCTCTCCAGTCTTAGGTATCTAAAAACTAGTATGCTTTCCTGGAACTGGAAAGGATGTTCTTGACCTATGCTTCTCTTCATTAATAAAGGCCGGAATGTTTGGTACACAATGCAGGAGAGTTTACTTTAAGTTTCCTTGAATTTGTACAGGGTCTAATGGGGAGCAAATTTTTCAGTTTAAACCACTTTTGTTGTTTTTTATTTTGATTTATTTTAGTCTGAAGTGACAAAGATGGAAAAGAAATTATCTGGTTTTAATAATACAAAGCTCTCTTGTTACACAGAAAGATGTCACTGTCAAAAAGATAAAAATTAGAAAATTTAGCAGGGGCAAAAGAAACAATTCAGATACATCAACTAACTCTACTATGGAGTGAAATTCATAGGTCTATAACAGCAATCCCCAATGTATCAACTACTGGATCCTTGAAGGTTCTTAAGACACTTTCTAGGGGACTGCGAGGGCCAAAGAATTTTCATAATAATTTTATCAGTTTTTGTATTGCTGCCATAACAAATTACCATCAACTTTGCAGCCTAAAACAACATAAATTAACTAACGGTTTTGTAGATCGAAGTCTGACAGGGGTCTCACCAAACAGAAAACAAAATGGTTGGCGTGTCTATGATCCTTTCTGGAGCTCTGTGGGAAAACTGTTTCCTTACTAATTGAGGTTATTTGTAGAATTTAATTCCTGGCAGTTGTAGGACTGAAGTTCCATTTTCTTACTGGCTGTCAGCCAAGGGCCATTTTCAGTTTCCAGAGACTATGCACATTCCTTGGCTCTTGGCCTTCTCACTCAGTGCCGAAAGTCAGTAATACTGAGGTGAGTGTCTCTCTCACAATGCAAATCGCTCCTGACTTTTTCTGTCATTGAGCTCTCTCTCTTTCTCTCACTGCAGCTAGGTAAGGTTCTCTGCTTTTAAGAGTTTCGGTGATCATATTGGGTCAACCCAATAACCTCGGATAATCTCCCAACTCAACGTCCATAAACTGATTCACATTTACAAAGTCCCTGTTGTCATGTAAGGTCACATATGCACAGGTTCTAGCGATTAGGACATAGATGTCTTTGGGTGGCATTATTCTGTCTCCTACACTAATTCTAAGACTTTATCCTTATAACTCTGTTGACATTCGCACTGAGGGTGCAAAAGCAATAGTGTCTAAACTGTTAGTAGTTTAGCACAACCATTCACTGCCACCAAAGTTACTGTATTTTTCACCTCCATGTAATTGTAGTAAGATAAGAAATAAAGAAAATCCAGAATGTCCTTGATGAAACATTAAAATTATTAATTTTAATAATTATAATTCTTAACTACACCTCTTGGTAATATTCTATGTCATAAAAGAGAACTATTCGTAAATATTTCTGTTGTATTCTGACGTATGATAGTTAACTTGAGGAAAAAACACCTGTGCAACTGTTTGAATTATATACCTACTTAGACTTTTGTCATGAAACTGCATTTTTGCTTGAATAAATAAAAGACAAATTACGTTTGTTTAGACTTGTGTATCTGGCTGATATAGGTTTGAAAACTGAAGTTGACAACGTAACTAACTTTGGTGGTAATAATAACAAATGTTATCTTTTAAACACGTTTTACAATAAATGTGGCACCACTTGGGATATCTGCATAACTCAATGAACCAGTATTTTTCAAATTACAAAGCTTGATGTAACAAAATCATGAATAGGTAAAAAAAAAAATCCACTCAAGGAGCAGGATAAACCAATGGATTTTAGTATTCACTAATATAGTTTCAGATTTTAATGTTCATTGAGACGATTTCAGATTCCACACTGCAACTAACCTTTTAGAAACTACCACTTATCTGAAAAGAATATCAAATTACTTTCCCTTTAAATATATACCCTTGTGAAGCTGTATTTTCTTCATATACTTCAACTAAATCAATATAGCAACAAAATAAATGTAGAGGCATATTGTAAATCCATATTGTAAATATATAAAGCATATTTCATTAATCCATAGTTTAAAAAGATTTACAAAATCGTAAAATAATGCCACTGTAGTCACTAATTATTTTTGGGGGGGAATACAGTTATTTTTTATAAACATTTTACTAATGTAAATGTGTGAAGGTAATATAATCTTGATATCAAATGTTTTAAGAACTACAGAATTGATCGATAATATTTCATTTTAGTAACATGTTTATTATTAATGCCATTGTTAGATATTAAGGATAAAAAAGTAAATCTTTGTTGTTCCATGATTAAAATATATAAGTAATATATAAGCAGAAGTTATTGGTTGCTTTTAAAGATATAGTCTCATTTTATATATATTTGGAAACGTTATTTTTGCTTTGTTAGCAAAAATAAAATATATGAAACGAATAGATTTAAGAGTACATATCTCTCTCTATTTTCAGTTCTATCAGTGTTTTCCTCATGTATTCTGAATTTCTGTGTGGTTTTAATTACACACATATTTGGAATCATTATACTTCTTGGAGACTTAACTCGTTTATCATTATGTAATGGCCCTCTTTAATCCTGACAATCTTTGTTTAGACTCTTTTCTCGGAAATTAATATAGCTCTTTCAGCTTTCTTTTGATTAATCTTATTATGGTGTATCTATCCCTGTACCTTCACTTTTAACCTGTGTCATTATAAAGTCAGTTTCTTACAGACAACATATAGTTGCCTTTGTATCCATTCCAACAGTCGCTGGTGTATTTAAATAATCCATACAGTTAGAGTGATTATTGAGATAGTTGGATTAATATTTATCACATTTTCAACTGTTCATGTAATGACTATTCATTATATAATTATATATATCACATATATAATATAATGCAATGCATTATAATTAAGGGTTTAGTGGAAAGGGTTTAGTGAAAAGACCCAAATAAATCTACCTTTATTAGACCATGAATAGGAGTATTAAAATTTGGTTTATAGGACCTACTCAATGGAAAACAATTATTTTGTATAGCCATTAAAATAGATACAAAATTCTAATTTGGGGCTATTACTAATTTTGTTTATGAATATTTAAGTCTGTATCAGGAATTCATATTGACAAATAACTGTACATGAAAAATAAAAGAGTATATGTGCTAATAGACATTCTTTCTCAATTATTGCATCATAAATTTGAAATATTAAGTTTACACATGTGTACATTTCTGACTTGATTGGAAACAGCTCTATTTGTTTTTAAAAAATTTCTGATGTCCACAGGAATCAAGATAGTATCAGATTATAAAAGAAATTTAATTGGTTCTTCATTTCAAACAAACATGGCTGTTTATCGAATTTTGATGCTGAGTTGCTTGCTTTCAAGGCTAGAGAGAAATATCTCAATTATAACCTATATTCTAATCATAATACCTAATTGCCAACACAGAGTCCTAATTTATTCTATTCTGTGTCAGTAGTACTATAAGCAAAAACAACTTGTCAAAATAGAAAGATTGTATTATTTAAGATCAATTACTCAGCAAAATGCTATTTCCAGCAACTGTCAGCCATGCAGTTAGAATATGTAGAGATTTCTGTGTCTATATCATGTAGGCAGTACAGTCTCATGGTTAAAATGCAGTTTTAGAATCAAAATGGTGAAGACTGAATTTTTTTTTTTTCAGGAACATTAGCCTGAGCTAACTGCTGCCAATCCTCTACTTTTTGCTGAGGAAGACTGTCCCTGAGCTAACATCCGTGCCCATCTTCTTCCACTTTATATGTGGGACGCCTACTACACCATGGCATGCCAAGCAGTGCCATGTCTGCATCCGGGATCCGAACCAGTAAACCCCGGGCCACTGAGAAGCAGAAAGCATGCACTTAACCACTGCACCACCGGCCCCTGAAGACTGAATTTTAATGGTGCATATCTTTACTATGGGACTTGGATACATCACACGTTTAATGCTTAGGTTTCTCGTCTGCTTAAATTGGAATAATATTTACTATTGAGTTGCTTTAATGGTTAAATGCAAGAATCTGTGTAAATGACTTGTCAGATTTGCTGTCACATAGTAAATTCCCTAATAAGTATTAGCTATATTTAATGTATGATTGCTATGTACCTGGAAAATTGTTGCCAAATAATTATTTCTCTGTCAGTGTCTTAAAGTTCACAATTATCATAAGAGAAGTTTATGAGTTGGAGGGGGCGTGAGAGGTCAGAAGGACACTGTTTGACTTATGTTGTAAAGCTCTCACAAGACAGCTTGTGGTTAGAAATAAATGCTTTTGTATTCTTCCCATGGGGAGCTTATCCTAAAATGTAAATACTCCAGGGAAGAGTAATTTCTTGAATTGATTCTCACAAAGTGATTAGTTGCTGAGGACAGAAACTATCTTTCATGGGAAGGCACATTTGCATAGCAGTTTTAAGAACACAGGACGTGAAGTTGAATAGTGGTTCTAATAATTACGACTAACTTGGGAAAATTATTTGATTTTCCTTTGTCTCAGTTTCCTATTTGCAAAATGTGGACAAAAATTTTACCTACCTTGGGGCTGCCTGATGGCATAATGGTTAAGTTTGGCACTCTCCACTTCAGCAGCCTGGGTTCTCAGGTTTGGATCTTGGGCACAGACCTATACCACTCATCAGCCACACTGTGGTGATGAACCACATATAAAGTGGAGGAAGAGTGGCACAGATGTTAGCTCAGGGCTAATTTTCCTCAAGGAAAAAAAAACATTACCTACCTCATAGGATTGCAGTTAGGATTTAAAAAGTTAATATTTCTAAAGCACTGAGAATACTGCCGAGGATATAAGATATAAGAACTACACAAAAGCCTTTTATTATTATATTATTATTCCAAGACATATATAAGTATAAAGAGGTACTACAGAGAAAACCACCTTTAAAGGATTATAGATTAGCCACAAATCATCTCATTTGTTGAAATTTGAACAAGGTGGTCCCAAATTACTAGCAATCGCAGTTACCAGGCAGAAAAATATGTAAATCCTCTTTGGAAGAAAATAACATTACCCCTAGGCTCAAAATATTTCCACAATTAATATTATAAACACAGTCTTAGACAAAATAAAATAAGTATAAATGTGAGGAGAGATGATAAAATAAAGAAAAATTAACACAGATGACAGACAAGAGAAACACCCACAAAGGTTAAAATTATTCTTGCTAAAAGACACAGACTTTAATATATGTATGTTGAATGATATAAACAAAACTGAAAACTTTAATAGAAAACTAGGAATTATATAACTAAAATACACAATGTAGAAATTAAAAAATCAATAGGTGAGTTGAACAGGAGATTAGAAAGAACTGAAGAGAGAATTAGTGTACTTGAAGACAAATTGCAATAAGTATCTAGAATGAAGCATGGAGGGAGAGAATATAAAACAATATCAAAGAGAGGGAAGAGGCATAAAGTAAATAAAGAGATTAGTTAACATATTTTAATTGCAGTCCCAAAAGAAAAAGAGAGAGAGAGAAGTTACTTTTTGAAAAGAATGAACTGAGAACTTTCTGAACTGATAAAAGATATCAAAATATAGATTAAATACACTCTCAAAGCCACAAACAGTATAAATAAAAAGAAACTCACAATTGGACACGCATAATGATTTTTACAGAAAAGCAAAGAAAGAGAAGAATCTTAAAAGGAGCCAGAAAAATAAGGCAGATTACCTTCAAAGGATCAAAAGTTAAACTGACAGCTAACTTATAAATAACAGTAATGGAAGCTAATTATATCTCCAAAGTATTCATACAAAATGACATCCAAACCAGAATTTGATTGGATAATTTATCCTAATTTAAGACAAAAAATACTCTTAAAAAAAGACGATGAAATACTGACATTCTCAAACAAATAAAAAAATAATTCTATCTATTATAAATACTGTAGGATAGTATAAGCTATTTTCCAGCCAGAAGAAAAATGATCATAAATGGAAAACTGAGATGGAGAGCAAAAAGATTTCAAAATGAGTGTACGATTTTTTTTTTTTAAAGTTACATTTTTTTTTTTTTAAAGATTTTATTTTTTTTCCTTTTTCTCCCCAAAGCCCCCCGGTACATAGTTGTGTATTCTTCGTTGTGGGTTCCTCTAGTCGTGGCATGTGGGACGCTGCCTCAGCGTAAAGCCCCCCGGTACATAGTTGTGTATTCTTCGTTGTGGGTTCCTCTAGTCGTGGCATGTGGGACGCTGCCTCAGCGTTGTCTGACGAGCAGTGCCATGTCCGCGCCCAGGATTCGAACCGACGAAACACTGGGCCGCCTGCAGCGGAGCGCGCGAACTTAACCACTCGGCCACGGGGCCAGCCCTGAATGAGTGTACGATTTTACACTGAAACAAAGTTTTAAGTTCTATTTGCTCCACGTGATGTAGAATATTTGGCGTTTAAATTGTTTTCATTTTAGCTATTTTAGTGGTTACATAATAGTATCATTTTTTTTTATATTTATTTTTATTTACTTGCTGACTAATGATGCTGAGAATTTTTAATATATTTATTGGATTTTTCTGTATCTTCTTTTAGGAAGTGTCTGTTCAAGTATTTTGCCAATTTTTATTGGTGTATTCACCTGTTTGTTACTAAGGTCTAGATTTTTATTTTTAAAAATATATTGTGGATATAATTCTTTCTCAGTCATATATATGACTTACAAATATTTTCTACTAGATACCTTATTGATTATGTTTTTTGAGGACCACGGGTTTTTGATTTTTATAAATTTCAACTTATCAATGTTTTATCTTATGGTTCATGCATTCTGTGTCCTCTCTAAGAAATTTAACCTAACTCAAAATTTTGAACATATACTCCTGTTTTCTTCTATTGTCTATTCTGATTTTTTATTTTAAGTTTAGGTCTATGGTCTATTTCAAAATGATTTTTGTGTAAGCCACGAGATACGAGCCAAGGGCAGCAGCTAACGCTTCTCTCTTTCTCCCTCTCTCTCTCCCCCTTTTTCTTCTCCTCCTTCTTCTCCCTTCTCTTCCTCCTCCTTCCCCTCCTTCTTCTCCTCCTCCCATCTGCACGTCTTTCTCCTCTTCCTTCACTATTCACAGCCAACACTTAAGAAATAGTGCGTTACGATCCCTTTCCTTGAGGACAGAGCATCTACATGAATTATTTAAAATTCTCCATGGGAGATTTGTTTATCCTCCTCCGTTTTTTAATTCATTCACTAGTTTATTTATATCAGGATGGACTCACAGTCATTTATTTTATACACTGGGTTATAATCCAGTACTACTTGATTTATTTTGTTTCTCACATTGTTTTGAGTTTTGAGAGAAGACAAAATATTTGGTGGCTTTGTATTGCAAAGTTATTAAAGGCTAACTTTTAAACAATTTGCTAGATCAGAAAAAAAAGTAGTAAAGTGGCTTTAAATGAGACAGAGAACCCTTTGTGCAAATGAGGTAGTCTAAAAAT
Source organism: Equus przewalskii (assembly GCF_037783145.1). NCBI lineage: Eukaryota > Metazoa > Chordata > Mammalia > Perissodactyla > Equidae > Equus > Equus przewalskii. Next base: position 30,149,232 of record NC_091852.1, on the reverse strand, counting down.
TAATTCATGAATATAGCACTTGGCATTAAGGAGCTAAGTTCAATCATTAATGCCTTCTCATATAATAATCAGAATTTGTCCAAGCATAAATTCTTCAAACAAATATTACAGGTGAAAATAACACACTTGAAAAGAGGAGTAAAAATACCTGCCTGTGCTTTGTGGAAACTATATTCTAACATTCAAAATCACATTAAAAAACAGATTTAAGATAATGACTAACTCCGGGCCAGCTCTGTGGCTGAGTGGCTAAGTTTGTGCACTCAGCTTCTGCGGCCCAGGGTTTCACTGGTTCGGATCCTGGGCGCCGACATGGCACTGTTCGTCAGGCCAAATTGAGGCGGCATCTCACATGCCACAACTAGAAGGACCCACAAGTAAAAATATACAGCTATGAACTGGGGGGCTTTGGAGAAAAGAAGGAAAAATACACAAAATAAAATAATTCAAAGTTTTTTAAAAAAAGGTAATTCTCTGAACTGAGAATTAAATAAATGTTGGCTTTTTATGGATGGTTGAAGGAAATACCAACAACGAAAAAGAAGCATGCACTTCATATGATATGTATCATACTTTTATAAAATAAAAAATATTTCATTCTGTGAGACTATAATAAAACATTAGACGTAACAGAAGCATGTTTGGCTCTAATCTTAAAAACACTATTGTCTACATTGGATTATGGACATAATACAAACTTCATGAAGTTGTTTACAAAAGTCTGCAATGTTTAAAGGGTCCATAAGTCAGTAAAAGAGGGCTTATTGTTAAAATGTTCTTACAAATTCTATGTGACACGAATAGATGTTTGATGTACACTGAAAATAAAACAATTATTTGTTTAAAAATGTTCTAAATTTTCTCCAAGGAGTGATGTTAAATAACCCTTATGTACAGTGAGAAACTAATACAGGAAACAAGAACATTTAGGAGACTTTCCAAATAACATCATTATATTTAGGAACTAAGGGGGTAGTGTCGACGTTTTGTGTTTTATTTGCGTTTTCTATAATATCATAATACAAATTCTAAATGCAACTGTGAATTTGAAGAATCACCTGCACTACCGCCACAGACTTTAAATAAGTTCTTTAACTACACAAAGATATTTCCGATGTGACACACAGAAACAGCATAATTAGAGTAATTTTTGACTTAGATTTTCAAAATCAAAATCTTTTTTCCCATATCTGCAGGGAAAAAGCTGTCACAATTAGCCCCACAAATTAGTTCATTTTATAGGTTAGAACATTAGTGCTCAAAAAGTATTAATGATCTCTCCAGCTTTTCATAGCAGCAGAATCAAAATGAAAACTCAAGACCCTTCCCTTACTCACACTTTTATTTTTCTATTCAGAAGTAAAGTACACATTTTAAAGAACTAGAGTATTTATATATTTTTAAAATGTGAATTTAATAATATTCTAAAGTCATCACAAATATTCAAAATCATTGTGTCTGGGAGTTGTCCAAATTTTCCTCCAGTTATTACAGAAAAAATTAGAATTTTCATCCCTGTGTGTACGTATAAACAAAGTAAACAAATACATTGATAATTTGGTGATATATTCATATTAAGAGAAAAACACTGTTCCATGCAATTTTGCCTGGTATTTCTTTCTTACACATTCTGATTTTTAAGTAAAAACGTTACTTTCTTAAAAGCTACATCAGAACTATGATTTTCAATGATATTTACAAAATTCAGTTAACCTGCTTGTATAAGTTGGAGTGAAATTTCTCAAATGTATATTAAGAAAATTAAGTAGAATCACTAAGACTTGTGTAATACAGGTTATGCATTCTGGACTTAAGCAGCTTTAGTATATAAAAGAAAATTATAAAAATACCTGAAATTTAGATTCTATATATTTTGTTTTTTGTAAGGGCATTCAATAATTCTCTCTTAATGGCATGCTGTCCCTAGCGTGAAATGCTTTAAAACATTATTTAACAATGCACTTATATAACTTGATTTTAGATGAATCTGAACAAATACTGTTTTAAATTATAGGTAGATGCTTATTATTCCTATAAATAGAAACTTTCTTGAACTTAAAAGACATACAAATCCTTAAGAAATGGGGAAAAAAGTCATAACTAATAAAACTGGATTCTTCATAATTATATACCATTAAGTTCAGGGGAAATGATATTAGTCGTTTCTATCAATGCATTTCTGTCTTCCTATTTTAATTATGTTTTCTTTTGTATATCTCTACGCTCACTTATTCAAAGGAAAAATGTACAACAATGCACACTGACAGATCTAATCCTTTAATCAAATTTTATAAAAGCTTGGGGAATATTTAGTTTTATATGGCTGTCTGATTTTAAAGAGGTGCTGTGCATTAGTTGTCAAGGGAGTTCTGAATGTCTCTCTAATAATGCAAAAGCAATGCTGAAACATCAAGGCAGAACAACAAACATTTGTCATCTAATTACATAAAGATGAACAGAAGTATCTTTCAACATCATTCATAGGACCCATTAGAGGTACAAGGTAACAATTGAGTTGAAAATACATGGAATTTATTTTCTAGAAATAGAAACGCTTTTTGTTATATGTAAAATGTAAGTTTGATAAATGACTCTGGTTATTTTAATAAAACTTTATAATACTTTCATGTCCCACAGAAAATATACCTAACCACTATTTGTTAAATCATTTAAATTATGGTCAACATGCAAACTGATTTTTTTTTTTTTAATATCCTTACAATGAAACCAGAGAAGACCAAGAAATAATATTTACTACCAATTTGATTTGGCCAGGTCATATATTATAAGGTTCTTTGGGAGATATCAGGCAAACCTCATTTTATTGTGCTTCATTTTACTGTGCTGCACAGATACTGCATTTCTGTACAAGACCCTCCACCAGTACAACCGTTAGGACTCACTGAAGGCTCAGATGATGATTAGCATTTTTTAGCAATAAAGTATTTTTTAATTATGCACATTTTTTTAGACATAATGCTGGTGCACACTTACCAGACTACAGTATAGTGTAAACATAACTTTTATATGCACCGTGAAACTAAATAATTTGTGTGACTTGCTTTATTGCTGCCATATTCACTCTATTGTGGTAGTCAGAACCAAACCTCCAATATCTCTGAAGAATGCCTGTATGTATTGAGTGAAAACCCAGTTTTATTTCTTCATTGATTTTCCTTAACAAATTGTGCTTTTCTTGATCCTGAAACTGACTACTTATTCTGAGATATCATCCTCACCCTAACCACTTCTAAGTACCTTTAGGAGTAAGGATGGGGGAAAAAAAAGAATTTCCCAGACTTCCTTACAGCTAGCATAGCGAGTCAACAACAAGATACACAGGCTTGAGATACTGAAGCATAGGACATCCTCTAGCTGCTGTTGGTGAGGAGCTAGTTTACAGAAGTAGGCGTGTTGCTGGATTCTGCAGTCTAGTGTTCAAGAGACAGAGCAGCAGTGGTTAAAAATAGTGTTTGCTGTCCTTATTTCTAGTAGTCACCAGTTCTGTTGGTGTGAATGGTAACTGGGAGGACACTAGCTATGAGAGAAACAATAGTAACTTTCTTATTTCTCATTGGTGGTTACAGTGTTAACTCTTGAAATCTATTGTCCAGTTTTACCTCCACTTACTTCCAATCCCCCAACCTTTCCAAAAAGGTTTGAAGCACATGATTCCATTGACTAGTCTATTTTTGACTTAAAATATCTGTGCTAAACCCTCAAAAATTATATCAATAAACCTCAAAGGATAAATACGTCATTACATGACTAAGTCTAAAGTAAGTCCACTCCGTTATTTTTGGTAGGGCAAAAACAAGCACACCATTGAAACTCTCGTTGAATCATTAGAGCAAAATGAAGCAACTACTGTGTGATCCTCAAATTATAATTAGTAATTATAACTCATGTTAAAGAATTTCATATGTTGTAGATTTTGCATTTTATAATGTTTGAGTCATGTCTGAGGTTACAAAAGCTGAAGTACTCAAAACTGAAGTACTCAAAGAATACTCCAACCTTTTTCTTCCTTCCCACTACACTTTAGAGGTGAGAAAAGACAAATAAATAATTTTTCAACCTCCTTTGAGATTGAGATGACCGTGTGACTCAGGTTTCATCAACGAAGTATAAGGATAAACCAGCAAATTTATCAGGGAACTAATGTGAAATTTATTTCTGATTTAAAAATATGTAATGGAATATCTCACTAGCAGTTCTTTTTCACTATTCTTTCTTCATTGAATGGTGATATAATGTTTAGAGCTTTTGAAGTCACATCGTATCCATAGGCAATAAGCCCAAAGAACCAACGCCACCACATACAATAATGGCTGAGCAAAAGGAAGGAGAACATGAACTTCATAATATCAACGAGCTGCTAAAGAAATCTTAGAACCTCCTATCTCCAGATTTGTCACTAACTAAAGGGTCATTTTACTTGTGGTGTAAGACACTGATTAGCAAGTGTTCTGTTATTTGTGGGTAAATATATCACTTACTATTTTCTTGAGCTAATGCCTTCTCTAAGATTCCAGCAATCATACATAAAATTGAGACGTATTTTCAAAGGCATGGATTACATTTAAACAGAAGTGAAATCATACATAGAGAATACCATGCTTAAACAAATGCAACCTACAGACTCAATTTTTCAAGTAAGAATTGAGTTCATTATGGGGGCCAGCCCAGTGCTATAGTCGTTAAGTTCACTCATTCTGCTTTGGTGGCCCAGGGTTTGCTGGTCTGGGTCCTGGGCACAGACATACACACCGCTCATCAAGCCACGCTCTAGTGGCATCTCACATACAAAATAGAGGAAGACTGGCAGATGTTTGTTAACTCAGGGACAATCTTCCTCAAGCAAAAAGAAGAAGATTGCCAACAGATGTTAGCTCAGGGCCAATCTTCCTCACCAAAAAAAAGAAAAAAAGAAAAGAATTGAGTTTATTATGGGTGTATATAACTTCGGGGCCAGGGATAGCATTTCTTTCTTTCTGTGCTTCTAGACTTACAAATAAACATTGAAGGAAGGCTTCTGACCTCAGAGTTAAATTAGAATTTGAGAAATTAATCATGTTGAGCATAAAGAATATCAGAATAGTATATGGGAAAAGTATCACTGGCTTCCATAACTTTAAAGAACTGAAGATTGCTCTAGAGCATACATTCAATTCTTAGTGTCAATCTCAAGAAAATTTAAGTATTCATCCAGTAGCACACGGTATATAAATAAGCAAAAATTCTTAGGCATCATGTTGCTGGATAAGCAATAATTCAAACATGCAAGTGAATATGTCTTTATAAGTGTAAAAAAGTATGCAGAGGTTAATAATCTAGTTTTTTTCCCTAAAATACAAGCATAAAAGAGTTTAAAGGTTTCTTTTAAATAAGTAGGAATATTTCAACTTTGGGTGCCATTTTGTAAGAGATTCTTAATTGACTGACATCAAGTAATATTCTCCCTCTTAAGACACTTGTGATAGCTTTAGTACCCATGCCTGGCAACGATGATTGAAAGAGAACTTTCAAATCAAACCTATAAAGATAATAAAGTACTAATTTGGAATAACTAGACTCACTGAAGAGAACACAGCTTGCATGTAACATTTAACATAAGCATAATTATATTCTTATGCCTGTGTTTAATACAATCTATCCACCCATGTAGGATGCTACTGACTCATATTGCTGTAAAGTGGATATTTTTGGTTTTAATGCTCTTTTCCTGGGATTCAATTAGATTCCATCCATTCAATGTATAACAGCAGCGAACATAGGTCCTAGTTCATGTGTGATTATTCTAAACAGATCAGTTCACTCTTTAAGGTTTTTAAACTAATTGCAGTGATAGCCCGATCACTCACTCTTCAATTTACCAATACTTTCTTCTTGGGGTATTGGGTTTTTTTTTTTTTTTTTTTGCTGCTTTCATCATTTTTCTTTTGATATTCCCTTCCTAATTAATAACAGTAAAATTTATTGCACATTGCTTTGTTCTGGGCCTACTCCTACATTTGGAGGCCTTTTTAGAAAGTATCTTTTTCTTTTTAGGTGAGAATGACTTTATCTTGTTAGTTGAATGATGTCTGGTAGCTCAAACACTCTGGTTTTTGTTTTTTTCTTTGGAGGAAGATTAGCCCTGAGCTCACATCTGCTACCAATCCTCCTCTTTTTGCTGAGGAAGACTGGCCCTGAGCTAACATGCCCATCTTTCCTCTACTTTATATATGGGATGCCTGCCACAACATGGCTTGACAAGCGGTACGTAGTTCCACACCCGGGATCCAAACTGGCAAATCCTGGGCCACCAAAGCGGAACGTGCTAACTTAACCACGACACCGGGCCTGCCCTCAAACTCTCTTTTGTCTGTTGTTTTCTCTCACTCAAAATCTTTCTCTTACCCTCTGCCATTTCATTGACTGTAGATAATGTGCACGTACTGCTGCCAAAATGATATAAAAATGGTGATATAATGCTTATGCACTGCAGCATGTGTTACGGCTGATCATATATATGTACAGAACTGACAGACTTATACCCTGAGTTACAGTTGAAATGTTCTGAGTGTTTTAAAATGTTGCTTCTTTCTTTAAAATATAATTTAAAAGCAGTTTAAAAACAGTAGGCTGGGGGCTGGCTCTGTGGTTGAGTGGTTAAGTTCGCGCTCTGCTATGGCAGCCTGGGGTTTTGCCAGTTGGGATCCTGGGTGCAGACACGGCACCTCTCGTGAGGCCACGCTGAGGCAGCATCCCACATGCCACAACTAGAAGGACGCACAACTAAAATATACACCTATGCACTGGGGGGACTTGGGGAGAAAAAGCAGAAAAGAAAAAAATTAAAAAACAAACAAACAAAAAACAGTATGATGACAAGAGTATAAAAGATTGCAAAGTTAGTAAGGTCTCAGATAAGGATAACAATTCCAGCCAATACAGGTAGATGTGTGGCCTTGAGCAAGTCATTTTGCATGCGAGTCCTTATTACCCAATCTCTAAATAGGGATAATAATAAATAACTAAGGGATGGTTTGAGTAAGGTAACAAATGTACACAAAACAAAAGCCTGGGGCACAGGAGCCATACAGTGTTTATGTACTTAAACTACATATTGTCATAAATCAATATTGATGTCCAGACACATGCAAAAGGCTATTTACCTATCATCATGTTCTCTCTGTTCCTTTTGTTTCCTGATGATGTTGATGATGATTAGTGATAGATACAATAATGATTAATAATAATAGTATTATAACTAAATCAATTTCCACATGGTAATTTTACTTGAAGAAATATTTTCACTATGTGTTTAGGTAAAAGGTTAATAGATAGGAAATTACTTTTCTCATATATGACTTTAGAATGTCTTAGTGTCTGCTAAAAGGGGTTGGAAAAAATAAAGCTGGCTTTGTTTACAAATATAGAACTATCTAAAGCAGATTTCAGTTTGAGAAACAAATTCTTCAATATTATTCATAGGCTAAGTGGCCTTAGAGTCAATATGATGCCAGTGTTGGGGTAAAGATGATGAAAATATATATCCTTTTAATTGAAAGTGTTTAGGTCAAAATTTGATGCTGGTATACATTTCAAAGTATCATATTATCAATTAAAACTCCATAATGGTCTGCCTTGAAACCAGAATAAATAGGCAGATATCCTTGACTGAAAACACTTATTATTTTCGTAAACTTATTTGTATTTTACAAAGGACTAAAAATGACTGCTAGAATTGAGTACAGCCAAGCGCCACATAATGACACTTTAGTCAATTATGAACCGCATATACGACAGTATTCCCATAAGATTAACACCATACAGCTTAGGTGTGTAGTAGGCTATACCATCTAGGTTTGTGTAAGTACACTCTGTGATGTTCACACGATGAAACCACTTGACAAAGCACTTCTCAGAATGTATCCCCGTCATCAAGCAACGCATGACTGTAGTTTTTGCTTGTGCTTTTTCCAATCCTGACAATTAATGTGGTCACAAAAATATACATATATCCATGAGGCTAACCTAAAACATAAGTGCCTTATTTTAACAAAGAATAGCAACCAAAAAAATCCTAAATAATCAATATGGACAGAAAAAGACCACAATGGGTAAACCATAGCCTACATATATGTGGAGAGGAAAAACATTTATTATACTGTTAGATGTCCATTTTATAAAGCTTGTGAACAGAGAGCAGATTTGAATAATAAGAAATCCCTTCACTAGCAGGAAAGAATATTATGATTTGAGGTTGAATTCTTTTGAAGAGGGCTCTTGATACAAACCTAGAAGTATAGGCAAAGGTTGCTTTGAAGGTTATTCAAGTTTTGTTTGCTTGTATGCTTGGCTGCTTGCTTGCCTGCTTGATCAAGAGCACTACTCATTATATCTGAAGTCCCTCAGACTACCATGAACCATCTTGAGAACAGAGGCAAAAATGGTAAGGTTTGAAGGCTAATGGAACAGCAGCACGTTGCACCAATCCATACCGGAACACAGGGTGTTGACTGTATTCATCTGGCCTGCTCCTAATCAAGACACTGACCGAAACCTAGGAGGAATGAGCAGGCTCGCGGTGTTTTCACTTCTGAGAAACAAAAGGCAATAAACATATGTTCCTGTTCACACTAACACAAAAGTCCCATTTTTGTTATTAATACTGAAAATACTCAGAGTGAGTTAAACCATTAATTATTGTGACAACATTCATTCTCCCAGTGGCTTACATATGATTAGCCATAACATATGTTGCACTGCTTTAAAAAAAAAAAAAAAGAAGGATCAGTGAAGAAAAATTGCAATTTTTCTGGAGACATGATAAAAAGCACACCTGTACTCTCTCCATTTGTCTCCTTTCCTCTAGCCTCTTGCTCATCTCTTAATTTGTGTGTCAAAAAGGTTTGAAAAGAGCTACAACTGCTTCTGCTTCAAAATACAACTTACATTTTAGCCAGTAAGCTTTGACATTTGACAACTGAGGAACAAAAGAAATACGTTGAATTCAGGTATCGGTTTAAATCTGAGAGGCAGCACATTCATCAGAAAAATAAAGGGGCAACATTTTGCTTTAGGGAAGTTTTGTTTACATTCTTCAAGGGGTGATGCTTTGTTTGCATCCTTTTAAATATCGACGCAGTGTACTTAATATATGATTTAGTTTATCTAATAAAATCAACCTATAGATCATTATTCACAGGAAAAATATTAGGGTAAAGTGCAAGTTGAGGAAATAGGAAAAGCACGCACATATCTTAACCTACACGCTGTAGTTTCTACTAATATCCTGGGCTTCTCCAATTACTAGTTTGCCAAGGCAACTTGTGACTTTTGTGAGTTGCCTGTAGAAACAGACCTCAGTTGGAAACGACTCCTCTTTTTTATGAGACCCATTTTATATAATAACATGTACAAAGCAAGGAACTATGGCAAAACTGGGGAGAGAAGGGATGCTTTTGTATAATTTTCATAGGACTTTTGTTGCTCTGAAGATATATCCTGTGATTACTAATGGGCAAACAATGAGGTTGCTGACCTATTTTGGCAGATTTTAAGTTGCTTCCTTCTGACTCTGCTAATTGCATCTGGTGAATACTGGAACAGAAACTGCTGGGCTGGAAGGCATTGCTGTCATACAGCCAATCAGGTGCACACGCAGCCAATGGGAGTTCTCCTCACACAGCCCCCAGCCCTGAGGTGGTTCCAAGCAGCTGGTGCCCTACCAGATCCATGTGTCACGTGGCTCGGCACGCAGCGATTCCCTGCAGTATGCAGGGCTTCCCTGCAGCTTTCTTATTTCTGTGCAAAATACCCCTTTCTTATGGAGAAAGTGCCGCTAAATGTCTATGACTGCAAAGCTATTGAGAATTGAGGAAGCAGAGAAAAATTGCCCTTACTTCCTGGTACCCTGAACTTTGAGCAATGTTAATGGGAGTTATGTGAGCATAAAAGAAATACAAGGGCAGCAGGACTGCACCCTCAGTGGTTTCCGAAGAGCAGCCTGCGCCGCAAGACACATTACAAGTAGGTTGAGCGGTATCAGAGGCTATTTCAGGGCCGAATACATTTACCATGTGGCTCCTCACTTACACCAGCTGTCTCCATAGTTCCACTACTCTGAAGTGAAGCTATTTTTTGTTCTTTAAAATAGCTCCCCTTCACTCCAAAAGGAGTCTTATACTATGATAAGCATTTGTTCTTTCTGGATTATTGTGCCACGATGAAAAGAGTATACTTTCTGCTAACTATTTTTTCTTCAAGAGACAAACGCAGTATGCTGCAACAGACTACATGAGAACTGGAGCCATAGAGCCTGCCATTAATTATGTGTCTTCTGAGAAAATCATTTAACCCTTCTGAATATATTTCTTCCTCTTTAAATATAAGGTAATACCAAATAACTCTATAAAATTATTTTTAAGATCTTAAAAATAAAAAGTATTTTGTAACTAATGAAATATTATCTATTATCATTAGCTTAGTCACTTTCAAACCAACCACAACAAAAGCATAGTTAGACACTATTTTGTTGGAAGATTAATTTATGTTTATCTTGTATGTTCAATATAAGTCCTAAGGAGCTGGCCATCGTAAATTTTGGTTTCTTCTAGGTTTTTCAGTTACTTAACACAATACAAAATGGATTCTTACAATCCAAGATTTCATAAATAAACACAAGGACTAGAAAGGAAAAAGGGAAATCCACATCATCCTTTATAAATCTCAGATTACTAGGGTAATTCACACACAGAGCAGATTATGAAAGTTTTCAGGACATGGGTATGTGTGGCTGTGGTGCTTACAAGCAGCGTTCCTACACGAGTACATTGGTAAGGTGCCAGAGAGCAGACATCCAGATTCCCTCCTCTCGTTAACTGGTCTGTTTGACCTCTGCGGTGCCGTCTGCGTTTCTGTTGCTCACAGCGCCAGTTATTCTCTTACACTTACCGACAACTCTCTGACTTGCCAGTCGATCCAACTTCAGTCTCCTTCAGCATTCTGAATTTCAAACTTGGTATGATATTTCCTAGCTCTTTCTCTTTCTAGTTACATTAGGAAATCCAAGTATATGCTATATAGTCAGAAGGCACTATTCTCTTTAACAATAACTTTTCTCTGAAAATACTTTCTACAGATTGCCTCGAATAAAATAAAATGACTCCCTGAGAATCAATAAAATGACGTGCACGTCTGTGAACCTACCTAGGTGTAGACACAGACGTGGAGGGAGCGGCGGACGTGACGCAGACCAATACGTAGACTTAGACGTGACGTGACGTATACATGAGGTAGACGTAGACGCGATGTGACGTGACGTAGACGTAAATCTAGGCATTCCGCCGTTATTGTTCCTCCAATGAGTTTTGTCTTCTTCTTTGTTCTCCGCCACTTTGGGAGAGCTCATCCGTGCATAGATGTGTTGTATATTAACCCGATCAAGCAGGGGCACAGGCACAGGAGTTTCTTCCAGCTCTTCTTCTGTGTAGCTTTGTGAAACTGGGTAAATTACTTAAAGTCCCTAAGCCTCATTTCTCCAACCTTTTAAGAACATAATTATAAATAATTAATTGAAAATAGATTATATTCAAACGGCGCAAGGGACCACCTTCACATGGTAATTTTAGCAGTTGTTGTTTTTGTTATATTCCTGCTATTAAGGTAATGCCTCCGATGCAACAGCTGGGGTTAAAGAGACTGCTGCCTCATTGGTATTTTGCTGTTTACTGCTTAGTGCACGTTTTACAGATGAGTCTATATCTTCACAGAAAGACACCTTGTGAAAATCTAATGCTAAACTTTAGTCCACATTTAGTGGTTATAACCCCCTATTTCTAAACTAGATTTTATCATGTATATTATAGAGTTTATTGTTGAAATACTAGTTTTAAAAAAGAAACATCCTTATGTTTAGGTACTAGGTTTGCGTTGTTTGAATTTTTGATAAAGAGTAGATGACAAATGCTAAGGTTAGTGAATGATTAATGTTAGGCTAAATTTGGATGTAGGAAATGTCACTTTTCTCCAGAAACTTAAAGGTTCTGCCTGAGTCTTCATCCATAGAAGTGCCCAAGGTAGTGAACATCAGTAATAGATGATGCACATAGAGTATGGACGTTCGATTTTTCATCCAAGTATATTTGGATTTCCATGTTAGGTTTCCTCCTCCGCTTCCTCATCCTCTCATAGAACAATTTTGGTGAAATTATGTCCCACCATTTTCCGTCCTTCTCATATGCTGTTAATGTATTAAGTAGTAAATAATACATGAATAGCATAAATAAGATTCCGACTTTTCAGGGATAGTCAAATGACAACTGAGTAGTAGCTAATTATGTATCATCTTCAGAAATGTGACTTATTTGTGTCACTGTTCTTTTTAAATGCACTAAACTGCCACTTGCCCTGCTGCTTATCAGGCCAGGAAAACTCCAAATAGGGGGTTATTGTAAAAGTTAATGGAGATACCAATTATGATATGTCCATAAAATGTCTCTAAAGAAAGCATTGATATACTTCTCATACATGATATAGCAAGTGCCTGTTGCCATTTGAGTTTTCCAACAGCAGAGATTGAGATGGAGTTTGGCATGAAAAATATTTATTACAGATCAACATCTCTAGCTTGCAACTATGTTGTGGGATAACCCTGCAGGGAGCTCTGGTATATAATGGCTCATCAGAGTATTCAACATGACTTTTGCTGAGTTGTCTGATGAAAGTATGCCACATGTATAAACCTGGGCCCCTAGCACTATGGAGACAGAATTGTAAGGACCCAGGTATTCTTCCTGTTGGGCATACAGCAGCATATAAAGATTTTGATGCAGTGTATATGTTGCGCATGGTGACTAATCCTTGTATAATGCCATTGTCAACTTGATACTTCAACTGCATATTCAGGAGACCACACCAATGCTCTATCAATCTGGCAAAAAATGTGTGGTATGATATTTGGTATAACTAGTACATCCTATGTAACTTGGCTCACTGTCATACCTCCTTTCTATAAATAGGTTCCCCTGGTCTGATACAATATTGCATGGGGTTTTATGCCAATAAATAAATCAACCCATAAACCCTCAGACCATGATGCTGGCTAAGGCCAGGCAGTTGGGAAAACCCATACCTTTAGTATTTGTCTCTTCCTGTTAGAACAAATGTTTGGCCTTTCCAAGATCAAAGGACTACAATGTATTATATTCCACCAAGTGGCCAGTTGATCTCCTTGAGGTATAGTGTCATATCGGGGACTAAGCTTTAGTCTCTTTTGCTGGTAGATTTAACATTTAGTATCAGAAGTATATAAAATGATCCTCAGTACGTGGGAGCCCATGTTGTTGGTCCCTTGAGTAGTCTGCATCTCTCCTAGTGTGACCACTCTGTTTATGTATCCAATATGCCAACACTAGTGTGGCTGATGACTAAGGCTGCCTGACATTAACTAGCTGAGTCTTTCTGACTACTTGTTACTTAGTATCTCTTCTGTGGTGCATACTTTATGGTGTGCATTGATACAAAGATCTTCACACTTTGTGCCCATTCCTTATGTCTGCCATATGTACAGACTGTAGACTCATTCCAAACTTTCTTTTCCCAGGGTCCTGACCAGCCAGCCAGGCCTTTTGTGACTGCCCATTAGACCATATATATTCTAGCCTTAGGCCACTTTTCTTTATTTACAACAAAATGGATGGCCAGATGGACAGCATGAAGCTGTCCACTGGGAGAATTTTCCTTCATCATTAATTTTCAAGTTCATTTCTGAGGATGGCTGTAGTGAAGATGCTGCCCATCTTTGGCACATCTATCAAGAAAGCTTCAGTTTTTACTTCCTCAATCACTCTTCAAGCAGGATCCTTTATATACCAGAGGTATGACCTGAGAGAGGAGTACTCGTGAAACAGCCGTGGGTGATTTGTGGATCTGGGCTATCTGCTCATGCAACTTCCTTGCACGTTTAATATGATGGATTGCTGATGGATGGACCCTAAAATCTTAAGACTTGGCCCATAGAACAGGACTCAGCTCATGGAGATCATTCAGTCTTACGGTCCCTTGCTATCCCATCATCAGGCATTCCTTCTCCACTGGAAGCATGCCAGAAATTTTTTCTCAAAAAGCCTATAATTCATGTTGCAGATAGAATGGCCTTGCCTAAGAACCCCAGAGGCCTTTGTTGTGATTCTCCCACTAGCACTTTCCATAAGTTCCATGGGATATTTTATCCTATCCCCGCTACCACCTGCAATACTATAAAGTCTCCAGAGTGTATGACAGAGCTCCTTACATCCCAGCCTGGATCTGCAAAGTCCTTTCCTAGTCTGGGCCCCACTCAAAGCTAGTAGAATGTTGTATCACGCAGTATATGGGCCTGCTCAGTATTCCCAGATGTGGAGTGTCCTCCTCTAGAACCTGTAGAGGCTGACTAGGTGATGTAGTTCCTTCATCATGCTGGGAGGTACAAGCCACAATTATTTGTCTTTTACTTTGGAACGTATGTTCTGGTATGCCAGTGATCACTAAATCCCTAAACATTTTACTGACATGGAAGACCCCTGAATCTTTGCAGGATCTCTCCCCATCTGTTGAAGTGCATGTCTTAACAAGACTTCCAATGAACCAGCCATTTTTGGCTCAGATGGCCCAATTTGGCTATTGAATTAAATAGAAATCGCTACTCTTGTATATTTTAGATCCTTAAGAATGGAGTCAATTTTTCCCGTCCCTTTGGGATATTATATAATTTTTGAATTATTATCTTGGCTGGGATAGGGGTGGTTTTAATGGTTGCCATCTGGCCTTCTGCATAATAGCTGTTACCCTGCAGGTCTAGGACCCAGTGTGTGGCTTGCACAAACTATCATGCATGCCAAATCCAATTATACATTTGAGGAACAGGAAAATTAAAATTAGATAGGTCTGTGGACTCATTGGAACCAAAATAATCTGGATCTGAACCAGAACTCCATTTTTTACTGGCCCATCATATGCTCCCACTTTCATGGCAGGGCAGGGAGGGGTAAGGAGAGAGGCATGATGCTGTATTAAATGAATGGGTATCAATGTCAACCATTTGTTGTTGTTGTTGAGGAAGATTACCCCTGAGCTAACAACTATTGCCAATCTTCCTCTTTATTTTGCTTGAGGAAGATTAGCCTGGAACTAACATCTGTGCCAATCTTCTATTTTTTATATGTGGTCGCTGCCACAACATGGCTGTGGTGTAGGTTCACGCCTGGGATCTGAATCTGTGAACCTGGGCTACTGAAGCAGAGCGCACCAAACCTAACCACTAGGCCATGGAGCTGACCCCTCAATGTCAACCTTTTATCTAATATTCCTTAATGTGTTTGGATATTCTCCATTCACCAGTTTACATTTGTCTAAGTAGGTGACTGTAGGAACCTTTGGGGAAGCACTTATAGAATTATTATCAAAGTACTTTCTGTGGTGTTGCAGGGTCCTTACTCCACGGGTCCCAGCTGAATCTTCAGGCAGTGAGTTCTGTGTCTGAAAACTGGCAAGAGTTTGTGACCTTTTTTTTTTTTCTGAGAGGAAGTTATCTTGTCATCAAACCTTGATTATTTTCTGTCGGCACAAGCTGAGTAGAGTCCTTGTTGGCTAATGGTTTCTGTTTTTCCCTGGGGACGCTAAGTTCTATTAACCACCTCCGTAATTCTCTGTAAGTCAGCCCTCCTTGTCTGCAATTTAAACCTGTTTCTCCTTATGAAATCTTAGTCTACTTGTCGTCTGGCACTTCAACATTGTACTTTGCCTTTATTCTTTTGGGATCCTGTTGTGCCCATTCTTATCAGCTAGTCTAATTCTGTAATAACCTTTCTTTCCCTCTGAGGGAGGAGCGCCACCATTGACTTTTGCATTATGCCAGTGTGCCGCTCACCAGCACATTCTTAAGGTTTCAGTAAATAGTGCATCATAGGCCATCTCATGGACACAGTTCTGTGGTGTGTCTTCCACTGAGCCTTTTAATCCTTCTAAACCATCAGCCATGGAAATTCTGGCATTTTAACTCCCATAGAATGAACCACCTTTTTTTCCATGCTTCTCAGAGCTTTCTTGGGGTCCTTGCCAGGCTGTTAAATCCTGTAATTTGGAATAGTACTCCCAAATCAATAATCTCTCCCTTATCCCAATTTTATGTTCCAACTGCCTTGATCAGGCATTCTCAGAATCCAGTCTGTACATCATGCTCCTTCACTTCCTGTTGGTGCATGTGAGTTAGGACTTGCAGCTCCATTGGAGTATAGTGCTGTTCCTCCCTTATCAGGCCCAGCATGTCCCAAATGGGTTATGTTGCAACTTAACCTTAGTTATAGGTCCAATAGCCAGAAGGAGAGGTGATGGAAGATCTTAAGGGGGCACGTGTCTAGGAGGAGAGAGTCTTGTCTATTGTATTCAGTCGTTTTGGAGTGCTAGCTCTTAATAAAGAGGCTCAAAGTGAACAGAGAAGTAAAGTATTTCGAAATGTGAGGAATCCTCCCAGTTGTCTTCATAATAAATCCCAGGGTCCCTGTTTGTCCTAACTGGGACTTAATAGACAATGCCTTGGTTGTGTCCACTCTTCTTGGGAGTTCACCCTTTCTGACTATTAAGTCCTTGTCCTAGTTTTCAGCTTCCTTTGCCTTTCAGCTACAGAAGATAAAAGCCTCTTTGTAGTCTGCCAGGGAGGTCTTTTGGCTTTCAAAATTGACTTTCAGTTGTCTGTTAATGGCTAGCAGCTTTATGTTACCTTTTTCTTGGATATCAGTGGCATTTAGCCATCCAATTCCATGGCCTTATAGTTATTATTTCCCTGTAATTCTCAAACATCTGATATAAAGCACCAACTAGTACAGGCCCTCCGATCTGCTATCACAATTTACCACTGGTGAGGATTTTAAGAATTGGAACTCATGCCAGGAGCTTTCAGAAGTTCACTGATTACTAGTGATAGGATCTTCACTTCCTGCCAGGTAAAAAGTGCTACCTGCTCCAAAACCCCATCTTATGGCTTGCTTTCTCAGACCACTCCTGGTAACAACTATTGCAGTTGTGTTTTCCATAAGGAAAAGATAAGATGGAATTTGGTATGCAGGCTATTAATTAGGGATCAACATCTGTGTAAAGGAGAGGAGGGAAGAAGTATTGAGTATATTCAAAATTCTTACAGCACTGTAGGTTCCACAAGCTTCAGCCATCACCAAGGAGGAACACACATGATCCATTAGGTATCCTGTATTAGGCCAGATGGCCAGGCCTTTATACCAACAGCTTCCTGAGTCATTGGTAAAGGCCACGCTCTGAAGAGTATGCCCTTGGGTGGGGCAGCTCACTGTGGTGACACGAACTCTCAAGGAGGTGTTAGCTGGAGGCTTTCTGCTTATAGCTGGGCAGCAATTACTTTCATGAAGACAGATCTGTGTCTACTACACTGCACATAAATCATTCAGCAAATAGTTATCAATTATGTACTGGGGATCATTAACTGTACCAGACACAGGGGTTAACAAAAAATGAAGAAAACAGATGTAGGCCCCAGTTATAAAGGTCTTAAAATCTAATGTGGGAGATTGATAAGTAAACCAGTGCTTATAACATTGTAACAGCTTCTAAAGAGAGCAGTGAAAGAGATATGCTTTGGTATTCTGGGAGTATCAAGAATGGGCATCTCACTTAGACTGTGAAGAACAGTGAAAGTTTCCTGAAAATAGAGTATTTGAAATAAACATTGAGGTAGGTATTAAAGTAGGTAAGAATTTGATAGAGCATTCAACGGAAGGCATAATCTTATGGAAAAGAATCTGATCTATTTGAGGAAATATTTCAGCGTAGTTGGTGCATAATATGACAATGGGAAAATGGTCAGAGGTAAAACTGAAGAGGTAGGGAGGTTTGGATAATAAGGGAACATGCCTGACGTGCAAGGGAATATAGTCTGTAGGCAATACAGAGCCACCGGAAAGTTTTGTTCTAGGGAATGAAATGATCAGAAATATACTTTAGAATATTTGCTCTAGCAACAATACCTGGAATGAGTTGTAGTAAAAGTTACTCTAGTAAGGCTAGTGAGAGAAAATGGAGACTTAAAATGATGGCATCTTTTACTACCCAGTAGATTTAAAAACTGTTATGTTAAGATTAAATAGCATATAATGTGGGATGTATGCATATTCCCAAAACTACTAATGCCTCAGGGAAGATTGCTACAAGAAGCTGGTAACGTCCTGACTGGTGAATGAAGGTGAGAAGGGGAAGGGAGCTGGTTTATTTAGGTCATCAGTGTCAAACTGTCACCCTTATCGAATGTCTCTGAGTTGTTTCATAAATATTTCCCATGGCTAGAAGACCCCATAGGGAAACTCCTTTCTTCTCTGTGTCTATTCAGGTCAGGCAAATTTTGTATCCCCTGCGATCTACATTATTTTGAAATTCTTTCAAAAGATTGCTCTTCCTTACTCTTTTTTAACTCTTCTCATCATCTGATATACTCTCTCTGGACTGTCACATGATTCCTTTTTTAGCCAAAATGATCAAGTTCAACTATAAAACACTGCTTTTCACAAATAAGATATACCCATTCTGTTCCCTGCTTGTGAAATCATTTGCTGCCTTATCTTTGTCTATCTTGAGTTATCCCAAGTCTGTAAGTGTGCCCTGCTTGTTTTAAGTTGGTGCTGGGCCCCAAGAGCCTCTTCAGAGGTCACTAGATGAAAGGGACCTTTGGAGAAATGTTTTAAAGGATCAATATACTGCATTTTAAGCAAATACTTGATTGAAAATGCTCCTTTTTCTAAGTACAGCAAGGTTAGAGATGTCAAGCTTTTTCTAGTGTATTGCCACCAAATTCACATATTGATCTCTGATATTCCATGTTTTAGTTTTCTCAATGGTTAGCACAGGAATCATGCAGTATCTTTAGAAGGTAGCTATAGATCTTTATGTAAGTGTCTGTGAGACATTTAGATTTGAGCTGCACCTCATAACTTTTTACTCTAAGCATGCATAAAGAATTCATTCTCTAGTCTACTTTGTAGTTGGTGTGACGTCATGACTGTATTCAAATCAATGGAAGTCATCTGTACCAATTCCTGGTTGGATATTTTAGGAGAGTAAGTGTGTCTCTTTCGTCTTCTCTTTCTGCTTATACCAGCTGGATGCAGAAGAAAACAGGGCCTCAGAAGATGGCAGAACCCCAAGATGGAAAGAGCCTAAGACTCTACATGATGGTTTGGAGGAGAACTGCCCTGTTGACCTAAACTCCCACCTGGGCATGTTGTGTGAGCAAAAAATAAAATTCTGGGGGCTTTAATCCACTGAATTTTTGAGGCCCCTTTATTCTTTTGGCTTAGCTGATCAATATAGTATTTAAGCACATTTTTGGCTGTAGCATACTTCTGTAACACTTCACTCCCATCTCGCCACTTGAAACTTCAGTGGTCCAAGAATAAAGCCCAAATTTCCTAGCCTGATCCCCAAAGGCCTGCAGAAACTGGTTTCAGCCTGTCTTTGCAACATCATCTTTCTCTACTGTTTCCTCCCGATAATAAATTCTTTTCTCCTCCCTGGAAGTATCATAGGCCTTACAAGTTTCTTTGTTCTTGGCACACATTGTTCCCTCTGAATTAAAGATCTTCCTCTCTACTTGCTTAGGAAATTCCCACTTCTCCTTCAAGACCCTCCTCTGATGTGAGTGGTCCATTGATATTTCAGTACTGCTTTAGTTGCTCTTTACTAGGTGCTTCCGAGTCCTACATGTGCATCATTACTGCGACACTTAGAACTTTTTATTGTAATCATTTGCTTATGTATCTGTTTTTTATTCTGTACAATGAATTGCTCAAGAATAGGAACCATTCCATATTCATTTCTGTATCCAATGTATATTAAAAAGATAAATTAGCAGTGTCTATTTAAAAGAATGGATGACCTACAAATTAATCATTTAAATTCTCTTTAATGGGAATGTTTAATTTAATTGACCTGAAACTGCTTATTTTTAAACTTTACCTCTGTAAGCCCTTTATAGGCTGTCTACTCAGAGAGTCCATAGAGAGTAACAAATAAACTTATATTCTGCAAGTTTCACCTACTCAACTTGTGAAATATGATTTTCCTCTCACCATTTAAAAAATTCTTAACAGAGAAATACTTCTAAGCTGGGTAATGCAAATGTAACTGATACATCCTTCAACTCAATAACCACAAACCCTCCAGCTACTTAAGGCTATCCAGTGATTTAAGATTTAGTTAAAATTGGCTTGGCTTGTACTCTTCATATGGTGGAAAACACAGCAATCCTTTCAATATCTCTAGGGGATACTGTGGACAGTGGACAGAAAACAGCATTTCTCTTAAGAATTTTTATCTCAAAGTCTATGATAAGATTCTAAATGTCTACTTTCCTTTTTACCTCAGATATATTCTGTCTCTTTTCTGTATTATGACAGCCTGTTGGACATCACTCTGATCCCTTCTCTCCTCAAAATATGACTCAAATCGAGGCTAGCTTTGAAGATTTCAAAATAGAACGATATGATGTTGCTGCATAAAACTTTAATCTGAAAATTAGACATACTGTTTTGAAAGTTTCTTAATCATTTCTGCCTCTGGAGTTAAAATTGGTCACTTCTTCTATACAAATTTCAGGCCCCTAATATACTTTTGGGCCATGCCCTTCCTTTTTGACTTTCTTTCTTTTGCTATCTAGATACTTGCCCCTAATTCAAACCCCCAAATTCCAGCTTTTGATTTTTTTTCCAGAAAATTGAGATCCACTATTCCACAAAATAAGATTAAAAGTTTGGTGATGCATTGTATCTCTCATCTGCCATATTAGCATGAAGTCTGATATCCCTTACTTAAGATGGTTAACTCCCTACAAAATGGCTAAGAAATCATAGCTCTCTTAAATCAAAGGACTGCCAGTTCAGTTCACTTCTGAAGATAGTCATGGAAGGCTGTTTCTTGAAGCCACATGGATTTATTACTTAAGCTTAGCCCTAGGCAGTCAGTGGACACTTCTTCACTCTGAATAATGTCAGGCTCAAATCCGTGTCAAAGCTCAAAGGAAACTCATGCTTAGGTTCTAAGAATATATCACTTTTATGCTCACTCAGATTCACTGTTGTTCCTCAAAGCAGTTTACTGTGCCAGAGTGTCTAGGTATCTATAGATTTTGAGATCGACATAGGACAAACCAAGCCAGAACCAGCTGTAGTCCACATTTATTAGTCATAGATCCATTGTTCAGTAATTAAACTCCCTCTTTCCTGAGTTAATATCATTTAGGGACCTAATTACATTTCGTTACCGTTTGACCTTTGCCATCTCCAGTATGTTGGAATCTTTCAAGAGTTAATTTGTTTGTTTGGGTTTTCTTTTCCAAAACTTTTCTGGCCTTGTTACACAATTGCCCATATTTCCTGCCCAGTGACAGGATTGGATATTATCTCGCAGTCCTACACCTTGAGGAAGCTCTAACCTGTCTAATGAGGCCAAGGAACTTAGAGAGAAATTAGTTGCTTCAAAAATCACTAGTAACCCAAGTCAATTCACAAACTTCAGTAGAATGGCCCCTTAATTCCAAAGTTTGCTTCATTTGATGCTGCCAGAATATACAATGCAATGAATGAGAAGTTTATTTCCTCTGATCTCAAATTTCACACACAGGGAATTTTATTTTATCCTCAAATCAAACACGTTTTCACTGTGCTCTGTACAAGCACCTCTTAAATGCCATCTCTCTGCTTCCTTCATTCTTATGCAGCCAGATTGTCAAAACTGGACACTTTCCCCCTTGTTATCATTCCAGTGTATTAAAAGAACCAGCTGATGCAGTCGTGTTCTTGGACTAAATCATGTTAATCTAAGTTTAATCATTGAATTAAATTCTAAATGTGTCCCAGATTTTTACATATTACACTTCCTCTAAGGATGATTTACACGTACACACACCCAAATGCATTGATCAATAGTTTATTTTTGATTTAATCAATTTCCTCCTAATCACTACTTTAGTTAGCTTATTAAATAGCAAACCTGATCACATGCTCAGTTCTGAAGATCAGGCTACCTATTGACCCTAACTTTGAATAACCAAGTGAGGCCCTGGACTGATTCTTAATAAGATGTTGATTACACTTGACCTGTGGTTTCCACCCCTAAACAGAAACTCCCACCCTCCCCAAAAGAGAGAGAAAAGAAAAAACAATTCCTAGAGTTGGACAACAGTCATCTTTTATTACAGGTAGCACTCCCCTTCCTACCCAAAAGAGAGAGAAAAGAAAAGAAAAATTCGTAGAGTTAGACAATGGTGATCTTTTTTTGCTGGCACCAAAATCTGCCAGGGGCTGGACTTTCCACCATATTTATTCATGTACAATTAACAAATCACTCTGTGTGGATACCATCTCTAATAGTCAAGGTGGTAGGAAGCTCGTACCACCTCTAGGCCTGAAAGGACAAGAGCAGAGAGGGTTTGATTGATTATTAGAGAGAAAGGCTGTTGGAGAGGGCTGCCTAATAATAACTGTTGCCTTTGCTAGTGGAAATCGCAGACCTACAGTAGCCTTACAGGGAGGAAGCAAGAGAGAGTAACACCCCAACCACTATCTCCTCCAGCTCTCCATTCTCCTGACAATGACTTCATTGGCTAAACCAACTTAAAGTGGGAAATCTATGGAAGCCATTATAGTTGTCCACGTGGGTCAGCCTCATGGGCTCAAAAGCACCAGTGAGGACTGTTACTGAATTTTGTATCATTGAAAATTTCCAAGTGTAGTTTCTGCCTATTCATGAGGTCATCATCTTTTTCCAGCAGTAACAAGAGTTTGCTGTCCCATCTCAGTCTCCAGTCATGCCTTCTGCATCCTTCGAATGCCTTCCCCCATGACTCTGGTTCCCAACTCTCGGGAAGAGTTGCTTTTCAGTTTAAACTCCTCTGATGTTTTATTTTGGGATACCAAGCACAAGCAATGGCATACGTTGCTTATTTTTAGAAGATCAAAAGTGAAAAAAGACCATATATTGCCTCTTTTTAGAGGACCAAAAGTGAAAGCAAAAATTGCTTTGTTCCTCTTGCCATCTTCTATAATCTATGTATTCTGCCTCTCCTGCTTCTGCTGCTTTGTCCCTGTTTTTCTAGGTTTTTGCTACAGGGGATTGGAAGGATCTGCTCTGTTAACTGAACCTCTCTACCTCTGTGGCCAGGGCAGCTCCTTTCTCAAGTCCTTCTCTCATTGCCAGAGTACTGTTTATAAAAACAAACAACAACAAAATATATATAGGTGTATATGAAAAACACATATAGATTACTTTACCTCTGGGATGGAAATTACTCAATCTAATATTAGAAACTGTGGACACTCCTTTCAGCACAGTGTTCTGTGTTAAGAGGTAAGGTAACTGACAAAGCTATGTCCTAAGGCCAGAGCTTGAGTCTCAGTGGTCTTTTTGAAATCAGACTCTTTTCCCTCTTTTAGGAACTGGGTTTCCTCTTCCCAAAATTTCTTTACAGATACAGGGAAAATTTATGCTATTTCCTAAAGTTGAAAGCTTCACCAAAATTCTTTATTAGGAGTGTCTCTATGAAATATGTCATGAAACAGCCTGATTAGCATCACCCCACCACTTTGGAAACTTTTGTTCTGTGACTTTCTGGAGCGAAATCTCCATTTTCTCACAGAGAATATAACTAAAAAGAAATGTACATTTGGCAATCACATTTGGATGATTCTTCAAGATTTTCATCATTAGCATTGTATATCCTCATTAAGAACCACAATAATTGCCATCAGTTGATTCTGCTGTCAGAGTCTGTTGCTTTGAAGAATATCAGTGGACTGCAATTATTCTTGTCTTAAAATATTTACAAACTTTATTTTTTAATGAGGGAAGATACATGTGTATATATAAAGTATATGACTAGCTCTAGTTTGAATACATTGTTCTCTTGTAAGTATTTTCTTTTTTTTT
Source organism: Equus przewalskii (assembly GCF_037783145.1). Classification (NCBI taxonomy): domain Eukaryota; kingdom Metazoa; phylum Chordata; class Mammalia; order Perissodactyla; family Equidae; genus Equus; species Equus przewalskii. The sequence goes on along the minus strand of NC_091852.1, from coordinate 30,125,262 downwards.
TTTTTTTAAAGATTTTACTTTTTGCTTTTTCTCCCCAAAGCCCCCCGGTACATAGTTGTGTATTCTTCGTTGTGGGTTCTTCTAGTTGTGGCATGTGGGACGCTGCCTCAGCGTGGTCTGATGAGCAGTGCCATGTCCGCGCCCAGGATTCGAACTAACGAAACACTGGGCCGCCTGCAGCGGAGCGCGCGAACTTAACCACTCGGCCACGGGGCCAGCCCCCTCTTGTAAGTATTTTCTTAAGTCACAGCACAAATTCCCCTGACATCGAGGAGACAGAAGAGGAGACAGGAAACAGAAGACGAGTGTTCTGTTTCACAAGGTACAGCAAGCAAACATTTTGTCAAATACTTTGTCACTTCTAAGCAAGGTTTACTTATTTCTCAGCCTGGGGTTGTGGGGTACACACTATCTAATTCCTTACCTCCCCAGTCAGATAATTCACATTTTAGCTTCTGTCACTTGTGACATCCACTTCTGCTATAAAAATATCTATTAGCATTTTATGTTCTGCAGGTAACATAAAATCTTACTGTAGTGGCTTAAAGAGATAGAAGTCTATTTGTTTCACACAGTAAGTTATAGAGGGGTAAGCAATCCAATATTACCAGGGAACAAAGGTCCTTCCATCTTCTTGTCTCTGATTCTTCATATGGAGACCTTCCTCTCATGTTTGCCATATTATGATCACATAGGAGAAACCATGCCTTTGACACTTTTTTCTTATTCCTGAGAGAAAGAAGAACATTGAGTAAAATACAGAGGGCAAATTGGTAAAAAGTGAATGGTCAAAAAAAAGGATACCTTTTCCTTGTAAGGACTTCTGGTTATATATTATAGACCAAAACTGTCACCCAAGGCTGGCCCAATAGTGAGAGACAATGACGAGAAGGAGTTGTGAGTATTATGAACAAGTTTTTTTTAGCCAACCTAGAGCGTTTCTCTCAGGAATGAAATTGAAAATTTTATTAAAGAAATTAATTTCAAAGCAATTCCAATGATAATGTAAATAAGTTATAGGATATGCAGGGTGATTTTTAATACCCTGTCCCTTAAGCACTGAATTTCTTTAAAAATTAAGAAGCAGAATTTTTGTACATCCTGATAATTTAATGACACTTTTATCTGAGTTTGTAAGAATCATATGATATCAAGAACATACTTATAGCCCAGTCCTGTGCACATCACTAATAAATGGGTTAAATTTTTCAGAAAATAATGAAGCACTGTTCAGCCTGTGGTGGAGGATGATAAATTATGAGAAGTTGGAGTTATTTTGTGAGAAGCAGAGCTCAGATCCAGGAGATAGACATTCACATATTTGGGTTACAACTATTAGTGGGTTATGAAACCAACTTAGTGGCTCTTAACTAGAATAACCAAATTTATTACACAACATGAGATAATTTTGAGAGAAAAATGATTTGCTACTAATAATTACACTTTGTCAACAGATGTAAACCAGAATTTTCCTGGGAAAACTGGTATTTATGGTCACTGTAGTCATGACCAATATTTTCAAATGAGATAGAAAAAAGAATAGAATAGAATATGCATTATTAAAATTTTTACACATAGTATGGACATTGTTTCATTATTTATTATTACTTTTTACTATTATTTTTGTATCTACTGACTATATTGAGGAAGTCACAGACAAAATTTTTGAAAGAAATTTCAGAGAAAGAAAAGTGATGAAAACTTCTTAGAGACCCAGTCACTGGGGCTCTTATTTTTCTCAAATAAAAACAAACTATTGGCCATGATTGACTCTTAAGTAGTTTTTTATTTTTTTTTTAAGGATTGGCACCTGGGCTAACAACTGTTGCCAATGTTTTTTTCTGCTTTATTTCCCAAACCACCCCCCTCCCGTACATAGTTGTATATCTTAGTTGCAGGTCCTTGTAGTTGTGGGATGTGGGACGCCGCCTCAATGTGGCCTGATTAGCGGTGCCATGTCCACGCCCAGGATCCGAACCCTGGGCCAGCGCAGCGGAGTGCGCGAACTTAACCACTTGGCCGTGGAGCTGGCCCCATTAAGTAGTTTTGAAGAGACTATTGAGAATGTTAAAAATTGGGGGAGCTCATCAGCCGGGTTTTTTTGTTTTTTCGGTTCTTGTTAGTTAACGAATTCATCACCTCATGTATTTATCTTGTTTTTCTTTTTTGGTGAGGACATGTAAGTTCTACTCTCTTAGCAAAGACAACTCATGGATCAAAGAAGAAATCAAAAGAGAAGTCAGGTTTTTGAACATCTTCCAGAAGGTTGGAGAAAAGGTGATGGCAAAAGTGATGAATCTAAACAACATCATTATGGATCCTCAGACAAGACGGCACAATCTTGAGGAGCAGACGTCAGGCCCATTTAGATTCTGTGTAGGCAGGACAGATTTCATTGTTATTCATCGAACCACCAAAAGTAACTTACCTTTTTCCAGCTACCAAAAAATATTGAAGAAAAGGAGTGGAAGAAAAGTGATTGCTCACCAGCTATAAGGAAGAGAAGTCAGACAGAGAAGAGACAATCTTGCACAGTCTTAGAACCTGCTGGAGAAGGTAGAAGAGGACTTAGAAACTTAAAATCCTTTTCTACCAGAGTAGCTGAGACTTAATTTAGTCCAACCACCTTTCCCTTGGAGTCAAATCTAAGTGTTGGAGGACTTTAGATCCAAGGCATGGGTGTAGGGTGCACCGGTCTCTGATTGTCTCATGTCCATGTCTGCATGTGTTGAGCCATCCATTACCTGTCCTGGCCTTAAGCATTGATCAACCAAGACCACTCTGGGTTTGCTGTCTCCACTAGACACTTCTGTGTGATGTTTGAGGGAAATGAAGTAATTCAGCTTCTTTCTCTACTGCTCTGAGTCATTGAAATCTCTCTGCCTGGACACTCTCCATGAAGCTAGGAAAAGAACAAAGAATGCAAAGCACGGGAACTCTAGGATACATTCCCTGACATCTACATTCTCAGCAATTCCCTGCTAGTTCTCCTCTCTTCTCCAAACCTAGGAAAACTTTTACTAGCTTTGAGAGATGAGAATGGAAACTGAATCTTTGCCTCCTGAAACCTGAGATTTTTTGACTCAATAACGGAGCCCTATGATGTTTTACTTTGGACTCTGAAATCAGGAAAATTGCTTTGTTTCTTTGCACACTGTCATATCACTCCTTTGAGGTGATGAAAAGAGGGGAGATTAAAAAAAGGAGAAAATGGCTAAAGTAGGACATACTAATTTATATTTCAGAAATTTTATATACATATTTAGAATATATATTTTTGTAAAATAAGATTATATATCATGTGCTATATATTTTAAAAGCAGATTTATAAAATGAGAATATATTATGTTATATATTTATAAAGATAGACTATAATATATAACTTGCATTTCAACTTTTTAATTTAACAATATTTTATCATTTTCTATAAGAAATATAGAAATTACTAACATGTGGTACTCAATTGAAGAGTATGAAATACTTTACTTTATATATGCCTAATATTTCTAAAGAAAAAGTAGATTTTCAATAAATATTTGTTAAATCAATAAATGCCTGCATGATGGGCCTTTGGTTAGGTTTCTCTAGCAATTTCGTAAACTCTGCTACTGCAAAAATTATGCTTTAACATTTCCTCTTTCACACCTCTCCAAAATAATTAACCTAAAATGGAGGTGAGGAACTTTTGCTTTTATTTCACTTTTCTCTTCATCTTATGATGAAGAGCAATCTGAATCATAGTGGATTCCTCATTAAATAATTGCTGGATATCTATTTTTAAAAACCAGCTGTATTCCTGTTTTAATTATTCTAAGGTTTTGTTAAAATCTTTTTATCATTTATTGTTTAATGTGTTGGTGATTCAAAATTAAAAGTAATTAGATTATATTTATAATCTCCAAAATTCAGAATTGTTTATGGAAGGTTAGTTGAGAAATAATTACATTGTAGCACAATATGTGACAACAGAGATTATGAGAAAGTCCAGAATCTCAGGCTTGCTTTCTCTCTCCAAAATGCTGCTGCTGAGCTGCAACTATTTTCAGTGGTCTGCTGTTTGGTGCTTACTCCTGTCACTGAATTCTGAATAGCTATGATAGATATAGGTCATGTAATCTTTTAGTCTGGGTTTTAATTTTATGCATGGCTTCTTAAAGACAATCCGATTATATTTCCTTTTCCTGCCAGAAGTCTGGCAGCTGTACCAAAGCTGCCAAATTAGGTGCCTCATTCCCAATACTTAAGCTTTATAATGTAGCCTACATGTGGCAAGTTCGTCTCCAACTGTATCACTTGATGTACGTTGCCCATGAACTTCTTTCTTGCTAGTGGTTGAGAGTGGTGGTTGGTGGTAGCATGGGGCAGGAAGGTCTATACAAAAATTGGCAAAAAATATATAATAGAATTTATCTTAACTTCTCTTTTCCTGTATTGTGTCATCAAGGGGATATAGAAGATAATGGGACAGAGACATGACAGTGACTTAGAAGTGCAGGTGAAGTGGATGACTACCTTAATAGAGGAATTCATCATCTTAGATGTATCTCTGATAGGAAAATGTCAGCTCTCATATACAAGACATTTAGAATGGCTCCCATCCTAATAGAAAACTGCAAAATGCTATAGTGCAAAGAAGGAGGGGATGGCTATCTTATGCTGTCAGGGAAGATTTCTCAGAACTGGGTTTTAAAGAGTAAATAGCAATTCACCGTTTTTAAGCCTGGAAAGACTTATGAATGTGGAAGCAACATATGCACAAATACATGGAATTATGAAAGTGGATAAAGTGTTGGTTGTTTCCGAACATGACTTTGTGAAAGACTGTGTGAGAAGAGAGAATGGGGGTAAGAGATCAAGCCAAATAGTAGACTGGCTGCAGATTGTGAAGGACGCTAAAGTTTTAGGACTTGATTCTAGCCGCAGCGTTAAGAACTCAACAATTGTTAAGCTTGTTCTTTCTAATTTCAGTGAAAACAAGCATAGAAAGAGTTTTTCAAATGATAAATTGGAGATCCTCTGTGATTGCTTCTAATTTAACCCCTGGCAATGTTTCAACAATAATTGCTATTTAGATCACTGTTGAGCAGTTCTCACAACTGACAGAATTTGTTTCAAAATAAGCCTTCGGGGTTCATCTTCAGAGAGTTATGCCAAGAGTTGTATCAGTTGGCTTCATTCTTTGTTTAACATCTATGTAAATCTATGGAAAGTCCTAAGGATATAGAATATTAAGAGCTTACATCATTATCATTAAGATTCTCTTTTACATTTCAAGTCCTCATTCAGTATGTACATCCTTTCAGGACATAAAAGAAATAACCTTGCTATTTCCCTGCTGTGTGACCTACAGTAAAAGTTTTTGTAAGCTTTTAATTTGCAGCAAGTGTTAGATGAATGGATTAGAGACAAATGTGTGATCAGGCTATACTTTCACTGCAGCTCCATTTAACTTACCTGTGTTTCACTGCACATCCTGACACGTTAGCAGAGTTTCGTACCATGGTATTAACTGTTTTCACTCTTCTAATAAGACATTTCATATTGAATTACCTACAGATGTAGCCATGAACTATGAGAAGAGTTTTCTTGGGATCCAAATGTCAGTCGTTTTCCACTTTGCAAATTAAGTCCCAAAGATTGCAATAATGATGTTATTGTGAAGTTTACCCATACAAGTAACTATGCCATAGTAAATAGCTAAATACCTAATGCCGTCGTAGAGTTGGACAAGCAGAATGCATTAATGAGAGTCTTCCTGGGCAGCAGACACACTTCTACTACCATCTCTACCTGATGACGTTCCTGAAAATAGCCTGTCAAAAATAAGACAAAGAGTTGGGGAAACTTTATGGCAAATTTAACTGAGAAATAACTGTTTTCTCCATCAAGAGAATTGCCTGATAAATGTTTTGTAGAACTTAGAAGTCATTCCAAAATTACTTTGAAAGAACTGACTGCAAATGACAGTCCCCAAATGTGTTTTCTCCTTCTTCTTTTTCTCCCTGTCATTGCCAACTCAGAGCATTAAGAAAATCTAACACTGAAAGGACTACTCCTGTGAGATGTGAAAATAATTATATGTTCTGCCTGAACTGATAGGCAGAGAGACATTCTGTCTCAGATTCTGTAAAGCATGTCAATTTCAAGTTTGCATGTCTTCTGTTTCTACTACCACCAGTTGGAGAAGCAGTGATTGGAAAACAAAAGCATTATCCCTATAGCAGGGACCCTTGAAAATTGGATAGATGACATACTTTTCCAATTTTAGTGTAAAATAAGTGAAAAGTGATGTTTTTTTCACGCTGTAGGTTTTTGGGTAGATAATAGAAACTGTTTTGCAAATCTGAGCCTCAATAATTTTACTATAACGAGTTCTGTTGCATTAAGAATAGAGTATTAAGAATGCATATTTATGAAGTCAATGTGATTTAGAAAAATTGTCTCTAGAGTGGAATTGCATGAAATGATCTAGTTTTTCATCAACTTTAATTTTAAAATCCAAGTTTATTTCCTATTTGAAAGAAACACCCAATAGAATAAATTAGAAACATTTGAAAATGAATGAACTTTTAAAAATTGTTGGGTGCTCTAATACTAGTAGTGATTTTGTAAAATATCCATTATTTTGCAACATTCCAACATCTCATTCTCTGGCATTGCCAGTTCCCAGGCCCCACTCTGGTTTTTATCATATCTGGTAGACCAAAGACTTCTTTTGCCGACCTGAAATCAACTCCTCTTCTCCTACGTTCTTTTCTTCTCTTCTCTTCTTTTTAGGTCTTGTACAGCTTCAGTAACACTGAAAGTAAAAAAATAAATAAAACAAGTGTTAGCAAAACAAGTTTGTCCCTTGGTGTGGTATGAGAATGTATTGATCCTTGGTGACATCAACATCATGTTAGAGTGAGCTCTTCCCCCAGACTCTCCCTTCTAAAATACAACCAAAAGGACATTAAAACACCAAAAGAGACATACACACAACACAGGAGACACCTGGGAGACCCAAACAGCCATGTGTCTGAAGGTGATGGTGGATCTGGATCCTCCAGAGGAAGGTGAAGCTGATCAGCAGGAGCTCCATGGAGAGAGAGGGGCTATGGCTGGGGTAGGTGAATGGCTGAGGAGAGGCGCCTTATCCTGGTCTGGTGCTCCGGCCCCATGTTCGCCAGGAAAGCAGCACAGTGAGAGAGGGGGCTAGCTGGGGGAGGTGCACAGCTGGGGAGAGGTGCCTTGCTCCTATCCAGTGCTCCAGCCCCACACTTGCCAGGAGAGTGGTGGCACAGTGAGAGAGGGCCAGCAGGGGGAGGTGCACAACTGGGGAGAGGTGCCCCGTTCCTGCCTGGCACTCCAGCCCTGCACTCTAGCCCCACGTTTGCCAGAACAGTGGCACAGTGAGAGAGGGGACCAACTTGGGGAGGTGCTCCCTTCCTGCCCCGTGCTCCAGCCCTGCACTGCACCCCCACATTTGCCATAAGAGTGGCACACTGAAAGAGGGGGCTGGCTGGGGGAGGTGCATAGCTGGGGAGAGGCACCCTCTTCTCACCCAGTGCTCCAGCCTTGCACTCCAAACCCACATTCCAGCCCCATGTTTGCCAGGAGAATGGCACAGTGAAAGAGGGGGTGGGCTAGGGGAGGTGCACAGCTAGGGAGAGGCACCCCCTTCCTGCCTGGCGCTCCAGACCCACATTTCAGCCCCATGCTCAGTGGGAGAGTGGTAAGGTGAGAGAGGGGGCTGTCTGGGGGAGGTACACAGGCTGGGGAGAGTCACCCAGTCTCCACCCAGCACTCCAGCCCCCATGATTGCTTGGAGTGTCACACAGTGAGGTGGGGGCCCGGCTGGGTGGGGTGCACAGCTGGGGAGAGGCTCCCTTTTCCTGCTTGGTGCTCCAGCCCCACAATCACTGGGAAAGTGGCACAGTGAGAGAGGGGCTGACTGGGGGAGGTACACAACTGGGGAGGGGAGCCCCATTCTCACCTGGTGCTCCAACCCCATGCTCCAGACCCACAATTGCTGGGAGCAGAGCACAGAGAGAGAAGTGGCAGCTGGTGGAGCCCCATGAGTGCTCAGAGCACCACACAGAGAGAGAGACAGTGGTTGCGGAGGGAAGGCAGGTATTAGAAAGTACTCCTTCCCCTGCCTGGCAATCCAGTCCTGCAATCTCCCAGAGCTCCACACAGAGTGAGAAGCAGAGGCTGGGGGAGGCATGGGGGAAGGAGAGCACCCTTTTCCTGCTCCAGATCTGCCATTGGCCAGAGCATCACACAGTGAGAAAAGCAGTCAGTGGCCGGAGGTAGGGAGCCCTGGATCTTGCTGGGTCCAGAATACACAGCACCTGATCCTCACCCAGTGGAGGCACATAGCAGCAACAACCAGATAATAATACCATGCGAAGGCAAAAACCCACACCATCAAGCAGATGAGAAAGTATATTAAATCACCTGACCAGAAGGAAAATGACAAGTACCCAGAAACCAACCCTGAAGACACAGAAATCCATAACCTAAATGACGTAGAATTCAAAATAGCTATCAGGAAAAACTCAATGAGTTACAAGAAAATAGAAAGACAAATTAACAAATTCAGGAGCTTCTTCACAAAAGAGATTGAAACTTTAAAGAAGAACCAATCAGAATTGTTGGAGATGGAACACATAATACATGAGATTTTAAAAAATCTGGACTCCCTAAACAACAAAACTGACAATATGGAAGAACGAAATAGCAATTTAGAAGACAATGCTATAGGAATGCTTCAGAGGGAGGAGAAGAGAGAGCTAAGACTAAAAAGAAATGAAGAGGCTCTCAGAGAAATATCTGACTCAATTAGAAAATGCAACATAAGGATTATAGATATTCTAGAGGGGGTAGAGAAGGAGAATGGAGCAAAAAACCTTGCTCAAAGAAATAATATCAGAGAATTTCCCAAACCTGGAGAAAGAGGTGGAAATCCATGTGAAGGAGACTGCCAGGACTCCCAACTATGTGAATGTAAAAAGGCCTACTGCAAGGCATATAGAAGTAAAGCTGGCAAAAATCAACAACAAAGAAAAAATATTAAGGGCAGCAAGGTGGAAGAAAATAAGTTACAAAAGAACCCCTATTAGGCTTTCAGCAGATTTCTCAGAATAAACCTTACAGTCTCAGAGAGAGTGGAATGATATAGTCAAAATCCTGAATGACAAAAACTTCCAGCTGAGAATACTCTATCCAGTAAAAATCTCCTTCAGATATGATGGAGAAATAAAAACTTTCCCAGATAAACAAAAGCTAAGGGAGCTCATTACCACAAGAGCCCCCCTATAAGAAACCCCCAAGAAGGCCCTCATACTTGAAAGGGGGAAAAAAAAGAAAGGGGCTACAAAGCCCTGAGCAAGGAGATGAATAGGGAGGCAATAATCAGCAAAGGGCAGCTCTCTATTAGATCAGGTTGGTAAACACCTAACTCTTACATAAAGGATAAAGAAGATGAAAACACCAAAATAAAAATTATTTCATTACCTTAACCACAAACTCACAACAAAAGATGGAATAAGATATGACAAAAATAATGCAGAAGGGGGAGAGGAAAGGGATGGAATCTGTATAGTGGAAACAAGAAGCAATCAGAAAATGGACTATCTCATCTACAAGACTTTTTATATGAACCTAATAGTAACCACTAAACAAATAATTAGAACAGAGATATATATATATGGCAAACAACGAGAAAGTGAAGAAAACCTACACAGAAAACTACCTAATCAAACTGGTAGCCCGATATACACTGGACAAGAAACAAAGGATATGCAGAAGAACTGGAAAATGTGTGATAAGATGACAGTATTAAGTCCTCATGTATCAATCATCACTCTAAATGTAAATGGACTGAATTCTCCAAACAAAAGACACAGAGTGGCAGGATGGATTAAAGAACAACACCAAACAATATGCTGCCTGCAGGAAACACATCTCAGCTCTAAAGGCAAACATAGTCTTAGAGTGAAGGGATGGAAGAAGATACTCCAAGCTAATGGCAAGCAAAAGAAAGTGGATGTTTCCATACTTATATCAGACAGAGTAGAGGTGCAGTATATAATGATGAAAAGGATTCTCCACCAAGAAGACATAGCACTCATATATGCCCCAACACGGGAGTGCCAAAGTACAGAAAACAACTATTAACAAACCTAAAAGGAGATATTACCAACAACACAATAATGGTAGGGGACCTCGACACCCCACTTACTTCAATGGATAGATCATACAGACAAAAAGTCAATAAGGAGACAGCAGAATTAACTGAAAAACTAGACCAGATGAACTTAATAGATATATAGAGAGTACTCCATTCAAAAACAGCAGAGTATACATTCTTCTCAAGTGCACATGGAACATTCTCTAAGATAGACCATATATTGGGAAACAAGACAAACCTCAATAAATTTAAGAAGATTGAAATCACATCTACTATCTTCTCCAACCATAATGCTATGAAAGTAGAAATCAACTACAAGAAAAAAGCAGGGAAACAACAAAAATGTGGAGACTAAACAACATGCTACTGGACATCCAGTGGGTCATCAAAGAAATAAAAGGAGAAATCAGAAAGTATTTGGAGACAAATGAGAATGAAAACACACAATACCAACTCATATGAGATGCAGCAAAAGTGGTTCTAAGAGGGCAATTTATAGTGACACAGGCCCAGGTTAACAAACAAGAAAAAGCTAAAATAAACAATCTTAAATGGCCCCTAACAGAGTTAGAAAAAGAAGAACAAACAAAGCCCCCACTCAGCAGAATGAGGGAGCTAATAAAAATTAGAGCAAAAATAAATGAAATGGAAACAAAAATGACTGTAGAAAGGATCAATGAAACAAGGAACTGGTTCTTTGAGAAGATAAACATAATTGACAACCCCTTAGCTAGACTCAGTAAGAAAAAAAGAGAGAACACTCAGATAAATAAAATTAGAAATGAAAGATAAATTACTACAAATACCACAGAAATACAAAAGATTATAATATTATGAAAAACTGTATGCCAACAAACTGGAAAATCTAGAAGAAATGGATAAATTCTTAGACTCTTACAACCTCCCAAAACTGAATCAAGAAGAAAGAGAAAAGCTGAATAGACCAATCAGAAGTAAAGAGTTCAAAACAGTTATCAAAAACTCCCCCAAAATAAAAGCCCAGGACCAGATGGCATCTCAGGAAAATTCTACCAAACATTCAAATATTTATTACCTATTCTTCTCAAACTACTCCAAAAAAATTGAGGAAGATGGAAATATTCCTAATACATTCTACAAGGCCAGCATTACCCTGATACCAAAGCCAGATAAGGACAACACAAAGAAGGAAAATTACAGGCCAATATCACTGATGAACATAGATGCAAAGATCTGAACAAAATATTGGCAAACCAAATACAGCAGTACATTAAAAAGATCATACACCATGATCAAATGGGATTCACACTACGGACACAGAGATGGTTCAGTATCCACAAATCAAGGAATGTCATGCACCACATTAACACAAAATGAGGAACAAGAACTATAATCTCCGTAGATGCAGAGAAAGCATTTGACAAGATCCAACATCCATTCATGATAAAAACTCTCAATAAAATGGGTATACAAGGAAAGTACCTCAACATGATAAAGGCCATATATGACAAACCCACAGCCAACACCACACTCAATGGGGAAAAACTGAAAGCCATCCCTCTGAGAACAGGAACAAGACAAGAGTGCCCACTCTCACCACTTTTACTCAACGTAAGTACTAGAGGTTTTGGCCAGAGCAATTAGGCAAGAAAAATAAATAAAAGGAATCCAAATAGGCACTGAAAAAGTGAAATTCTCAGTGTTTGCAGATGACATGGTTTTATGCATAGAAAATCCTAAAGAATCCTTCAGACAATTGTTAGAATTAATCAACTACAGGAAAGTTGCAGGGTACGAAGCCAACGTAAAAAATCAGTAGCATTTCTATGCTCTAATAATGAACTAACAGAACAAGAATTCAAGAATACAATCCCATTTACAATCGCAAAATAAGAAAATATCTAGGAGTAAATTTAACCAAGGAGGTGAAAATATATACAAAGAAAACTATAAGACTTTTTTGAAATAAATCTATAAGGACATAAAGAAATGGAAAGATATTCCATGCACATGGATTGGAAGAATAAACGTAGTTAAAATGTCCATACTGCATAAAGAAATCTACAGATTCAACACAATCCCAATCAGAACCCCAATGACATTCTTCACAGTAATACAACAAAGAATCTTAAAATTCATATGGGGCAACAAAAGACCCTGAATAGCCAAAGCAATCCTGAGAAACAAGAACAAAATTGGTGGCATCGCAAGCCCTGACTAAAAAATATATTAGAAAGCTACAGTAATCAAAACAGCATGATACTGGTAGCAGCATGGTACTAGTACAAGAACAGACAAACAGATCAATGGAAGAGAATTGAAAGCCCAGAAATAAAACCACACATCTCTGAACAGCTAATCTTCCACAAAGGAGCCTAGAACATACAATGAAGAAAGGAAAGCCTCTTCAATAAATGGTGCTGGGAAAACTGGACGGCCACATGCAAAAGAATGAAAGTAGACTATTATCTTTCCCATGCACAAAAATAGACTCAAAATGGATCAAAGACTTCAAGGTAAGACCTGAAACCATAAAACTTCTGGAAGAGAATATAGGCAGTACACTCTTTGGCATCAGACTTAAAAGTATGTTTTCGAATACCATGTCTACTCAGACAAGGGAAACAAAAGAAAAAATAAACAAGTGGGACTTCATCAGACTAAAGAGCTTCTGGAAGGCAAGAGAAACCAGGTTCAAAATGATAAAACAACCCACCACTTGGAAGAAAATATTTACAAATCATATATCAGATAAAGGGCTAATCTCCATAATATATAAAGAACTCACAAGTGAACTACAAAAAAAATAAACAGCCCAATCAAAAAGTGGACAGAAGATATGAACAGACATTTTTCCAAAGAAGATATACAGATGGCCAATAGGCACATGAAAAGATGCTCAACATCACTAATCATCAGGGAAATGCAAGTCAAAACTATACTTAGATATCATATTATACCCTTTAGAATGGTTATAATCACCAAGACAAAAAACAACAAATGTTGGAGAGGTTGTGGAGAAAAGGGCACCCTAATCCATTGCTGGTGGGAATGCAAACTCGTGCAGCCACTGTGGAAAACAGTAGGGACATTTCTCAAAAAGTTAAAATTAGAAATGCTATCTGACCCTCCTATCTCACTGCTGGGTATTTACCCAAAGAACTTGAAATGAACAATTCAAAGAGACTTATGCACCCTTATGGTCATTGCAGCATTATTCACAACAGCCAAGATGTGGAAGCAACCCAAGTGCCCCTCAACTGACGATTGGATAAAGAAGATGTGGTATATATATACACAATGGAATACTACTTAACTGTAAAAAAGACAAAACCATTCCATTTGCAACCACATGGATGGACCTTGAGGGCATCATATTAAGTGAAATAAGCCAGACAGAGAAAGACAAACACCATATGATTTCACTCGTATGTGGAATACAAACAAACTTACGGACAAAGAGAACAAATCAGTGCTCACCGGGGGAAGCAGGGGTGGAGGGTAGGCACAAGGGATGAAGGGGCATACTTATATGGTGAATGACCAATAATAATGTACAACTGAAATCTCACTATGTTATAAGCTATTATGACCACAATGAAGAAGCAAAAAGGTGGTTATAATATTAAAAAAATATATATTGATGGATGTGATTTTTTAATAACATTTTCTCATTATAACAGAAATACACCTATTCTATAGAAAAAAATTAGGAAAATACAGGAAGGCATTAAAGATTCTTCTAATAATGCCTCTTATTAACGTTTTTATACATTTTTAAGAGTCTTTTGGAAAAAATAAGGTGCTGTTTGCTCAACTTATTGGATAAAATTTCATGTGCAACTTTTTTCCCACTGGTGATTTTTTTAAGCTTTTCTTATGTTATTAACTAGATACAAATGCATGAATGCTTATTACTGCAACATAAAGACGTAATCAATTTTACAATTTTCAGATATTTCCATGTTTAGATTGTTTTTCAAATTTTTATTAGCATAAGGGAAATACAGATGACTCCGGATTCCACATATATGTTAGAAAAAAATTAACAAACAACAAAAAATAAAGATATCCTAAGTCTCTATCTCAAATACTGTGAGAAGTACAATGCCCTTCTCAAGATTTTTGTTTATCTGTGGGGACTTACACTGACATTTTCTCACACTCTAGTTTCTTTTCCCCTCTAGTCTCTCACTGTTACTGACATCTCATCTTCAGTGACTGAGATTTTCCCCTCCACATGTATGCCCAAATCTGGAGAAAGTAGTCTCATTCTTCATAGCATCATTGTTCTAGCACAAGATTGTTCTATTTTGTTAATTTTTTTTGTTAAATTTTTTTGTTTTGATTTTTTGTTAAAGGGGTAGGGAAATGGGGAGGATGAGGATTACATGATCAGGGAGCAAATTGTTTAAAATTTTCACATAAAATTTCTGAGGAACTCTCATAGCAAGGACTTACCCACCTGTCAACAGTTTTTCTCGGGCTCCCTGGCATGGCACCAGAGGACTGAATATTCTTTCTTTCTCCCTATTCCCCTCAACCCCCGCTTTCCAGCCCTTTACTCCTTCACTCTTCTCTTCCACTTTTTTATCACCAGCTATGTTATCTTTCTCTCACTATGCCTAACACTTTGAACACCTCACATTTTATTACACAGGGCAGTTGAGCCATACCTATATGCCATTTATGCACAGGACTCTTCATAACCAAAAGGCTCATCAAAGTCCATTAAAGTATTGTGTTTTGTTTTGTTTTATTTGAAAGAACCATTTATTCTACCAGAGAGATTAATTGTATTACTATCCAGAAGGTAGAAATAGCCAGAGTCAGCTATTTATTTAATAACATTTATTTTCACAGTATAGGTGAGGCAAAATGGCTTTATCAACACAGAAAGAAATGACAGAATCTCCAATTACTTCCCTAGGAGAGATGAGCATAAGTGAAATTATTGCATCAAAATACAAAAGAGATTCTGTACATCAAATAATTTTGTCAGAAATTGTAATATTTATGTTTCTACAAGTAGTATATAGTTGATTAATTATAAAATGTTACTGTTAAAATAGTTTATCAATTTGATAGGCTAAAAAAGAAATGATCCATAAATTTACATATCTGTTTCACTACTAAGGAGCATAAATGTATGTGCTTATTGTCTCTGCTGTGAAATTTTCAACTGTGTCTAATACTTGTGTGTTCATTGAGAATGACATTACTACTCAGTACCTTATTTCAGTTACTCTGAATTTGATTAGAAATATTCTTTTTTTTTTTTTTGGTCAGGAAGATTGTCCTTGAGCTTGCCATGTCTGTGGCAGTCTTTCTCTATTTTGTATGTGGAACAGTGCCACAGCATGGTTTGATGAGCAGTGTGTAGGTCCATGCCCGGGATCTGAACCAGGGATCCCCAGGACACTGAAACAAAGCACACAAACTTAACCACTACACCACCAGGGCGCCGCCTGATTAGACATGTTCTTAGAGGAACACTGAACTGGAAAGGGATGTCCTATCTTGTGGATAAACTGAATCTAAGTATTACTGCACTGCCTCGTCATTAATTTCTCCATTTTCCTTTACCTTTGCAGTGCTAGTCTTTCTCCCTGAGAATGCAAATAAGGGAAACTCCAACAAATCTATTCCTCCTGCCAACTCTGTGCATGGACAGTATGATTAACCTGAGACTCCTGTCCATGGAGGCAAAGTCTGAGTTAAGACCAGTAATATATGGGCAAGGGGGGAATTGTGGAAAATAAGGGAAGACACATGAATAGATAATAATGACAATGGGAAATATATTATCACTCTTTTTCCAAAGAGCGTTTCAATTCAAAAGAATAATACTTTTAGCTATTTCTCTCAGGAAATACTAGGAAAGCATGCAGATACCTTGTCCCTCAAGAAAGTAAATTGGATTGCAGTTAAAGTACAAGTTTTACCAGGGTATTTTACCGGTGTGTTTTGGAGAACAAAGAACAATAAATAGCATCACTTGATGAGCTGACTGCATAACAGTGCCTTGGAACTCTCATTTATGTCACATTATACTGCTTACGTGTATCATTTTGGTTCTTTTATATGCTTGAGAAAAATCTCATTTTTAACTGTACAGAATATACTGTTGAGAGGCAGGCAGCAACTGATAGACTGAGTACTTTCAACCAGGAGGAAATTCTTTTAACACAACTTCTTGGATATGAAGGGCAATACATTGCCCCTATCTGCAGAAGCCTACTTTGCTGTTTTGACTACAGCAGATATGAATGTGAATCGAATATTCTATAAAGAGGCATTCATAGAATCAGAATAATGCCAGTATGAATATTAGCATCATACAATATTGCCACATCGCATCACTGATGATTTTCTCCTAGAACTTGAGAAAGGCCATTTTGGATAAGCTTCGTTCTTGCTTAGACTGAACTGCAACCAGGAGTTGAATATGCTCACCCGAGACTTGTCCTGGGGGGGTGCTTTGATTTCCAGGTGGATACAATGTACTCAAATTGCATCCATGTCACATGTGATCAATGGCAGTCATGCTTGTGATGACTTAACTTACACTGACCCCTGATTGGGGGCAATGTAACTAGCAGGTACAAAAGCTGAAGGATTCCAAGGGGATGCGTGAGCTGAAGTGATCCATAACTACTCAGCATCATACCTGTGGCCAAACGTGTCCTGAGTACAGAGATAAAGCATTTTGTAAAACTTTACTATTACCATCTAGGCAAAGATTATTTTCTCCATCTTCATATTTTAGCCAGAGCATCTCTTCTCCAACTTTCGTAAATATGTTTTCATTAAACACACATATGTGATTTGTTTGATATGCAAGAAACTTCTTTAAGTACTTTACAAATATTAACATGTATTTAATCCTCACGGAAACCCTAAGAAATAGACTCTTTTATCATCCCCATTTTACACTTGATGAAACTAAGTCATGTTATAAAACAAAATTCAACTGAGTAAACTTTAAAGATCTTACTGCCTTTATTCAACAAGTCATTAACGGGACAGCATCCAATCTAGCGGATGGAAAGGAGCTCCAAGGAGCTCTACAAAACAGAAGACTTTTATAGGCAGAAGGGAGCAGGAAAAAGAAAGTTATACTAAATGAAAAAGCTGGTTGGTTATTGCAAGGTCACTTTCTTTTAGGGGATAACAGGGACCTCTCAGGCAGATGACCCAGCTAGTGCTGTTAGGCGGTTCCTAACTGACTGATTTAAGATTGAATTTCTGGGAGAGGTAATTAAGTCTGAATTTGTGAACATGAGTCTTAGCGTAAGTGACTCCATTTTGGGCCTGTTCTATTTTTTTTTTTTTAAAGATTGGCAGCTGAGCTAACTGAGCTAACAACTGTTGCCAATCTTCTTTTCCTTTTTTATTTTTTTGCCTTTTCTCCTCAAATCCCCCCAGTGCATAGTTGTATATTTCAGTTGTGGGTCCCTCTGGTTGTGGCATGTGAGATGCCGCCTCAGCATGGCCTGATGAGTGGTGCCATGTCTGTACCCATGATCCGAACTGGGGTTAAACCCTGGGCCGCCAAAGTGGAGCATGCAAACTTAACCACTTGACCATGGCGCCGGCCCCGTGTTGTATTATTTTTAACAAACACAAAGAAGTTAAAGACTGTGCCTAAGGTTTTCCACTAGTGAGTAGTTAGTCCAGCTTTAAACCCAGGACATTTGCTTCCAGAATCTGCTTTCAGTCACTGTCTTCACATCAACTGTTTATCTACTTTTCTCCTCATTAATGTCGTCTCCATTTAGCTTCTCATACAGTACTCATTGCTAAATTCGTATATTTCTTCTTTTAACATTCCACTTTGAACATGCATGACATTGTATCTATTTGCCTAAAGTAAAAGATAATTTCACTTCACAACTACATGTCTGATCCTCCAGCCAAAGGAGTGGTTTGGTATGAAAAAACACGTAAACCAGGGCATAAAAAAATCCACACTGAGATATAAATTGATGTGGAGGTTGTCTTAGAGTAGTAAGATTGTTATTTTTTCTACAAGAATGGAAGCTATGTATTCTTGCCAGAACACTTGCCCCAGGTGCTATAACTGCACCATAACTCTACGTGACAGGCAGTGAAGTCTGTTTACAATTGCAAATGTAGTCCAGAAGGATGGGTAGTGGTCCTTCCTCAAACACATAAGTTTTCTGATATTTGAACACCTGCTAACATTACATATAAGTTTGAAAGTTTGGACAGACCTTTATGTGCTTAAACTTCACTCCTAGAATATCTCTTAAACATCATTGCAATAATGAATAATTTTTTCCAGGGCCAATAACTGAAAGTAAAGTTGGAGGATGCAGTTATGAACATGGTACTGTTCTTTCACAGAATCAACCTCCAACTAACACCAGCTATAGCTCTGTGATACATTAAACAGCTTTTTTACTTTCTGAGCCTACCAACTACTCCTTCGATTAGTGTGTAAAAGACCTTGAAATGTCCCCATTTACTCTCTACCACCTAAGTACCAAAAAAATATATGAATCTTGCAGTAGGGAAACACATTTGCTGCAAAACCTCCTGTGATAAATCCTTTTTAAGAATCTTATATCCTTAGCCACTTGGAACACCCCTCTCTCTTTCAGAACAGCGATGGCTTATAAAGCAAAGTTTCATATCCTTCTTGCTCCTGCCAATATTCTGGCAGCCAGCCAGTAATCTAAGGAATTGTAGAACCCCTGAGAGAATATCCAGGATACTCTTTCATACTATATAAAGCAGCAGTGTGAGAAAAATGATAGCCAATGGGAAGAACCACAGGAAGATATATTCACTGGGAAATGTAGTTTTGCTCAAGTTTCAATGTATCATTCCCACAGATGGGATAATTAAAGAATTAGTGCCCGGGCTCCTTCAAAGTAATGGCATAGTCAACCTGATGGTTCTTTTCCCTGCTTTCTAGAGAGTCACCCCTTGTCGTCACTTCCAATAACTCCAAGCCTGCCCCTCTCCATGTGTATTTTTCCTATTTCCACATTGTCACATCCAGTCTGTGTAGATGCTTCCTGCTGCCCATGACCCCCCCCCCCCCCAATGACTAAGAACAAGTATGTTAAGTGTGGTGTAGAAGAAATTCATATCCCTCATATCATTCTGTAGCACCTGAGCGGGATATCAACCAGGAGAGCAAGCATTTGTTTATACATATCAGGTCAGGAAAGTAATGGAGCACACCAAGGCCTATGAAAAGAATATATAAACCCAAATCTCACCATAGTGGTGCTGGTTTGGGGTAGAATCTATTTAAAAAAAACTAGATTATTTTTTTTTTAATTTGCAAACAATGGTATTTTTTTTTTAATTGCAGTAACATTGGATTATATCATTATATAGCTTTCGGATGTACATCATAATATATTCCGAATTCTGTGTAGATTACATCATGCTCACCACCCAAAAACTAATTGTAGTCCATCCCTCACATGTGAGCCTAATCACCCCTTTTGCCCTCCCCCCCACCATGGTAACCACCAACCCATTCTCTGTTGCTATGTGTTTCATTGTCGTTGTTTTTGTCTTCCACTTATGAGTGAGATCATACAGTATTTGACTTTCTCTCTCTGACTTATTTCACTCAGCATAATACCCTCAAGGTGATACCTTTGTCATTGGAGATCAGGTAGGCCACCACCTATTCCGAACCATTCTCCGTTTTTCTCCTTTTATCTGGCTCATTATTTTCCCTCTTCTTAATTTTGAGGACACATCTTACATATGTACTTAAAACCTTTTAAATAAGAAATTAACAAACAAAAAACTATACTTCCTCTCCGATTCCGTGAACTGAAGGCATGAAAAAGAGACTCTGCCAAAAAAGCAGATTGAACAGGTTTAATTGACCCTGCAGGGCGGGCTTAGATGGAGAGGCGTTATCAGGGGGCCTGGCTGGATTGTAGCAGGGCTGGGATTACCAGGTCACGAGTCAGATAGCCAGGCGCTAAAATGGAAAAAAAAATAGCAGGTCACTGGAATTTTTGAAAACTACGAGAATCAACTTCCATTGTCATTTTAGGGGAAGACTAAGTGTGCATGCATAAAATAAAATGAAATTTTTCTATCATTATTTTTCTCCCTTTTAGAAGGCCATGTGATCAGTACAGAGGCAAAGGATGCGTGTTATTATGTATAACGATATCATAGTGGTGTATTTTACTTTCATTTTCTCTTTCTTTAATCCTCTCATAATATATTTTATGGTTAATGCCCTCACGTTAAAAATGAAAATGAAATTCTCAGGCACAAGTAATAAACTCCTTTCACAATTTTAAACTCTAGATGTCATCTTTGGATCTTGAACTCAGATATTCTGGCTCCAGAACCGCTGTTCTTTCTTCTGTGGAACATTTGCTTCAACTCTAAGTGTACTGAGTGCTACATCTTGCTTTCTTATTCATCGTGTCTGAATATTACAAAGCTTATTTTTTGTATATATTCAATTCATCTTGGCTGATTTAATTTAAATTAAGGCAAAGAAGAGTTTGATTAAAACAGGTGTATAAAGTCTTAGAAGTGTTACTTAGCATCATTTATTAATGTGCTGTAGTGTAATTTGAAAATCTTGTAATGTCTAAAGATGTTTATAAAATATATATTTTTTGATTATGAAAGCACTGGGTTGGACTGTTTATCCAGCTAAATTTAGAATTAGAAACAAGAATTTCTTCCATATTATAAATGAGAACTGTAACCTGTAGTAAAATATTAGCTTGTCTAAATTTGGGCATACTAGAATTTGGATTTCTTAAAATTCATAATACAGAGACTTATGTCCCATACCATAGACTACAGTCCAGAAAAATATGATTTCAGTGTAATCAGATGTCTCTCCTTTGCCATCCCAATAGTCACTTTTTACTATTTTTGTGTAATGTGAGAAAAATATCAGTGTTTTCCTGGTGCCACTTTTCTGGCCATCTGTAATGTTTCCTAAATTCATTTCAAGTGAAGTAGCCTGCTTGAGCTTTCGGAATCAAATATCTTTGTTATTGCTTTCTTTTTTTTTTTCCTGTCACAGTCCCATCACTGTTTCATACCTTGCTCATTCACTCTTAATATTTTACCTTCTTTCCTTAAACAAAAGATTTTTTAAAAAGATATCGTCTAGGTTTACTTGTCAGTTTTACCTTATTGCCAAAAGTTTACAATATTTTTCCTTATTTTACCTGACTTCACTTAGGATTCTTCTAGCACCTTTAAAAATATCCATCATCTTCTCTTGCCAGGGATTAAGTTTGTAAGTGAAGATGAATCCTATTCCACTACACTCTAAAAATCAACCTGAAAAATTCTGATCATAGGAGAGAGCAAAGTAAACACTACTGCAATCCTCATTTGGTCATTGCAAAGCAAAACATTTGGAGGAAGATTGACTCCTTGATTTGGTCTCCCTCTGCATTTTATCCAGGGCTTAAGAAGACTTGACGTGCTTGTGCTATTGATTCAAACCTGTAGTCCCCATGACCTCATTATCTGAAAAAAAGTTCTTCAAATATAATATACCAGACAGCTTTTTCCCTCTTAAAACACACACACAAAACTGAAGACAGGGTTTGAAATATTCCTTGAAGAAAGAAAAAAAAACCCAACAACTAGATATTGTTAGGAGTCCAAAGTTCTTTTAGTACTTTTCATTGGTAAGTTTAGAAAAAGGAGATTTTCAAGGGCATACGCCGTAGGGCTCCAATTAAGACATAAGCTATTTACAGAGGATGTAAATCTCTGCTTCTTGGAGTTATTGAGAACATTGGAGGTCTGAATCTCTGAATGCATTTTTCTAAGCAAAATGATGATGCATTGTTTAAAAGTAACCACATTTGTAAATGGACCTTCAAAGCGTGGCTTAAAGAAAAAAAACAAATGTTTAAATCAGTAAAGAAAGCTTACACAATTATAGTGTCATCCTTACTCTTAAAACTAGGAGATTTTAACACATCAGCAATAAAACTAATGGACCAAAGACGTTAGACAGATGAATTACTTCAATAACAAACCTTAGTAGTTTCAAATTACATTTCTTAACAAGTCTTGTTAATTTCTGCCCCTAAACTAGCTCCTTCTCCTTCAAAGTCACCTTTTTTCCTCTGTCCTTCAGATTGGAAATTAGTAGTCTTCTTTCTATCTTGTTTTTTTCCTTCAGCCTTTTTATACTAGCAAAATTCTGGACAATTTTATCTTGAACATGCGTCTCTCATTCATCTTTTTATTCCCTACATGGTCTGCCATTTTCTCTCTCTAGGCCTCTCACCATCCCAAAGGTGAGTTCTGAGTGTGAACTAACACTCATGTACCGTGCACTGAAGCCAGCCCTCAGCTTACTCCCAGCCAAGCCTTCTAAAGATGCTGTTACCACATGCTGCTCTCCTGACTAGGACTCTTTAATCCCTGGCTGACTCATGTGTCTTATCAAGTACATATTTTCTTTCTTTTCTTGGAGATGTCCCAAAGCCTCATGCACGCTACGTGTCAGGAACTGTGCTAAGCAGGGGAGGACAAGACACAACCCTTGCAATATTTGATTTTACAGTCTGGTAGAGAAGACAGCCAATGAGCAAGTAATTAGTAGACCTTGAGTTTTATCAAGGAAGAGCGCAGCAAGCCATGTGAACATTTAAAAGGGGCCTTATTATTTTTATTCCACTTTATGTACTCTTCCTCCCACTACACTTTTCCCTAGCATGGGCGTTTCCTTGCAGTCAGGTCTGCTCAACTACTTAACATTCACTAAACACATCACACTATTTTGTAACTGTGTTATTCTACACCTGTCTGCTATACCAAATCCTTGTGCTATACCAAATCCTAAAAAAGCCGGGGAAGACAGCACCCCAGATACAACACTTCTTTCTATGGTTCCTGTGTATCCTTTGCATACTTCTATGATGATGCTTATCGCATTATATTTTTAGATATTATAGTTTTATGTTTCTGACTCCTCTCCTATGTTGTTAGTATCTTGAGGGCAAGAACTATGTTTTACACAATTTTATACCATTCCAGCATCTAGAATGATGCTCGTCATTTTGTTAATCACTTAATAAAGTGTGTGCTGGATTGCATCGCATTATTTTTCAATTTAGTTGTTTTCTATTCTCTTTCAAGCAGATTAGCAGGTAATTCAGTAAAAAGAATTGCTATAACTCATGCTTTCTGTGGTTCCACTCCAGTGAACCTGGCCCATGTCCATGGCTACCATATTTCTGACCTACACTAAAATCCCTTTACCCTACCAAGCCCAGTTTTGCCCCCATGACCTTGTTCATACCATTTACTTCCTGTATTGTGTTGTTTTATGCCCCTTAAACTGGTGTGCATATGCCTGTAATTTTGGAAGTACAAAGCTCTGTGTAATTAGTGGATAAAGTGACAGAATAAACATAGTGTAACTTTTGAGAGTATTAATTTATCTTTAATATTTGAAGAGAAATAAGTAATTTAACATGTAAGTAATTTTGAATATTTTTTAAAACAACTGCAGATGTTATCATAGAGTATAGTACAAAATTTAAATCATTTCCAAGGTGAAACATGAGACTTGCATAAAATTTTAAAGTTACAGGGAGCTATTTGAGCTAAACTTTGACATCTTTGCATGATTAAGGTACTTTGGTGAAAGATTGCAAAGAGCTCTGAAATTTAGTGGAATGAGCATGGACTTTGAAGGTATCCAGGTCTTTATACAAATCAAGGGTCTATTTCTTACTAGCTATGAGTCCTCAAAAAATTAATTTACCTCTTTGAACTTTAGTTTCTTCACCTATAAAATGGAGATAATAATTACTTCAGCAGGTTACTCTGAGTATGAAATGAGATGATGAATATAAAGTGGTTGGTACGTAGTAGACAAAGTATGACCGGGTCTCAATAAATAATTTATAGAGAGTGTCAAAGTAACATCTAAAGAAATTGAGAATATCGTGTCATTAGTAATATATTATAATTATCTCTAAATTAGAACTTTCATACCCATAGGTTTTCTTTGGGCAAATATTAAGAGAATTTGTAAAGGAGAACCATATGTATATAAGGAAATGTGCTATGGAATAGTTCGCTTCCATGTATAAGTTTAAACTCAATTTTATTTCAACTAAAAGAACTACCATCTGGTCAGTGTCCAAGGTCCCTTGAAAATGAATTGGAGGTTTCAGGCCAATGCTTAAGGGACACAAATAGCCATAATAGGATAAACCAGAGGCTACTGCCAGATTTAGCACTCTTGTCAAATGCTCTAGTGGAAAGGCCAGGGTTCAAGTGGCACAGAACAAAACTCTTCTCACATTAAGTACTTGTCTCTTAAGCAAGGCCTTTGACAGCATTTCAGTTCCTCAGAAAAGAGTATTGCAAATCTTCCTACAATTACCATAAGAGCCAACAGGAATGTCAAGTGATGAAACTGGTAAACAAACGGAATAAAATTAGATGGCTCAAGGCGAAAGAGGCTGTTCTGCCTTACCATTTCCGACAAAAATTAATACTAATATGGTCTAATCAGCCCTCCTCCCTTCTCCTGGGAAAAAAAAGCTGGCTAGGATGCCAAAATAATTCTTACAGCATGTATGAAAATGTCTTTTTTTTAAATTAGAGAATTTTCCATTTTAAGTATTTCCATAAAAACAAAATATAAACCTTAGTGGTTTCAATTTATTAGTTTCTTAAATTACTTCTCCTGTAAAATTGGCATGATTCTGGACAGGCAATTATACGTACATTTAAAACCATAATTAATCCTCCTATCATTGCTTCTCATAGAACTTAGAGAAACCATTGTCTTTACTGCTTGGTAGTAGGAATCATAAGAAAATCACTGGAAACACAGCATTTGTTTTTTGAGTGTGTTTATTTCTTGAACACGCATTTTAAATGGAGACTTCACTGTGTATAACAGTGACATTCACTGGTGATGTGGAGCAAACGGATTTCCCCGCAATCATTTAACCAACTGAACTATAATTGCAAATGCAGTCCATTTACCTCAAGGGCTTAAATTCCTTCTTCTATCATGTTTTCCACAAGGGAAGTGTGTGAAATTGTCTTACTAAACAACTGTTGAAAAAGATTGTTGCCAGGTATAAGAATTTTCCATTCATTGTGGGCATATTCTGAACCAGATTTTCATGAAACTGTAGTTGAGGAAAGAACGCTACTGGGAGAATATTGGATAATTTATTTTTTAATCTCAGTAAAGCCAGAGTTACGTTTATTCTTTCCAGGATAAAGAGATGCTTGGGCATATTTTCTTTAAAAATGGTACAAATAAATATACTGTGGTACATCCAGACAAGGTGATATTATTCAGTGCTAAAAAGAAATGAGCTATTAAGACATAAAAAGACGTGGAGGAACCTTAAATGCAAATTACCAGTGAAGGAAGACAATTTGAAAACGCTATTACTATGTGATTCCAAGCCTATGACACTCTGGAAAAAGCAAAACTATGGAGAGAGTAAAAAGGACTAGTGGTTGCCAGGCGTTAGGGGTGGGCAGGGGTGAATAGGTAGAACACATAGGATTTTGGGGCCAGTGAAAATACTCTGTATGATACTTTAATTGTGGTTGTATGTCATTTTACATTTGTTCAAACCCATAGAATGTACACCACCAAGAATGAACCATAATGTAAACTATGGACCTTAGGTGATTATGGTGTGTCAGTGTAGGTTCATCAATTGTAACCAAAGTACCATTCTGGTGCAGGGTGTTGATAATCAAGATTATACATGTATAGGGGCAGGGAGTATGTGGGAAATGCCTTCCCTTCAGTTTTGCTGTACACCTAAAACTGGTCTAAACAACTAAAGTCTTAATAAAAAGAATTTTAAAATCCTAAATACGGAAAAGTATTTTTTTTAACTAAAAAACAATTGTACAAATATATTTTTCAGAACAGCTTTGTGGCAATACCCCAAGTTTCATATAACATCCCCATGAGTAGCTATTATCTGGATTTTGATGAACATACTTATCAACACCCTGCACCAGAATGGTACTTTGTTTACAATTGATGAAGCTACACTGACACACCATAATCACCTAAGGTCCATAGTTTACATTATGGTTCATTCTTGGTGGTGTACATTCTATGGGTTTGAACAAATGTAAAATGACACACAACCACAATTAAATTAAATTAAATTAAATCTGGATTTTGATGAACTGTTTGAATTTTCATCAAAAGTAACTGCTTTTACAAAGTCTAGATGTATTTTGAATTTTTCTCAATATTTTCTTCCTTCATTATTGCTAAATCTCAGATAATGTGGTTGCTTTATCACCAAATTCTGATCACTTTTTTTCCTAAAATTAAGTCAGAGGTAACAATTGCATTCTTTACTCATAGAATTCTTTACTTTTCCACCCATGAAACTTCACATGAAATATTATTTAATAAATGCATTTAGCAGAATGAGCTTTCAAAAAGATGCTGAGTTAATTGTGGTTCTCCGTTTCTAAAACTTGGTCCTTAGTCACTTTTACAGTCTACATTGACAAAACATTTTCCATATTCTCTTTTTAATTATGTATTCTGAAAAATATTTACATGAATATATAATTTATCTCTTTTTATCTTATTCCACATGCTCTTCACTGTATTTTTATAGATAAATGTAACTGATCACATGATGTTCCAAGCTATCCTTATTATAATTCCAATATTTTCTTAAACCAGGATATGTCCATCTAGTCCTATATTCTGATCATAATTCTAATGCCTATAAGTCCATAAGACCACATAGATTTGTTAATACTAAATGTTTAGTTCACCCTATTTCTTGATCATAATGTGTAATATAGTACATAGACATCTAAAGCTATGCGTAGTGCCAGGATTCTTTTCTTATGTTCTTCTGAGAATTACTGTTATCTACGTGATGTCCTTTCTCTTTTCTTTTATTTTTTTTGTTGCTGAGGAAGATTCACCCTGAACTAACATCCATTGCCAGTCTTCCTCTTTTTTTTTTGCTTGAGGAAGATTAGCCCTGAGCTAATATCTGTGCTGGTCTTCCTTTATTTTTTACTTTTTTTTTTTGCAGGACACTGCCACAGCATGGCTTGTGAGTGGAATAGGTCTGCATCCAGGATCTGAACCCACGAACCCTGGCTGCCGAAGTGGAGGGCACATGGAACTTGAACCACACAACCATGAGACCAGGTCCCTATATGACGTCACTTTTGGTCTTCTTTTCAGGGGATTTATGACATCTAGATTGCTCAAGTTTAGTTTTACCTGGGATGTTTACTGCTTTACTGTTAATCCTAGTTTAAAATCTTTGGATTAGGATTAAATGTTTTTTACTAAACATTTTCTTTGGGTTTTTATGGAATGCACTTTGTCATTGATGAAGCACCTATTAATCTGATAACATGACTCATGATTCATGAATTCATGTATCCAAAACTGCGGTTTATCTTCTGTTTACTATTGGCTGATGTTAAGGCCAGGTTTCCTGACCTCTGAAGGGTATTTTAACACAGGTTAAGTGTGAGTAAAAATTTCAGACAACAGCTTGCTTAACTTTGGAGGTTAGCTGACAAAGATACAGGTTCCATTTCTATAATGTAGAATTATTGCTGAAGCTAGATGCCCATGCTGACTTTGCATCTTCCACCACTCTGCCTCTTAGTGGGGCTAACTTGATTGGTTTTAGTGACTAGAATATGAGTAGAAGAGATGGTCCTGGACTGAGATGGTTGGATATGCAATATGCTTTCTACATTCATTATTTTTGCAAGCTTTGACATCTTGAAAGTCATGTGCTGAAGATGATAGAATCTCAAGATCCATGGATCATTCCTTGAAAGAGAGAAGCCCAGGAGAGTCACTCAACCAGAAAGATCTTCATTGTACCTTATATGAGGGAAAAGTAAAATATTATTGTTTTAGGTAATCTAATGAGATTTGAGGTGGAAATTTAGGTCATTGATATGACAACTTTCTTATTTTCTAATGTAGGCAATTATTACTTAATGGAAAATATGTGAGCTCTCTAAACTTATAGAGCTCTCTAGTCCCTGCTTTATTTGCATTCAACAAATTTTGGTCATGGTACTTTGCTTGTTGGGATTACCCAAGCCTTCATTTCTAAAGGGTCTGGACCATTAGCAGTACTGACTGAATTGAGTTGTTGTAGTTTTCCATTGACTTCATTCATAGGACATGGTAGTGCTAAGAGAAGCCTTAAGGGATCTCCTGTGTTCCAGACAAATTTTTCCTTACATCCATTGTATAGTAGCATTCTGTTTTCCCCCAGGTAATCAGAATCAATCACACCAATCAGTACAATAACTCCTTTCATTTCCAGTTAATTCAGGGACAAGAGAGGCTTCATGTGTATAGGTGGCAGTCTTAAATTCTAGTTTAATGGAATCATTGCTGTGTCTCCTAGTGGAAGCGTTCTTCCCTTTTGATCTAAGACATCTAGACCAGAAGAGTCTATGGTCACAGAGACAGGAAGTATAAATTTTTCTACTCTTTAGGAGTAATTGCTATTACCCCTAGTGATTGTACCTTGATTCCTGGACCTAAGAATCCTCATAATGATATTGGACACAGATTTAGTGCATGTACAGCCTCCTGGAGGACATTGTCCCATGCCTGCAAGATATTCCACATAGAAACCACTGTATTTGAGTTTTCAAAAGATCTTTCCACAATTCTATCAAGCCAACTGTTTCAGGATGATGGAAAACATGGTAATACCAGTGAATCCCGTGGGTCTGAGCCTATTGTCACACTTCACATTAAGCAGAATATGCGGTGTCTTGCAAGGCAGCTACCTCAGGGGAGGCCATCACAGGCAAGGTAGGGTCACCCTCTTCAGATGGGTGGAAGCTCTTCTTCTACTGGCGAAGAAGACTCAGCAGAATTAGAGATTCAGTGTCCTCAGCTTCATGGTATTTTTCCATATATCCCCATTCCAATTTTGGGGGATTCCCTCCCTTCCCAACGAATGCCTTCCTTTAATGAAGGATTCTTTGTGAAGGTGGGAATTCAATTTGCATTGTATTTGGCCTTCTTCAGGGTGATTTGGTTTTCAGAAATCTGAGCCATGTGGCTACAGGAGGTAAAGTTGTCTTTCAGGGTGTGTGTAGACATTTTCAGGTTATTTATGTAGAGCTTGAGATATGGATTTAAATGCTGAACTCATCCTTTTCTTTCCCCACATTCTCCAGTACAGTCAAGATCAGCCGGCCAATCTCATTTTGCTTCTTAGTTTGACTAGAATGTTCTAAGACATCAAAAACATAGGTCATACAGAATCTTACCTTTTATAAGTATTTGATTAGAAGTATCCAGTGGTGACATTGTGCATATCTCTATTGTCACATCGTGCCGTGAACTACCAGTATTCTCTTTACCACTGGAAATAAGAGTCTTTAATACCTTTAAGTCAAATCAGATTACAGAATCAATTCCAAAAAAAAGAAAAACAGAACCAATGCAGAAAATTCATCCTTAAGATTCTGTTCCTCTAAAATCTTTCCCTCGGTATGAAAATCTGTATTAGGATTCTACCAGAAAAACAGAATCAGTAGAAAATGTATGTGTATGTAAAGAGATTTATTGAAAGCTATTGTATCATGTGATCGTGTGGACTGATAGGAAGTCCAAAATCTATAAGTCAGGCCTGCAGGTTGGAAACTTTTGGGCGGAAGCTAACTCTACGGTACACAGGCAGAATTTTTTCTTTCTCAGGAAACCTCGCTTATGCCCTTGAGGCTTTTCACCTAATTGGATGAATGCCTTCAGTAAACTGAGATTATTGAACATAATCTCCTGTATTTAAAGTCAACTGATTGTAGATGTCTATCAAATCCACAAAATACCTTCACAGCAACAACTAGACAACTAGATTAGTGTTTGTTTGAATAACTGTGGATGTGTTTTAGCCAAGTTGCCACATAAACTAACTATCACTGTATCCTGCGACTAAGATAGTTTCCTTGTTCTCACCAAGGAATAGAGAGTTGCTTTTGACCTTCTCTCCTCTACAACATACTTTGTTTCTGCCCTGACAGAGAAGGGGGAGTTGCAGTTTTTGCTTCCCCTTTTCCAGCTGTTAAAGGCTTTTGCTGTCTGGGAGATAAGGATCCAGAGAAAGTGGCAAGTAATAGGCACCGTCCTTCACATAGCTGATCGACTCCTTTGAGAGAATTTGTTTTCACTCCCCCAGCCATTTTAATTCTTTTCTTGTGAAC
The DNA here is from genome assembly GCF_037783145.1 of Equus przewalskii. Lineage (NCBI taxonomy): Eukaryota > Metazoa > Chordata > Mammalia > Perissodactyla > Equidae > Equus > Equus przewalskii. The sequence continues at coordinate 30,094,874 of NC_091852.1, read as the reverse complement.
GAAGGGCTTTAGGAAGTGTGCACTTTTTGTCTCTACTCCCCACATTTAGTTGACCACCTGCTGCCTACCTGATCCAGTAAGTATACTCTTTCTGGGCTCTTACTCTACATTCCATATTTCTCAAGAATACCTGTAAGAGTCCCATAGAAAAGACTCTTATGAGAGGATCAGACTCTCCTTGTGTCTGGAGCCCACAAATAGTCCAGATTGACATGCTAGGCCATCCTTAACCCTTAGCTGTTCATTACCATTTTAGCTGTTTTCTTTATCTGCTTCAGTGGATGCTGGTGCCTCTTCCTCCTATAATCTGTCACAGGTGAGATGGCAGTATGTCCCTTTTCTCCTTAGAGGAGCTTCTGTCTCTTTGGAAACCATATTACATGGTTGTTTTCTGACCACTGCTTAGTAATGGCTAGAGAAAACTTATGATTTTGTAGTTTATGTAGCTTTTTGTCATTTTTAGGATTACCCTGACCTTCTTTGCAGCTTTCTACATCATAAGTGGAAGCAGAAGTCTATACATACAGTCGCTGATTAAAAGTATATTCATGATGTATGTAAAAGTGTATGTTCTGCTCCTATCACTCAGTTAATTTTCAGTTATTCTTTTTGAAAAGAAATAAAAATTTAAAATGGTTTTAAATCTGTCAACTCAAGCTTCTTATAAAGTCCAAATTATAGTCAACAAAGAGTGTAAGTGAATTGTTAATATGCTACAAGAACATGAGAAAACTTATGCAGGAACTAGAGTGTGCTTCGTTGTCTTTTTAGATCAATGCACACAACTCACTGGTTATTACAAATATTCAGTTTGATCATTTGTGTGCTATTGATTTCTATCCTATATTGCTGTTGCAAAGGATGTGAAACTGTACTAATCCAGATGAAAAACTCTATTTCATGAAGGCCTTGACCAAGGGTTACGAGTATAGGCTGTATAGCATGGATTAATCTTTGCTGGTACAGACTGACCACATGTTTAGCTCCGGGCCTTCTTGGAGTATGATGTTGATCCTTGTCTAATTCCATAGAATATAATTAATCAAAGAGAAATTATTTTCTATAATCTTGGTCAGTAAGTTATTTCAGAGAGGTGTACAATTCTAGATTTTTTATTTTGGAGAATCCTAGTGGACTTTGATGTTTAAGGTAGGTCAGGTAAGTGGAAAGTGCTTAATTGACAAGCTTACCGCGAGAAATCTCTACCTCCAGTAGACTTTTGGTCTCCTGGTACTTAGATGCTTCACACACGCATCAATGGTAGTTTAAGACCTGGAAGCAAGTTGCATCCCATATGATCCACAGAGGAAGGACAAAGATAGATAACCCCTTGAAATCCCCAAACCCCTTTTGATAAAAATCCCTCTTCTGCTATTGCCGTATGCATCCTGTGCTTAATAAAGCTCTCCTGTGAGGATAGACCCCTTGAGTCTTATTTGTTCTTTTAGCAATAGATATTTAAGGTAATTGATGTGCAAATATCACACTATATTAATAATGGGGTATGTATCCTTACATCACTTCCTTTAATATAAACATATGCACATAAGTTTTCCCTTTATGTAATATATAAAGGTAACTTCATCGTATATACATTACTTTGAAATTTGAGTTTTTTGTTAAACTCTATCATTGCTTTTATCCCATTTCCATACATACAGAAATATCTCATTCTTTCCAATAAATAACATTCTACATGAAAATATGCTCAACATCACTAATCATCATAGAAATGCAACTCAAAACCACAAGATATCACCTCACACCTGTCAGAATGGTTATCATCAAAAAAGGCCACAAATAACAAGTGCTGGCAAGGATGTGGAGAAAAGGGAATCCTTGTGCACTGTTGGTGAGAACATAAATTGGTGCAGCCACTTTGGAAAACAGCATGGAGGTGCCTCAAAAAGTTAAAAATATAACCTCCATACAATCTAGCAATTCCACTTCTGTATGTTTATCTGAAGAAAACAAAAACACTAATTTGAAAAGATACATGCACCCCATGTTCACTGCAGCATTATTTACAATAACCAAGATATAGAAACAACCTACATGTCCATCAATAGATGAATGGATAAAGAAGATGTGGTGTATGTATATATATAGACAGATAGATAGATATAGATATAGATATCTATAATGGAATATCACTTGCCATAAAAAATGAAATCTTCCCATTTGCAGCAACATGGAGGGACCTAGAGTATATTATACTAAGTGAAATGTCAGACAGAGAAAGACAAATACTGTATGATTTCACTTATATGTGAAATCTAAAGAACAAAACAAATTAACAAACAACACAGAAATAGACTCATAGATACAGAGAACAAGCTCAGGGTTGCCAGAAGGGAGGTGGTGGGGGCTTAGTGAAATAGGTGAAGGGAATTAAGAAGTACAAACTTCCAGTTATAAAATAAGTAAGACACAGAGATGTAATGTACATCATAGGAAATATAGTCAATAATATTGTAATAACTTTGTATGGTGACTTATGATTGTGATCATTTATAATGTATATCATGTATATAAATGTCAAATCACTATGTTGTACACCTGAAACTAACAATATTGTATGTCAACTATACTTCAAAAAAAAAAAACAACATTCTATCTTAAATAAACACTTAAGTATCTGATTCCTAATGAACGTTGTGTGAAAATTGCCATCGCTTTAAAAATCTCAATTTTTCATCTACTTGTAAATCCTAAACATGACATGAAAAGAGCATGATCTGTAAACGATCTACTGTTAATGATCTGACTGACTTAATCATGGAGAATTAACATAATAATGTATTCATTCATCTAAGTTTTAAAAAACATAAAACAGATACATATATTATAGCAAAAATAAATCCTATAGGAATATAAGGAAGATATAGTATAACCTGAAATATGACTGCCAAGGATATCGCTATTAAGGTTTGGGTGCATAGTGGAACTTTGTCATTCACCAGAGATATATTCCAGGGTATTCTGAAATACGTAATTGTGTAAAACTACATCATATGATTTTTATTTTTATTTTTGTGGCTTTGAAGATTAAATGTATTTATATCTTAATTGAGAAACAACCCATAGTGTGATGTACATGCTAGGTGGTTGTTAAGTATCGAGGAGAGAAAGTTTTGACTATATTGTTAGAGCAGAGGTGCAAAGTAAAAGTTGAGTTATAAAGTAAGATTTGTATCCTGTATACATTTTTCTTCTTAAATCATGCAAATTTCTAAGAAGATGCCAATACTTGGCTTCATCTTGAGGATTTAGAATGTGGCGTTTTATTTTCATTATTTTAGAAATTATTAGATATGCTTCAGTGGGTTTTTCTTTTTTTTTTTGAGGAAGATTAGCCCTGAGCTAACTGCCAATCCTCCTCTTTTTGCTGAGGAAGACTGGCGCTGAGCTAACATCCGGGCCCATCTTCCTCTACTTTATATGTGGGACGCCTACCACAGCATGGCGTGCCAAGCTGTGCCGTGTCTGCACCGGGGATCCAAACCGGTGAACCCCGGGCCACCGAAGCAGAACGTGTGAATTTAATCACTGCACCACCAGGCCAGCCCCTGCTTCAGTGTTTTTATATATAATATACCTATGTGATATACAGTAGCATATATATAAACATATGTGCATACATGTCAATATTTTGCATACAATTCAAGATTTCCGTTTGTTTTACATCAATTGCATTTTTTTTTATAGATTGATAGCCGTGTGGTAAAGTTGCTTATTGCTGTGTTTTTTGTCCATTGTGTGAAGACAACTCTAGAATGATCAAAGAGGCCTTGTAGAGGAGGTACAAGAGTTACAATGGCCGTTAGCCTCAGCGTTTCTTCTCGTCAGATCTTATAATTCCTCAGCCTTATCTTCGTTTTCTCGTCAATATTTTAAAAGGATTTTGTTTTATGTATATTTTGACTCTGTGCTGTTGTCATGTAAAAGTTTATGCCTGATATACCTCTAATGTGGTTGTTCATGAGATTTAATAATATGAAATGGATCTCTCTGATCTATGTAATTATTTTTCTTAAATATACTGTGGAAATAATTTGCCATTTTCTTTCTCTTTATCTGCATCCCCCTGTTGTATTAATGTCCACCAGTTATTTCTAAGCTTTCTGTGTTGTCTTGGTTTTGCCAAGTCTCTTATGTAAGCAACCTTTACTTAGATTTCTTTAAAAATGTTTTACTATGCAAATAAGACACATTAATTTCAGATAAATGGATGCGCAACAAAGGATGTTGCATAATTACCTCACACCGGAGGGTAACACTCTTTACATATCGGCGTATTCTTTCATACCTTTTATGTATGTCTACTTATTGCTTATTATAGCAAATCTGAAATAATTTTGGTACTGCCCTGACTTTAACAAAAATGACTATAATATTTCACTAGTAAATAAAAAAATCTTTGGTGGCCATTTATCAGAGTTGGTGCTTATTATACTTTTAATTTTATCAAATGAATTTTAATATCAATTTTAGTGATTTCTTTTTGTTTATATTTTGTACTTTTGAACTGTAACTGCAATGGATTTTATTAATTGATTACCTACTGCTGAATTTATTTTATGATTTTGGATTAAAACCTACTTGTTTAATTTTACATAATTATTTGAATATCTGCCCTATCAACTTGTTAAAATGTATTTGGTACTTTTGGATCTAAGTTCATTGCTAAGATTGGTCTTTAATTAGTGTGGTATTTTTTCCCTAGGTTTTTATGTCAGAGGGGTTTTGTTGTTGAGGTTTTGTTTTTTCCTCTATAAAAAAGAGTTGAGATGATTTCTGTCTTTAATATGAATGTGATAAAATTTAAATAGCTTAGGTGTTTTTGGATATTCTGAGAATAGGCTCCCTTGAGAATTTTCAAATTATGGCCTGAGGATTCCTACCGTCTCTGAGAAACTTTCGGGGGTACACAGAGTCCTTCCTTCCCAGTGACATATCTGAGTGAGTCCAAATTTTCTTTGTATATTAAATCAAATCAACATAATATAGTAGGTTGAATGCCGAAGCAAATATGAAAATCCAGCTTCTTCTCTTCAGCCAGATATTAATTTAGAAAAATGTAAAATCACATCACGATTCTCACTACATTATTTGCTTTTGGAATGTATCACCATTTATCATAAAAAAGTGGATCAAGTTAACATTTAATGAATTATTTATTATATTTTAAAATAAATATATTCATAGTTCAGTTTTAATTTCTCATATTATAGCTATCTATAGATATAACCCACCTAAACGAGAGTCTTTGGGAATCCTCAAAAAATGTTTTAACTCATGAGGGATTCCTTGGACCAAAATATTGAGAATCATTCCACTAGCTCATTAACATCAGCTTTCTCTTTTTCTTTGCTGTAGAAGCTTTTTCTTGTATGGAAGAATACATATCATGGATTGTCATGGATTTAGATTTTTAGATTTGATGTATGTCACATCAATAAGATGAATATACAGGTGATTTGGAAGGTAGAAATAAAGTGTTATGAGAAGGAGACCATTCCTTTGCTGACTCTGGCCTTTCTGCTAACAAGTGTGGTCAGAGAGCCTTTAGATTTCACTGTTGAGCTGTATCAGAGTTGCTTTTGTCAAACCTCCAGCCTCACCACGGCTGAGAGAAAAATGCAGAGCACCCATTTCATGGTGCAGAGCATGGAGGAAGAGGCATAATCCTAGAACCAATACTGCAGAGGAAGATTCTTGACTGAGCACTCTCCTGATTACCTCGGAGCAGCAAATCCTAGGCTGTGCGATCATGCTCTGGGAGTTGTTCCTAAAGCTAATTCTTTAGTTTTTGCAACAATTCTATAATTCCATAAATCAACTCAACAATTCTATGATACAGTATGATTTATTACTCCCATGTGAATAGCTGGCATAGATTCTGTTCTCTGCAACTGAATCCATCAGATACTATTACTACTCCTTGAAATATGCTAAGTCTTGCTCTTAAATCTGTCAAGCCCACAGCATATTTTGAGGAATAAATTTAGCCAATGTCTTCATTGATTTATAGCTATCTTTATATTTTGTAACTCTTCTTGATAGATTTTAATGATATGTATATTTCTAGAAAATTACCCAATATTAGGAAATTTTGAAATCCAATTATTATAGAGTGGTGCTAATTCTGAGTATCTGTGATTGAATCCTACATGGATAGTGTTGTCCTTTATTTTACTCTCTTTTTATTTGTTTTTGAGATACACTTTGAAAGTTCTCTATTCTTGGTCAGCTCAAGAAATTATCTCTTGGGACTGTTAGTCAATTCAGATTTTTTTTTTTGTCTTCAAATTTACTTATTTCTGCTTTAACTTTCTTAAATACTTTTGCTTTGATCATGATTTTTTTATCAGACTCATTATATGAATGATTAATTTATGACTTTTTATGAGTTTTTTGAAATAAATTTAGATGTATTATTTGTATGTGTGTCTATATATATATATATATATATATATATGTGTGTGTTAATTTTCTCTTTCCTTGCTTAATAACTGAAAACATTGTGTAGGCAACCTGTTGTTATTGTCTGGATTTCAATTTACTGGAATAGATTATATTTTACAAATTTTTGCATAAAGTTGTAGTGTATAAATATTCTTAACATATAGAGCTTGCTAATAGTTTGCTTTATCAATATTAATTTTTTTTCGGTTAATTGCATTGCTTTCCTGCATTTCTGTGTCTAGCTACCTATTTATGTATATATGTGTGTGAGCATCATATACAAACATACCACTTTCTTACTTATTGGATTCTACAATAAAAAAAAAGAATTACTTTGTGTCCCTAGGTGTACCTGTTGTAAAAAATGTAAAAGAAAAGACAGTATTATTTTGTTTAATATTATAACATGTACAACAATAATTGTATTGTTTTACCCAGCTATGTTGTTGAAAGCCATGACTTTCATACCATTATTTTATTTTGCAATTCTTGAGTTCTCACTTTTTTTTCTATTCTAAAATATCCATTTTTTAAATTATTTTATTGAGGTCACATTGGTTTATGACACTGTGTAAATTTCAGGTGTACATCATTATATTTTGGCTTCTGTATAGACTGCATTGTGTTCACCAACGACAAAAACCTAGTTTCCATCCATCACTACACATATCTGCCCCTTTAGCCCCTTTGCCATCCCCCAATCCCCTTGCTTCCTGGTAAACAATAATCTATTCTCCTTCTCTATGTGTTTGTTTTTTTGTTTATCTTCCACATATGAGTGAAATCATACTGTATTTGTCTTTCTCTGTCTGACTTATTTCAGTTAGCATAATACCCTCAAGGTTCATCCATGTTGTCACAAATGGCATGATTTTGTCTTTTTTGTGGCTGACTAGTATTCCATTGTATACATATTTACCACATCTTCTTTATCCATTCATCTGTTCATGGGCACTTGGGTTGCTTCCAAGTCTTGACTATTGTGAATAACCCTGCAATGCACATAGGGATGCATGTATCTTTTGTAATTAATGTTTTCACATTCTTTTGATAAATACTCAGAAGCAGAGTAGGTAGATCATATATTTTTTCCAGCTGTATTGAGGTGTAATTGACAAATTATAGTCTCTTCAATAAATGGTGTTAGGAAAACTGGATATCCATATGCAAAAGAATGAAACTGTACCACTGTCTTACACCATACACAAATATTAACTCAAAGTGGATTAAAGATATGAAGGTAAGATCTGAAACCATAAAACTCCTAGAAGAAAATGTAGGTGGTAATCTACTTGATGTCAGTCTGAGCAATGATTTTTTGGATCTGACATCAAAAGCAAAGACAGCAAAAGCAAAAATAAACTAATGGGACTGCATCAAACTAAAAAGCTTCTGCACAGCAAAGGATACCATCAACAAAATGAAAAGGCAACCTACTGAATGGGAGAAAATATTTGGAAATCATATATCTGATAAGGGGTTAATATTCAAAACATATAAAGGACTTATACAACTCAATAGCATAAAAACCAAAAAACCTCGTTAAAAAATGGGCAGAGGATCTGAGCAGATGTTTTTCCAAAGAAGATATTCAGATGGCCAACAGGTACATGAGAAGATGCTCAATATCACTAATCAAGAGGGAAATGCAAATCAAAACCACAATGAGATATCACCTCACATCTGTTAGAATGTTATTATCAAAAAGGCAAGAAATCACGAGTGTTGGCAAGAATGTGGAGAAAAGGAAACCCTTGTGCACTGTTGATGGGAATGTAAATTGGTGCAGCCACTATGGAAAACAGTACAGAGGTTCCCCAAAAATTAAAAATAGAACTGTCCTATGATCCAGTTATTCCACTTCTGGGTATTTATCTGAAGAAAATGAAAACACTAACTTGAAAAGATAGATTCACTTCCCTTTCCTTGTATCTTGGCTTTAAAAAAAAAAAAATATGGCACATTTATTTTCTGCCCCATTGGATATTAATATTGGAATATTAATATGTTTTTATCCAATTATTTGAACTCCATGCATGTAGGATATTAGCTTTTTGTGTTCTTCGGGTGTTTTTTATAACTTTTCCTTTTATTGATTTACAATGGTTATATATATATATACATACACACTCATATATATAAATAAGTGTATGTGTTATAAATAAGCTATATATATGTGTGTGTGTATGTATATAGTCTTACTTATTAAAATTCATAAATATTTTGGTCAATGATTTTGCCCGCAACTTATGCAATTGATCCATGTTTGCATTTTTTCATTCAAAATATATTTTTTGGATAACTATTGTATGATAGCAACTGTGAATATAAAATAAAAAAGAGACAAAATAATCTCTGCCCTCATGGAGTTTACATTCTAAATTAAGGAGACAAATATTATGCAATATAAATAAAATATGCAGTATATTGAAAGGTATCTAACAAAAGGCTTGGGTAATCACCACACATTTCGCTTGCTATGGAGTGTGACTTACAGCCACACTGTTGCCAGTGAAATGACAAATAGATTCCTGAAGACTTTTGTTGTGTTACGGAAAAGCGTACATCAGTCAGACTTGGCATTATGCAGATTGAGTTGTGTTCCAGCAGAGCGACTTCCCTCCTCTGCTGTTCCACATTTAATAAGGACTCTAGGGGACAGGTGGATTCCAAACACGTAGTTTAGGGATTTTATAATCATCCCTGGCTCTGCCAGGGAAGATCAAACAATCTTCCGCTGAAATCAGATGCCCAAAAGAGTTACTCCCTGTGCGGATAAACTGGAGGCTTTCATGGAGGTTAAGGCTAGGAGTAAGGCAGGTGTGTGTGTCCGGGGTTGGGGGCTAGTCTCCTTAGTCTCAGCTATATGTTGCCAGGCAACCAGACGAAGCTGCTGAAACATTCAGCGGGCAGCAGAAAGGGGAGATAAAAAGTATCTGAAGACTGGGGAAGTTTGCTATTTTGAAAAGAGTGCCCAGGAAAGCTTCATTTAGATGCCAAAATTTAAGTAAAAGCTTGAAGTAGGTGAAGGAGTGAGTCACATGGATATTTGGTTAAAAAGCATTCCAGGTGATGGAACAGCAGGGGCAAGGGCCCTGACCTTGTCAGTAGTTCTAAGGACTTTGGCATTTACTCAGAATAAGTAGAAGAGCTATGGGGGGATGCAATATAAAAGTAATATTCTGAATACATTTTTAAAGATCATTCTGGCTGTTGAAAATACTCTGTTGGGGAATAAGAATATAAAGAGCGAGATCACTTAGGATATTATTTAAATAATCCTGGTGTGTTATTCCAGGTCTCCTGAGAAGTAGTTGCCAAGACAGGATTCCATGTACAACAGATTTATGAAAGGAAACACCCGTGAGGGAAAATGGGTGGAGGCTAGAGGAGGCTGGGAGAGCAGAAAGACTGAAGTGAGGCTCTGACCCCTGTGAAAGATAGGGGGAGAAAAGGAAGGAAGGAAGGAAAGAAGAGAGGAAGAGAGACAGGGAGGAGGGGAAACACTGCTGAAAGAAAGGTTCTTCTTGGATTGCACTGTGCTCTTAAAGTTTTGGCAAGACCAACAGGGAACTCTAGAATCCATGTCACCTGTCGCGTGAACCTCACATCTCTCAGGAATGTGTCTGCCTTAGATCCCTGCTGTGTTCAGTCATTGGCTGGGAGCAGCCCTTGGAAAGCATGTCTTCAGGAATGTAGATTTTGGGTTTCAGAGTGCAGCAGATGGAGGCATTTCAGTCAGCTTCCTGCAGTGGGAGTTTGGAGTGGCATATTTTCCTGGGTGCCACATCAGGTTAGCATGGTGGCTTGGAGCAGGGTACTACAAGTAGAGGTCATAAGGAAGGAATCTAAATATGTTTGGAAGATAGAGCAAACAATATTTGACGAAGGATGGTTTGTATGATGAGAGAGAAGTAAGGGAGTGATCTATAAAGAATTTAAAATACTAGCACAAATTAGTCTGTAGGAAAGTGGTAATTCTGACATTTCGGATGAATTTATTACCTTTCTTCTTTAATGCATTGTTCTTCTTTACACTTTAGAACTCCCTAATTTTTATCCCATCTGAAGTAGTTTTGCTAGGTACTCTCACTGATACCAGATGTGCTGTCTTTTTAAAAAAATTATTAGTCTCCAGAACATGCATATATGCAATGTAGATGGTTTTTCCATTTAAAATCAAAGTTTTCAAACTAGGATTTTTATAAACAGTAGATGCTGAATTTCTTTAAATTTTCATTTGCTAGAGGCGAAGATGTTACTTTATCTTTGTATCTTTGGAACCTAGGAAAGACCCTGGAGATGAGACTAAGTAAATATTTTACACCTGTATTGAATTTAAGATACTTTTCAGGGTTTACGAAAGTAGAATAAAGACTTTAAGAGATGTATTTTTACAAATGCTTAAAGTCCATAAAAATTATATTTTGTATGAAGTAAATTTAAATATTCATTGTAAAATACATATATGTCAGTATGCACATGCACACATCAGTAATTCTCAGGTTTGCTGATATTCTTCCTATAACATCAATATTCTGAGAGCTGTGAGTCAAAGTTGGAGAAATGTCTTCTCATCTGAGTAACTGACTTTGGGTGAAACATACCCAGTGACATCTGAAGTACAAACTTGCCAACCAATTGAAATGATTGAGCATATTTTATATTTTGTTTCTCTTCTCTGAAAGCTGTGTTGTAGCTCCAGCACTCTCAAAAGGAAATACTTTTTTTCTCTACAGAGTGATTTTTTATTATAAACTCAAGTACTTTTCAATTTAGCATGTTACTTATTTCTCCAGGTAGTATGTTCCGTTACCTAATAAGTTTTTTTCACTACCGTAGGCTGTCAGAATTCAGTAATTTGTATTTTTTGTACTTCAAAATAATTTAAGTAACATAACAATCTTTGTATTCAACAGTCCATTAGAGAAAGTATGAAAATTGCCATAACCCAAATGAACTGGTTACTTTTGGTCTTGTGTTTTTACTGCAATTTGAGGAGAAATGTGCCCCTCCCTCATATTCCTTTCCATAAAATTTCTTAGCTGCAGCATCAAATGGTACATCTGATTGCCGACAAAGCTGAAAAATTAAAAAGAAATGCAACCTGTGTGTCATTAAGTTAGAATTTAGGAAAATAGTGGAGATTAATGCATGTAATCAACCCAGTGCTTTAATCACCTTGATTTGTCTGCAATAATTTATAGGTAGATTTTCTTTACACTTTGTCTTGCCTAAAACTTTAGAAACATCTATAAAAATTGTACTGCGTTTGTTCTAAATGCTATCATCTAGCAAATAATGGCAGAATCACCTGCTGATTTACTACTTAGCGTTATCAGAAATCTCAGCTGAAGTTTTCCGATTGTGACTCTAAAGCCTTATTCAGTGTTTGTACAATAGACAAAAATCCTGAATGATGGCCTCATATATCTTTTATCACTAGGTCAATGAATGCTATTTATGTCTTCTCTAAGTCACATAAATAAATTATATGTGCACAAACATTGAAAGTTAAAAATTAATAAAATGGTATAAGTATTTAATATGTGTCAATTACTGTGCTATACAGCAGTTCTCAGTTGAGATAATTTTGTCCCTCAGGGGACATTTGGCAATGTCTGGAGAAATTTTTGGTTGTCAAAATTGGGAGTTGCTGCTGGCATCTAGTGGATTGAGAACAGGGATGTTTATAAGCATCCTACAATGCAAGGACAGTGCCCCCATAACAAAGAATTATCTTACTCAGAGTGTCAATAGTATCAGGGTTAAGACCCTATTCTAGAAGTACAATCATAAGCAAGACAGAATTGCTCTTCTCTCACATAAAGTTTACGTGTTAACAAAAGGGTATGCATGCTAGCAAGCATTAGTTCATGTAATAGTCACTCATAATATTGAAAAGTGAGCTTATGTTAAAATCATGGTTAAAATTTATATTTTGATAGGTTTAAAAGGGTCCAATAAAAAATACCTCTTTTCCTCATTTGAGTTTGGGACCAATTAAGATGTAGAGCTGGAGAAGAAATCATCAGTTTTACCACTTGCAAATGTTAGGATGGAGGACTTTCCTTAAATATGTAACAACTCAATCTTCCTGCTTATTCAGCTTATCTTCTTGTATTTTCTCCGCTCCGTTGTAAGAACACTGTCATTTGTGTAAACCCTTTCCAAGCTTCTATAGAAAAAATCTTAGTATAATGATTAAAATTACAACTTGTGCAGTATGACCATATCGTTTATTAGTGTTATGACCTAAAGAGAGTTAATTTACCTGTCTGCATAGTTATGCTTCTTCAAGTGACAATATTTCTGATGCCATATAGTTTTGCAAGGATTAAAATCGATAACACCTACAAAGAATTAAGAATAAAAACTCAACATGTGGCAAGTTTCCCAGTACTTGTTGGTCATTATCATCTTTTGTAATCTCATCTGAAACTAATAAGAGTTTTGAAATTAAACAAGAATTCATTTTCTTTCCTCATTCTTCAGGAGGAAAATTATTTAAACAAAGGTAGGTATCTTTTTAGGGAAGTGTACTAGTAAACAATTGGAAGCTGGTGTATTTGTAATGTTCTTTATTCTATATTAGAAACAACTCATCAGAAAGGAAGATTAGATGTCTACTCCAGGGCAATCTTGCTGATTATAATTTCCCAAGGAAATTCATTAGTTTTCCCATGGTTCTATGTTTGTGGGAACAAAGCAGAAATAAAATGGAACTAAGAGTCAAAAACTTGGGTGGAAGTGAAAAATTCAATGATTTGGCAGATTACTAATTTTTCAGTTGAAGTAAAGCAAATCATAATGTTATCCACTTATTTTACTACCTAGGTAAACAACACATTTAATCATAGTATTTAGTACTGGTAATTTTACTCAGTATTTAATAATATTGGAAAAATTATTGTATTATTTTTATTGGGCATAGAATAACAAGATAATAAAAGAAAGAGGAAAAACAATGAGTAAATTGAGAAGATGCAATTTGTAAGGTAGACATTTTTTAACTGTATCACTCATTTCACTCAGAAAGACAAACAAATGACAAATATTTATTTTGCTTATTTTGACTGAAACTCATTTACTTTTCTTAATTTTTATAATTAACTGAGAGTTTAGGAAAATATTTTAATTTTACATTCCTAATGGTTATGTCTCTAAAACCATATTCCTTCACCTTAGTTGGTGTTACTGATTTGTGAAATTGAAAGAAGAATCAGGAAAATTTGACTTCTTTGAGAATTTTTCAAAAACATGAAAATAACCTCTGGTGCTGTCAGATTTTATCACATATAGTATGAAATTTGTGAGAACAAATATGAACTAAATACTTTCAGGAAATCTTTCACTAAAATATCACAGTATCATCTTGCCTGAACAGCTACATATAACTACTTACATACAAGTAGAAATGAATCTTCCAAATAATAAAACATTTTAAAAGATTGAAAATTAACATTTGAAGTTTAATATAATACCTTTAGTTTTATCTGTTTCTTAGTAATTAATAAATTTAACTTAACATTTTATTTTATTTTAAATTGCCTGGTAGTTTCCCAAAATGACTAAGACAGAACACAGGGTTGAAGGGTCTGCTCTTAGAATCCAGCTTTATTTTTTCCTGCCTCTTCTACAAAAAAGAGGTCTTAATCTTTGTAGTAATTCTGTGCCTATTTTCTCTCATTGACAAAGTATAACTGTCAATAAGGTAATTTGTAAATATGCTGTCAGGTGTTTTTTGACTTGAAATAAAGTGGTCATATACCTTTGAATTATAAAGCAATAGCTTTAACTCAATTGTGATAAGCAAATTATTACTTTGTGGAATAGATAAATCTTAATTTAGACAGGAAAATTCAATTAGTATATATTAAATGACATTTTTCTTTTCATCTTCATTATTTTTTTCTGTATATATTTATTTCTTTACTAAGGAAGAATCACATACCTACAAGGCAGGATAATACAGCATTTAAGAATTAAAGAAATATGTACAATCGTATTTAAAGGAAATGGTTGGTTACAATACAAAATATCAGATTAGAAAAGTAACTCTGATTTCTGTCTGATTATACTAAAAATAATCATTTATCTGACTTACCATATTTCATTGATTTTCCACCCAAGACCTAGTTTCTTAACTGCCTGACCGTTTGGTATATTAAAAAGGAATTAATAATTCAGATTCTGACTCTTAGACTACTGTGGAAACTAACAGCTTTGTTAAATAAATGAATTATTTGGTTGAGTGAGGAGCTGATACATAAGCCAGAGATATGGTCCCTAAATATATAAATATTTATTTTCCAAAAGGAAGTTTATATCCAAAATCAAAACAATACAGGGTCTGCAATTTAAATAACTTTCTACTTTATTTTATAATACAATAATTTTATGATTATAACGTAGGCAATTTATTTTCTAAACTTCAGTGAAAATATTTTTACATCTCATTTGGGTCTTATTTACAACACACTACATTTAAAAATAGAAAATTTCCCACAGACTGTAAGCTTTCTTTCTTCTTCAATCCCAGCTCACTTTTACATTTCATGAGTTTACCAATGTTACCTTATTTAAGGAAACACTATCTTTTTTTCTCAATATGTAAGTCTCAAAGTATTGATTCATTTAATAACTTTTTAGTATTTTGGCTCATACTTTCGGTTGATAAGTCCAAAAATCATGATTAATCCTTGCCTGTTTTCAACATAGAGGTTGGAAAAGCAAAATACTCACTTTTTAGACTACCTTGAAACTATGAGTGTCCACTATGAGATTAACAGAATGATTATGGAGGTTTCTTAAGAAAGCTTTGCTTAAAAAAGGGACAAATGCCAGAAGAAAATATGTTGGTGGCACACTTTCATTCTTTTTCCTTCCTCAAATGAAAATGAGATATATGGGACGATAGCAGCAATCTTGCATCCAAGATGACAAAGTGTAAGCATAAAAAGGTAGCAGCGAGTGTAGAGAAACAGAAACAGAATGAGTTTCAGTTTCTTGTGACACCACTGAATAAGGTAACTGAAATCAGAAAATGTCTGCTTCAAGATCACTAAGTGAGAAAAAGAAACCCTTAGACATTTCAGCCTCTATAAGTCCTTTTTCTGGTACTTGCAGCTACTACACATTCCTTGCTGAAACAAACACTTACTGTATAACATATGCATGAAACTTAAAAAATTATTTCCCCTTCTCATTAAAAAAACGGCTCTCTGGTGAAGGCACTGCATCCTCTACATTGCATTAGGTCCTTTTTTCTCTTTGCTGATACTTCTAGACCATTCTCCATTCCTCCTACTTAAAACGCTCCAGGTTTGAATGCATCTTCAAGCCAATTTCACCCACTATTTTTACTTATTTCGACCTTCTACTAATGTTTTTCTCTCAGGTACAAAATATGAAATTTTCCTATGAGTAATCTAAATGACAAGGACCTTATGTACATGAGGCATGTGAAAATGCAGGGTTTCTGTGAGGGTCTCAAACCTCCGGTATTATTTCAAAGTCTGAATATCAGAAAGTCAAATGCACGGTCCCAGTCTTCCCGCTCCTTCAAACATTCCAACAACCCATTCCAACCTCCCAGAGAGAAATTCCAACGTTTTACTGGAGAAAAATGAAGATTCCCCAAGGGAGAGATCTACATTTTGGTAATAAGTAATGCCCACAAATAAAATGTATGTCTGCCTTTTTAATCAACTAAAAGTGAAGGCAGCAAAGCTCAAACGTCCAACCACAGCGTAGACATTCTAATCAGCAGCAACACAGGCAGTCCCTTTCTCTTGAACGTAAAAAGAAAGCCAGAGACTAGCAGGCACTTGAAGAAAATCTGCAGCGTGGATGAGATGCCAAAATAAACCGACAAAATAAAACAAAAACAAAAGTAAACGAAAACATACAAGGAAGGAACACACCCCGTTGGGCCGGGAATGATAGATTCTCTCTCCAAGTGAGGTTTTGTGGTACATCGCACGCAGCAGAGATTCTCTAAGTTGTGAAAGATTTCCCTGTTATATTCCAGAGGATTGTGTAACTCACGTGTTCTCTAAGAAGCCATGATTCAAATTGTGTGTGTGTGCTTGTGTGTGTTCACTAGGAGTAAAATCTCTTTCCATGAACATCCTCCTAAGAACACTCAACAGACAAGATCTCTTCCTTCTAGCAAATACTATGAGTCTTTTTACCCAGAGACCCAGTTAAACAAGGATATTAAACCAAGTCATCTATTTTTTTCTTTCCCGTGAGGGCATCCATTTGGTAAAGTGAACACATGGGTTACAGGACAGCATTATTTTTGTTTGTTTGTTTGTTTGAAAGAATGTCAGGTTTTTTTTTTTATTGAGTTCATAATAGTTTATAACATTGTAAAATTTCAGGCGTACATCATTATTATTAATGTTATTTTATTTGTGAGGAAGATTCTCCCTGAGCTAACATCTGCACCAATCTTCCTCTACTTTGTATTAGGATGCCTCCACAGCATGGCTGACGAATGGAGTGGGTTCACACCTGGGATCCGAACCTGCGAACCCTGGGCTGCTGAAGCAGAGAGTGCAGAACTTTAACCACTTGGCCACAGGGCCAGCTCCAAAGGTGTACATTATTTATTTGTCAGTCACCATATATATGTGCCCCTTTACTGCTTATGTGCACCCCTCAACCCCTTTCCCCTCTGATAACCGCTAATCTCTTCTCTTTGTCCATGTGTTAATTTATCTTCCACATATGACTGAAATCTTGTGGTGTTTGTCTTTCTCTCTCTGGCTTATTTCACTTAACAAAATACCCTCAATGTCCATCCATGTTGTTGCAAATGGGACAATTTTGTCTTTTTTATGGCTGAGTAGTATTTCATTGTATACATGTACCACATCTTCCTTATCTGTTCTTCAGTTGATGGGCACTTGGGTTGCTTCCACATCTTAGCTATTGTGAATAATGCTGCAATGAAAATACGGGTGAATAAGTCTCTTTGAATTGTTGATTTCAAATTCTTTGGATAAATACCCAGTAGTGGGATAGCTTGGTCATATGGTATTTCTATTTTTAGTTTTTTGAGAAATGTCCATACTGTTTTCCATAGTGGCTACAATAGCTTGTATTCCCACCAGCAGTTTATGAGGGGTTCCTTTTCTCCACATCCTCTCCAACATTGGTTGTTTTTTGTCTTGGTGATTATAGCCATTTTAACACGTTTAAGGTGATATCTCATTGTAGTTTTGATTAGCATTTCCCTAATTATTAGTGATGTTGAACATCTTTTCATGTGCTCGTTGGCCTTCTGTATATCTTCTTTGGAAAAATGTCTGTTGAGATCCTCTGCCCATTTTTTGATTGGGTTGTCTTTTTGTTGTTGATTTGTATGCATTCTTTATATATTTTGGAGATTGACCTCTTGTTGATTATGTGATGTGCAAATATTTTCTCCCAGTTGGTGGGTTGTCCTTTCATTTTGTTCCAGGTTTCCTTTGCCTTGCAGTAGCTCTTTAGTCTGATGTAGTCCCATTTGTTTATTTTTGTTGTTGTTTCCCTTGCCTGAGTAGTCATGGTATTTGAAAAGATCCTTCTAAGACTGATGACCAAGAGTCTACTGCCTATATTTCTTCTAGGAGTTTTATGGTTTCATGTCTTACCTTCAAGTCTTTAATTCACTTTGAGTTAAATTTGTGTATGGCATAGGATAATGGTCTACTTTCATTCTTTTGCATGTGGCTGTCCAGTTTTCCCAACACCTTTTATTAAAGAGGCTTTCCTTTCTCCATTGTGTGTTCTTGGCTTGTTTGTCAAAGATTAACTATCTGTAGGAGTGTGGTTTTGTTTGCGGGCTTTCAATTTCTGTTCTATTGATCTGTGTGTCTGTTTTTGTACCAGTACCATGCTGTTTTGATTACTATAGCTTTGTAGTATAGTTTGAAGTCAGGGCTTGTGACACCTCCAGCTTTGTTCTTTTTTCTCAGGATTGCCTTAAATATTTGGGGTCTCTTGTTGCCCTGCAGGAAATTTAGCATTCTTTGTTCAGTTTCTGTGAAGAATGTCATTGAGATTCTGCTTGTGATTGCATTGAATCTGTAGATTGCTTTAGGTAATATGGACATTTTAACTATGTTTATTCTTCCAATCCATGTACATGGACTATCTTTCCATTTCTTTATGTCATCATCAATTTCTTTCAAAAATGTCTTAAAGTTTTCATTGCATAGGGCTTTCATCTCCTTGGTTAAATTTATTCCTAGATATTTTATTCTTTTTGCTATGATTTTAAATGGGATTGTATTCTTTTTGTGTGTGTGTGAGGATGATTGGCCCTGAGTTAACATCTGTTGCCAATCTTCCTCTTTTTTGTTGAGGAAGATTGTCACTGAGCTAATATCTATGGCAATCTTTCTCTACTTTATGTGGGATGCCACCACAGCGTGGCTTGATGAGTGGTGTTAGAATCTGTGCCTGGGATCTGAACCTATGAACTCCAGGTGGCTGAAGCAGAGTTTACGAACTTAACCACTATACCACCAGGCCAGGCCCAATTGGATTGTATACTTGAGTTCTCTTTCTGTTAGTTTAATAGAGTATAGAAATGCAACTGATTTTTGTAAGTTGATTTTGTTCCCTGCAACTTGCTGTAATTGTTGATTATTTCTAGTAGTTTTCTGATGGATTCTTTATGGTTTTATGTATATAAAATCATGTCATCTACAAACAGCAGAAGTTTCACTTCTTCATTGCTAATTTGGATACATTTATTTCTTTTTCTTGCTGAATTGCTCTGGCTAAAACCTCCAGTACTATATTGAATAAGATTGGTGAGAGTTTTCTTGCTCTTGTTCTCACAGGGATGGCTTTCAGTTTTTCCCCATTAAGTATGATGTTGGCTGTGGGTTTGTCGTATATGCCCTTTGTTATGTTGAGGTACTTTCCTTCTATGCACATTTTATTGAGAGTTTATATCATAAATGGTTGTTGGATCTTGTCAAATGCTTTTTCTGTGTCTATTGATATGATCATGATTTTTTTATTCCTCACTTTGTTAATGTGGTATATCAGATTGATTGATTTGTGGGTGTTGAACCATCCCTGCATCCCTCGTATAAATCCCACTTGATCATGGTGTATGATCCTTTTGTTGTATTGCTGTGTTCAGTTTGCCAGTATTTTGTTGAGGATTTTGCATCTATGTTCATTAGCAATATTGGCCTGTAATTTTCCTTCTTTGTGTTGTCCTTGTCTGGTTTTGGGATCAGGGTGATGTGGGCCTCATAGAATGTGTTAGGAGTATTTTCATCTTCATCAATTTTTGGGAGTAGTTTGAGAAGGATAGACATTAAATCTTTGAATGTTAGCTGGAATTCTCAGAGAAGCCATCTGGTCCTGGATTTTTATTTTTGGAAGATGTTTGATTACTGGTTCGATCTCTTGTGATTGGTCTATTCAGATTCTTTATTTCTTCTTGATTCAGTTTTCGGAGGTTGTATGAGCTAAGAATTTATCCATTTCTTCTAGATTCTTCAATTTATGGGCATACAGTTTTTCATAGTATTCTCTTATAATTCTTTGTATTTCTGTGGTATCTGTTGTAATTTCTCTTTCATTTCTAATTTTATTCATTTGAGCCATCTCTCTTTTTTGCTTAGTGAGTCTGACTGAGAGTTTGTCAATTTTGTTTATCTTCTCAAAGATCTAGCTCTTAGTTGCATTGATCCTTTCTACTGTATTTTGGGTTTTTATTTCATTTATTCTTGTTTAATTTTATTATTTCTGTCCTTCTGCTGACTTTGGGCTTTGTTTATCTGTTAGGTGTAGTTTAAGATTACTTATGTGAGATTTTTCTTGTTTGTTAAGGTGGGCCTGCATTGCTATGAATTATCCCCTTAGGACCACTTTTGCTGCATCCTATATGTGTTGGTATGATGTATTTTCATTTTTATTTGTCTCTAGATATTTTTTGACTTCTCCTTTAATTTATTCAGTGATCCATTGGATGTTCAGTAACAAGTTGTTTAGTCTCTACATATTTTTCACTTTTACAGCTTTTTTCTTGTAGTTGATTTCTAGTTTCATAGCAGTAGAGTTGGAAAAGATTCTTGATATGATTTCAGTCTTCTTCAATTTATTGAGATTTGGCTTGTTTCCCAACATATGATCTATCTTTGAGAATGTTCCATGTGCACTTGAGAAGAATGTGTATTCTTCTGGTTTTAGATAGAGTGTGCTACATAGATCTATTAAGTCCATCTAGTCTAGTTTTTCATTTAATTCCACTATTTCCTTGTTGCCTTTCTGTCTGGATGATCTATCCATTGATGTTAGTGGGGTGTTAAGGTCCCCTACTGTTATTGTGTTGCTGTTCATTTCTCCTGTTAGCTCTGTTAATACTTGCTTTATGTACTTTGGTGCTCCTGTGTTAAGTGCATATTTATTTATAAGTGTTATGTCCTCTTGGTGGAGTGTCCCTTTGATCATTATATACTGCCCTACTTTATCTCTCATTGCATTTGTATCTTGAAGTCTACTTTGTCTTATGTAAGTATAGCAACACTTGTTTTCTTTTGTTCGCCATTAGCTAGAACTGTTGCCTTCCATCCCTATACTCTGAGCCTGTGTTTATCTTTAGAGCTGAGAGGTGTTTCCTGGAAGCAGCATATTGTTGCGTCTTGTTTTTTAATTCATTCAGCCACTCTATATCTTTTTATTGGAGAATTCAACTCATTTATATTTAGAGTGATTATTGATATATGAGAGCTTAATGCAGCCGCTTGATCTCTTATTTTCTGGTTGGTCTGTATTTCGCTTGATTCTCATCCTGCGTATTTTGGACTGCCACTTCATTTGGTGGCTCTCTATTATGATTTTCTCAGTTTTCTTTTTTTTTTTTCATTTGTCTCTGTTCTCATTTTTTGTTTAATGGTTCTGTGATGTTTGTATAAAAAAAATCTCATAGATGAGATAGTCCGTTTTCTGATAGCACCTTATTTCCTTAGTCTAAACATGTTCTATCCCTTTCCTCTTTCCCATCTAAGTTATTGCTACAACTTACTCCATTTCATGTTCTGAGTTTGTGGTTAAAATAAAGTGATTATGGTTATTTTTGATGTTTCCTTCCCTTTATCTTTAATGTTATAATTAAGTGTTTGCTAACCTGTTCTGATAGAGAGCTGCAATTTTCTGATTTTGTCTGCCTATTTATCTCATTGATCAAGGCTTTGTAACCCTTTCTTTTTTGTTTTCACATATGAGGTCCTTCTTGATCATTTCTTTTTTTTGTGGGGGGGTGTCTTGTGGTGATATACTCCCTGAGCTTTTGTTTATCTGGAATTTTTTACTTCTCCATCATATCTGAAGGATATTTTCAATGGATAGAATGTTCTTGGCTGAACATTTTTGTCTTTCAGAATTTCGAATATGTCATTCCACTCTCTCCTAGCCTGTAAGGTTTCTGCTGAGAAATCTGTGAAAGCCTGATAGGAATTCCTTTGTAGGTTATTTTCTTCTGCCTCGCTGCCCTTAATCTTTTTTCTTTGTCATTGACTTTTGCCAGTTTTACTAATATATGCTTTGGAGAATATCTTTTTACACTGATGTAATTAGGAGTTCTATTATCTTCATTTACATGTAATTCCAGCTCGTTCCCCATGTTTGGGAAGTTTTCAATTATTATTTCTTTGAACAAGCTTTCTGCCTCTCTTCTCCCTCTGGACTACCTTTTTAATCCATATGTTGCTTTTCGTAATTGAGTCAGACATTTCTCAGAGAATTTCTTCATTTCTTTTTAGTCTTAGTTCTCTCTCTTCCTCCATCTGAAGCTTTGCTATATTTCTGTCCTCTAAATTGCTAATTCTATTCTCCATAATATCAGCTTTGATATTTAAGGACTGCAGATTTTCTTTATCTCAGTTGTGTTTTCCATCTCTTTAACATTGCTGGTTTTTTAATAGTTGCAATCTCTTTTGTGAAGAATTCCATCTGTTCATTAATTTTATTCACGATTTCATTGAACTATCTTTCTGAGTTTTCTTGTAACCTGTTCAGTTTTTTTATGACAGCTACTTTGAATCTTCTGTCATTTACATTGTAAATTTCTGTGCCTTCAGGATTGATTTCTCGGTGCTTGTCGTTCTCCTTCTGGTCTGAAGTATTAGTATACCTCTTCATACTATTTGAGGTGTGGGCTTGCACTTTCACATAGTGGTATTATCTGGTCACAGATTCTACCTGCCGCCACTGGAGTAGGGGCAGGAGCTGTGTATTCTGAGTCTGCCATGATCCCTGGCAGCTGTGCCTATACTTTGGAAGCTATGTTGCCAGAGCCTATCTGCATTTGCCCTCTGGTGGCTGCTGCTTTACACACATATGTGCAGATGCCCTGAAAGTTGTCCCTTGCTCTGTCCAACCAACCAAGCTCGTGCAGGGGATAGGGGCACTTTCTTTTCTGTACAATCCTCAGGTTTCTCCCACTCTGCCCTCACTGTCTGCCCTCCTAGGTTGCTCAGCTTTGTGAGGATGCCCCTGCAATTGTTTAGCTTCTTTGGTGTGGAGCTTTCCTACAGGATTGGAGGCAACTCAGATAGCAAAAGCAGGCATTCCCACAGAGGGCTGCTCCCTCCCTCCTCTTCTCTCAGAGCTGTGCATGGTCCCACACCCTAGGTTGCTGCCATTTGGCAAGGGAGGGGTGATCCCCTTACCTCCTTCCACTGCCTCCCAGTGGATCCTTCATCTTCGCCTTTAGAAGTATGGGTGCATGGATCTCTCAGATGTCTGTTGTGTTGTGTGAAGTCCTTTGTTGGCTTAAGACTGTCCTTTTCATTGTATTTTAAGAGGGAGAGTCTAAGGGAAGATCTCGCTCTGCCATGATGCTGATGTCACTCTCCAGGACAGATTTTTAAAATCCTTCCTTCTATCTCCAAATCAGTGGAATGGGTAGAATTAAAAAGACTGGTCACGATATGTATTTTTAAGGATTTGGAGCAGCTGAAACTCTCATACATTTCTGGTGGGAGTGTAAAATGGTATAATATTTTTGGAAAACCATTTGATAATTACTTAAAAAGTCAATTATGTATCTATCCTATTATGACTCATTTGAACTCTTAGAAATTTAAATAAATTTGAAAGAATGATAAATGAAAATATATATTCAAAGAACACTGTACAAGGGTGTTCATACCAGCTTTATTCATAATACCCAAACACTGAAAACTATAACATGCAACAGAATGAATTAAAAAACTGTGACATATTTCTACTAAAATAATATACAACAATGCAAAAGAATGAAGTACTGATACATGCAGCAACATAAATGAATCTCAAAACACTATGTTGTGTTAAAAAAAAAAAACCCACAAAAACAAAGATTGCACGTTGTATGTTTTCATTGTATGAAGTTCAAGAACAGGTAGAGTGAATCTATAATCACGGAAATCAGATCGGTCATTGCTCCTGGGCAAGGGCAGTGTATTGCCATGGTAGAATTGACCAAAGGGGAAAAAGAGAGCATTTTGGGTTGGTTGAAATAATTTACATCTTATTTTGAGCAGTGGCACAGTTGTATGCAGTTTCCAATGCTCATTGAGTAAATGTGTAAGATTTATTCATTTCATTTTCTGTTTATTGTTTTTTATACATCAATTTTATATATGTATAATATGTTTATTTTATGTATACATATAATTTATGTTTATTGTACATAAATTAAAATGTAGAAAGGAAAGAAACAAGAAGATTCTTAAATTATACATTTTTTAAATTATAAAAAATACATTTTTTTCCTGGAAACAGGGGACACAAATGAAAAAAGAATCAGACTGATATCATGTTTTCACGTTTTCCTGGCTGTTAGAAAGCAACAACATGATTTTTTTAAGTAATTCTGAGGGAAGTTACCTTTAAACTAGAATTCTACATCCAGTTAAATTTTTAAGCAACATGAGAGTAGAATGAAGACATTCAAACATTAAAGGACTCAAAACGTCACTTCCTTTGTACCCCTTCTCCAGAAGGGAGTGGAAGTTGGCCTTCCTTGCAGAAGAAACATCCTAGAAAGAAATATTGGTTCCAAGAAACTAGATTAAACCTTCTTTCCTCACTGAAATTCAGACACACTGGCCTTCTTGCATTCTTATGATAAATTCATCAGGCATTCTCTGCCTCAGGACACTTGTACTTTCTTATCACTCTTCAGGAAATTATTCTTTCTTATATATCTGCATGGATTGGTTCATCAACTCATCCCGGTTATATTTAATTATTATCCATTCTTAGAGGTTTTTCCTAACCAGTCATCCTCCCTTACGTGCTCACTCCCTACCTGTTTAATCGTTCTTCATAGGCTTCATCTCCATCTGATGTTAAATGTAATACATAAATGTATGTTTTAATTGCATTATATATATAGTATGCTATATAAATATTACATAATTCATTAAATATTTAAAGTGTTTGCTTATTTATTGTCTATTCACAAGACTGTTAGCTCTATGTTGACAGAGATTTTGTCAGTTTTTTCACAATATCCCCAGTAATTAGAAAACTTTTGATATATAATAATTATTTGTTGAATGAATAATTATCTTTTATTTCAACCATTTAAAAAAAATCACGCTAGTCCACTCTACTTCTCTTTGTACTTATGTGAATATCCCTTCTTATTAATTTTACTATTATTTTAAAAGAATCTTGAGAGGAAGAGAAAAGAGAGACA
The DNA here is from genome assembly GCF_037783145.1 of Equus przewalskii. Taxonomy (NCBI): domain Eukaryota; kingdom Metazoa; phylum Chordata; class Mammalia; order Perissodactyla; family Equidae; genus Equus; species Equus przewalskii. Next base: position 30,069,700 of record NC_091852.1, on the reverse strand, counting down.
TGTCCAATCTTCAAACTGTTTCATGAATCACTTTAAAACAGTCTTATATGGTCAGACAAAATTTCCTAAAGGAAGTTCTCTCAAAACTATGGCATGACTGACACATAGACATCAACTTGGTAGAAAAAGGAATGGTGAAATGTGAATAATAAAACTTTGGCCTGCTGCTAGGATATGATGGTGAGATTATTATTTTTCAGAGTGCTATAGGCCAGTGTATTAAATCTGATCAGAGAAATGAAGCTAGCTAGACTACTGGGAGGACATCCAAACAATTTTGGTGTGTTCAAGCATGATGGTCATTTATTCACATTTCCATTTTACTCAACTGAGAATATTGATTTAATTTAAACTGGATGAAATTGTATATACTTCAGTTTATTCCACTGGAGTGTAAAGTCAGCTTCCACCTCCATGTTGTAATGTTATTTACTTTAAATAGATGAAAAAAAAATTTCTTTCTTCAGTGTTTCCCAAGAGCTTGTGACAAGAGTTGTATGACACTTTCATGTCATGTGCTCACCAATTTTTATAAAGGCCATTTGTGATTGTATCTGTTTTACCATTCCTAAGTAATTAGGATTCTATGATTACATCAAGAAATTGAACTATTTTTCTAGGAATCACAGATCGCCACAGCATTTTCTATTGATTAATTGGTGCTCCTCTTTCATGTGTGGCATTCTAATATTTTTTCTTTACACCTTGAAAAAAACTCTTGATACAGGTCTTTCCCTACTTCTCTTATTACTTAACGAGTGTTCGTTAATGGCAAGCCATCTAACCTCTCTGCTGTTTATTTTCTTCCTCTGTAAAGTAAGGATGTTGATCTCAACAAGTGGTTTTCAAATTGTGCTCCTGGGAGTTCTTGTTGGAGTTCAATGCTGTCTTCAGGAACTGTCTTGTTGAGGTGTGGGAAGAATTAAGGGCAGAAATTCAGGTGGGACTTTGGAGGCCTTCAGTCTCCTTTTCTTCCCCCTCTGAGAGCTCACCAAACACCTCTCCAACCGGCATATTCTACTTTTATTTTATCTGTTGTGCTTGCATATAAAGGTTTGTTTTGCTTTTTTCCTACAAACATAACTTCAGTACAAAATTTGTGGACTCTCAAACTAGTAACAGTATTGATCCTTTATTGTTTATGACCTTGTATACCTACAAAGTGCCTTCCACCTGTTTAAGGAATTGCTTTTCTGCTATATTTTGTCTATACTAAGAGATTAGATGCATGCCCAGTGCAGAAACATGCATTTTCATCCTTGCAGATGTTAGCCTAGTATGAACCTCTAGAGGCTGTTCAATAAGGGGTTGGTTATTGAATGCATTGATGAATTAATAAATATATTTCAAAATAACTTTATCACTCAGCTTCCCTCTGTATATTTCACTGGTGATAATCCTAATTAATCCATATTCTCTGTTTAGAATAGGGAGTATTTTCATAACCATCAGTTTTAAACATGTCTCTCAAAATGCTGACACCAACATACCAGAACCGATTATAGAATATTTGTTTATTCATTTAATTAATAAAAAGTATTAATTTAATACTAATTTAACTGGTACAAAGTATTAATTAAATACCAAGTATAATTTTCCAGACTATTTTCTACTTCATCCATCCATATACTTTGGACTCTTTTCTTGAGTATATAAGCAAATAATCCAAGTTTTCTTACTTTCTTATGAGTATCAGGATGAGTAGCTGAAATGTGTGAGTTTTACTAAAGTTTTCATCACGCATCAGCACACTCTCAATGCTAAAGCTCAGGAATAAATAATGTTTTCCTTAATGCATAGAGAAAAATATATTGGATTAATTATAGTCCTGAACCTCTTTAGGGAGCCTCTCTGACTTGACAGAACTTTACATTTGTGCACTTCATGCTGAGTGGAGCAGGTATTGTCACTCACTATAGGGATTTCGACTTTCCCAGAACTGTCACAGCAGAGAGGTTACTAAGGACAAATCACTTAGTAGCCATAGGCTCTACCTGTGTAGTAATTTATATACGGATTATCAGGACAATTCAGAATAAATAATAGCAACTATCTGTAAAAACTAAGTCTGCCTCCTTATAAGCGATGTTCAAGCCCATGGTGATAGTACAGAAATAAGAGAGTATTACCCCAAAGTGTGCCCTCATGATGAGAGAGAGAGAGAAGCAAATAAAAATTTGATTTTTACAGACCTATGCACCCACTCTGATGATGCTTTCAAATTTATCACTTTTAATTTTTTTGATCTCCCTCTAATCTGTAAATTTAGGACTCCTATGTTATGGGATCTATTAGTTACATGAGTTAGGAAGGCAGGCCATCCAATCTGTAGTTTACTTATAATGTAACAATCTTAGTCTGAGCCTCTGTGTTTTACTGGGTTTTGGTTCTTCACTAAGAATGAGTTTCTGACAAATTATTTTATCACTTATTTGGTTCTCTCTCCAACCCTTCTCTGCTTAACTTTCACTCATGCTTCACGTCTGCAGTGAATGATGCTGCAGTGAACATAGGAGTGCCCGTATCTCTTCAAGAGAGTGATTCCATTTCCCTTGGATGTATACCCAGAAGTGGGATTGCTGGATCATATGGTAGTTCTATTTTTAATTTTTTGAGGAACTTCCAAATTTTTAAATTAAATAGTGGCTGTACCTATTTACATGCTATGAAACAGTGTGCAAGGGTTCACTTTTCTCCACATTCTTGCCAATACTTATCTATTTTCTTTTAAATAACAGCCATTCTAACAGGGGATATCGGATAACTATATCCCTTTGTGGTTTTGATTTGCATTTCCCTGGTAATTAGTGATATTGAGCACCTTTTCTTGTACTTGTAGGCTATTTGTGTGTCTTCAATGTCTGTTAAGGTCATTTGCCCTTTTTTAATTGGATTATTTGGGGTTTTTTATTGAGTTGCATGTATTCCTTATATAAATTGGACATTAGTACATTGTGTGATATATGGTTTGCAAATATTTTCTCCCATTTTGTAGGTTGCCTTTTCATTTTGTTGACTGTTTTTTATCTATGCAAAAGTTTTTCAGTTTGATGTAGTCCCATATGTTGAATTTTTCTTTTGTTGCCTTTGCTCTTGGTATCATATCCAAAAAATTAAGAAGAATGTCAAGGAGGTTTTTCCCTACTTTTGTACTAGGAATTTTATGGTTTCAATTCTTACATTTAAGTGTTTAATCCATTTGAATTAATTTTTTGTGAATGAGGTAAGACAGGGGTCCAATTTCATTCTTCTGTGTGTGATTATCCAGTTTTCCCAATACCATTTATTGAAGAGATTGTCCTTTCCCCATTGAGTATTCTTGGCTCCCCTGTCAAATATTAGTTGACTGTATATACATGGGTTTTATTTATGGGCTCTTGATTCTTTACATTGGTCTGTGTGTCTATTTTTATGCCAGTACCATGCTGTTTTCACTACTATGGCCTTGCAATATTGTTTGAAATCAAGAAAGCTGATGCTTCCAGCTTTTTTCTTTTTTCTCAGGATTGTTTCTGCTATCTAGGGTCTTTTGTCACATGCAAATTTTAGGATTGTTTTTTCTATTTCTGTGAAAAATGCCATAGGAATTTTGATACGGATTAGATTGAATCTGTAGGTCGCTTTGGGTAGTATGGACATTTTAACAATATTAATGCTTCCAATCCATAAGCATAGACTACAAAATTAGTTGGAGAGTGCTTCTTCCTCTTCAGCTTTTTAGAAGAGTTTGAAAAGAATTGGTGTTATTTTTCTGTAAATGGTAGACTTCACCAGTGAAACCATCTAGTCCTGGACTTTTCTATTTGGAGACATTTTTCTTTTTTCTTTCTTTTTGTTTACTTTGAGGAAGATTAGCCCTGAGCTAACTGCTGCCAATCCTCCTCTTTTTTTGCTGAGGAAGACTGGCCCTGAGCTAACATCCATGCCCATCTTCCTCGATTTTATATGTGGGATGCCTACCACAGCATGGCATGACAAGCGGTGCCATGTCCGCACCCAGGATCGGAACCAGCGAACCCCAGGCCACTGAAGCAGAATGTGAGAACTTAACTGCTGCACCACCAGGCTGGCCCCTGGGGAGGTTTTTCATTATTGATTCATTCTCTTTACTCATTATTCATCTATTCATATTTTCTATTTCTTTATGATTCAGTCTTGGTAGGTTGCTTGTTTCTAGAATTTGTCTGTTTCTTTTAGGTTATCCAATTTGTTGGCATAAAATTGTTATAACAGATCTGTTGTATTTCTGTGGTATCAGTTGTAATATCTCCTCTTTCATTTCTTCTTTTATTTATTTGTGTCTTCTCTCTTTTCTTAGTCTAGCTAAAGGTTTGTTCTTTTTTTTATCTTTTCAAAAAACTAGCTCTTAGTTTCATTGATCTTTTCTATTGTTTTTCTGTTCTCTATTTCATTTATTTCTGCTGTGATCTTTGTATTTTCTTCCTTCTGCTAACTTTGGGCTTAGTTTGTTTTTCTTTATCTGGTTCCTTGAGATGTAAAGTTAGTTTCTTTGAGATCTTTCTTTTTTCTTAATGTACCTGTTTATCACGATAAACTTCCCTCTTTTAAATGCTTTTGCTGTATGCTGTAAGTTTTAATTTGTTTGCTGTATGCTGTAAGTTTTAGTTTGTTATGTTTCCATTTTTGTTTGTCTCAAGACTTTTTTTAGAGGAAGATTAGCCCTGAGCTAACATCTGCCACCAATTCTCCTCTTTTTGCTAAGGAAGATTGGCCTTGAGCTCATGTCTGTGCCCGTCTTCCTCTATTTGATACATAGGATGCCTGCCACAGCATGGCTTGATAAGCAGTGTGTAGGTCTACACCTGGGATCCGAACCGGTGAACCCCTGACTGCCAAAGCAAGTATATGAATTTAACTGCTACACAGCTGAGCGGCTGTCTCAAGATATTTTATCATTTCCCTTTTGGTTTCTTCTTTGATTCATTAGTTGTTCAGGAGTGTGTTGTTTAATTTGCACGTATTTGTGCATTTTCCAGTTTTTCTACTGTTATTGCTTTCTAGTATCATACCTTTGTATTCAGAAAAAAATGCTTGGGCTTTATTCAAATAGTGTCCTTATGAGAAGAGATTAGGACATACAAAGAAAGACACCAGAGACCAAAACCTACAGAGAAAAGGCCATATGAGGACACAGCAAGAAGACAGCCCACTGTAAGCCAAGGAGAGAGACCTCAGGAGAAACCAAACCTGCAGACACCTTGATCTCAGACTTCTAGCTCCAGAAATACGTGAAAATAAATTTCAGTAGTTTAAATCACTTCCTCTATGTTATTTTGTTATGGCAGCTTTAGCAGACTGATACAAATATAAAATTTTGTTTTGAAATCATTATAAAATATTATTTTTTAAAAAAGCGTATGTTTAAGATTTGTCTCACCTCTTTTTCGACCAGTTTCCCTTCAGAGCAACAACTTCAATTTTTGAGACCCCTACACTATAAAACAAATCTTTAAATACTTTTATTATTTAAGAATAATATATATACATATTATTTTCTAATTGAGTATCTGAGAATTTTTTACTAGTCTAATTTGACACCTTAACCTCAGGTGAATATTATGTTTCAGAGTCAAAACATATTCCATATAAAAATATTTATATGTAACAATCCCCTATTTTCTTTTGTAGTCTTACACAATTCAATTGATTCTGTGTCATCTGTATCATTCCAGAAGATCTAATGTGTGGGTTGTCTACTTTTTTACACTCATTTGGTTGACACCACTGAGGAAATATTTTCTTGCTGAAATGAGAACACACATTTTATAAAATTTGTATTTCTTCTTGATTTAAATTTATTTTGGAAATTTTGCATATTCTCTGAAAATTGGGTCCTTTTTCTTGATTTCAAAATATGTTCATAGATTTCCTTACTTTAATCAGTTTACTCATTCTTAAAAATAACTGATTCTGATTACTCTGTATTGGTTAATAGTACAGGAGGAATTGTCATGCAAAACTTTCCCCAAGATCTATAGATACATATTCTATAGAGAAAAAAAATTCTATTAAATAGCCTTTGTGGAGGGCAAGACTACAGCTGAAACAGGTAATTTGTTTCTTTCTGACTATCTAATTCTGAATGGAAAGGGTCTCCCATTTTTACATGGTTTTCAGGTTTGCATTCCAATATAATTCTTATACATATTTTGTACCACCATACTTTCAAAAACAAAAGAATTGTAATGTGTTTTCCAATGATTTCCTACCTTCCCTTGCTGCATATGTGTTTATGTGTGTGTGTGAGTGTGCATGTGCCCAGGCGTGAGCATATGCATGTTTAAGTTAGGGCTAATACCGAAATTTGTGGAAAGGAGTTGGATGAGTCTACGCAGTATACAATGTACTTATGCTAACACTACCACATTGCTCAATGTTCCGTCTGCTTTTCCCATCTCTATGTTATTGGAGACTCTGGTAAGTATACATACAGTGGAGAGAACCAAGAAGTACAAAACAGGTGAAAATAATCATTACAATTAGGTATAGTAAATGAATGAGAGTCAGCGACAAAGAATGAATATAGAATTTGATTAGCCTGGGGTTATACATGGAAGATTCCTTGAACTGTTCTCTATGTTAGAATTGCTGTAGACCAGCAAAGAAGAAGAAAGAGAAAATTTAAAGTGTGTTGAATGTCTTTAAAAAGACTGAAAAATACAAAAAAATTGTATGTGGGTTAAAAGTAGGTGGAATAAGTAAATCTTTAAACATTTTTTGATTCTATAACAATAAAAAATTTCTTTTTTTTTAAATAAATTTATTTTAAAAATAGTTTTATGGGGTTTGGCCCGATGGCACAGTGGTTAAATTCGTGAGCTCTGCTTCTGCAGCCCAAGCCCAGGGTTTGCAGGTCCTTGGCACAGACCCAGCACCACTCATCAAGCCATCCTGTGGCAGCTTCACACGTGAAAAATAGGGGAAGATTGGCACAGATGTCAGCTCAGTGACTATCTTCCTCAAGCAAAAAGAGGAAGATTGGCCACAGGTGTTAGCTCAGGGCCAATCTTTCTTACCAAAAAAAAGTTTTGTGAATTTTTATACAACACAGATATAAAACTTTCTTAAATAAGATGGCCTTTGACATTGTTTGTTTCCTTTTCCCTTGTTTGTAGAGGGACAATTCTTTTACTCTTGATTTTTTATTTTGCTTAATTTATAAAGAGTTTTCATAGCATATTGATAAGATCTTGTACTGATTTCATATTTCACCAATAGTAATTCAAAAACTATCATTCACCATGTGCCTAAACCATGCACAGTTTAGAGAGGAGAGCAATTTTGTTGAAAAGAAATTGCTTTTGATTTAAAGTTCTAAGAATTACAACCTAAATTTAGTAGAATCTTCAGCTTCAAAGTGACAATGTACAGCCAACTCTCTCCCAAAAGGTTTTGTCTTTCTCTCTCTCTCTTTTTCATCTGCAATTAATAAATAATCAAAATCTGTCAGATGCCACGTATAAGAACTTCAGATTCTAGGAAATTCAAGGCTTTTCCCTGGATGATTCCAGAGAAATACTTTTGACTAGGAGTGGAGATGGGATTTCTTCCCAGAGACAGTGCCTGGGGCAGATTTTGTGTGTGTGTATAAGTGTATAAGTGTGTGTGTGTGTGTGTGTGTGTACACACATAACCCCTTTCAGTTTACTGTGTTCAAACTCCTTAAAAAGGGATCTCCCTTTTTTTTTAAGTTCTAATCTTGTATACCTATCTAGAATTTTTTTCAAATTTGAAAATCACTCAGGTACCTGAATTTATTAATGTATTAGCGGTACAAACAAGAAATGCCCACCGTAGGGCAGTGGATGTTGTGATTTGCAGCCAAGAAAATATAGGATAGGACAGCAGATACTTCTTTGTATGTATCAGAGAAAGTTTAAAGATGATTTAGACTATGTAAACATTTGTTGCTCCTGAGAGAAAATAATACTGCTGATAATAACGTATTTGGTATTGTGGAAAAATGTTTTGAGTTGCAAAAAGTTAATATATCAGTGCTTCAAGTACAGAAAAAATATTGTAACTTCCATAAAAGTTATAAAAATCATCTTCTGAGGCAAAGATTCTATAAATTGTTACTGAGAAAACAGTTCATTTTTTGAAAATGACACCTGAAATTATTAATGAAGTTTAACATTAAGAAATATGACTTTATGTCATTGTTTTTGCTTAGAATAATGTTAACTTATTTTTTTTGAAAACCTTCAGTAGAAGAAATTTAATGGGGAATCTGCTGTTGTTAGATTTTGTTTTGTATCCAGTTGTAAATCAATAATTGAATCACGCAGAGAATATATTACTTAATCAGTCTTTAAAAGTAAATAAAGACTTGCCAGCAAACATCAAGAGATTCCACTACATTTTTTTATATGGAAAAAAATACACTACCATTTTAGCAAAAAAAAATAATACATTAAATAGACTTAAAATCCTCAACAAGTTGAAGAGGCGATTACCTACAATACACTTAATTAGATAAAAGCAATTCTTAATTTGGCACCGTTTTTTAGAATAGAAAATTGCAAATAAACTAAAATTTATGGTGGTAAAATTGAAAATTTACCCAATCTAAATCTCAAAACCTCTTGAGAGCGCTGTTAAAGAACAATCACAAGAGTGTTTCTTGCAGCATTTTTTAACGCTAAAAGCCAGGAAACAGTCTAAATATTTATTAGTAATAATTTTCAAACAGAATAACATGGTGCAAGGATTTAAAAGAATGAAGTACGTTTTTATATATCAATGTGGATAGATCTCCAAAACAGAAAGTCACTCAAGAGAATATGAAGATTGATTCAAAAAGAATAATGCAGTTTATAAAAAGAAAAAGCAATTTTAGACATTGCTAATGAAAATCATATCTATTTCTAAATACAGAAATTGTGGGCTGGAGAGATTTGCATGAAATTTTTCATAGTACTTTTCTTTTGCAGGGAAGGAGAACTAAGAAGAGTGAGTGAAGAGACCTTCAACTAATTCTGTTATAATTTATGTTTTTGTTTTCTGTTTTCAAAACATCGGGAAGCAATTTAACAAAATGTTTAAGGTAAAGCATGCTGTGGTGGGAACATGACTGTTTGCTATATTGTTCTTTATAGTCATCTTCATTTTGAAAATTTCTCAGACAAACAAGGAGAACTATTTGTTCTTTGTAGGAAAAAAAGTTTCTGCTTTCTAGCATGTTTTAAGAAACTGTCATGAAAGTTATCATAGAGGAAACAGATAAATTTGTTTGATAATGGAATCAGAGAGTAATGGATCATCAGAAACATCAGACACATTGCTGATAATGTAAGTCAACTTGATTAATTTTTTAAATAAGAAGATCAAGATCCATAGAGTTTAAAATGTGCACAGTTGCTCATAACTCATATTTGTTAAACATTTCTACCGAAAAAGAAGTGGATTTGGGTTTGGATTTGGTCACACTATGGTCTGACTGCTCGCCATGGAGCCTTCTCAGGGTTTGGATACAATTCATAATCTAAAACAAGGTTCGTCACCAGAAATGATGCTATTTGCCTTGGGCAATATGCTTGAGCAAGAGAAAATCTGACCACAATGCCAAACTTGTGAAACATTGGAAAAATAGATATGTTTTATTAAAACAAGTGAACAAGATACACTGTATTTGTGTAAAGGTCCTTTTGGACAGAAGCTCATTCTTTATGTTCCTGGGACAGGAAGCTTGGCTCTCATGAAGCATAAGCAATCTGCCTCTCAACTCATAAGAGGATAGAACTTATTTAAAATCTGCCAACAGCATATTACTTGGACTATATTACTTCTTGCCCTTCAGGGATGGGTGTTTCAACTCAAAGTAATATTTATTCCAAATACCACACTAAATATTTTTGTAGTCTTCAAATTGATCTTGTGAGTAATTCCTGTCTTATAGACCTATCAGAATGACTTTTAGGTTAAAGGGAGCCTTGAGAGTCAAGAAAGACCAAGAATCTCAACGAAACAACGTGACTTCAGAGGAAAACAGTTAAAATAACGAATTGGCTGCAATAAGGACAGTAAAAGAATTATCTAAGACTCACAAGAGGAAACTGAGCCTCTAGTAATGAAACTACTTTGTCTATTGCTATAAAACTGTTCAGTGAAATCGTCGGATCTCACTGCCTTTATTGCCTGTAACAGGGTCAAAGAATGCCAACTATAAAGAATAAGTAATTTCTTACTGTGTTTTTATCAAACCTCAATACATATATTAAAGAACCTATAGAAAATATGAAGACAAAATTTTCAGTAAACCCACTTTAAACATTAAGACAATCTATGCAATTGAACTCTTTCTATTAAAATATAAGAGCAGCATGTTTAGGGCATGCTCGTAATTAGAGCTCTAGCTACCTAAATCCCAGCTGAGCTTTTCATGTTTCCAAGTTGAGCTTTGAATGAAAACCTTTATTTGCTTTCATTAGAGTAATCTCTATAGACACAAATGCTACTCCAAATCACCTAACAAATGAATTAGCAATGATAATTAAAAACTGTAATCTGTGCCCATTTTGCTAAGTTGTAGATGCGTGTTTACAAGAAATGATCAAATCCAACTTTTAAAAAAAATTCCACTTAATTTTCCCATAAGGATAGTGTTAATGACCTAATACATGGAAAGTGCTTTCCACACAAAAAACAGTGATTTTCAAAGTGTTATTCTGAGAAAGAAGAGAATTGCTAAGTTTCTAAAGCTATATTAGCCATGACAAACCCTTGGGATATCATTTTCTTTGCTAGGAAAAAGTTAATTGTTGAAAGATGCTCTAATGAGCAAAAACAATAATGCACTTAAAAATATGTGCACTGATTTCCTTCTCCGCCGTTGGAAATCCAAAGGGATGCCCAGTTACTTTACATGCCTGTATTTCCAGCGCTGCATTCTGTGGAACTCAAATTTTTACTGAACTTCTATTGCCCTTTTTAAAAATAGGGTTAATAATTACTATTGCCATCTTCTTTTCTTTTGTTCCAGTAAAGAATAGGTCACAACTTGTGCATCGTGAACTTTTATTTTCAGCTTCCTTTTTTAAATCATATTTTGGATCTCATGCTCTGTTTTGCTGTTCTCAGTGTAATGTGTTTTGAAGAGAGCTTCCTATTTTAATGGCATGTTTCTTTATTTTCCTTTTAGGAATTTATCTCAGCAGTCATTTTTGTTCATGGACTTAAGAATTCTATTCATCTGGTGGCATTTTTATTTCTTTTGAACAGAAATGAACTGTTGGTATTATTGTGTCATTTTAATATACATCTTTCCGTTTTTAAAGTCCCTATTCTTACTCATTCAATGCTTTTTAAAAAGTTTAGTCGCATTATTTTTCATCTCTGACTTCCATGTTCTTATTTAATTAATATATTATTATATATTATAATATATCATATATTATTTTTATATATTAAAAGTGCTAAAGGTGGAAATTTGTATAGATATAGAATAGCATTATATAATTACTCCTCTTTAAGGATAAGTAAGACTCAAAAAGAAACATACTTTCTTGTTAATTTGTCTTAAATAAAATTCTATCATCTTGCTTGGAACACATAGCTTAAGTATTATGTGTTAATTTGCTTTTAGTGAAAGTTATTTGTGTGGAAATCACCCCAAGAAAACTTTCATTGTCATCTTTTTTTCTAGTTTTATTGAGACATAATTGACATATAATAGTACATTAATTTAAGGTGTTCAACATAATTATTCAGTACATGTATTTTTGTGAAATGATTACCACAATAAGTTTACTTAACATTCATCACCTCACATAGTTACACATTTTTTTCCCTGTGATGAGAACTTTTAAGATCTCATCTCTTAGCAACTTTCAAATATAAAATACAGTACTGTTGACTATAATCACCATGCTGTGCGTTATGTCCCCAGAACTTATTTATCTTGTAACTGGAAGTTTGTACCTTTTAATCAGTTTGCCCCATTTTCCCTACCCGCTGCCTCTGGTATCCAACAATCTGTTTTCTGTTATTGTTTTTTTAGATTCTACACATAAGTGAGATGATACGGTATTTGTCTTTTTCCTTCTGACTTATTTCACTTGATATAATGCCTTCAAAGTCTATCCATGTTGTCACAAATAGCAGGATTTCCTTCCTTTTTGCGTCTGAATAATATTCCATTGTACACCACTTTTCTTTGTTCATTCCTCAGTGGAACTTAGGTTGATTCCGTGTCTTGACTATTAGGAATTATACTGCAATGAACTAGGAGTGCAGGTATCTCTTCAAGAGAATAATTTCATTTCCTTTAGATATATACCAAGAAGTGGGATTGGTGAATCATATGGTGGTTTTATTTTAATTTTTTGAAGGACCTCCATACTGTGTTCCATAGTGGTTGTACCAATTTACATTCTTACCAACAGTGCACAAGGGTTCCCCTTTATCCACATCCTCACCAACATTTATTATCTATTGTTTTATTACAGACATTCTAATAGGTGTGAGATTATATCTCTTTGTGATTTTGATTTGCATTTCCCTGATATTAGGGTTACATGTATCCGTTGGCCATTTGTATGTCATCTTTGGAAAAATGTCTATTCACGTCCTCTGCCCATTTTTTAATAGGATTGGGCTTTTTTTTTGCAAATGAGTTGTATGAGTTCTTTATATATTTTAGATATCAACCCCTTATCAGATCCATGGTTTCTCCCATTCTGTAGGTCACCTTTTCACTTTGTTGATGGTTTCCTTTGCTGTGCAGAAGCATTTCAATTTGATGTTGCCCACTTGCTTGTTTTTGCTTTTGTTGCCTTTTCTTTTGGTGTCAAAACCTAAAAATCATTGTCAAAGCTGATGTCAAGCAGGTTATCCTCTAGGTTTTCTTCTAGGAGTTTTGTGGTTTCAAGTCTTACATTCAAGTCTGATCCATTTTGAATTGATTTTTGTGTATAGCGTAAGTTACTCATCCAATTTCATTCTTTGGCATGTGTGTGTACAGTTTTCCCAACACCATTTATTGAAGAGATGGTCCTTTTCCCATTATATATTATTGGCTCCTCTTTTGTAAATTAATTGACCGTACATATGTGGGTTTATTTCTGGGCTCTCTATTCTGTTCCGTTGATCTATTTGTCTTTTTGCAAGCCAATTAGCATACTGTTTTGATTACTATAACTTTGTAATAAAAATCAGCAGATGTGATGCCTCCAGCTTTGTTCTTTCTCAAGTTTGCTTTGGTTTTCTGGGCTCTTTGTGGTTTGATATAAATTTTAAGATTTTTCTTTTATTTCTGTGAAAAATGCTGTTCAAATTTGATAAGGATTGCACTGACTCTATAGATCACTTTGAGTAGGATGGACATTTCAGCAATATGAATTCTTTCCATTCATAAACCCAGAATATATTTCCATTTATTTGTGTCTTTAATTTTTTTTTAAAGATTTTATTTTTCCTTTTTCTCCCCAAAGCCCCCAGGTACATAGATGCATATTTTTAGTTGTGGGTCTTTCCAGTTGTGGCATGTGGGATGCCGCCTCAGCATGGCTTGATGAGTGGCGCCATGTCCACGCTCAGATTTGAACAGGCAAAACCCTGGGCCACCGAAGCAGAGCACACAAACCCAACCACTCGGCCATGGGGCCAGCCCCGTGTCTTTAATTTTATTCATCAATGTCTTATAGTTTTTAGTGTACAGCTCTTTAAACTCCTTGTTTAAATTTATTTTTAGGTATGTTACTCTTTAGGATGCAATTGTAAATGGGATTGTTTTCTTAATTTCTTTTTCTGATAGTTCACCTGCAGTGTATAGAAGCACAACTGATTTTTATATGTTGAGTTTATATCTTACAGCTCTACTGAATTCACTTATTAGTTTTGTCAGTTTTATGGTGGAATCTTTAGGATTTTCTATATCTACTGTCATGTCACCTGCAAATAGAGACATTTTTACTTCGCCTTTTCCAATTTGGATGCCTTACTTTCATTGTCATCTTAATTATAATGTTCTTCAAATCCCAATCTAATTTTGGATTATGACAAATTATAAAAACCTAAAACTTAGAGAGCTTTTGCTAACCAAAGTAAACAGGACTTCAATCACATTGTTTTGGGAAAAATTTATTTTTGCTCTTTTT